>NC_045956.1:30638085-31238085 GCF_010909765.2 Amblyraja radiata | reverse complement strand
TTGGACTGAATGTGGTAAGATGTATGCTATGACTACTTGGACTGAATGTGGTAAGATGTACATAGTGCAGGAACAGGGGCTGCCTGCACGTGATCAGAATACCTCCATTCCCAGCCTGTTCATGTATCTGTCCAAATACCTCTAAAACATTGCTATCATATCTGCTGGCACATCATTTGTGTTGAAAATAAATAAAACGTTTTTGGCAAATTATTTTCTTAATTTTTTGTAATTGCAAGAAAAAGTTCTATATATGAGGGGGATTATTGTTTTTTTTTAATTTGTGGGGAGCCGGTGGCTTGAAGTATCAGGAATTGGCATTTTACTTTAGTCCCTTACTTCAAACTTTACTTTAGAGCTACAGCGTGGAAACAGGCCCTTCACCCACCGAGTCTGTGCCAACCAGTCATCGCCTCCTACACTAACACTATCCTACACACTAGGGACAATTTACAATTTACAGAAGCCAATTAAGCTACAGACCTGTACATGTTTGGAATGTGGTAGGAAACTGGAGCACCTGGAGAAAACCCACGTGGTTGCGGGGAGAACATACAAACTCCGTCCAGACAGCACCCCCTAGTCAGGTTGAAACCCGGGTCTCTGGCACTGTAAGGCAGCAACTCTACTGCTGTGCCACCATGCTGCCCCATTTTGACTGTTGTCTTTGGTGAATGGTTGGGGAGAGTGTGGTTTTAAGACAAGGATCGGCAGCATAAATAGTGTTGGAGGAAGTGATAGGAAAGGAAACCATCAGATTCAATGGTGAGGGGGAGGAGGCTGTCAGATTGAGACCTGGAACTGAGGTAATTGCAACAGTAGGGAGCTTAGAAAGGAAACAACATTATCCTTGTGTAGAAATAAATTTAATATGGATTTCAACCGTGACGGAACACAGGAAGTGTCCTATTGAATTTCCAAATTCATCTGAAATGACGCGTAAGTGGTCATTTGTGAATTTAACACCAGTGAAAAACAATTCTATAAGTTTAAAAAAAGCATTACACAACTGAATGTCAGCTGACCTACATCGGTCAGACCAAGCGTAGGCTTGGTGATCGTTTCGCCGAACACCTCCGCTCGGTCCGCATTAACCAACCTGATCTCCCTGTGGCTCAGCACTTCAACTCCCCCTCCCATTCCGAATCTGACCTTTCTGTCCTGGGCCTCCTCCATGGCCAGAGCGAGCACCACCGGAAATTGGAGGAGCAGCACTTCATATTCCGCTTGGGCAGTTTGCACCCTAGCTGCTTAAACATTGACTTCTCCAATTTCTGGTAGCCCTTGCTGTCTCCTCTCCTTCTCAGCTCTTCCTCAGCCCTCGGGCTCCTCCTCTTCCTTTTTCCTTTCTTCTCCCCCCCCCCACCCACCACCCCCCCCCCCCACATCAGTCTGAAGAAGGGGTTCGGCCCGAAACGTTGCCTATTTCCTTTGCTCCATGGATGTTGTTGCACCCACTGAGTTTCTCCAGCACCTTTGTCTACCTTCGATTTTCCAGCATCTGCAATTCCTTCTCAAACAATGAATTTCTAGGCCATGGTGCCGAAGTTAACTTTTGCTCTGAGACGTTATCAGAACTACTTTAAATTGGGATTTGAAATTGCGGTTTACTTTCAGACATTAGATCAATGATGCAGCAACAATTAACAGAGCCTGGTTGGAAAACCTTCATGTATTTCTGCACTCCGGCCATTTGCAAGAATTGATGATGCTTCATACTTTATTGTCACTTGTACCTAGCTAGGTGCAGTGAAATTCTTTGTTTTTTGCACACAAATACACTAAAGAGTCACCACAATGGGGCCGACAAAGTTACAAAGTACTCCTCCGTACTTCGTCCCCCCCACCCCCCGCATGTCCACCTATGTTCTTGGCGGCCACCCCATGCCGGGTCCCCATTTGATCTCTGTAATGTGGCCCTTCCACCTCGACCCGACCTTGTCCATGATGCTTCATTCTCAGCCCGACTCCTTTCGAGTCTCCGAACCGACATCGTCCTTGGCCCAACCCGACCGCCAGGACTTGGACCACTCGCTCCGCTCCGGCTTCTCAGTAGGCCGCAGTGCCCTGTGAAGCGAGGCCTCCTCTGTCGTCTGACTGCACCGGGCGAGTTGGGTATGCTCCCCGGCAGTGTCCCAGCTCCCCGCTGCTCATCGGAGTGTCCCTGCTCACCATGAATGTTGATGCTCACTGGGACTGTCCCTGCTCACCGGACGTTTCCCTGCTCAACGGGAATGTCCCGGCCCTCTGTTCATCGGGCGTATCCCAACCTGCTGTTCACCGGAAGTGTTGGCTGATGTGTGAATTGATAGAGGAGTCCAGACCAAGTGGATTCAGTTGGCAAAATTGGATTGTAGTCTGGATTTAGGAACAGGGTGTGGCTGCACCGGTATTATTCAGTGCCTTCTAGGAGTTAAGGAATCTTGCAATGATGGATTGTTTACACCTCTTTGTCCTTTTGCCAGAAAGATTTGCTGAAAGAAGTGGGCATCACAGACATGTATAACGACAGTCATTTTCCTGCAAATGTCCAAAGCATGAATGCTTATCTAGGGTGAGTATGACTTGTTAATCACAGTGCCTCCATTTCTTAATTGCTGTCGACAGCTCAACCCTTTCAGTTCAAAATGAGCTAAGATGATGTAATTCTGTCCAAAATTAAATTGATCTGTTGAGCCCCCGCGCCACCATTTTAAGAAATAATGATGCAAACTATATTCATTGAATCAAATTTATAAGGAATAGGAGCAGAATTAGGCCATCCGGCCCATTAAGTCTACTCCGCCATTAAATCATGGCTGATCTATCCCTCCCTCCTAACCCCATTCTCCTGCCTTCTCCCCATAAACCCTGGCACCCGTGATAATCAAGAATCTATATGTCTCTGCCTTAAAAATATCCACTGACTTGGCCTCCACAGCCTTCTGTGGCAAAGAATTCCACAGATTCACCACCCTCGGACTAAAGAAATTCCTCCTCATCTCCTTCCTAAAAGAACGTCCTTTGTTTCTGAGGCTATGACCTCTAATCCTAGACTCTGCCACTAGTGGAAACATCTTCTCCACATCCACTTTCCAAGCCTTTCACTATTCTGTATGTTTCAATGAGGTCCTCCCTCATTCTTCTAAACTCCAGTGAGTACAGGCCGAGTATGTTAACCCACTCATTCCTGGGATCATTCTTGTAAACCTCCTTTGGACCCTCTCCAGAGCTAGCACATCCTTCCTCAGATATGGTGCCTAAAATTGCTCGCAATATTCCAAATGCGACCTTACCAGCGCCTTATACAGCCTCAACATCACAATTTGGTAATCGCAAAGGAGATGTTGGCCAGACATTGTCATATTTTTAAGAGAATTAGATATCCTGGATTAATCAAAGGCTGCTTAAATCATGCTACTTACTCTGCATGGCAGTATTCCAGGTTTCTGGGCTGCGACTGTGTAGATGAATGAAGAATTGATATCAACCTTTGACAATTATCCCAATTTTTGAGACGTGTTGAACTGAGAGAGAATATTTGATTGTGGATGATAAGCCATGATCACAGTGAATGGTTCGAAGGGCCAAATGGCCTACTCCCACACCTATTGTCTATTGTCTATTTGATATTGCTATGACATTAATTCTGGAGTGAATAGCAAATTCTGTAAAGAAATGTGAAATGTTACTCTCTGTGAAAGAAAATAAATCAGAAAAAGGAAATACTGTATGTCCCAATCAGTAATATTCTTAGAGTAAGATAAAGGTGTTCTTTTTTCATTCTTGAGATCTGGGCAATGCTCGCAAGCCCATAATTTCTTCAACATTTGTCATTGTGCCGGAGAAAGTTCTTCCAAAGTACAGCGTGGAAACACACTTCCTGCACTGACCAATATGTCCCATCGATACGGGTACCATGTATATCCCTCTAAACCTATCATATGTACCTGTCATCCGTGTACCTGTCTAAATGTTTATTAGGCGTTGTGATATTTCCTGACTTAACTACCTCATCTGGCAGCTCTTTCCATATACATAACACCCTTTATGCAAAAATAGTTGCCTCTCAGGTTCTTATTAAACCTATTCCACCTCACTTTAAACATATGTCCTCTGGTTCCCAATTCCCCTACTCTGGGTAAAAGACTCAATGCATTTACTGTATCTATTAGAGACATAAAGTAATACAGTGGAAACAGGCCCTTCAGCCCAACTTGCTTATACTTTCCCACACCGCCCAACACGTCCCAGCTACACTAGTCCCACCTGCCAGCAATTGGTCCATATCCCTCCAAACCTGTCCTATCCATGTACCTGTCTAACTGCTTCTTAAATGTTGGGATAGTCCTTGCCTCAACTACCTCCTCTGGCAGCTTGCTCGATACATCCACCACCCTTTGTGTGAAAAGGTTACCTCCCAAGATTCGTATTAAATCTTTTCCCCTTCACCTTAAACCTGTGTCCTCTGGTCCTCGATTAACCTACTTTGGTCAAGAGACTCTGTGCATCTACCCGATATATTCCTATCATGATCTTATACACCTCTATAAGATCACCTCTCATCCGCCTGCGCTCGAAGGAATAGTCCCAGCTTACTTATCATCTTCCTATAGCTCAGATGCTCTAGTCCTGACAACATCCTCATAAATCTTCTCTGTACCCTTTCCAGCTTGACAACATCTTTCGTATAACACGGTGCCCAGAACTGAACACAATATTCTAAATGCTGCCTCACCAATGCCTTATACAAATGCAACATGACCTCCCAACTTCTATACCCAATACACTGGCTGATGAAGGCCAATGTTGCGAAAGCCTTTTTGACAACCAGATCTACCGACTCGACCTTCAAGGAGCCATGCACCTGTACTCCTAGATCCCTCTGCTCTACAACACTACCCAGAGGCCTACCATTTACTGTGTAGGTCTTGCCCATGTTAGACTTCCCAAAAGATAACACCTCATATTTTTTCTGTATTAAATTCCATCAACCATTCCTCAGCCCACTTGGCCAATTGATCCAGATCCTGCTGCAATCTTACACACTCACTTTTGTATCATCAGCAAACTTGCTAATCTTGCCCTGCATGTTCTCATCCAAATCTTTGATATAGATGATAAACAGTAACGGGCCCAGCACCAAACCCTGAGGCACACCAATAGTTGCAGGCCTCCAGTCTGACAAGCAACCTTCCATCATCACCCTCTGCTTCCTTCCTTGAAGCCAATTTTCTATCCATTCAGCCTTCTCTCCTTGGATCCCATGCGATCTAACCTTCCAGAGCAACCTACCATGCGGAGCCTTGTCGAATGCTTTGCTGATGTCCATATATACAACATCTACCGCTCTGCCCTCATTGACCTTTTTGGTCATATCTTCAAAAAACTCAATCAGATTTGTGAGACACGACCTCCCACATACAAAACCCTGCTTACTATCCTTGATCAGCCCTTGTCCGTCTAAATGTCTGTATATGCTATCCCTCAGAATACTCTCTAGTAACTTACCAACTATTCAAACCTATTCCTCTCATGATCTCATACACCTCTATAAGATAACCCCTCATCCTCCACATCAATGTGCATTGGGGATGATCAGCCATGATCATATTGAATGGCGGTGCTGGCTAGAAGGGCCGAATGTCTATTGTCTATTGTCAAGGAATAAAGGCCCAGCCTACTCAACATCTCCCTATAGTTCAGCCCTCGAGTCCTGGCAACATCTGCACAAATCTTTTCTGCACCCTTTCCAGTTTAACAACATTGTTCCTATAACAGGGTGACAAAAACTGAACATAATACTCAAAATGTGGCGTCAGCAATGTCTAGTATATCTGTAGCATGAATTCCCACCTTTTATACTCAACATTCTGACTGATGAAGGCCAAAGTGCCGAAAGCCTTCTTGGCCACCCTACTTGTGATGCGACTTTCAAGGAACTGTGTACCTGCACTCCTAGATCTCTCTGCTCTACGACACTCCCTCGTGCCCTGCCATTCACTGTGTAGGTCCTGCCCTTGTTTGACTTCCCAAAATGTAACATTTTGCATTTCTCTGTATTAAACACCATTATCCATTCCTCATCCCACCTGCCCAACCGATCAAGATCCTGCTGCAATCTTTGACAACCATCTTTGCTGCCGACAATACCACCTACATTTGTGTCATCTGACAACTTACTAATCATACCTCGTACATTCTCATCCAAATTATTCAAATAAATAGCAAACAGCAATGGGCCCAGCACCCGACCCTGAGGCACACCATTAGTCACAGGCCTTCAGTCTGAAAAACAAACTTCCACCATCACTCTCTGCTTCCTTCCATGAAGCCAATTTTCTATCCAGTCAGCTAGCTCACCTGGGATCCCATGGGATCTAACCTTCCAGAGCAGCCTACCATGTCACATACCTTGCTGAAATCCATATATACAACGTCTACAGCTCTGCCCTCATCAACCTCTTCAAAAAAAACTCAATCAGATTTGGGACTCACAATCTCCCCATACAAAACCATGCTGACTACCATTAATGACTAGATGCTATAGGACTGAGTGCTTTGATCTAATCTGTTGGTTGTGAGATTGGTGAGCTCTGTGCATTGTATGCTGCTCTTGCCGTTTAGTATGTATTGCAGTATGCTGCTGACACCTTGCCATTTTTAGGTATGTCTGGTGCTGTACATGGCCAGTCCTTCTGTACTCATTGAATTCATGTTGATCCCTTGACTTGATAATAATCACCGAGTGATAGTTATTCCAGGGCCACGAGATCACAGATTGTAACAGCATACATTCCTGCCATGAATGATGATCCATTTATTCTCATCCATGTCCGGTTTTCAGTGGTCAGATCTGTTCTGTGCCTTTACCATCTAGCACATGTATAGTACCACACAATATGGTGGAGTGTGACTTCAGTATGAAGGTGAATGTGTCTCAGGGACACTGGCCGTCACACTCTCTTAAGAACTGCATTGCATTATGAGTCTGGATTCTGTGGGGTTGGGGGAGACTAGTTTAGTTTATTTTGAGATACAGCATGGAAACAGGCCCTTTAGGCCCACCGGGTCCGTGCTGACCAGCGATCGCCGCACATTAACACTATCCTACCACTAGGGACAATTTTTACGTTTACCGAGCCAATTAACCTACAAACCTGTTCGCTTTTGGAGTGTGGGAGGAAACTGAAGATCTCAGAGAAAACCCACGCAGGTCACAGGGAGAACGTACAAACTCTGTACAGACAGCACCCGGAGTCGGGATCGAACCCAGGTCTCCGGAGCTGCATTCACTGTAAGGCAGCAACTCTATTGCTGCGCCACCGTGCCGCCCTAATGAGTCTATGGTTGGGAACGCAGGTGTGAATCTTCCACAGATGAGGAAAGAAGTGCTTGAAGGGACAGGTGGTTGGTAGTTTGGGAACGTGTGTTCCTTCTGCCCTTTATTCTGGTCCGGAATTGCTCAATGCCATCCACACTGAGTGGAAGCCTCCTGCGAGTTCCATTACCTGAGCTTTGCATCCAAACATCCACAAAAGTAAGCATTGGCTGCTTACTCCAACTTGAACTCTGAGATTGAAGTAACATTCATTTTGAAGTGGAGATGTCTTGGAGCATTGTGCTGAACAAAATTGAAAAAACGATAGGAAAATGTTGCAGCCATGCTAGACACTAGTTTGTACTGAGATCGCCTCTATTATGGACCTGTTAGCCACATAGACTTTTCATCCTCTTGTGGAGGGATCATGTCGTGCAAAAGGTCATACAGTCATAAGGAATAGTAGAATTAGGCCATTCGGCCCTTCAAGTCTACTCCGCCATTCAATCATGGCTGATCTATCTCTCCCTCCTAACCCCACTCTCCTGCCTTCTCCCCATAACCTCGGACACCTGCATGTTATAACAAAACAAATAAAAGATTGAGAAGAATTTTGCAGATAGTTGAATATGAGGAGGGTGCTCTGTAATGCATCCTAATGGATGGACCCAAAAGCTTTGTAGAGTTTATTTATTTATTTAAAAAAAAAAAAAAAAAAAAATTATTAGAAGTACGGTAAGTTACAATAATACACAACACATATGTCTTAATACATTTTTTGTACCGCTTCATTTTTTGAGCTTTAAAAAAAAAAGATAGAAGTAAAGGAAGTAAGGAAAGTGCGCAAGAGTCGTGAAGGTGCAGGAGAATGTTGAGAAAAGAAAGACCCTTAGAAAAGAAGTTAGAGAAGGAAGTAAAGAAAGAAAGTAGACCCTAGAAAAGAAGGAAAAAGAAAGGAGAAACAATCGCTCTATTATAACATTAAACTCCGCAGAAAGGGGACTACCAACCAAGTCTGTTTTTGTTGTTTTTTTTACCCCCCGTTGCCAGATCCTGGTACCATTTATTTATTTATTTATTTATTTGTTTTTTAGATTACTATTGCACCTTATACTTGTAATAGTTCCAAAAACGTAGACCACGTCTTTTGGAAGTGGTCTGCTTTGCCTGCTAAGAGGAATCTCATCTCTTCCAGATGTAGTGTTTCAAACATATTTGATATCCACATTTTTATTGTTGGTGTAGGCGCATTTTTCCAGAATTTAAGTATGAGCTTTTTTCCCATTATTAGCCCGTAATTGAGTAAATTCTTCTGAAACACGTTTAGTTCAGGGTTACCTTCCGATATTCCAAAAATGATCCATTCTGATTTTGGTACCAGTTTTATTTTAATTAATTTTGTAAAGATGTCAAATATTTCATTCCAGAATTTTTGGATTTTTGTACAAAAAACAAAAGAATGCGCTATGGTAGCTTCTTGACACAGACATTTATCACAGATGGGTGAGACATTAGGGAAGAGTTTATTTATTTTAGTTTTTGAATAATATAGTCTATGTAATGTTTTGAATTGGATGAGAGTATGTCGTACGTTGATCGAACATTTATGCACCTGTAGTAAGTGATTATCCCAGCTCTCTTTTGAAATTTTTATAATCCTAATGGATGGACCCAAAAGCTTTGTAGAGTTTAGAATGGGCAATTTAAAGTTATTGGTATTGCATTTCTCTTGATATTATTGTAGGGGGAAACTCTTGTCCATCTTGTCTTGATATGGACAAATCCATGCTTTGATTTGGGGAGCAACTCTTCAGCCAAGTCAGGTTATAGAGTCATGAAGTGATACAGTGTGGAAACAGGCACTTCGGCACAACTTGCCCACACAGGCCAACATGTCTCAGCTACACTAGTCCCACTTGTCCTATCCATGTACCTGTCCAACCGTTTCTTAAACGATAGGATAGTCTCAGCCTCATCTACCTCCTCTGACAGCTTGTTCCATACACCCACCAACCTTTGTGTGAAAAAGGTTACCCCTCAGATTCCTATTAAATCTTTTCCCCTTCACCTTGAACCTATGTGATGTGGTCCCCAATTCCCCTCTGGACAAGAGACTCTGTATTTACCCAATCTATTCCTCCCATGATTTTGTACACCTCTATAAGATCACCCCTCATCCTCCTGCGCCCCAAGGAGTAGAGACCCAGCGTACTCAACCGCTCCCTGTAGCTCACATCATCTAGTCCTGGCAACATCCTCGTAAATCTTTTCTGAACCCTTTCAAGCTTGACAATATCTTTCTTATAACAGTACTGAACACAATATTCTAAATGTGGTCTCACCAACGTCTAAACCAACAGTTGGTGATTGTTTTTCCTGTGAAAGTCAGCATGAACCCCTCAGGATTTGTTTCCTTCCTTCAAGATGGTTATAATTATAGCCCCTCTGGTCCCCTGGAAAAACCTTTGCCATCCAGATGTAGACCATAATGGTCTCGACTCATGACTGAACCCCTTCATCACCAAGGTTATGAACCTCAGCAAAGGTACAGTCTGCTCCCGAGGCCTTGTTTATTCATTGTCATTTCAACCTCATGTGGATATAACAGCCCTCTGTGGGTTGACGTTAATGGTATTCAGGTCAAGGACAGGGTGAGGTGTCTTAAGTGTTATTGCCTCATTCTGTGATAACTTAACTTCCATTCTTGGCTTTCATTAGTGCGGACCTTGGATATTTGAGCTGCAGTGGCTTTAACAGCATTGAACACATACGTTCTTGCTGTAAAAGAGTTCCTGAGTTTCCATGAACTACATTCATTTTCTGCTGTAACTCGGTCTCCGGAAAATATTCTCTTCCCTTGAAATTTTGTGGAGTTGCCAATCTAAGAATTCCTTGCATTTGTAGTTAATTGACTCCTCAATCTCCTTATCAATGGTTCTATGTTACATTTAGGTGCAAGGTCATGGGGCACCTATTAATGCCAGGGAGAGAGCTGTATAGATGGCAGACTAGCGTGCTTCCTGACAGCAAGAAGATAGCAATCTTCTTCCATTTTGCCTGTCATTTCATATTCTTGAGCTGTGACAGCAGAGCAGTGTATAGCTGTGTCATTGTTGCGACTGTCCACAAGATTCTCCATGCCAAGCCTTGAAGTTTATACGGAAGAGTGAATTTTTCGTAATTTCTTTTAATGTGGCATAACTGGTGCACAACAGCTACAAAACACGTTCAATAGAGTGAGGATTTGATTCAGTACCAAGGAGACAGCAAGAGGTCTGGAAGATTAAGGTCTGCTGAATGACATTAATGCTTAAGCATTGGACACATTTGTAAGTGTTACTCGGCACAAATGCATTAATTACTGCAACTTGTGCACAGAGGCACAAATGCACACAAAAACACTCAAACTCACAGTCACAAGCATGCAAATGCTTACACGGATACATGTTTACTAAGAGTAAACCTAGCAATTATAGACCTGTTAGTTTGACTTCAGTGGTGGGCAAATTAATGGAAAAGATACTTAGAGATAATGTATATAAGCATCTGGATAAACAGGGTCTGATTAGGAACAGTCAACATGGATTTGTGCCTGGAAGGTCATGTTTGACTAATCTTCTTGAATTTTTTGAAGAGGTTACTAGGGAAATTGACTAGGGTAAAGCAGTGGATGTTGTCTATATGGACTTTAGTAAGGCCTTTGACAAGGTTCCTCATGGAAGGTTGGTTAAGAAGGTTAAACTGTTGGGTATAAATGCAGGAATAGCAAGATGGATTCAGCAGTGGCTGAATGGGAGAAGCCAGAGGGTAATGGTGGATGGCTGTTTGTCGGGTTGGAGGCAGGTGACTAGTGGGGTGCCTCAGGGATCTGTGTTGGGTCCTTTGTTGTTTGTCATGTACATCAATGATCTGGATGAAGGGGTGGTAAATTGGATTAGTAAGTATGCAGATGATACCAAGATAAGGGGTGTTGTGGATAATGAAGAGGATTTCCAAAGTCTACAGCGTGATTTAGGCCATTTGGAAAAATGGGCTGAAAGATGGCAGATGGAGTTTAATGCTGATAAATGTGAGGTGTTACACCTTGGCAGGACAAATCAAAATAGGACGTACATGATAAATGGTAGGGAATTGAAGAATACAGTTGAACAGAGGGATCTGGGAATAACCGTGCATAGTTCCTTGAAGGTGGAATCTCATATAGATAGGGTGGTAAAGAAAGCTTTTGGTATGCTAGCCTTTATAAATCAGAGCATTGAGTATAGAAGCTGGGATGTAATGTTAAAATTGTACAAGGCATTGGTGAGACCAAATCTGGAGTATGGTGTACAGTTTTGGTCGCCCAATTATAGGAAGGATGTCAACAAAATAGAGAGAGTACAGAGGAGATTTACTAGAATGTTGCCTGGGTTTCAACAACTACGTTACAGAGATAGGTTGAATAAGTTAGGTCTTTATTCTCTGGAGCGCAGAAGGTTAAGGGGGGACTTGATAGAGGTCTTTAAAATGATGAGAGGGATAGACAGAGTTGATGTGATCAAGCTTTTCCCTTTGAGAATAGGGAAGATTCAAACAAGAGGACATGACTTCAGAATTAAGGGACAGAAGTTTAGGGGTAACATGAGGGGGAACTTCTTTACTCAGAGAGTGGTAGCGGTGTGGAATGAGCTTCCAGTGGAAGTGGTGGCGGCAGGTTCGTTGGTATCATTTAAGAATAAATTGGATAGGCATATGGATGAGAAGGGAATGGAGGGTTATGGTATGAGTGCAGGCAGGTGGGACTAAGGGAAAAAAATTGTTCGGTGCGGACTTGTAGGGCCGAGATGGCCTGTTTCCGTGCTGTAATTGTTATATGGTTATATGGTTATACTAACACATGTGAGTTCAGCCATAGGTATCCCTGCCCATTATCTCTTCTTTGCTTCCCTTTGGTTCCACAAACCATTGCACTATCATGAACTTGTACAGCACAGAAACATGTCCTTGCTGAATATCATCAGACACATTTCGAAACAGTGGGAAGGCTTTCTGGCATGTGGGAATATTCATCCATACTATTACTAAAACTCTCATCTCGACCACTTCCGGTTTGCATTTTCTTTTAATTTACGCAAAAACGCTAACGTATATCACTCCAATTTTTCACCACCTTATTCACCGTTCTCCTCAGCTCCAAGCGCACCAAGTTTTGTTCCGATCGGTGAAATATTAGTAAATTTATGAAGGTTTAAAAAATCGTGAGATCAGCAGATTGGTCTTCTCACCTGTCAGTCACCATGAAGGTAAGGCCCTTTCCGGCACCCGCGGAGAATAAAGCCCCGGAGGCGAGGCTTAGTCCATGAGCAGCGTGAGCCGGGAGTTGTTAAGTTGAACCGGAAGCCTCTGAGTGAAGTTGGAGTGGGACCGGGAACTACTGCGTGAGGCCAAAAGCTGAAGGTGATCAGAGTGCGAGCTGCACCTGCTGTGACCACCCCCCCCCCCCCCCCTTCCCACACCCCCCCCTTCCCCCTCCCCTCCACACCCCCCTTCCCCACACCCCCCCTTCCATGCTGAAAATACTCCGCAGGGCAGATTGCATCAGAGTAGAGCGAAACAAATGTTTCAGGCTGATGATCTTACATCAAAAGGGTTGTTGATTATTATTAGAGAGGCAGATGTTTATGTCATCTGGAAGGGCTGTTTTGTCTCCTGGATGGATGTGAGGGGAGGTTAAGGGATGTGTTACACCTCCTACAGTTGCAAGGGAAGGTGCCAGGGCTTGGGGTAGGATGGGTGGGGGAGGATGAGTAGACCAGGGAGTCTTGAGGAGAATGGTCCCTTCAGAAAGCAGAAAGGGGGGAAGAGAAGATGTAACTGGTGGTGCAATCGTTGGAGCTGGCAGAAATAGCAGAGGATGATATATCGGATAGTGAGGCTGGAGGGAACCATGCAGGGACCATGCAGGTGGAATCATGTTGGAGCTGGCTGAAACAGCGGAGGATGATATATCGGATGGTGTATACTAGAGGGGTAAAAGGTGAGGACCAGAGGACATCCATTGCTGTTCTGTCTAGGGATGGGGGAGGTGAGGAGGGGGTTAGAGCAGACTCATGGCAAATGGATGAATATGTTCGAGGGCTTCACCAACTACGGCAGAAGGGAAGCTACACTTTCAAAAGGAGGACAATTTCAAAGCTCTAGAGCAGAAGGCCTCATCTTGAGAATAGAATGGCAGTGGAACGGAGTAAGTGGGATTGCATCCTCACGAAAGGCATTGTGGGAGGAGGTAGATTTGAGGGAGTTAGTGGGTTTTCAGAAGGTGTCAATGGATACTCTGTCCTTAGCGATGGAGACAGAGTGATTCAGGAAAGGAAGTGTCAGAAATAATTCAGGTGAATTTTGCGGTACGGCGAAACTTGCAGGAAGCAGCAACAATGTAGTTGTAGATATAATTTAAACTTTAGTGATACAGTGCGGAAACAGGCCCCTCGGCCCACCGAGTTCGCACTAACCAGCGATCACCCCGTACACTCTGGCTGATAAAGAATTCGAGGACTGGCGTGGGGAGTGTGCTGCTGGATGATTCTTGGATGAAAGGTCACAGGCAACAGAAAGACAGGCATAGCTAGGAGCTGTGCATGTGCCCTTGTTTACCACTTTAATCTGTAGAAAGTGAAAGAAATTAAAATAGAAGTTGTTGAGGGGTTTCGTTAGTTAACCCAGTGGCATCAACAGTGAATTTTCTAGTTTCAGATAATCCATATCCCCAGTGCACTCCTTTCAAACAAACTTTTCCCCTTCTCCTTAAACCTACGTTCTCGATTCACGTCTTTACTGGCAATCTTTGCTGTTAATGCTCAGGCCTGGTGCCAGGTTCAGTTTAGCAATACAGCGAGGAAACAGGCCCTTCGGACCACCGAATCCGCACCGACCAGCGATCCCCGCACACTTGCGCTATCCCACACACACATGGGACAATTTTTACATTTATACCAGGCAAATTAACCTGCAAACCCGTACGTCTTTGGAGTGTGGGAGGAAACCGAAGATCTGGGAGAAAACCCACGCAGGTCACGGGGGGAACGTACAAACTGCGTACAGACAACACCCGCAGTCTGGATCGAACCCGGGTCTGCAAGCGCTGTTAGGCAGCAACTCTACTGCTGCACCGCCGGTCTCAGCTTGAAACATCAATGTACAGAGATGCTTCCTGACCCACCATGTTCTTCCAACATTCTGTTTCTGTTTGAAGACGTTTTTGTTTGAAGGGTGGATATAGTCTTACATATAATTATTTTTAATAATAACCCTGTTGCACATGTTTATGGACTTCCGGTACAATTTGCAGAGTCTGTTTGACCATGTTTTTTTGCTTACATTTTAGCTGAAACAGCAAAACCATAATGACTCCACTTCAAGCACGTTTTAGAAACTTGGGAATGGTTGTAAAAATGTTAGAATAAAACTTTAATGCCTTTAAACTCATTCATCCCTATTAAACAGTACTTGGAATAATGAATAATTAACATAGTAAAGTTGAGCAGGGGAACAGGCCTTTTGGCCTGCAAATGATCCATACCCCTTCATTCCCTGCACATCCATTATTTATTCAATTTAGGTCATAAAGTCATGTGGTCATAAGTGACAGGAGCAGAAATAGACCATTCGGCCCATGAAGTCTATTCCACCATTCAATCATGGCTGATCTATTTCTTCCTCTTAACCCCATTCTCCTGCCTTCTCCCCATAACCCCTGGCACCTGTCTTTCTCTTTGTATAGAGCCCGACCGATCAGCAGAGCTCTGGATCTTGGTGCTGATGTAGTGGTGACTGGAAGATGCGTTGACAGTGCTATCGTTCTGGGACCTCTAATTCATTCTGTAAGAAAATCTTTACGTAACTATCATCCAAGCTTTTTTGAGAGAGCAAAATTGTGCATTTTCCAAATGGAATTGTTAACGGTACATTGAAGAAAGTATGTGTAAATAGGAAAATTGCATGCATACATTAACTATGTTTTCCCACAGATGTAAAATGTGTACACTTTTAAAGTGCAGACTTAAAACTTGTCAATTTTACATTACTGAAGGCTATTCCCAACATAAACACTGTGCCTTAAACATGCCACTAAAGTAAATGAGGGGCTCGAAAAGTAATTGTGTGCAGCACCTTTCACGATGTCATATTGTCCCAAATCACTTTACAACCTACAAAGTGTATATGAAGTGGAACTACTGTCACACTGCAACAAATGTGACAGCTAATTTGCACACAGCCAGTTGAAACATATATCAGATCATAAGGGACAGGAGCAGAATTAGACCATTCAGCCCATCAACTCTATTCCGCCATTCAATCATGGCTGATCTATTTTTCCCTCCCAACCCCATTCTTCCTCCATAACCCCAGACACCCGTACTAATCAAGAATCTATCTATCTCTGCCTTAAAAATATCCATTGACTTGGTCTCCACAGCCTTCTGTGGCAATGAATTCCACAGATTCACCACTCTCTGACTAAAAAAAATCCTCCTCATCTCCTTCCTAAGGAACGTCCTTGAATTCTGAGGTTGTGCCCTCTAGTCCTAAACTCTCCCACTAGTGGAAACATCCTCTCCACATCCATTCTATCCAAGCCTTTCACCATTCGGTAAGTTTCAATGAGGTCCCCACATATATGTAAATGATCTTGCCAGTGCTGTATTATTACACCTAATTGAACACCTTAGTGAAGTTGTGCCTGTGGAGGCATAGCTCTTTCGAGTTAAAGATTTGCTCAACAAGGCTATAATTTTTGCACACATAATTACATGCCTCTTCCCCAGGAAGTCTAACTTTGCCTTTGTTACTTTGGTCACCTATCATTAAACTCCTACTCAAAGAATTGCTCCCACGGTAAGGCCGGTGAGGCACCGTGAAAAATACATTAATCATGTATTAATTTTTTAAGTAAGCTTGAAATTATAGAATGAAGTGACTAAGAAGATTTGGAAAGTTTCTAAAGGGCCTGTTCCACTTTCACGAGTGGCTCACAAATTCTCCCAAGTTTTCTCCTTTTCAAACTCGGAGAATGTCCGTAGCGAGTCCGTAGGAGTCCGTAGATATATCGTAGCGGCTCGTTATGCCAGCCATAGGTACTCGGGGCATCAGGTAAGTCGGGACGTTTTTTCCAGCTTGACAAAAAAGTCCACGAGTAAAAAGATAGTCGGGAGGAGGAGTTCGTAGATCACAAAAATCTTGATTTTTCTTTTAAGGTCCTTTCAACTCAGCACAGGACTCGTGACAGGCCCTTAAGTCTGCCCAGGAAATGTCAAAGCCTACTGCAGCGTTTTGTATTATTAAATGAGGTGTCCTTTAAATGTCATTCCAATGGAACCCACTATACGTGGGGAAATTGCTTTAACAGTGACTAACAAATGACTAACAAAGTAATTTGGGCAACCTGTAACCTCCAATTTGTGTGGGCAAAACTGGAACTGGATGCAAGGTTATTGAATCTAAATGTGTGTCTGATGGGCTTAAACAATTTTAGATGCATTACCATGGATCCTGGCAGGAAATGCACTGTCAAATTTAACAATCGATGTTTCACAATCCAGAAGTGATTGTATTTACAATCAAGTCAAGTCAAGAGAGTTTATTGTCATGTGTCCCAGATAGGATAATTAAATTCTTGCTTGCTGCAGCACAACAGGACATTGTAAGCAAAAATACAGAACAGTTCAGTTCAACATACACATACATAAGCAGATAAAGTGCAATAGGCTGTTACAGTTCAGAGTCTGTTTGTTGCCGATCTTAATAGCCTGATGGCTGTGGGGAAGAAGCTATTTCCTGAACCTGGATGTAACAGATTTCAGGCTCCTGTACCTTCTGCCTGATGGTAGCGGGGAGATGAGTGCATGGCCAGAATGGTGTGGGTCCTTGATGATGTTGGCTGCCTTTTTGAGGCAATCAACTCCAAATAATACAATTTTTTCATCATGTAGCGGATAAACAAAGTCTCAGCAATGCTATCTTATTTCTTGGTATTTGTTTTTGGGGAATTTTAGTAATGGGTGTTCTCCTTGAACAACGATTGATCAGTCAATCTCCTCCACTTGGAATTTGTATTTCAGATTTTCACCACTTAATTTGAATCTGACAATTGGAAAATAACCTACCTCTCCGTCATAAAGTTATGCAGCACAGAAACAGTTCCGTCAGCCAAGCTCATCCATGCTAACCAAGATGCCCCATCTAAGCTAGTCCCATTTGGGGCATAGCCCTCTAAAGCATTCCTATTCATGTACCTGTCCAAGTGTCTTTTATGTGCCTCAACTATCTCCTCTGCCAACTCATTCCATACACCCACCATAGTTGTCCCTCAGGTTCCTATTAAAACTTTCCTTCTCACCATAAACCTACCGCCCTATAGTCCTTGATTCCCCTACTCTGGGTAAAAGTCGCTGTGCGTTCGCCCTATCATTTCCCCTCATGATTTTGTGCATCTCTATATGATGTAATAAATATTGTATTGTATTATATGTCATTTGAACCTCAGTGAGGCTCAAACGAAACTCCTTTTCCACAGCCATACAAATAAAGACAGTTTCCTACAGACATACACACAATTCAATTTACACAAACATCCATCACAGTGAACCTCCTCCTCACTGTGATGGAAGGCAAAGTCTTTTCTCTCCCCTGTTCTCCATTTTTCCCCCCGATGTTGAAGCCCCAGGCGGGCGATGGTAAGTCCCACGGCCATTTTAGGCTGCGCCGGGCAATGTACGGCCCTGCTCCCGGTCTAAAAGTCACGAAGTTGGAGCCCCCGGCGGGCGCTGGACTGTCCCACGGCCATTAAGCTGCGCCGGGCGATGTACAGCCCTGCTCCGGGTCGTTCCAACCCCGCGACATGGGCTGGAGAAGTTGCATTGCGGGAGCTCTGGAAAGCGGTCTCCACCCGGCCCCACGAGCTCCCGCTGTCACAGTCCACAGAAGCTGCGTTGCTGGAGCCTCTGAGCTCCAGAGTCGGGCCGCAGCAGCGAGCCACCACCGCTCCCCACGCTCCGAGGCCGGCCAGCCCCACAGTGGGTAGTCCACAGCTCCGCAGGACCAATCTCCCTGTAGCTCAGGCCTCCGAGCCCTGGCAACATCCTTGGCTGGTGTGTGCACTGAAATGTCATACTTGGCCCTTAAATGCATAACAAGAATGGAAAGGTTTTGTTATGAAGTGTTGGCATAAGTTGGTGAGCAAGTTGTGCCTATCTTCAGAAGCAGAATTTTGTGAAAAAGTTAGATATTATTCAAGGCTAGATGCAACTTATCATCTGGTAAATTATGTATGAATATTAAATGTTGATGTAAAAAGTTGCATGTCAAATATGTTTTCTTTCATCTTTGCTAGCTTGTTGCTCTTCATTTTGTTTCCATTTTTTTAGTTTTCTTAACATCCTAATTTAGTGTTTTATTGCAGTTTGGCTGGAAACAAAATGAGTTTGACCTGTTGGCTGCAGGAAGGTAAAACTTTTCTTTGTCTTTTATATAATGATTTCATGCTTCTGTGTCATTTCCTTCTGACATATTACCATTCACCTTCCTTTACCAAAGCTTTTTGCTTGAGAGATTATTTATTTTCATAATTAATTGCAATTTATTCACTGATTTGAATGTAATTTACACGAGACCTTTTATTGTATTACGATTTCTGTGAATGGATTAGAGATGTTTTAAAGAATATATAGAATCATACATGGAGACTTACAGTGTTGAAACAGGCCCTTCCACCCAACTTGCCGACACGGCCAACATGTCCCATCTACACTAGTCCCACCTCCTGCATCCTTCCAAACCTGTCCTATCCATATACCTGTCTAAAGGTTATTTAAATGTTGCGATAGTACCTCCCTCAACTACCTCCTCCAGCAGCTCGTTTCATACACCCACCACCCTTTGCGTGAAAAGGTTACCCCTCAGGTTCCTATTAAATCTTTATCCCCCTCACCTTAAACCCATGTTCTCTGGTTTTCGACTCCCCTACTCTGGGCAAGAGACTCTGTGCTTCTACCCAATCTATTCCTCTCATGATTTTGTACAACTCTATGAGATCACCCCTCATCCTCCTGCGCTCCAAGGAATAGAGTCCTAGTCTGCTAAATCTTTACCTATAGCCCAGGCCCTCGACTCCTGGAAACAACCTTGTAAATCTTCTCTGCACCCTTTCCAATTTGACATTTCCTGTAACACGGTGCCCAAAACTGAACACAATACTCTAAATGCGGTCTCACCGACGTCTTACACAACTGCAACATGACCTCCCAACTTCTATACCCAATGCTCTGACTGATGAAGGCCAATGTACCAAAAGCCTTTTTGACCACCTTATGATGCCACTTTCAACAAACTTAATATACTTAATACAAATATATTAGCACGTTTTTCTAATCATAAACCCCGATTGAAGCATAAGAAACTTAAAATGTTTGCACAATCTTATGATATGTAGGTGTTCATTCCGATACGATACAATATTACTTTATTTATCCCAGGAGGGAAATTGGTCTGCCAACAGTTATAAAACACAAGTGTCATAAGATAAATGGTTTATCAAAAAATAATATATATAATCATTTAAACAGTTTTAATTTTTATATAATCAATATTTTATAATTTATATATATAATCATGTAAAAAAAATCAATACATGTGTACCTTGAAGCGATCATTATTAATCTCTTAATTAAACAGATAACACTTTGACAGAAGTTAAAACATTCTTAACACTTACTTCAATGCTTCTTCCCATACCTTTGTGTGTTATAACCTTTTAAAGTTATTATTAATATGTGAGACATCTGAACCAAGTAAATGGTTTTGACTTGAACATGTTGAAGTCACTATTTAACCCATCTCTACCGCCATCTATCTACCTGGTTCCCTCACCTAGCCCCTCCTTGTCCCATCAATGGGTAGGCAATGATTGAGGGTGACATTTCTAAAAATCAAATAATCAGGAATTCCATCCTCAAGTTATTATGTAAAACTTGCTGCCATTTCTGCAATGGCCAGTAATGCAAGGTGATTTTTTTTTTTACAAAATATACAACTAAGGGAGTGGATGAGAAAGTGGGATGACATAGAAATAGTGTGAACAGGTAATCAATAGTCAGCGTGGACTCACAGGTAGTGGCATCACAGGTAGATAAGTGGGCCGAATAACCTCCTTCCACGTTGTGAATTGCTAGGCAATATATTACAGTGTGGTTGGGATTATAATCTGGGTACAAAAACAGCATTTTAGGTCATCATGATGATTCAATAGGAGTGTGGGATTCCTTCTATCATCTCCTCATGCAACTTCAAGACTCTCATGATCACAATCTTTACTCTCTGTTTATGCATCTAAATACATGCATTTAGGTGGACAAGGGCTGATTAGGGATAGTCAGTATGGGTTTGTACATGGGAGGTCATGCCTCATGAATCTGATTGAGTTTTTCGAGGATGGGACAAAAAAGGATGATTAAGGCAGAGCTGTAGTTGTTGTACACATTGAATTCAGTAAGGCATTTGACAAGGCTGCTGCCCATGGAATCTTTCACACACAGAGTTGTGAGTGTGTGGAATTCCCTGCCTCAGAGGGCGGTGGAGGCTGGTTCTCTGGATGCTTTCAAGAGAGAGTTAGATAGAGTTCTTAGGGGTAGCGGAATTAAGGGATATGGAGAGAAGGCAGGAACAGGGTACTGATTGTGGATAATCAGCCATGATCACATTGAATGGCGGTGCTGGCTTGAAGGGCCGAATGGCCTACTCCTGCCCCTATTGTCTATTGAATTCAAGGAAAGATAATTGAAGGGATAGGAAATTGTCTTCGAGGAAGGAAGCAGAGGGTAATCGTGGAAGGTTGCTTTTCGGACTGGAGGCCTGTGACCAGTGGTCTGTGTCAGGGTTTAGTGCTGGGCCCTGTTACTGTTATCCATGCCAATGATTTGGATGAGAACATACACGGCAAAATTAGCAAGTTTGCAGATGACACAAAAGTGGGTGGTATTGTAAATAGTGAAGATGGTTATCAAAAGTTGCAGCAGGGTCTTGATTGGCTGGGCAGGTGGGCTGAGGAATGGTTGATGGAATTTAATACAGAGAAATGTGAGGCATTGCATTTTCGGAGCAGGAACATGGGCAGGACCTACACAGTGAACGGTAGTGCTCTGGAGAGTGTTGTAGAGCAGAGGGATGGAGGAGTATACGTACATTGTTTGTCGAAAGTGGCGTCACAGGAAGATTGGGTCAAAAAGGCGTTTGGCACATTGCCCGTCATCAGTCGCACATTGCCCTTCATCACTTAGTTGCAGTTGTATAAGACGTTGGTGAGGTCACCTTTAGAGCATCGTGTTCAGTTCAGAGTGCAGAGTAGATTTACGAGGATGTTGCTTGGACTCGAGGGCCTGAGCTTTAGGGAGAGGTCAAGCAGGCCAGGTCTCTATTCTTTGGAGTGCAGGAGAATGAGGTGTGATCTTGTGTACAAAATCATGAGAGGAGTAGATCGGGCAGACGTACTGAGCCTCTTGCCCACAGTAAGGGAATGGAGAACCAGAGGACATGGGTTTAAGGCGAGGGGGGGGGGGGGGGGAGATTTAGTAGGAGCCTGAGGTCCAAGGTCAAAGGTCAAAAACTTTATTTGCCATTTGTGCTTACACACATAGGAACTCTTGTGCGGCTATTCAGAGAGTCAAGTTAAGTTAAAAATTAAAATTAAAAAATTTAAAAAAAAATTTTAAAAATTAAAAAGACACACAGAAGACACATAGAGCATTGTAACTTGCACAACCCCTATATCAGGACATCAGTTCATTTTGTTGTGTTTTGGCCAAGAGTCTCACTGTTGCAGGGAAACCTGTTGAGGGGTAACCTTTTCACACAAAGGGTGGAGGGTGTATGGAACGTGCTGCCAGAGCAGGTAGTTGAGGCAGGTACTTTTGCAACGTTCAAGAAACATTCAGACAGGACATGGATAGGACTGGTTTGGAGGGATATGAGCCAAATCTAAGCAGGTGGGACGAGTGTAGATGGAGCATGTTGGGCGGAAGGGCCTGTTTCCACTCTCTATGACGGTGTAATTGTCCCACGGTCCTCCCAGCTTATTCCCAAGCACAAGCATTGTTCCCTCCGGACCTCTGTTGTACCACCACCACCAACCAATGTCTCCCAAATATAGACACAAAATGCAGGAGTAACTCAGCAGGACAGCCAGCATCTGTGGAGAGAAGGAATGGGTGACGTTTCGGGTCGAGACCCTTCTTCAGGCTGATTCCCGTTGAGTTACTCCAGTATATTGTGCCTATCTTCGGTTTAAACCAGCATCTGCAGTTCCTTCCTACACACAATGTCTCTCAAATATTGGGATTGTCCGCAAGGATGTCCTGCTGTTATCTCTTAGTTTTGGTTTTCCCTGTCATTGTGGCTGGATGGCAGCGGAGAATGTCCATGATTTCCTTCCCGTGAATTTAGCAGCACACCAGGTTCCGTGTTTGGTGTGTTTCCCCTCCCCTAAGGCCACCTTCCTTCATATACATAACTGTACATAATTGTCTGAAGAAGGGTCTCCACTCAAAAAGTCACCCATTCATTCTCTCCTGAGATGCTGCCTGACCCGCTGAGTTGCTCCAGCATTTTGTGTCCATCCACTCTACGTCTTATCTTATGTACGTAGGAAGGAACTGCAGATGCTGGTTTATACTAAAGATAGACACAAAATGCTGTAGTAACTCAGCGGGACAGGCAGCATCTCTGGAGAGAAGGACGAGGTGATGTTTCAGGTCGGGTCGGGTCTGGTCTGCAGAAGGGTTCCGACCCGAAACGTCACCTATTCTTTCTCTCCAGAGATGCTGCCTGAGCCACTGAGTTACTCCATCATGTTGTGTCTATCTACTATTCTTGTTGCTTCTCTATTGTCCACATCATTCTTAATGATTTCTTCTAATGAGATTCCCGGATTATGTCCCTTTTAAGTGGAATTTGTCATTGTGTCGCAAGAACAAGGATTACACATCAATATCACACCAGATCTTGAAGCTAATAGAGGGTGAAGGTTTTCCAATCTGGGTTTGAATTAACATAAATCCCAGAGGCAACAGGAAACGATCGCGCTCATTACTTTACTGATTTCACTGGATTATGTATTTTGCATGCATGTGTTTCTGACACATTTCTAAGCTTTCTGAATACATTTTATGAATTAAGAATGCATTTTCTATTTGCCATCTAGTCTTGCAGGTCATCTGATTGAGTGTGGCGCCCAATGTACCGGTGGAATATTTACAGACTGGCACAAAGTTCCTGACTGGTATTAAACCAACTTTTACAATTTTTCTTTTTTATTCCAAGAATATTTGTATGATATAAATAAATATTATGTTACAATGTGGTACTTTTAGACGTTGGGTCCCAGCTTCACACGGGAGGGCTAGTCCCCCAGCGCAATATTCCTCCTCTCCACCAATTACAATATTGCTGGCCAGTGGGGGGGGGGGGTTTCTGGAGCGCTAGTATGTGCGTTGTGGGTCAAAGCGACTGGTTTCCAGAGGGCTAGTATGGACATTGTGGGCTGAATGGATTCTTGGGCTGGCAGCTCAGTCACTCTGGCCGGGCAGCTCAGTCACTCAGTCTGTTGTGCACTGAAGGGACTGGTTTCCAGAGGGCTAGTATGGACATTGTGGACTGAATGGATTTTTGGACTTGCAGTTCACTAAGTCATGGGTGGTGGGCTGGCAGTTCACTAAGTCATGGGCGGTGGGCTGGCACTTCAGTCACTTACAGCTGGTGGGCTGGCATTTCACTTACTCATGGGTGGTGGGCTGGCAGCCCAGTCACTCACAGCTGGTGGTGGCAGTTCACTCAGTCACCCCTTTTCCCTTCTCCCCCCACTCTGCTCCATGCCATTCCCCTCCCCCACGCGCATTCAGTCCATCTCCCCTCAATCTCCCCCCATGCACTCTTAGTGGCTCTCCGACAGCGCAACCATTCCTGCCTATTAGGTTACTATTGTGATGAAGAGCACGCAGGCATGGCAAGTGGAAAAAGGATTTATTAAAGTTTAAAATGTGAATGACTTAAAATATAACAACAATTTAAATGTTAAAGATGAGATTTATTAAGTTATTTTGTGTTGTGTCTCTTGCTGTGTTCTGCTGCTCACTGCCTCTTGATATTAAAAAAAAGACAATTTTAATATAGAGAGATTAAGCGGTCAAATTTTAACAAAGAAAATCTGAGAATTTACCTCAAAAGTCATCATGGAGTGCAGGTCGCAAGTCCAACCTCACAGCACTCCAAGCCAATTTCACAGCATTTCAGGCAGAGTGCACACACACACACACACACAGCCAGACACACACACAAAGACACACTCACACAGAAATACACAGACACAAAGACACACACACATAGTCACAAACACATTCACACAGACACACACACACACACAGATACTCAGACACTCACGCAAACAGGCACACATACAGACACACAGACAGACACTCATACACAGAGACACAGGCAAACACTCACACACATACACTGACACTCACACATACACACACACTCATACACAGACACTCAGACACAGCAACTCATACATACGCACGCACAGACAGACGACGCGCACACACACTTTAGATGCAATGGAGATACTATCTGCAAGCATTTTAGAACCAATAGACATTTTTTTGCAAGCTTTAGAACCAATAGACATTTTTTTGCAAGCTTTAGAACCAAAAGAGACACTTTTTGCAAACATTGTAGAACCAAAAAAGACACATTCTGCAAGCATTGTAGAACCGAAAGAGACACTTTTTGCAAACATTTTAGAACCAATAGATACTTTTTGCAAACATTTTAGAACCATTAGACATTTTTTTGCAAGCTTTAGAACCAATAGACATTTTTTGCAAGCATTTTAGAACCAATAGACTTTTTTTGCAAGCATTTTAGAAGCAAGACTTTTTTTGCAAGCATTTTAGAACCAATAGACTTTTTTTGCATTTTAGAACCAATAGACTTTTTTTGCAAGCATTTTAGAACCAATAGACTTTTTTTGCAAGCATTTTAGAACCAATAGACATTTTTTTTGCAAGCTTTAGAACCAATAGACATTTTTTGCAAGCATTTTAGAACCACATTTTGCAAGCATTGTAGAACCGAAAGAGACACTTTTTGTAAACATTTTAGAACCAATAGAAACTTTTTGCAAGCATTTCAGAACCACTAAGGGCACTCACATTTGAGTAGACATGTGTTCAGTGTTATTCACAGCTCAGAGAAACGTGACCCTCTGCCTATCTCCATCTTGAAGAGACTGTGAGGCACACCACTCCCACCTTTGCAAGCATTTTAGAACCAATAGAGACACTTTTTGCAAGCATTTTAGAACCAATAGACATTTTTTTGTAAGCTTTAGAACCAATAGACACTTACATTTGAGTAGACATGTGTTCAGTGTTATTCATAGCTCATTCTGCAAGCATTGTAGAACCAAAAGAGACACGTTTTGCAAACATTTTAGAACCAATAGACACTTTTGCAAACATTTTAGAACCATTAGACACTTTTTTGCAAGCATTTAGAACCAATAGACATTTTTTGCAAGCTTTAGAACCAATAAACATTTTTTGGCAATCATTTTAGAACCAATAGACTTTTTTTGCAAGCATTTTAGAACCAATAGACTTTTTTTGCAAGCATTTTAGAACCACATTCTGCAAGCATTGCAGAACCAAAAGAGACACTTTTTGCAAACATTTTAGAACCAATAGACACTTTTTGCAAACAATTTTAGAACCAATAGACACTTTTTGCAAGCATTTTAGAACCACTAAGGGCACTCACATTTGAGTAGACATGTGTTCAGTGTTATTCACAGCTCAGAGAAACGTGACCCTCTGCCTTACTCCATCTTGAGGAGACTGTGAGGCACACCACTTCCGGGTTTTATAGTCCCTCCCCCTCCCACTTTTGCAAGCATTTTAGAACCAATAGAGACACTTTTTGCAAGCATTTTAGAACCAATAGACATTTTTTTGCAAGCTTTAGAACCAATAGACATTTTTTGCAAGCTTTAGAACCAATAGAGACACTTTATGCAAGCTTTAGAACCAATAGACTTTTTTTGCAAGCTTTAGAACCAATAGACATTTTTTTGCAAGCTTTAGAACCAATAGACATTTTTTTTGCAAGCTTTAGAACCAATAGACATTTTTTGCAAGCTTTAGAACCAATAGACATTTTTTGCAAGCTTTAGGACCAATAAAGACACTTTTTTGCAAGCTTTAGAACAATTAGAGACACTTTTTTGCAAGCTTTAGAACCAATAGTCATTTTTTTGCAAGCTTTAGAACCAATAGTCATTTTCTTGCAAGCTTTAGAACCAATAGTCATTTTTTTGCAAGCTTTAGAACCAATAGTCATTTTTTTGCAAGCTTTAGAACCAATAGTCATTTTTTTTGCAAGCTTTAGAACCAATAGTCATTTTTTTGCAAGCTTTAGAACCAATAGTCATTTTTTTGCAAGCTTTAGAACCAATAGAGATACTTTTTGCAAGCTTTAGAACCAATAGACATTTTTTGCAAGCTTTAGAACCAATAGACATTTTTTGCAAGCTTTAGAACCAATAGAGACACTTTTTGCAAGCTTTAGAACCAATAGACATTTTTTGCAAGCTTTAGAACCAATAGACATTTTTTGCAAGCTTTAGAACCAATAGACATTTTTTGCAAGCTTTAGAACCAATAGACATTTTTTTGCAAGCTTTAGAACCAATAGACATTTTTTTGCAAGCTTTAGAACCAATAGACATTTTTTTGCAAGCTTTAGAACCAATAGACATGTTTTTGCAAGCAGTTTAGAACCAAAAAAGACACATTCTGCAAGCATTGTAGAACCAAAAGAGACACTTTTTGCAAACATTTTAGAACCAATAGACACTTTTTGCAAACATTTTAGAACCAATAGACACATTCTGCAAGCATTTTAGAACCACTAAGGACACTTACATTTGAGTAGACATGTGTTCAGTGTTATTCACAGCTCAGAGAAACGTGACCCTCTGCCTTCCTCCATCTTGAAGAGTGAGTGAGGCACACCACTTCCTGGTTTTATAGTCCCTCACCCCTGCCGCCAGCGGGGGCAGCAGAGAAATGTGAATTTTGTAAAAACATTAATATCTCTGTAATTTTTCATCTACGGGAAAAATCCTCGGCACACATGCGGCGGAGGGGGGCTCTGAGCAAGGTGGCCAAAAATGACGGCCGTAGGTGCCGTCGTTCTCTCGGAAATCGCAGCACAGATGGCCAAAACCGATCAAGAACAGACTTTTAGTAATATAGATAGATAGATAGTTGCAGTACTGTTCACCTGCCTTTTAAATGTTTTTTAGCCTCATAGAAAATAGATGCAGGAGGAGTCCATTTGGCCCTTCGAGCCAGCACCACCATTCATTGTGATCATGGCTGATCATTCACAATCAGTAACCTGTGCCTGCCTTCTCCTCATATCCCTAGATTCCATTAGCCCCTAGAGCTCTCATAGTGTCATACAGCATGGAAACAGGCCCTTCGGTCCAACTTGCCCAAGCCGACCAACACGCCCCATCTACACCAGTCCCACCTGCCTGCGTTTGGCCTGTATCCTTCTAAACCTATCCTATCTATGTACCTGAACAAATGTTTTTTAAAAGTGGTGATAGTACCTACTTCAACTACCTCAACTACCTCCTCTGGCAGCTCGTACAGTTTATATACCACCCATTATGTAAAAAAGTTGCCCCTCAGGTTTCTATTAAATCTTCCTCCCCTCACCTTAAACCTATATCCTCTGGTTCTTGATTCCCTTACTCTGGGTAAAAGTGTGCATTTAGCCTATCCAGCCCTATCATGATTTTATACTCTATAAGATAATCTCCTAATTCTCCTGCGTTCCAAGGAATAAAGTTCTAGCCTGCTCAACCTCTCCCTACAGCTCAGACCCTCGAATCCTGGCAACATCCTTATAAGTGTTCTCTGCATCCTTTCCAGCTTGACAACATCTTTCCTATAACAGGATGACCAAATCCTCCAATTGTGGCCTCACCAATGTCAATGTCAATGTCAATGTCAATGTAACATAACCTCCCAACTTCTATACTCGATACTTTAATATAGACCAATGTGCCAAAAGCCTTCTTGACCACCCTATCTACCTGTGATGCCACTTTCAAGGAACTATGTACCTGCACTCCTAGATGCCTCTGCTCTACTACACTTCCCAGAGCCCTGCCATTCACTGTGCAGGTCCTGGCCGGTTTGATTTTCCAAAATGCAACACCTGGCATTTCTCCATATTAAACTCCATTAACCTCAGCCCAGCTGCCCAAACGACCAATATCCTATCAGATTGTTATTGTATCTGCATACACTCGCCACCCTCTACGTGAAAAATCTGCCGCACTATTTCCTATTAAATCTTTCCCCTCTCACTTTGAACCTATGGACTCTCGTTCTTGATTGTCCTAGCCTGGGAAAAATATTATGTGCATTCACACCATCTATTCCCCTCATAATTTTATATACACCTTTATGATCAGCCCTCAGCCTTTTGCACCCCAAGGATTAAAGTCCTAGCATGCCTAACCGCTTCCTATGTTTAAGAAAGAACTGCAGATGCTGGAAAATCGAAGGTAGACAAAAATGCTGGAGAAACTCAGCGGGTGAGTGCATCCATGGAGCGAAGGAATAGGTGACGTTTCGGGTCGAGACCCATCTTCAGACTGATGTGGAGATGGGTGTGGGGGGGGGGCGGGAAGAAGAACGGAAGAGGCGGAGACAGTAGGCTGTGGGAGAGCTGGGAAGGGGAGGGGACGGAAGGAGAAAGCAAGGACTACCTGAAATTCGAGAAGTCAATGTTCGTACCATTGGGGTGTAAACTGCCCAAGCGAAATATGAGGTGCTGCTCCTCCAATTTGCAGTGGGATTCACTCTGGCCTGGAGGAGGCCCAAGACAGAAAGGTCGGATTCAGAATGGGAGGGGGAGTTAAAGTGCTGATCCACCGGGAGATCAGGTTGGTTAATGCTAACTGAGCGAAGGTGTTGGGCGAAGCAATCACCAAGCCTGTGCTTGATCTCACCCATGTAGAGCTGTTGACACCTAGAACAGCGGATGCAATAGATGGGGTTGGAGGAGGTGCAGGTGAACCTCTGCCTCACCTGGAAAGACTGCTTGGGTCCTTGGATGGAGTTGAGGGGGGAGGTAAAGCGACAAGTGTAGCATTTCCTGCGGTTGCAAGGGAAAGTACCAGGCGAGGGAGTGGTTTTGGTGGGAAGGGACGAATTGACCAGGGAGTTACGGAGAGAGCGCTCTCTGGGGAAAGCCGAACGGGGAGGAGATGGAAAGGTGCGGCCAGTGGTGGGATCACGTTGGAGGTGGCGAAAATGTCGTAGGATTATCTGTTGTATGTGACGGCTGGTGGGGCGGAAGGTGAGGACAAGGGGGCCTTTGTCCTTGTTACGAGTAGGGGGATGGGGAGTGAGAGCGGAGCAATGGGATATAGAGGAGACCCTGGTGAGTGCCTCATCTATAGTCGAACAGGGGAACCCCCGTTCCCTAAAAAATGAGGACATCTCCGATGCCCTGATTTGGAACACCTCATCCTGGGTGCAGATGCGGCGTAGACGGAAGAATTGGGAGCCCAACACCTCCGCTCAGTTCGCATTAACTAACCTGAGCTCCCGGTGCACTACAACTCTCCCTTCCATTCCGAATCCGACCTTTGTGTCCTTGAGTTTTGACAATATCCTTGTAAATCTTCTCTACGCTTGTTCCAACTTAATGGCATCCTTCCTATTACAGGGTGATTAAAACCAAACATAATACTCCAAATGTGACCGTGCTAACATGATGTCCCAACTTCTATACTCAATTATTGATACAAAATGCTGGAGCGTCTTCAGACTGAAGTATGTCTCCCATTCCTTCGCTCCAGAGATGCTGCCTGTCACACTGAGTTACTCTAGCAATTTGTGTCTATCTTCGGTTTAAAAACCAGCATCTGCAGTTCCTTCCTACACATCTTTCCTGTAATGGGGCAACCAAAAATGCCCCTAATACTCCAAATGCAGCCTACCCAAAGTAATACAGAGAAAAACACAAACAAAATTATGGAGCACCATCAGAGTAGGATCAAAGTTAAAGTTTGGTGGATATTAAGGATTATTATTTACACTGCTTGGATCTGATCCGTTCTAATTAAAACAAAAAATATTTTTACATCTCAAACTCATACTGGATAATCAGTTTATTGATTTCTAATCTAAATTGTATAGTTATTAATTTATTGTATTGTCATTGTATTTGTTTCAGATATTTGTGCCCCGTAATTCAAATGTACACTGATTACATCTGTCTTATCTATTTCCAGGGATAACATTGGTTTTCCAGTGGTTGAATGTTCCTCTGATGGAAGTTTCATCCTTTCAAAACCACCTAAAACTGGTGGCCTGGTGTCATTTGGTACCGTTACTGAGCAACTTGTATATGAGATTGGCGACCCCCGTAACTACCAATTGCCTGATGTTGTCTGCAACTTCTCTCAAGTTACTGTGTCTGAAATTTCAGGTCTGTTCCTTTTATTATCTCTTTCAAATGCACAAAGCATAAATAGACAGTATTGAAATCGATAAACATTCACTTAACATTCCAGGTTATGTTGACAAAAGACTACGATATCAGTTGGACTGAGGAATAGTTAATGAAGTTTAAATCAGATAAGTGCAAGGTGTTAAGGGCCTGTCCCACGTGGTAATTTTTTCGGGCGACTGCCGGCGTCATTGACTGACGTATCAGGGTCGCCGAAAGATTTTGAACATTTCAAAATCCACTGGCGACAAAAAAAATGTTGCGACACTTGAGGAAACGGTGCGCGTCAATACGTCATCACGCCGTGACAAACCGCCTCACGCTACGACTTTTTCGGTGACCTGATACGTCAGCCAATGATGCCGGCAGTCGCCGAAAAAAATCACCAAGTGGGACAGGCCCTTTACATTTTGGGAAGTCAAACTAGGCCGGGACCTTCACAGTGAATGGCAGAGCTCTAGCAATGCAGGCACACAGTTCCTTGAAAGTGGCATCACTGGTAGATAGGGGTGGTGAAGAAGGCTTTCGGCACTTTGGCCTTCATCAGTCAGAGTGTAGAAGTTGGGATGTTATGTTACATTTGTACAATATTTCGGTGAGGCCATATTTGGAGTATTCTGTTCAATTTTGATCACCCTGTTATAGGAAAGATGTTGTTCAGCTGGAGAATGTGCAGAGAAGATTCACAAGGATGTTGCCAGGACTTGAGGGCCAGAGCTTTCAGGAGAGGTCAATTCCTTGGACGGCAAGAGGGGTGGGTAATGTTATGGAGATGTATAAGATCACAAGAGGAATATATAGGGTAAATGCATGGTCTTTTACCCAGAGTAGGGAATCAAAATCCATAGGTTTAAGGTGAGAAGGGAAATATTTAATAGGAACCTAAGGGGCAATGTTTTCACACAGTGGGTGTTAGGTATATGGAACTAGCTGCCAGAGGAAATAGTTGAAGCAGGTACTATCACACCATTTATAAGACATTTGGACAGGATGTGGGCCAAATGCAGGCAGGTGGGACTAGTGTAGATGGGACATGTGGTCTGCATGGGCAGGTTCAGCTAAAGGGCCTGTTTCCGTGCTGTATGTCTCTGTGAGTGATAGTTGATAGAAACATAGAAAATAGGTGCAGGAGTAGGCCATTCGCCCCTTCGAGCCTGCACCGCCATTCAATATGAACATGGCTGATCATCCAAATCAATATCCCATACCTGCCTTCTCTCCATACCCCCTGATCCCTTTAGCCACAAGGGCCACATGTAACTCCCTCTTAAATCTAGCCAATGAACTGGCCTCAATTACCTTCTGTGGCTGAGAATTCCACAGATTCACCACTCTGTGTTAAAAATATAGGTCTACCACTGATACAGGTCTACCACTGATACAGGTCTACCACTGATACAGGTCTACCACTGATACAGGTCTACCACTGATACAGGTCTACCACTGATACAGGTCTACCACAGATACAGGTCTACCACTGATACAGGTCTACCACTGATACAGGTCTACCACTGATACAGGTCTACCACTGATACAGGTCTACCACTGATACAGGTCTACCACTGATACAGGTCTACCACTGATACAGGTCTACCACTGATACAGGTCTAACAACTGGTGGTCCGGCACCTCCTTTTCTATGGACAAAAATCCGAGAGCACACTTGAAATCCCCCAAGCCCCCTCCTCCTCTGGAAGTCCCCCTAGAAAAGGCGGCCAATCTCGACCTCATCAGGACTTCTGCGGCCGATTACCGGGTCGAATTTGCGCCCTGCAGCCGGGGCTCTAGAATTCCGGCCCGGCCAGAATAGCCGTTCCCATAGCCGAATTCTGAAGCCGACTTTGCAGGCTGGCATCTCAGCTACTCGGCTGCCTAGGTAGACCGTTACAGTACCATTGTGACTCCTCTCTGAGGCCGTGACCTCTATTGATCCAGCAAAATGGATAATATGGCCTGGCTCTGGTACCAAGGGTGCTGGCAAATTGGTTGTGCACCTGTATTTATAATAGACAAATTAGTTAGGTATTTTTCAACTTTGCTACAATTGAACAGAAATCTATATCACGGGTATTTCTCTGGCAATTGATCCTTTTTGATCAGCGATTCTGTGGACAATTTTAATTTGGGAAATTGGAGTATATTAAACTGTATGACATATTTTGGTTGAGTATGTTGTGACATACACATCTCGGGCAGGAAAAGTTGTATGTCTGAACCATGATCTAACTGATTGTTGCAAAATCAAGACACTGTATGACCTATTTATGTTCTTATATGGAAAAAACAATGTGGTTAGTTCTGAATTAGTTTGCATTAAGTTGCAGATGCTCCCCGATGTACGATGCTTCGACTTACGATATTTCGACTTTACGATTGGCAAACGCTCGCCAACGGCAGCGAGCCGCATGTCACTTCCGGTCACGTGATTGCATTGTATGCGATGCGTTTTCGACTTGCGACATTTTTGATTTACGATGGGTTTATCGGTCGAGCTGTAGCTGTATTGAAATCATCTCTCTCTCAGCTATCTGTGCTGGGACCTGGTTGTGCAAAGTTAAAAGCTGACGCATTCCTGAATAGTTAACGTTCCGCATAATGATGACATTCTGAAGTACTTAAAGGAATTCTAGTACAGGTTGAACACCGATTTTCTGGCACCCTCAGTTCCAGAGCCTTGCTGAATTATCCGTTATTTCTGGACCAACAGAGGTCACGTGATAATTAAATAATAATACACCCCTGGCTCGCTAATGACTCCCCTCCCATGTTTCTAAGGCACCACGGTGTGCCAGAAACTTAAATAAAACAAATATTAAATATAAACTGAATGTGAATGGAATGACCTGCGACCCATTCCCGGCTCCCACAGTCTCCACAACTGATTCAGTTTAGTTACTCCAGCACTTGGTATTTCAGTGGGCCCTCTAAGTCACCATGGAGTTCCCTCTACTCCCACCTGCTGTCACTTCCATGGTGGAGTTTGTCAGTGACTCCGGGGGAGAAGCAGGAGGTGATGGTGAGGAGGGGCGGGGGATGGAGGGGGTAGCAGCGGCTTACAACCTTTGGGTCTCTGCCTTCTCCCCCCACCACCTCCACCATCCCTTTCTCCCCCAGTCACTGACATACTCCAGCTTAGAAGCGACAGAAGGTGGGAGGGGAGGGAGCCCCATGGTGACCCAGGGAACGCGCTGAAACACTAAGTACTGAAGTAACTCAGTCGACTGAATCGGTCTGAGAAAGTGTCCTGATAGCACCTATACGTGTTCTCCAGAGATCCTGACCCACCGAATTACTCCAGTACTTTGTGTCCTGTCGGTGGGTGAAGAAGGGCTCGCTGGTGCACCTTGGGAGTCGGGAGTGGTGTCGGAACCAGGGCTCTATACGGGCAGGGAGACGGTGGGAGCCGGTGATGAGTCGACATGTCCGTCCTCTATGTCCAACATCTGTTATAAGGGGCTTGATAAAACGTGGGTTTACTGTATTGTCTTTGCGAAACAGAAGATTGAGAGTGTAGTTAACTCTTTCACGACAGAGGGACACGACCGGAAAGAGCGCACACCACTCGCAACGCCATCTGTGGCCGCTCAGGGAATTTCAACTGATCTCGTAATTCTGTCCGGATTAGAGTGGGGGGAGGGGGGGGGGGGAGGGTGTTTGGGGGGCGGACCATCAGGTGCAGGAAAATCGGTGTTCAGGAAATTACAATGAACTAACTTTTGGCTTATGGACCTTGCCCTTTCGCAGTTGCTTGAAAGGATGGGGTGTGATTCTTGAATTAAATTGTGCACTGAAATGGCGATTGGGCTCCCACAACGTGATTAGAAATGTGGAATGAATACACTGGGGTGAGATTGCATGCCAACCTCCTCAGCTGTTCTTGGATACTCTCTGAGTGGAGTGGGACAGACTGGGTGAGTGACTAGTGTCCATCTTTGTCGTATTTCTTAATCCATTTTATACTGGAAGTGTGAGATGCTGCAATGCACTATAAAAGCTACAGGGCCTGTCCCATGAGCATGCAACTGCATGCGGCAAGCGCGACCAAACCGGAAGCGGGGGCCGTGCGGAGATTGAGTGATCCCGAACGAGTTGACGTGAAATTCGAGCGAAGTCCGCGGGAAGTTCGCGCGTGACGTACGGCGTCAAGACGCTGCGTACGGCGTCGAGACGCTGCACACGCCCGTCAAGGCGGTGCGTACCGCCTCAATGTGGCTGCGGGCCGGCAGGCCGTTGCCGCGCGGAATTTTTGGACAGTGTCAGTTTTTCGGAGCCCCGCGCGATGTCGGGACCAGCTCCCCACAACTCCAACTCCTACGGCTTCAGCGACCACGTTAGGTCGCGCTTGCCGCATGCAGTCGCATGCTTGTGGGACAGGCCCTTAACAAACAGGTCAAATGATTGTGATTTGATTCTCGACCCGAAACGTCACCTATTCCTTTGCTCCATAGATGCTGCCTTTCCCGCTGAGATTCTCCAGCACTTTTGTCTACCTGTGATTGATTCTCATATCAGTCATCTTTCTGTAATCAACATCAGAGTCTGAACATGATATCAAATTCACTTTCATGTTTTTGAATCTTCAACAACAATAAAACCTCGTGGACTCCACAGTAAATAGTAATGTTTAATACTGTGTGTTGTCGATGTTGATCGACCTTATCATATACTTAAAAATAAGTCTTAGACTGAATATGTAAGAAAGAACATGTTCAAGAAGGAACTGCATATGCTGGAAGATCGAAGGTACACAAAAATGCTGGAGAAACTCAGCGGGTGCAGCAGCATCTATGGAGCGAAGGAAATAGGCAACGTTTCGGGCCGAAACCCTTCTTCAGACTGATGGGGGGTGGGCGGGAGAAGGAGGAGCCCGAGGGCGGGGGGATGGGAGGAGACAGCTCGAGGGTTAAGGAAGGGGAGGAGACAGCAAGGGCTAGCAAAATTGGGAGAATTCAATGTTCATGCCAACCGGACGCAAGCAACCCAGGCGGAATATGAGGTGCTGTTCCTCCAATTTCCGGTGTTGCTCACTCTGGCAATGGAGGAGACCCAGGACAGAGAGGTCGGATTGGGAATGGGAGGGGGAGTTGAAGTGCTGAGCCACCGGGAGTTCAGGTAGGTTATTGCGGACTGAGCGGAGGTGTTCGGCGAAACGATCGCCCAACCTCCGCTTAGTCTCACCGATGTAAATCAGCTGACATCTAGAGCAGCGGATGCAGTAGATGAGGTTGGAGTAGATACAGGTGAACCTTTGTCGCACCTGGAATGACTGCTTGGGTCCTTGAATGGAGTCGAGGGGGGAGGTGAAGGTACAGGTGTTGCATTTCTTGCGGTTGCAACGGAAAGTGCCCGGAGAGGGGGTGGTACGGGAGGGAAGGGAAGAATTGACAAGGGAGTTGCGGAGGGAGCGGTCTTTGCGGAAGGCAGACAGGGGGAGATGGGAAGATGTGGCGAGTGGTGGGGTCACGTTGGAGGTGGCAGAAATGGCGGAGGATTATTTGTTGTATTTGCCGGCTGTTGGGGTGAAAGGTGAGGACTAGGGGGACTCTGCCCTTGTTGCGAGTGCGGGGATGGGGAGAGAGAGCAGTGTTGCGGGGTATGGATGAGACCCTGGTGCGAGCCTCATCTATGGTGGCGGAGGGGAATCCCCGTTCCCTGAAGCGCGAGGACATTTCCGATGCCCTGGTGTGGAACGTCTCATCCTGGGAACAGATGCGGCGTAGGCGGAGGAATTGGGAGTAGGGGATGGAGTCTTTACAGGGGGCAGGGTGGGAAGACGTGTAGTCCAGATAGCCATGTGAGTCAGTTGGTTTGTAGTGTATGTCGGTCAGAAGTCTGTCCCCTGCGATGGAGATGGTGAGGTCAAGGAATGGTAGGGAAGTGTCGGAAATGGTCCAGGTGAATTGGAGTGCCGGATGGAAGTTGGTGGTGAAGTGGATGAAGTAAGAAAGAACTGCAGATGCTGGTTTAAACCGAAGGTGGACACCAAGTCTTAGATTGAATAGGGCTTTAGCATTTTCCTGATGCATGTAGTTCATATTTATCGTATCAGTAAAGGAACATAATGTGTTCAATAGATTTGAGGTGTATGTAATACTCCAAATGCAGCCTAACCAAAGTTCTAGAGAGCTGCATTATGACTTCTGATACCCCATTCAATGCCCCTAGCAATGAAGGCAAGCTTACCATATGCCTTCAGTGAGCTGTGAACTTAGACTCCAAGGACCCTCAGCACATCAAAGCTGGTAAGGGTCTTGCCATTAACTGTGTACTCTCTCCTACATTCAACCTCCCAAAGTGCAACACCTCACTTGCACAGGTTAAACTCCATCTGTAATTTCTCCACCTAAAATTACAATAAGTTCATTTTGATGATTTGAAAGTCGACACGAAGTTCAGGAACAGCTACTCTCCTGCAATCAGGTTCATGAACTGACCGGCAAAACCTTAACCCTATGGAACACTACAGGCCATCCCTTGCACTACCATGCATGGACTTGATTACAAATTGAGTATTTTACTTGTTTAGTTTAGCTTAAGATACAGCATGGAAACAGGCCCTTCTGCCCACCGGGTCCGCACCAACCAGCGATCCCCGTTTATTAACACTATCCAACACCCACTAGGGACAATTTTTTATTTATTTTTAACATTTACCAAACAAATTAACCTACATACCTGTACGTCTTTGGAGATATACTTGTTTATATCTTGTTTTTTCAGAACAAACCAAGTTCTGGTTCTCTTCACCCATGCACACTTTAAACTTAACACATCTGTTTTATGGTACTATTTCTTTAAAAAAAAAGTGAAATGTGTGTTGCATGTTGCAGGATTAATTAAAATAACATCCAATTGTTGGAAAATGTCTTACACTGAAATTCTGAGCATGTTAGATTAAGAGAGTTGTAAACTTATTTCTGCTGCCTGATCCATATCCATCTATTCCCTGCATATCCATGTGCCCTATCTAAATATATTTTGCATGCCGGTGTCATATCTGCCTCCATCCCTAACTGTGGCAGTGCTTTCCAGGCACCCACCACTCTGAACAAAAATGTTTCACTGCAACTCGGTACACATGACAATAATAAACAGATCCAATCCAATCTCTGTCTAAACAGACTTGGCATACACATCCCCTTTAAACTTTGGCCCTCTCACCTTAAAGCTGTGCCCTCTAGTCTTTGACATTTCCACTCTGGGAAAAAGGTTCTGATTGTCTAAACCTATCTATGCCTCTCATAATTTTATATACTTCTATCAGGTCTCCGCTCTTGAGAAAACAACCGTCTCCAAAACTTCTGCTCCCGTCCTGTAATGGGGCGATCAGAACTACACACAGTGGTTCAAATGCAGCCTAACCAAAGTCCTGTGTAGCTTCAACATGACTTCCTGACTCTTATACTCAATGCCATGAACAATGAAGGCAAGCATAACGTACACCTTCCTTATGACTCTACTTGTGTAGCCGCTTTCAGGGAGCTACGGACTTGGATAAGATACTCTGTACTTCAATGCTGTTAAGGGCCTTGCCATTACTCTATACTTTCTTCTCGTATTCGACTTCCTAAAGTACAATATCCCATATTTGGTCAAATTTCATCTGCTATTTCTCCGCCCATTTCTGCAGCTGATCTATATCCCGTTTTATAGCCTTCCTCGCTGTCCGGAGCTCCAACAATGTTAGTGTTGTCTGCAAACTAACTAAACAGCCCACACATTTACGTCCAAGTCGGTTATTTGTACTGCATCACACCAGAGGTCCCAGCACAGAACCCTGCGGAACTCCGCTGGTCACAGACCTCCAGCCAGAATAATAGCCCACCGCAACCCTCTGTGCAGGTTTACTGTCCAAAATGTGATCACTAAAGAATGGTAAAGTAGATCTTATATATAAACAGAAGGTAGACACAAAAAGCTGGAGTAACTCGGCGAGACAGTCAGCATCTCTAGAGAGAAGGAATGGGTGACGTTTCTGGTCGAGACCCTTCTTCAGACTGGTTAGGGACAAGGGAAACGAGAGATATAGACGATGATGTAGAGAGATAAAGAACAATGAATGAAAGATATGCAAATAAGTAACGATGATAAAGGAAACAGGTCGTTGTTAGCTGTTTGTTGGGTGAAAATGAGAAGATAGTGCGACTTGGGTGGGGGGGGGGGGGGGGGATAGAGAGAGAGAGGGAATGCTGGGGCTACCTGAGGTTAGAGAAATCAACATTCATGCCAAAGATCATAGAAGCTCTTGATCCATTATCTTTGATTCATACCACTGGTTTGCATAAACAATTCTCACAAGGCCCACTAGGTGGTGGCAAGGTGCAGGGATCTGACTGTTTTGCCTTTCATCAGGCAGGTTTAGGGTCTCAATCCAATATCCGCATCGTGCTTCCTTGCCTTGTACTACTCAGCTCCTCACCCAGGTGTAATACCTGAGGCTTGCATAGTCACTTAGTCATCTTTGAATAACCTAATTATAACGTTGATTAAAGGGCAATAAATCTTGATGCAACGCCGTTTATGGCCACCAATCAACAAAACTTGGTGTCGCGATGTTGTCGGGAGATGCAGCGCTCAGAAGCCATCATTCTGTATCATGGGAAATACTCCAGCATTTTGTGTCTATCTTCGGTTTAAACCTGCATCTGCAGTTCCTTCCTACACATTTCCCCTGTACAAAGCCATGCTAACTCTTTTTAATAAGTCCATGTATTTCCAAAAAATTCAAGTAAATTCTATTCCCAAGAATCTTCTCCAATAATTTCTCTCACCAGCCTAAACTTTGCTGATTTGTTCCTCTTGCTTTTCTTAAACAAAGAAACAACACTGCCTATACTTCTGGGACCTCGCTTGTTGCTTAAGAGGATATAAAGATCTCTGTCAAGGCCCCAGTAATGTCGTCCCTTGTATCCCTCAGTATCTTGGATTAGATTTCATCAGCCCCTGGGGACTTACCCACCTTAATTTTTTAAATCCTCTTTCTTATTATCTACATGAGGTAGAATATTAGCATATCCCCCATGTCCTTCTTAATTAATGCTGATGCCATGTACTCATTATAATCCACACCCGCTTCCTCGGGCTCGACACATTAGACCCCTCCTTTGTTCTTGAGTGGACCTATCCTCTCCCAAGTTATCCTCTTGCTCCTAATTTAGGTATAAAATGCCTGAATTCCCCTTGATCCTACTCACCAAGGACATTTTGTGGCCCCTTTTAGTCCTCCTAGTTTAGTTGTTGAAATCTTTCCTGTTTTATTTCCATTCCACAAGGGCCTTATCTCATTTCAGCATCCTAAACCTTACAAATGCTTCTTTTTGTAATCTACAATTACAATATCTCTTATCATCCAAGTTACCTGAACCTTGCCATCTTTCCCTTTTCATCCTCACAGGGACATGCTGTTTTTGAGTTCTAATCAGCTGACCTTTAAAAGACTCTCATATCCGATGCAAATGTGTAGGAAGGAACTGCAGATGCTGGTTTACACTGAAGATAGACACAAAATGCTGGCGTAAATCAGCGGGCCAGGCAGCATCTGTGGATAGAAGGAATGGGTGACGTTTCGAGTCGAGGCCCTTCTTCAGACTGAGCTCAGCATCTGAGTTACTCCAGCATTTTGTGGCTATCTTCAAATTTACCTTCAAACAGCTCTTTTCTGCATCTCCAACTGTTGTTATTATCCTTCCCCTGATTTAGCACTTTCCGCAGAAGACCAGTCTTATCCTTCTCCATGACTATCCTAAAACTTGCAGAATATGATCACTCTTCATAAATGCTTCCCCACTGCAACTTCCATCAGCTGGGAAGGCTTATTCCTTAATATAAGGTCTGGTACAGACTATCCATCGTTGAACTGTACTTGAATCTTTTCTACGGGCTACCTGGGATTCTTCTCTAGTAATAGAACGTAGTACAGAATATCGGTTTCGGGAGTCTGATGTCAGGCATACGATGAACATAGCCAATGCATTCTAGCCAACTGAGTTTAACTCAGGTTTCAGTACTTGGGACGTTGGTCTGGAAGAGGACACTGATGTTGGTTTGACTATCCTTCCAAACAATTTGGAGGATTTTGTGGAGACAGTGTTGTTGGTAATTTTCCAGATGTGATACATGCTAAAGATAGTCTGGGCCACAGAAGCACATAAAAGAACAGGGATCAGTTGGATTTTGGTAGACCTTATGTTATAGATGTTATAGCAGCGCATTTGGAAAGCAGTGGCAGGATTGGTCAAAGTCAGCATGGATTTACGAAGAGGAAATCATGCTTGACTAATTTTCTGGAATTTTTTGAAGATGTAACAAGTAGAGTGGATAAGGGAGAGCCAGTGGATGTGGTGTTTCAAAAAGCCTTTGTCAAGGTCCTGCACAAGAAATTAGTGTGCAAAATTAGAGCACATGGTATTGGGGTAGGGTATTGACATGGATAGAGAACTGGTTGGCAGACAGGAAGCAAAGAGCAAGAATTGACGGATCCTTTTCAGAATGGTAGGCAGAGACTAGCAGGGTGCTGCAAAGCTCGTTGCTGGGACCCCAGTTATTTAAAATATATATTAACGATTTTGATGACGGATTTAAAAAGTGACATCTCCAAGTTTGCGGATGACACAAAGCTGGGTGGCAGTGTGAGCTGCAAGGAGGATGCTATGAGGCTGCAGGGTGACTTGGATAGGTTGGGTGAGTGGGCAGATGCAAGGCAGATGCAGTATAATGTGGATAAATGTAAGATTATCCACTTTGGTGGGAAGAACAGGAAGGCAGATTATTATCAGAATGGTGTCAGATTAGGAAAAGGTGAGGTGCAACAAGACCTGGGATGTGCTTGTACATCAGTCATTGAAAGTAAGCATGCAGTCACAGCAGGTAATGAAGAAAGCTAATGCCATTTTGGTGTTCATTGCGAGATAATTTGATTTTAGGAGCAAGGAGGTCCTACTGCAGTTGTACAGGGCCCGGGTGACACCCCACCTGGGGTATTGTGTGCAATTTTGGTCTCATAATTTGAGGAAGGACATTATTGCTATTGAGGGAGTGCAGAGTAGGTTTACCGGGTTAATTCCCGAGATGGCGGGACTGACATATGATGAAAGAATGGGTCGACTGGGCTTGTATTCACTGGAATTTAGGATGAGAGGGGATCTTATAGAGACGTATAAAATTCTTAAAGGATTGGACAGGCTAGATGCAGGAAATATTGTTCCCCATGTTGGGGGAGTCCTGAACCAGGGGCCACAGTTTAAGAATAAGGGGTAGGCCATTTAGGACTGAGATGAGGAAAAACTTTTTCACCCAGAGAGTTGTGAATCTGTGGAATTCTCTGCCACAGAAGGCAGTGGAGGCCAATTCACTGGATAATAATAATAATACATTTATTTATGGGCGCCTTTCAAGAGTCTCAAGGACACCTTACAAAAATTGAGCATGTATAGGAAAAACATGTAAGGGGAATGAAATAAATAGTAGTGACATGACTAGTACACAAAGTAAAGACAGAATTCAATACAAAACACAGCATGAGGCAATTAATGCACAGATGAAAAGGGACGGGGACGTGGGGCTAAGGATAGGCAGAGGTGGGGAGTTCCAGAGCCTGGGAGCTGCCCTGGAGAAGGCTCTGTCCCCAAAACTGCGGAGGTTGGACTTGTGGATGGAGAGGAGACCGGCTGATGTGGATCTGAGGGACCGTGAGGGTTGGTAGGGGGAGAGGAGGTCAATGAGATATGTGGGGGCCAGATGGTGGAGGGCTTTGTAGGTGAGGACCAGGATTTTGTAGGTGATCCGGTGGGAGATGGGAAGCCAGTGAAGTTTTTTGAGGACTGGAGTGATGTGATGCCAGGATTTGGTGTGGGTGATGAGTCGGGCGGCTGCGTTCTGGACCAGTTGGAGTCGGTTGATGTAGGTGGAGCTGATGCCAAGGAGAAGTGAGTTGCAATAGTCCAGTCGGGAGGAGATGAAGGCATGGATGAGTCTTTCAGCAGCAGGCGGAGTGAGAGAGGGTCTGAGGGTCTGGATGCTTCCAAGAGAGAGTTAGCGTCACCCCCATACCTCCACTCAGCCTCAACAACAGTTTTGTTTCCAAAAAATATTCTTTATTTTTGAAGCACAAGATACTGGATGTGGCAGTGACGGGTGCGATTACGACATTTAAAAAAGACTTTCACAGGTATTTGAATGGGAAAGGTTTGGAGAAGTTTGGGCCAGACACAGGCAAGTGCAACCAACTCAGTTGGGCAGCTTGGTCAGTATGGATGAGCTGGGCTGAAGGGCCTTTTTCCGTGCCCATTGAGTATCCCTGGGAAAATAAAATATCTCGGCTAAGGATGTCAAAATAACTTTACATTAACTGTGCTCTGCTCCCTCGACCTGATCCCCTGATGCTCAAAAGTCTGCCACTGCCTTTTCAGTGACTCTTGACAACTCTCACATCTCTGATCCCCTCCACAACCTTCACTCACCCACCATTAGGAACGTTATAGGACATGTAATCACAGTACAGCTTTAACGGTCAAATCATAAGTGAGTAGGATGATATTCATTTTTCCTGTAATTAATGATATCCATTTTATGATCAGTAATTATTTTAAGTGCATCATTTGCTGGGATAATGAACAAGTTCAATGAATTTAATCTCTCTGTGAACTTGTGCATGAACTTTCTGTTTAGATATTGTTAATATAATTACTGGGAACCGAGCAGAAGCATTAAAACAAAACAGGATATGGTATCACTTGGTAAAGCAATGTGGTATCACTTGGTGGAGCAATGATATGTTTTGTGAGCTTTTAACTTGGTGAATTTCAGATAGAGTTTTATTTTATTTTATTCCATGTAAATAGTGACAAACTTGACATTTTTACAGATGTAAATGTCAAATGTTTGCAAATGACAGGGAAAATGGATGAATCTAATGGATCCCATGGTTAACAGAAGGATTAACGAGAAGAGATCCAGAAACGGAACATTTTGCTTTATACTACAGCTTTTTACAACTTTGGTTCAGGCTTAAGGGCCTGTCCCACTTTCACGACCTAATTTACGACCTCTGCGCCAAGTTTGCCCTTGACGCATACTCGCAGCATGGTCGTCACGAGGTCGTAGGAGGTTGTAGGTAGGTCGTAGCAGGCCGTGATGCTAGTTGTTGGTACTCGTGGTATCAAGTAGGTCGGGGTTTTTCCTAGCATGATGAAAAATGTCCACGAGTAATGAAGGTCGTGAAAGTGGGACAGGCCCTTTAATTTGACTATTGTGTACAGTTCTGGATGCACAAAGCATGGAGAATGCGCAGTAGAGGTTTACCAGAACGATGCCTGGATTACAGGGTATTGGTTATGAGGTTGGACAATCTTCAATTGTTTTCTCTGGAGCGTGAGCGGCTGAGCAGTGACCTGATAGCAGTATATAAAATCATGAGAGGCGTAGATCGTTTACAAAGTCAGAAAAGTCTGACATTCCCAGAATGGAAATGTCAGACCAGAGGGCATAGCTTTAAGATTAGAGGGGGAAAGTTTAAAGGAGATGCATGGGGCAAGTTTTTCACACAGAGACGTGGATGCCTGGAACACACTGCCAGGAGTGGTATTGAAGGAGAAACAAAAGTGGTGTTTAAGAAACTTTGAAATAAACACATTGAAATACAAGGAATGGAGGAATATGGATCACATGCAGCGAGGAGATTAGTTTAACTTGGTATCATGTTTGGCACAGATACCGTGAGACGAAGGGCCTGTTCCTATGCTGTTTACCATTCTGGTCATGATTCTCACGTAAGGGGTAGACTGATCGGATCACAATGTATTTCAACAGACTTCTCCTGGTCTGATTCCAGAATTCATTAAAGGCAGGCATTGTAAAGTCCCCTCAATGGAGGTCTTTGGACTGTCTTGACCAAACACTACTTGGAATTCAACCAGTAATATTTCAGGCCAAGTATCATTATCTAATGGTCTTATAAAGGTAATCAGACCTGACATAAACGTAGAGTGTGCATATGTGCATCTGTATTCTCAGTACATTTGGGAATTATGAAGTGTCAGTGGAGTTTAGTACTTACAAGTCCCTGTCACACGGGAGGCATGGTCCCCCAACGCAACCCGTTCCCCCAGTGCAATATTCCACCACTCACCCATAGCCCCCACGGGAGGGCTATTCCACCACTCACCCGTTCTTCCAACGCAACTCGTTCCCCCAACGCAATGTTCCACCACTCACCCATAGGCCCCAACTGTGCAGGGGCGGCTCATTTCCCCATATTCACCCTCCCTCATTTTAAACTTTTAAAAAAATGCAGCCAGGAAAAACATTTGGATTTCACTTGCTACCAGGACTCAGTGTCCTGTGGTTGCAACAGTGTTGCGGGCAGGGCCAGCAAGGATTTGGATTTTTGACACTGAGAAGTGAAGAGAAAAGTTACATTTTTAAAGTTTTAAATGTGAATAACTTGTACAATTCACCATCAATCTGAACAAACCTTGATACACCACACCACAGGGCAATGATGATTAAATTGGTCCGAAAATTGTAGCGCTATCGTATACGGTTTTGGCATAATTCAGGGCAGGAATCACACGCAAGCACACACAGACAAGATGAGAATTTTAGTAATATACTAGACCAAGTGCAGACCCGTTGGGTCTGTTCCCCCAACGTGCGGTTGTGGGGGGGGAGGCGGCATGCAGCGTCACACACACTAACTATCCCCCCCCCCCCGCACTCACGTTAATTACCCCCCTTGATATTATATTAATATTATTAATTTGCTCCTTTTACCCCATAACCACCCTATCTACTGACGCATAGGGTGGTTATGGGGTAAAATGGGGGGAAGAGGAGAGGGGGGGAAGAGGAGGGGGGGGAGGGAGGGGGAAGAGGGAGTGGGGGAAGAGGAGGGGGGGGGAGAGGAAAGGGGGAAGAGGAGGGGGGGGAAGAAGAGAGGGGGGAAGAGGAGGAAGGGGGGGGAAGAGGAAAGGGGGAGAAGAAGGAAGAGAGAAGGGGGAAGAGGGGAAGAGGACTAGGGGGGAAGCAGGGGAAGAGGGGAGAGACCGAGGGGAGAGAGAGGGGGGAGAGGAGGGGGAGGGAGGGGGTGGGGAGAGGGGGGGAGGGGAGAGAGGGGAGTGAGAGGAGAGGGGGGGAGGAGAGGGGGTGGGGAGAGAGGAGAGGGGGGGAGAGAGGAGAGGGGGGGAGAGAGGAGAGGGGGGGAGAGGAGAGGGGGGGAGAGGAGAGGGGGAGAGGAGAGGGGGAAGAGGAGAGAGGGGGAAGAGGAGAGAGGGGGAAGAGGAGAGAGGGGGAAGAGGAGAGAGGGGGAGAGGAGAGATGGGGGGAGAGGAGAGATGGGGGGAGAGGAGAGATGGGGGGAGAGAGGAGAGGGGGGTGAGGAGAAGGGGGAGAGGATGAGGAGAGACGGGCGGAGAGGGGGCGAGGACAGAGGGGGGGATGATGAGAGGAGGGGGAGAGGTGAGGGGGGGGGGAGAGGAGGGGGGAGAGAGGAGGGGGGGAAAGAGAGGAGAGGGGGGGAAGAGAGGAGAGGGTGGGAGAGAGGAGAGGAGGGGAGAGAGGAGAGGGGGGGGGAGAGGAGAGGGGGGGGAGAGGAGAAGGGGGGATGGGAGGGAGAGGAGGGGAGAGAGAGAGAGAGAAAGGAAGAGAGACAGGGGGGAGAGAGAGAGGTGGGGAGAGAGAGGAGGGGAGAGAGAGAGAGAGAGAGTGTGCCTTTTTACTTCAACCCAAACAACCATTTGCAGGCAGTGCTTTTTTCCTTCAAACTAACCATAACCATATTTTCATTTTCAAACCAAATTAAGGGTACTTACTCACAGCTGTGTAGACATTTGTTCAGTCATTCAGAGCTCAGACCTCCATCTTGTAGAGACTGATTGGGGCACACCACTTCCTGGTTTTATAGTCCCTCCCCCTCCCACCAGCAGGAGCAGCAGAGAGAATGGGGAATTTTGTAAAAACATTAATATCTCTTGTCATTTTTCATCGACGGGAAAATTCCTCGGCACACATACGGCGGAGGGGAGCTCTGAGCAAGGTGGCCAAAAATGATCAGGGGGTATGGAGAGAAGGCAGGTACAGGATACTGAGTTGGATGATCAGCCATGATCATATTGAATGGCGGTGCAGGCTCGAAGGGCCGAATGGCCTACTCCTGCACCTATTTTCTATGTTTCTATGTTTCAAATCAGCATAAGCATTGGTTTATTTTACAATTATACCGAGTCCTTGCCTTAATTTCCAGTGATAAGAGTAAAGCACTATCTTTGTTTACTCATTATATGTTTATTAATTGATATATGATTTGAATTAGCCTCGTAGTTTAAAGGAAATGTGCATGTATCTGATATTTATATTAATTTATAGATTTGAGCTTTTTATATTTCACCAATTTACTTAAAATATGCTAAATATTATAAACCAGCAGTTTTTTTGACACGCCCAAATGTTATTTTCTGAAACGTTGTACAACAGAAATCCATTCACACGTCTTGTGATTTTACACAAAAACTAAGCTGGCGGAATGCAACGTCAAAAGTATTTCACAGAGGGTGGTGGGCAAGTGGAAGGTGCCTCCAGGGATGGTGGTGGAGACAGAGACAATAGTGGTGTTTAGGAGGCTTTTAGAAAGGCACATGGACACGCAGGGAATGGAGGGACATACACTCTTCTATGTTGTAAGTTTATTGATATTGCCAAGTCTATTGATATTTAGAGGGGCATTTTACGAAGATAATCAGAGCTGACTGTTTTATTCCTTTATTTTCCAGTTACAGATGGTGGTGCTGTCCTTGTCCAAGGAGCAAAGGGATCACCTCCATCTGACAGTTACAAGGTGCTGTGGAAGGATGATTGGAAATTATTAAATCAGTTATACGGAAGTCACTGCTTTTATTGTAAAATATGATTTAGTTGGTTTCTTAAAATGAATGTCATGGAGAATAGTCATTATGGTGCTGCAGCGGTAGTTAGAAACATAGAAACATTGAAAATAGGTGCAGGAGTAGGCCATTCGGCCCTTCGAGCCTGCACCGCCATTCAATATGATCATGGCTGATCATCCAAATCAGTATCCTGTACCTGCCCTCTCTCCATACCCTCCATACTCTCCAGATCCCTTTAGCCACAAGGGCCACATCTAACTCTCTCTTAAATATAGCCAATGAACTGGCCTCAACTACCTTCTGTGGCAGGGAGTTCCAGAGATTCACCACTCTCTGTGTGAAAAATGTTTTTCTCATCTCGGTCCTAAAGGATTTCCCCTTTATCCTTAAACTGTGACCCCTTGTTCTGGACTTCCCCAACATCGGGAACAATCTTCCTGCATCTATCCTGTCCAACCCCTTAAGAATTTTGTAAGTTTCTATAAAATCCCCCCTCAATCTTCTAAATTCTAGCGAGTACAAGCCGAGTCTATCCAGTCTTTCTTCATATGAAAGTCCTGACATCCCAGGTTGCTGCCTTACAGCACTCACAGCGCCAGAGACCTGGGTTCGATCCCGACTATGGGCGCTGTCTGTACAGAGTTTGTATGTTCTCCCCGTGACCGCTTGGGTTTTCTCCGAGATCTTCGGTTTCCCCCCACACTCCAAAGACGTACAGGTATGTAGGTTAATTGGATTGGTATAATTGTAAATTGTCCCTAGTCTGTGTAAGATAGTGTTAATGTGCAGGATCGCTGGTCAGTGCGGACTCGGTGGGCCGAAGGGTTTGTTTCTGTGCTGTATCTCTAAACTACCACAAAAGATGACAGTTGATTTTCTTTAAATGTATTTATTCACTAGAGTAGGAAGGAACTGCAGACGCTGGTTTAAACTGAAGATAGACACAAAAAGCTAGAGTAACTCAGCGGGACAAGCTGCATAAAGTCATAAGGAATAGGAGTAGAATTAGGCCATTAAGTCTACTCCACCATTCAATCATGACTGACTATCTGTCCCTCCTGACCCCATTCTCCTGCCTTCTCCCCATAACCCTTGACACCGATACCAATCAAGAATCTATCTACCTCTGCCTTAAAAAATATCCACTGACTTTCTGTCATGTCGCAGTAGGCCAGGCAATGCAACATTTCGCAAATTTTACAACGTATGCACAGTCTTTTACCCAGGGTAGGGGAATCAAGAACCAGAGGTCATCGGTTTAAGGAAAGAGGGGTGGGAATAAATAGGAACCTGAAGGGCAACTTCTTCACTCAGAGGTTGGTGGGTATATGAAATGAGCTGCCAGAGGAGGTAGTTGAGGCAGGTACATACAATAGCATTTAAAAGATACTCTGGACAGGAATATAGATAAAAAATGTTTAGAAGGATATTGACCAAATGCAAGAAAATGGGGCTGTCTTAGATGAGGCATCTTGGTCGGCCTTGAGTTGGGCTAAAGGGCCTATTTCCGTATCATATGACTATGAAACCAAAAAGGTGCTTAATCTGATTTTAATTGCCCCTCAACTGGCATAATCCCATACCAACTCCCCCCACCCCAATCATACAGGTACAGCAGGCAAAGAAGAAAGCTAATGTCATGTTGGCCTTCATAACAAGAGGATTGAGTAAAGAAGCAAAGAGATCATTCTGCAGTGAGACCTTGGTGAGACCTCACCTGGAGTATTGTGTGCAGTTTTGGTCTCCAAACTTGTGGAAGGACATTCTTGCTATTGAGGGTGCAGTTATTGAGGGAGAACCAGGTTAATTCCCAGGATGGCGGGACTGTCATATGTTGAAAGAATGGAGCGACTGGGCTTTATACGCTGGAATTTAGAAGGATGAGATGGGATCTGATTGAACATAAGATTATTAAGGGATTGGACACGCTAGAGGCAGGAAACATGTTCCCGATGTTGGGGGAGTCCAGGGGCCAAAGTTTAAGAATAAGGGGTAGGCCATTTAGAACGGAGATGAGGAAAAAACATTTTCACCCAGAGAGTAGTGAATCTGTGGAATTCTCTGCCTCAGAAGACAGTGGAGGCCAATTCTCTGGATGCTTTCAAGAGAGTGAGATAGAGCTCTTAAAGATAGCGGATATGGGGAGAAGGCAGGAACGGGATACTGATTGTAGATGATCTGCCATGATCACATTGAATAGCGGTGCTGGCTCAAATGGGCTGAATGGCCTACTCCTGTACCTATTGTCTATTATCTATTGTCTATTGTCTATGCTCCACGGAGAATCATCAGGCCACCAATCCTCCCAATGCAAGACTCTGTTTGATTATTCTTTCCTACCTAATTCCCTCATCCACTTGGTTTATCTCAGCTGGCACCCATACTAGTTGTCTAATTGTTCCTCCCCCCTCTCACAGTGTAGGTACCAATATGTGCAACTACTATTTAGTGTCTTGGGTACAAACCAAATACTAGATTGAAATATTAGACAAACCGTTTTTTTTTAACGTACTGTCTTTACATCTTCTGAGATCAGATACTCCCAATTAAGGCATTTAAAATACATATAATCCTCCAACATTTTCGCCACCTCCCAACGGGATCCCACTACTGGCCACATCTTCCCATCTCCACCCCTCTCTGCTTTCCGCAGAGACCGTTCCCTCCGCAACTCCCTGGTCAACTCGTCCCTTCCCACCCAAACCATCCCCTCCCCAGGTACTTTCCCCTGCAAGCACAGGAGATGCAACACCTGTCCATTTACCTCTCCCCTCAACTCCATCCAAGGACCCCGACAGTCTTTTCAGGTGTGGCAGGGGTTCACTTGCACCTCCTTCAACCTCATCTACTGTATCCGCTGTTCCAAGTGTCAACTCCTGTACATCGGCGAGACCAAGAGCAGGATCGCCGATCGTTTCGCTGAACACTTCCACACAACACCTACCTGATCTCCCGGGTGCTCAGCACTTTAACCCCTCTCCCATTCCCAATCTGATTTTTCTGCCCTGGGCCTCCTCCATTGTCAGAGTGAGGCCCCGCGCAAATTGGAGGAACAGCACCTCATATTTTGCTTGGGTAGCTTACACCCCAGCGGTACGAACATTGACTTCTCTAACTTCAATTAGCCCTTGCTTTCCCCCTCTCTCCTTCCCCTTTCTCCCACCAATCTTTCTGTCTCTGACTACATTCTATCTCTGTCCCACCCACTCCCCTGACATAAACCGTAGTTAGACACAAAATGCTGGTGTAACTCAATGCCTTAGGTAGACATAAAATGCTGGAGTAACTCAGCGGGACAGGCAGCATATCTGGAGAGAAGGAATGGGTGACGTTTCGGGTCGATACCCTTCTTCAGTCTGAAGTCTAAAGAAGGGTCTCGACCTGAAGCATCACCCATTCCTTCTCACCAGAGATGCTGCCTGTCCCGCTGAGTTACTCCAGCATTTTATGTCTACCTAAGGCATTTAAAAAATACATTTCATTGAATTATAAACTTTAAAAGTGCTCAGTTTAAGAAGTAAAGTGGTATTTAAAAAAACTGATTTACCTGACCCTATATGATAGGATTGAACATTGATATTGATATTGATCCCACTGATAAAAGTACTAACCTGCAATACTGCGATTTTGCATAACACATTTGTTGAAATTTTACAGCACAGGAATAACCATTTGAACCATTCCACTACTACCTGTCCTTTTTTTTTCTTTCTTTATTATTATCCTCAGTTTTAAATTTAGATGAAGTCTAAATAACGCGGAGCCTGTTACACTTAGTATATAAGCAGTTGTATTTGACTTTGTTGCTGACATTCCACACTATATCTCTGCAGATTTGTGCCACGTATTTAGATGGCTACCGATCAATAGCGGTGTGTCCCGTGGCAGGACGACGATCTGTGGAGAAGGGAAGGAAAACAGCAGAGAGCATTTTGAAAAGGTATGTGCATTAGAAGGGTTAAAGTGAGCTGGGCCTAAACTTTCTTTATCTCATAAGATCATGAGATAGGAGCAGGATTAGGCCATTCAGTCCATCAAGTCTACTCCTCCATTCAATCATGGCTGATCTATCTCTCCCTCCTAACCCCATTCTCCTGCCTTCTCCCCCCATTACCCCTGACTAAATCAAGAATTTAACTATCCCTTAACTATGCCTTAAAAATATCCATTGCCATGGCCTCCGCAGCCTTCTGTGTTCATCTCCCTCTTCCACCCTTCCCTGTCCCTCCCTACCTCTATTTCTCTTCTCCTCAATCACCCCTAACCCACTTCGCTCACTACCCCACTTGCACCAATCCACATTTGTGCTGTTTTCTGACATCCCAATATCCCCATCCGCTTTCTCTTTCATTTTGTTTTTCAAGCTCACTTTCACCCATCCCCTTCTCTGTGCTCCCCCTCTTCTGCCACCTTCCTGCCTTTCCCTAGTCTCTCCCATTTTGTCATTTATTTTTTTACGCCCCTGACAGACATTGTCAAATGGAAAACCAACCACTTCCAAGAAGCCAAATTCTAACAACAAACTACTGCTGGAACTCAGCGGTTCAGGCAGCATCTGTTGAGGGAAATAGAAAGATGACATTTCAAGTTGGTATCATTCTTGGAGTAGAGGTGATATAGCTGGTAGAGAGAGGTGAGGGCAAGGATTGGGACAAGTGGAGGAGGACGAGGACAAACAGGTCAAGTTGGGAATGGGAAGAGGAATGGTTAACAATTATGCCGTCTAGCAGGTCCCTGTACACAGAGCGCAAGTGCTCGGCAAAATGGTTGCACTGATGCTGAACACTTCACAAAGGGAGCATTGAATGTGCTCTGGAGCATTGAGTCTGAAGAAGGGTTTCGGCCCAAAACGTTGCCTATTTCCTTTGCTCCATAGATGCCGCCTCACCCGCTGAGTTTCTCCAGCATTTTTGTCTACCTTCGATTTTCCAGCATCTGCAGTTCCTTCTTAAACATTGAATGCAATAGATGAGTTTGGAAAATCACCGTTGAACTGGAGAATTCAATGTTCCCATTGTTGGGTTATAGGCTAGAGAAGTGGATGGTTATTAATCATCCCAACTCCTATTTACATTCTTATACTGACCTTTCTGTCCTCGGCCCCCCCGCCATTTCCATAATGGGATCATATGTAAACTGGAGAAACAGCACCTCATATTCCGCCTGGGCAGCTGACAAGCTCACAATATGAACATTGAGTGTGTGCAGGAAAGAACTGCAGATGCTGGTTTAAATCGAAGGTCGACACAAAATGCTGGAGTAACTCAGCAGGTCAGGCAGCATCTCTGTAGAGAAGGAATGGGTGACGTTTTGGATCGAGACCCTTCTTCAGACTGAGTCTTGAGTCTGAAGAAGGCTCTCGACCCGAAACGTCACCCATTCCTTCTCTACAGAGATGCTGCCTGACCCACTGAGTTACTCCAGCTTTTTGTGTCTACCGTCACCTATCCATGTTCTCTAGAGATGCAGCCTGAGTTACTCCAGCACTTTATGTTTCATTTATAAACCATCATCTGCAGTTCCTTGTATTTATATTAATTCTGTTGCTATTAATGTACGTGTGGTTTGATTATTGTCATTTTTACCTGCTCTCATTATTTAAGGCATCAGAAGTTGCTGACCTAGAAATTATAATGTAACATGCTGGAGTGCTGCTGTTAGTTTTGGTCATGGGCCCCACCTGCACCATTGTAATGCCAGGGGCTGATCAGCCCAGCGGATTATGCAGGGCATACAAAGGCAAATCGAGAGTCTGCAGATGCTGGAATTTGGAGCAAAAAGTGGCTGGACACCTGATGAAAGGGAGGGAGAGATGGAGGGTGAAGGATGAGCTAGGAAGGTAAAAGGGAGGGATGAAATGAAGGCACTGATGGTGGAAGGAAGTTGGAAGAAAAAGGATCATGTTGGCCTGTCGACAAAAGTGCTGGAGAAACTCAGCGGGTGCGGCAGCATCTATGGAGCAAAGAAATAGGCAAAGTTTCGGGCCGAAACCGGAGAGTCAGGAGATTATTTGAAGAATAGAAACATAGAAAATAGGTGCAGTGGGATGCCATTCGGCCCTTCGAGCCAGCACTGCCATTCATTGTGATCATGGCTGAATAGAAGGTGAAAACATAGTTGGGAATACCAAGCAATGTGAAACAGCTGAGAAATGCATTTTTGCTTTGTTGCCAATATATTTTTAACACAATGCAATAAAATGGCCTGTACTGTACCAACAGATTTACGGGCCATTCTGTTTAAATATTAAACAGTATCAAACTGCAATGCAAGTTGTATCTTTGCTAGTTTTAATGATTTTAAACAAGTCTTTCAGTCGGTTTTGTTGATTCCATCAAGGACGCGACGTATTTTCAAAGAGGTTGGCTTAGATGACTTCAAATCGGTTAATGTGCAGATTCTGGGATCTGAAGAAACCTATGGAAGGCAAGCTGCAAAGACAAATAATGTAAGTGGAATTATCCAATTAAACTATGATTATAACTATAATAGTCAGATGCAGAAACAGTCAGGATAAATTTGACCATAAATGCGAGCACCTAATGCACAATATGTTAGTGATTGCGCATTTCAATCCGTTCTATTTATTTCAGTGAAGGTGAATTTTTGCATCGCTTTTAGTTGTCAATAGTGTTTTATTTATCACATATGGAACTGCACAGTGATATTCGTTTTGCACATATTACAAGTGCGGGTGCTGCCATTATTCAGAGTCCAATGTCTGGTCGGCCCGCACCCTGGAGCAGTTCCCGTGAACCGACGCCCCTCTCCTCGCCTCTCTTCGCCCGGCCATCCTTGTGTCCCGGGGACACCTCCTACAGCCTCCCTGGAGGTGCTGGAGGCATTACCCCAGTTCACCCCACTTACCGCTCCTTGCTCCTGTCTCTCCAGTTCCCTCCCAGTTACGCTGACCAACGGGCTTTCGGGCGGGTTATTCACGATCCCGCCAACCGACGAGCCTTCAAGCGAGGTCCCGCCGATCACTGAGCCTTGGGACAACTTCCTGATCTTGTCGACTGCTGAACCTTCAAGCGTTGCTCTGTCGACCGCTGAGCCTTGGGGCAGATTCCTGATCTCGTCGACCGCTGAGCTTTCAGGCGAGGTCCCGCCAACTGCGACCCTTCGGGCAGACTGAGACGAGCCTTCGGGCGGGTTCCTGGTCCCACCCCTATGAACAACCCAGGTGAAAATTCTACCACATTGCAGCCAACTCTTCAACAAATTTTGAGTTTGGACTTATGTAATTGTACAACCAACCATGTAGCAGGAAATGTCATAATTGAAATCTCTTCCCCATGTTGGAATGTTAATGGATTTATCACACATTGTAAATCACACCTTTTTATGCTGCTGTCATTATGTTTAACCAAATCATTCCCACTTTTCACCATATACTTTATCCTGCAGGTTTTTCTGATGTAACATGTTTCCATCACATGAATTGAATATAACTCGATTAATGAATTAGGGGAGCACTACATTCAGATTTAGGTTTAATATTGCCACATGTACCAGTACAGTGAAAAACTTAGTTTTGCATGCTATCCAAACAGATCAGATAATACTATACATAAATGCAATCAAGTCAAACTTCAGTAAAATAGATAGAGCAAAGGGGAAGATACAGTGCAGAGTATAGTTCTCAGCATTGTAGCGCATCAGTTCCAGAAACAAATTCTGTTAGAACGCATGTTTTAATCACGCTCTGAGTCCAGTGATAGGTTTCACGGTTTCTTTATTCATAGCTTTCAGCTCCAAGGCAAACAACAGACTGCTAATATCCTGCAGCACAGGGTTTCTTATCTATACAATGTCTACAATGGGGTTGAGGTGAATCAGACAGCTACCCGAGCTTGTAGATGGATAATTCTGAAGCATGATAACAGAAGGGAAGAAGCTGTTCCTGGATCTGATGGTGCAGGCTTTCAAGAACGTGTACCTTCTGCCGGATGGGAGCAGGGAGAAGAAGGAATGAACAGGATGGAACGTCTATTACCTTTCTCAGGCAACATGAAGTGGAGATGGAAGCAATGTCAGAAGTCTGGCCCACATCTATAATTCTGCAATTTCTTGTGGTCATGGGCGGAACTGTTTCTAGACCAACGATAGACACAAAATGCTGGAGTAACTCAGCGGGACAGGCAGCATCTCTGGAGAGGAATGGGTGACCTTTCGAGTCTCAACCCGAAAGATCACCCATTCCTTTTCTCCAGAGATGCTGCCTGCCCCACTGAGTTAATCCAGCATTTTGTGTCTATCCTTGGTGTAAACCAGCTATTTCTTCAAGATTCAAGATTCAAGAGAGTCTATTGTCATGTGTCCCAGATAGGACAATGAAATTTTTTGCTACATGTTTCAAGACCAAGCTGTGAAGCAACCCGACAGTATGCTTTTATGGGGTGCATCGATAGAAGTTTATGAGCGTTATAGGAGAAATGCTGTATTTCCTCAGTCACCTCTGAGAAGCACTTCTGTTACACAGACAGGATTGATCCTCATGTAATTTCGATCGGGAAGGAACCCGTACAAATCGGACACAGGCTATGACAGGTTTACTGCAGAAAAAAACTATCTTGGAAAAAACTCCTGATTACATGTACCTCCTCAAAGTAATCAGACACCATTGTCTCTTAAGAACACAGGCTGCCAGTTTCACAGCAGGAGGCCATTTAAGCATTATTTTGGAAATTGTGTTTTTCTCTCTAATGGCATAAGACCGCAATTGGTTAAAATTGTGAATGTTGCCAATTGCCAGAAGTGTTTGATAGCAATCAACAAATCAGTGAAGAGGAGACTGCATCATGATCACCAAATAGCTATGTTTTTGTAGCAAAGTACTCATTATTGGTAAGCTGCCGTCGTTTGCCCTTACAGAGCCCTCGGGAAGCTGTTATTTGGTTAGCAGTTCATCACATGCAGAAGAAAGCTCTGGAACTATTTTCCCGTGAAATTGCTCCAGCTGGCACTGGAATGGGTGAGTGGACTTTTTTTTCTGTGTCTGTTACCTCAGAAGAATATTATGTGGTTACATAAAGGGCCCGTCCCACGAGCATGAGACTCCATGCGGCAAGCGCGACCCAACGTGGTCGCTTGAGCCGTACGGCCTCGCGGGGCCGGTCCCACTTCGATCGCCGGAGCCGTATGGAGTTGTGCGGAGCTGGTCCCGACATCGCGCGGGGCTACGAAAAACTGACCGTGTTCCAAAATTCCGTACTGGAACGGCCTGCCGGCCCGCAGCCGCCGCTAGTTAGGTCGCTTCTGGTTGGGTCGCGCTTGCCGCATGGAGTCGCTTAGGTCGCGCTTGCCGCATGGAGTCGCATGCTCGTGGGACAGACCCTTAAGTCTGAATTTAGTTGGGGAGAGAATGATCACTATCGTATCTGTTTCCACCTCCAACCCTGACAACATATTACAGCCACCCACCACTCTGTGTAGAGCAAACCTTGCCTGGCACATCTCCTTTAAACTTGTGTAGGAAGGAACTGCAGATGCTGGTTTAGCCGAAGATGGACTCAAAATGCTGGTGTAACTCAGTAGGACAGGCAGCATCTCTGGAGAGAAGGAATGGGTGATGTTTTGAGTCACGAAATGTCAACCATTCCTTCTGTCCATAGATGCTGCCTCTCCTGCTGAGTTACTGTTCTCCAGTATTCTGTGTCTATCTCGTTAAAACTTTGCTGCTCTGACCTTAAGGCTGTGTCCACTAGAATTTTAGATAACCACCCTAGGAAGAAAAGACTTAAAATGTTATAGACTTTTATCAGGTCTCCTGACAACCTCCAGAGCTCCAGCGAGAACAATCACAGTGTGCACAATCTGAAGGGTCTCGATCCGAAACGTCACCCACTCCTTCTCTCCAGAGATGCTGCCTGTCCCACTGAGTTACTCCAGCATTTTATGTCTATCATCTTTCAGCTAAAACCCTCTAATCCAGATGGCATTCTGGTAAAAAAAAACAAAGTACTGAAGGCACTCAGAGGCACTCGGGTATCTCCGTTCAGTGGATTGGGGAAGCAATGTTTTGGATCAGGACCCTCCTCCAGACAGATGGAGTAAGGGGGAGAAAGCTGCAAAATAGAGGTGCATGGGGCAAAACCTGGCAAGTGATAAGTTAGACACAAAATGCAAGAGTAACTCAGCGGGACAGGCAGCATCTCTGGAGAGAAGGAATGGGTGATGTTTTGGGTCGAGTCGCTTCTTCAGACTGACGTCAGGGGAGTGGGCGGGACGAAGATAGAATGTAGTCGGAGACTAGGGTTGCCAACTTTCTCACTCCCAAATAAGGGATAAAAGGTCAAAATAAGGGACAAATTCCCGCCAGCAATTCGTTGACCGATTCGGCCATGGCTGGGTGAATGATGAGTTGGCCCGGGTGCTGGACTGCACACAAAGCCCAGCCAGCGCGCCAGCTGAGGGGTTTTGGCCCACGCGACATCGCGCGCAAAGTCCGGCACCCCATCCAACTCATGAACCGCCGATCGGCCATGAGAAGGAGGGGTGGTGGTGGTGTTGGCGGTAAGCGAAGATCCGAAGGTCGGACAGCTGGCCGGGCTGCCAGGGAAGGGGCGACAGGGCCACGGGTGAGGCGCTGCTGCTGCACTCCATGGGCTGCACTACGTCAGGCGAAAGCTCCTTTCACAGCGTTTGGGGAGTCTGGCCCGGGGTAAAGTGTCGGGGAGGACAGGAGCGTTGTGAAGGAGGGGATCGGGGACCATGCCAGTAACCACTTGCGATGCTCGGGCACGGAGCCACCGCATTGGTCAATTGGTCAACCTCAATTGGTCCCTTGATCGCGCAGTCGGAATTTAAGGATTTGCGTTGAAGCGGCTGACATGAGTGAGGCCGGCAAGCGGCAGGAGAGAGATGTTCAGACGGAGAATACTGCCAGAGGTAAGCGGGCCGGCAGAAAGCGCTGAGGTCCGGCGGCCCGCTCGCAGCCCCCTGAGCTGCTTCCCTCCCTGGCCACAATGCGGTGGCTCCACGTCCGGAGCGCCGCGGCAGCGCTGAGTGAGTGAGTTACTGGCATGATCCCCGACCCCCTCCTTCTCAACACTCCTGCCCTCCCCGCAACTTTACCCCTGGCCAGACTCACCACATGCTGTGAAAGGAACTCTCACCCCAATTGGTCCCTTGAACTAGTATTGTCACTTAATAAGATGACAACTAATTCAACTTGTCCCGGTGTGCTCCCGTTTTTCCCACCATCTCTCCACCTGCTCTTCACCCCCCACCCATTCAGTAATTCAAAATGAAAGCTGGCGAAAGTGTTGGAAGATTATATGCTGTCCGCGACGGCTGATGGGGTGGAAGGTGAGGACAAGGGGGACTCTGTTCTTGTTGCGAATGGGGGGAGGGAGATGACACCAAACCCTGAGGCACACCACTAGTCACAGGCCTCCAGTCCGAGAAGCAACCTTCCACCATCACCCTCTGCTTCTTTCCATGGAGCCAATTTCCATCCATTCAGCTATCTCTCCATGGATCCCATTGATCTAACCTTCCAGAGCAGACTACCATGTGGAACCTTGTCACGCAAACCTCTACATCCTCCTGCGCTGGGCCAACAAGGACGGCACACAAGACTCAAAATGTGGCCTCACCAGTTTTATAAAGCTGCAACCTAACTCTTATATTCAATGTCCCGACTGATGAAGGCAAACATTCCTTCTTTACCAGTCTATTTGCCTGTCATGGAGTCATATAACACGGAAACAGGCCCTTCAGCCCAGCTTGCCCATGCCGACCAAGGTGCCCAACTACACCTGCCTGTGCTTGGCCATTATCCCTGTAAACCTTTCTATCCATGTACCTGTCCAAATGTCTACTAAATGTTGTCATAGTTTCTGCCTCAACTATCTCCTACAGCAGCTCGTTGCATACTCCCACCATCCTCTGTGTGAAAATGTTGCCCATTTAATCTTTCCTTTCTCACTTTAAACCTCTGTCCTCTGGTTCGTGATTCCCTTTCTCTGGGTAAAAGACTGTGCATTCACTCGATCTATTCCCCTCATAGTCTTTTACACCTCTATAAGATCACCCCTCATCGTCCTGCGCTCCAAGGAATAAAGTCCTACCCTGCTCAACCTCTTGATCATATTTGTTTAGGGGTGGCACAGTGGTGCAGCAGTAGAGTTGCTACTAGAGTAGCAGTAGACTCTTTATAACGCCAGAGTCAGCAATCCTGACTATGGGTGCGGTCTGTGCGGAATATGTACGTTCCCCCCGTGACCGCATGGGTTTTCTCCAGGTGCTCTGGTTTCTTCCCATATTCCAAAGACCTGGTTTTATTGGTTTAATTGGCTTCTGTGATTTGTCCCTAGTGTGTAGAATGGAACTAGTGTGTGGGGATCGCTGGTCTGCGTGGAGTCGTGGGCCAAAGGGCCTGTTTCCACGCTGTATCTCAAAACCAACCTCCAGAGTTCAACATTTTTTACATCAAATTACCAAATTTGAATCACACTACAGATTTGCCAACTTAATGTAGTTACTTTAAAAGTAAAAGTAGCTGTCCTTCTTCTTTCTGTAACCCATCTTTACATTTCCAATGCAAAGATGATACAAGGGGAAGTTTCTTAACCAGTTACAATAAAATTCAAATGTAGCTCTGTGCGCCTTTCTGCCATTGATTTTCTTCAAGCCTTCTGGTTGGGCAAAGTTGCATGAATTGGAGTGTGTTAAAAGGATAAACGAGGCTTTATCTTGCTAAATCAAATGTGGTCGCTTCTAGTGGATGCTGAGCTGCAAGCTAGGGGGCATGTATTTAGGATTATTGCAAAATCAAAGGGAAAGTGGAACAGTTGTTTTCACACAGTTATTAAAAGGTGATACACATGTGTGTACTTGACTGAGAGCATTCATTAGAACGTTCTGTAAACCATCTATGAATTGTGGCATAGGTCCAAATTGTTCACAGTTGGTGTTTGCCGGTAATAAGGACAATGTTCTTATTGACATAGGCTTATAACTAAAATCCACGGAAGTCTTATTTTCTTTGCAACACTGAGAACAATATATTCCTTAGAATTTTCACACAATAAACCTTTCTAAGAAAGGGAAATACTTCTGCTAAATGAATTATGTGATGACTTATACAGATTAGATTTTTTTTTTAAACTAAACCTAAAAATATTTTCCAAGAAATTGAAGATCACCATTTTCGCACGCTAAATGTGTAATGCTGATGAAAAGCAAAATCAAAGGCAAAACGCTGGTAGAACTCAGCGGGTCAGGCAGCATGGTTGGAGGTGAACGGTGAAAGGCAACGTTTCAGATCGAGACACTGTGCTCTCAAGTAATGTGGCAACAGCGGCCATCTCAAACTCCTGGATGCATGTCTCCTTCCTACTCCTGCACTGACCTGTCTATCTTCAGCCTTCTCAGTTGCTATATAGAAGCTGAATGCAGGTTGGAAGAGCAACATCTTGCATTCCATTTTCATAGCTTACAACTCAATGGTATGAATGTTGAATTTTCTAATTGCAGGTGACTCACACACCCACTGCTCTCCTCCCTCACACACTTACCAGGACACACAGGTTTCTTCTCATTGTGTTCATCCTCCCCATCAGGCTCCATTTAACACTCGAGTGTTCAAAAGGGAACTGCAGATGCTGGAATATCGAAGGTACACAAAATTGCTGGAGGAACTCAGCGGGTGCAGCAGCATCTATGGAGCGAAGGAAATAGGCGACGTTTCGGGCCGAAACCCTTCTTCAGACTGATGGGGGGTGGGGAAAGAAAGAAGGAGAAAGGGAGGAGGAGGAGCCCGAGGGCGGGCGGATGGGAGGGTGGGAGGAGACAGCTAGAGGGTGAAGGAAGGGGAGGGGACAGCACAGGCTAGCCAAATTGGGGGAATTCAATGTTGATGCCATAAGGGCGCAAGGACCCCAGACGGAATATGAGGTGCTGTTCCTCCAATTTCCGCTGTTGCTCACTCTGGCAATGGAGGAGACCCAGGACAGAGAGGTCGGATTGGGAATGGGAGGGGGAGTTGAAGTGCTGAGCCACCGGGAGGTCATGTAGGTTAAGGCGGACTGAGCGGAGGTGTTCGGCGAAACGGTCGCCCAACCTACGCTTGGTCTCACCGATGTAAATTAGCTGACATCTAGAGCAGCGGATGCAGTAGATGAGGTTGGAGGAGATGCAGGTGAACCTTTGTCGCACCTGGAACGACTGCTTGGGACCTTGAATGGAGTCGAGGGGGGAGGTGAAGGGACAGGTGTTGCATTTCTTGCGGTCCACTCCCCTGTCTCACTCCAATCTTTCCCCCTCTGAACGCACTGCCATCGAATCTCTCCGCAAAAACCCAGACTGGGTCATCAAACCAGCCGACAAGGGAGGTGCCGTGGTAGTCTGGCGCGTCGATCTCTACAAAGCTGAGGCCACGCGCCAACTCTCGGACACCTCCTCCTACTTACCCTTGGACCATGACCCCACTGACGAGCACCAGGCCACCATTTCTAGCACCATCACCGACTTCATCAATTCCCACGCCCTACCTGACCAAGCCTCCAAACTCATCGTTCCCCAGCCCCGCACGGCCCGTTTTTACCTTCTCCCCAAAATCCACAAACCCGGCTCTCCCGGCAGACCCATTGTCTCTGCGTGTTCGTGCCCCACCGAACTCATCTCCACATACCTTGACACCATCCTATCCCCCTTGGTCAAATCCCTCCCCACCTATGTTCTAGACACCTCAGACACTCTCCGCCGCCTCCACGCATTCCACTCTCTGGGCCCTCACCCCCTCATCTTCACCATGGATGTCCGGTCACTCTACACCTCCATCCCCCACCAGGATGGCCTCAAAGCCCTCCGGTTCTTCCTCGACCAGAGGAGCAACCTTTACCCAGCCACTGACACTCTCCTCCGCTTAGCGGAGTTGGTCCTCACCCTCAATAACTTTACATTTGACTCCTCCCATTTCCTCCAAACACAAGGCGTAGCTATGGGCACACGCATGGGCCCCAGCTACGCCTGCCTCTTTGTCGGGTACGTTGAACAATCCTTGTTCAATGCGTACCAGGGCCCCATCCCCGACCTCTACCTCCGCTACATTGACGACTGCTTTGGTGCCACCTCCTGCACCCACACACAACTGACTGACTTCATCCACTTCACCACCAACTTCCGTCCGGCACTCCAATACACCTGGACGATTTCCGACACTTCCCTACCATTCCTTGACCTCACCATCTCCATCGCAGGGGACAGACTCCTGACCGACATACATTATAAACCCACTGACTCACATGGCTATCTGGACTACACGTCTTCCCACCCTGCCCCCTGTAAAGACTCCATCCCTTACTCCCAATTCCTCCGCCTACGCCGCATCTGTTCCCAGGATGAGACATTTCATACCAGGGCATCGGAAATGTCCTCGTTCTTCAGGGAACGGGGATTCCCCTCCGCCACCATAGATGAGGCTCACACCAGGGTCTCATCCATACCCCGCAACACTGCTCTCTCTCCCCATCCCCGCACACGCAACAAGGGCAGAGTCCCTCTGGTCCTCACCTTTCACCCCACCAGCCGGCAAATACAACACATAATCCTCCACCATTTCCGCCACCTCCAACGTGACCCCACCACTCGCCACATCTTCCCATCTCCCCCCATGTCTGCCTTCCGCAAAGACCGCTCCCTCCGCAACTCCCTCGTCAATTCTTCCCTTCCCTCCCGCACCACCCCCACCCCGGGCACTTTCCGTTGCAACCGCAAGAAATGCCACACCTGTCCCATCACCTCCCCCCTCGACTCCATTCAAGGTCCCAAGCAGTCGTTCCAGGTGCGACAAAGGTTCACCTGCATCTCCTCCAACCTCATCTACTGCATCCGCTGCTCTAGATGTCAGCTAATTTACATCGGTGAGACCAAGCGTAGGTTGGGCGACCGTTTCGCCGAACACCTCCGCTCAGTCCGCCTTAACCTACATGACCTCCCGGTGGCTCAGCACTTCAACTCCCCCTCCCATTCCCAATCCGACCTCTCTGTCCTGGGTCTCCTCCATTGCCAGAGTGAGCAACAGCGGAAATTGGAGGAACAGCACCTCATATTCCGTCTGGGGTCCTTGCGCCCTTATGGCATCAACATTGAATTCCCCCAATTTGGCTAGCCTGTGCTGTCCCCTCCCCTTCCTTCACCCTCTAGCTGTCTCCTCCCACCCTCCCATCCGCCCGCCCTCGGGCTCCTCCTCCTCCCTTTCTCCTTCTTTCTTTCCCCACCCCCCATCAGTCTGAAGAAGGGTTTCGGCCCGAAACGTCGCCTATTTCCTTCGCTCCATAGATGCTGCTGCACCCGCTGAGTTCCTCCAACAATTTTGTGTACCTTCCATTTAACACTCTCCAGCCTGCGTCTCACCCTCCAGCTTCTGTCCCACCCTCCGATGTACAGCAATACATTGGCAATCTTTCCTATTCACTCTTAAGTCCTGATGCAATGTCTCAACCCCAAACGTCAACATACACCTTTTGCTTCCACAAGTTCATAAGTTCATTAAGAGCAGAATTAGGCCATTCGGCCCATCGAGTCTACTCCGCCATTCAATCATGGCCGAACTATCTTTTTATCTCAACCCCATTCCCCTGCCTTCTCCCTGTGTAGGGGTTTCGTTTCCCTTTGCTCCACTTCGGGCCCAACTGCCCAAGTTATTCTCTCCCTTGTCGGAGGGTCAAATGGCCACCACTCCACTTGAGCGGTTTCCAAGAGAGAGAATACAACAAAAGGGATTCCCCTAGGTTCTAGACCTCGGAATTATGGTGGGATATGATAAAAGGTTGAATTGATCAGAGTGTGCTGATAAGAGAAAACAGAAACCAAGATGGACTCAAAGCAAGTCTAAAATTTACAGGCTTTATTAAACAATGAGAAATCGAATCTCACCAACACTACATAATACGTGGCTAAACTTACGCTTTAAACTAAGACTATGGACGGAAAACTATCGGGCACGTCGTAAAACTTACTTTACACAATTTTACTTGCAAGTATACTCCCCCTTTCCCTTTCTCCTCTCAACTATCCTATTTCGGGAACTTCACCAGGTCACCGGGATACTTACAGCTAGGTCGATCGGTTGGGCTCACGAGCCGTCCAGCAGAGCAGAAAGAGAGCAAGTTCTGGCTTGACTCCGGCTTTTATACCTGAGTTTCCTTTGAAACCCCCAGGTGGTCCTCTGGATAAAAGGGTTCTTTTGATGATTCCCAGTTTCGATCTGGCATGAACCATAGGCTTCCGATGATAAGGGGTTTGCTGATGTCATGATCCCTCAGCCTGATCGTTATCCCATCGCCTGGATGGGCTCCCATTGTCCCGATGGATGGGTCATCCACGATGGTGATTGTGCTTACTGCTGGCCTGTTTACCACCGTCTGCTGAGGCTTGGTACCTTCCTTTGTGTTTCCAAGATAATCTCGTTATCTCCGTCAGCCTTTCCTGCCCACACCATTCGCATAGTTGTGTGATGCCCAAGTCCACAGGCCAGACAAGTTTGAAACTTGAAACTGATTCTTTCTTTGTGGATTGGGGGTTTTTCCGTTGCAGCCAGCAAATCTGTCTTTTTAAAATGTCCATGTCCTTATCCGAGTTCTTCCATAATTTTGGGAGGATTTGCCCCAATAACTTACACCTGTAACCTTTGACACCCTTACAAATCAAGAACCTGTGAATCTCCGCCTAAAAATACCCAAAGACTTAGCCTCCACAGCAGACTCCTCCTCGTCTTCTTTCTAAAGGTACATCCTTTTTGTTATGAGGTGTGCCCTCTGGTTCTAAACGTTCCTACTAGTGGAAACATCTTCTCCACATCCACTCGATCCAGGCCCTTCACTATTCGGTTAGTTTAAATGAGACTCGTCCTTCTAAATTCCAGCGAGTACAGGCCCAGTGCCTTCAAACGCTCATCATATGTTAACCCAATCATCCCCAGGATAATTCTCTTAAACCTCCTCTGGATCCTCTCCAAAGTCAGCACATCCCTCCTCAGATTTGCAGCCCAAAATTGCTCACAATATTCCAAATGCGCCTGGCCAGTGCCCTATAACGCCTCAGTATTACATCCCTACTTTTATATTCTAGTCTTCAATAAATGCTAGCTTTGAATTCACCAATTTGACTTACAAATTAACTTTTTGGGAATCCTGCACCAGCACCCTCAAGTCCCTTTGAATTTCAAATTTCTGGATCCTCTCTCAGTTTAGAAGAACAGTCTACGCCGATATATCTACTACCAAATTGCACGACCATACACTATGCTAAACTATATTCCATCTCCCACTCCTCTGCCCATTCTCCCAACTTGCACAAGTTTGTTTCCATGCTATCAACATATCTTTATTGCCTTGTGCTTCAGCTCTTGTCAATAGCACTTTTTCAAAAGCTTTCTGGAATTCAATTAATATCATGTTGGCTGTGATACCCTTTCAACTTTATCTGTCACCTCACCCAAAAATTTAGTTTTGTTATATGTGATTTTCCCCTTAACAATCCATGCGGGCTTGCATCCATTAAGCCAGAGAACTAATAACCCTGTCCTGTATCAATGGTTCCAAGAGGTTTGCCGCCACTGAGGCTAAACTGGTGTTGCTGGGCTTATTCCTATTTTTGAACTAAGGATAACATTTGCTACTCTCCAAAACTCGTACACCAGCCCAGGTGGCAGACCCCTGTAAGAGCTAAGGTTATAAGGTCATGTCATAGGAGCAGAATTAGGCCATTCGACCCATCAAGTCTACTCCACCATTCAATCATGGCTGATCTATCTCTCTCTCCTAACCCCATTCGCCTGCCTCCTCCCTATAACCCCTGACACCCATACTAATCAAAAATCTACCATCTCTGCTTTAAAAACATCCATTGACGTGGCCTCCACAGCCTTCTGTGGCAAAGAATTCCACAGATTCACCACCCTCTGACTAAATAAATCCCTTCTCATTTCCTCCCGAAAGGAACGTCCTTTAATTCTGAGGCTATGACCTCTAGTCCTAGACTCTCCCGCTAAGTGTCAATGCCCTATCATCTAGGTTAATCTGCATTTAATCAAGAGAATAGTGCAATGTGTAGCTCTCACAGGAACACGAGCAACATAAAAGACAAAAGTATTTTACGAATCAATGCGGTTGAAAATCACAATCTTCACAACTTTCACAAATAGGATTCAAGTGACATAGAATGTTATTTTCATGCTATTAACATCTAATAAAGCAGTTTCTAGATCTCATTTACATACATTCTGCCTGGCAGATGATTTCAATTATGTTGTTGACTACATATGTTTAACATGTGTAGGATAAGAGTGGGAGACTTTCTGTAGTTACAGTCTCTTCTGTTGCAAAAGACATAAAGGTTGAACACTTGCCGGCTTTAAATTGAAAAGCACCTGTGAGTTTCTACTGCATAATAATAATAATAATAATAAACTTTATTTCGGACTCAAGGTCCAGACAAGGGACAACATTACATAAAAATACTTTGCATATTAAAAACATCATAAAATACATATAAAATCTTAGTATATCACAAAAGCATCATAAATTATATATTAAAAATAAACACAATAAACAAATTAAAATCCAGAATAAAAAAGAAAGATCAGTGTCCTACAGCGAGACAGCGATACCAGTGTCTCCACAACTGGGATTGGTAGCATGTAGTGCTAAACCTTATGTTTGGAAAGGCCACAATAATTACATTTTTAGTCAGTTATCCTGCAAATTAATTTATACGTATGATCTTACGATAGTTTCTAAAGTACTGACTCCTGCAGCCACAAACATGTTACTAGCACTACATCATCTAGGATTTCTTAGCAGTGTTCTCGTGGCATCATTATAGGCATAATTTCCAACCAAACAACATTTACATTTTGAAAAATGAATTCATGCTTACATTGATGAAAGTCTTCAAAACACTTTTTGTGACAACAAGAAGTAACTTGGCACTATCTCCAATTTATACAAAACTAAGCCTTGATCATGAACCTCCATTAAGTTTACATTTGAGATTATTTAAACAACCAAACAGTGTCACAGTTTTGTATATTTAAAAGTATTCTTTGTATATTTATGGTGCTGATGACAAATGACCATCCGCTGTGTGTATCAACAGCGTTGATAGTGCGAGTAATATCTGGCAATAGAGCTTTGCCTAATTATTTGTTTGACAAAACTGCTAAAAATGTTTATTACAGAGTTCATGTAAGTTAAATCTATTTTTAAGAGACATATAAGAAGCACATTGTTCTGTGTAACTTAAATAAGGCTTCATAAACTGGGCTTTGCAGGGACATCGAATGGATAAAGTAAGAGCTGTCATTTTTTGTTAATGTGCAATTATGACAGATGGAGTTTAATCAAGGTAAATATGATGTGCTGCGTGGAGGCAGATATGATAGTGGCATTTACGAGGCTCTCAGATAAGAACATGGATATGCAGGGAATGGAGGGATATGGATCACATGCAGGTAGTGGAGATTATTTCACTTAGCATCATGTTTGGCACAGATATTGTAGGCTCAAAGATCCTGTTCCTGTGTCGAAACAAAGAACTGCAGATGCTAGTTTATACCAAAGATTGATAGATATAAAGTGCAGGAGTAACTCAGTGGGTCAGGCAGCATCTCGCAAGAAAAAGCACAGGTGATGTTTTGGGTCGGGACCCTTCTTCAGAGCTGTTCCTATGTTGTACTGGCCTATGTTCTATGCTCTATATGTTTTGAAAGTGCTAATAACATATACCATGAATTGGTAGGAGCCCTAGGGTGTATTGTAGAACATAGAAATGGCTATGTACAGTTCCAAACGATTCCTGAAGGCGGCAGCACAGGTAGCTAACGTGATTAAGAAGGCAAAAAAATAGACTGAAGAAGGGTCTCGACCCAAACCGCCACCCATTCCTCTCTCCAGTCAGAGATGCTGCCTGTCCCGCTGAGTTACACCAGCACTTGTGTCTACGTTCGAAAGAAATAGATATTTCTGCTTGGGATCCTACTTCAGAACTGATTAAAAAGTCATCTGGGATATCGGCCTTCATTAGTCAGGGCATTGAATACAAGAGCAGGGAGGCTATGCTTTAAAATAATGTCATTCAAGATTGGTTTGATTTACAATACGATAGGACTTTATTTATCCCAGGAGTGAAATTGATCTGCTAACAGTCATAAAACACAAGGATACATGAAACATGAAATTAAAGTGACGAGTGGAAAGGATTGGGGATGTGCAAAGATTGGGGTGGAGGTGGGGGTGGGGGGTCAGTCTACCCCACGATTTCAGCCAGAGTACTGCAAAATATGTGATGGTGTTGGAGACGGTGCAGACCAGGCTCACCAGGACATTGCCTGGGACGGTGCGATTCAATTATGAGGAATAGCTAGGTTTCTTTTCCCTGGAGCTAAGGAGCTTAAGAGTTCAAGAGAGTTTTATTGTCATGTGTCCCTGATAGGACAATGAAATTCTTGCTTTGCTTTAGCACAGCAGAACATAGTAGGCACGAATACAGAAGTGTGTCCATATACCATTGCATAAATATATAAACACATTAATAATTAAACTGATAAAGTGCAAATAAACAGATTATAAGGGACACAACAGGTAGATAAAATTATGAAGCCGATAGATAGGAAAGACACCAGGAAACTCTTCTCCATGGCAGAGCGTGATAAAACTAGAGGACATAGATTTAGGGAAAGGGTAGGAAATTTGCACGAGAAATGAGGAGGACCTCATTTCATCCACAGAGTAACAAGTGCCAGTAATACACTGCCTGAGAGAGTGGTGAAATTAAGGTTGCTGACAGCATTACAAAATTGTTAAGACAAGCATTTGAATCGGGGTAAATGCAATAATTTTTAACCCGATAATGGTGCAAGTTAATACCAAGAAAATAATGGCACTAAAACATCTTAATTAAAAGATTTATCTTTCACTTCCAAGTTGGATGGAGCAAGATATCCATTGTGGGCATGTGGTCTGTTGGGAAGCTCAATAATAATAATAATATAATAATAATAATATCTTTTATTGTCATTGCACGTCAGTGCAACAAGATTTAGTATGCAGCTTCCAACCGATGTAAGAGAAAAGTAAAATAAATAAATAAGCCTTGTGACGTGACCATCCGAGGGAGACAGTCCAGGGGGGGTGGGGGGCACTCAGCAGGGCCAGTTCAGAGACGCTATAGCTCTGGGAATAAAGCTGTTTCTGAGTCTGGAGGTTCGGGCGTAGAAGGCCTTGTAACGTCTGCCGGAGGGAAGTAGTTCAAACAGTCCGTTACAAGGGTGTGATGAGTATTTATGGATGCTGACGGCCTTCCTGAGGCACCGTATGTGGTAGATGCCCTCCAAGGCTGGTAGCTGTGTCCCTATGATCCTCTGCGCTCTGTGGACGACGCGCTGAAGAGCTCTCCTCTCCGCCTCCGTGCAGCTGAAATACCACACAGAGATGCCATACGTTAATATACTCTCTATGGTGCAGCGGTAGAACGTTGTCAGCAGCTGTTGGGGCAGACCAGTCTTTTTTAATGTCCTCAGGAAGAACAGTCGTTGCTGTGCCTTCTTGACCAGCGCAGCGGTGTTGGTGGACCATGTGAGATCCTCTGAAATGTGAGTGTCCAGAAACTTAAAGCTGGACACTCTCTCCACACTTTCCCCGTAAATGGAGATTGGGGCGTATTCTCCATTATGGGACCTCCTGAAGTCAATAATCAGCTCCTTGGTCTTGGAGGTGTTTAGTGCCAAGTTGTTACGTGCGCACCAGTCCGCCAGGTTTTGCACCTCCGCTCTGCATTTTGTTTCATCACCATTGGTTATCAGCACAATCACTGTTGTGTTGTCTGCAAACTTCACGATGGTGTTGGTGTCGAATGCAGGAACACAGTCGTGAGTGAAGAGGGAGAAGAGCATGGGGCTTAGTACACAGCCCTGTGGTGTGCCGGTGCTCAGGGTGATAGTGGAGGAAATGTGCGGGCCCAGTCTCACTGCCTCCGGTCGCTCCGTCAGACAGTTCAGGATCCAATCGCATATCGGTGAGCTGAGGCCTAGCTGGTGGAGTTTGGTGGTGAGCTTGGTGGGGATGACCGTATTGAATGCAGAGCTATAGTCAATGAAGAGCATCCTCACGTACGTGCCCTGTCTGTCCAGGTGAGTCAGGACAGTGTGAAGAGCCAGAGAGATGGCATCCTCTGTTGATCTATTTGCCCTGTATGCAAATTGATGAGAGTCCAGTGAGGCAGGGATGCTGGATTTGATGTGGGAGAGGACCAGCCTTTCGAAGCACTTCATTGGGATTGGAGTTAGGGCAACCGGGCGGTAGTTCAGGTTGGTGACTTTAGACTTTTTCGGCACCGGCACTATGGTGGCTGTTTTCAGGCACTTGGGGACCGTTGCCAGAGATAGAGACAGGTTGAAGATTCTCGTGAACCATTGGCTATTGGTGGGGCTTAGGAGGGAGGAGATGGGAGTGAGTGAGGAGGAGAGTGCCAGGTTCTTTGAAGACCTCTCAGGGGTGCAGTCTGATTTGGACACCCAGACTTAGTTCCTTTGATTGAAAACGTTTTAGTTTGATACACTGCCTTAAAGTCACAGAATCAGCATGGAAACAGGGCCTTCGGCCAAACTGTCCCATGCCGACCAAGATGCCCCATCTGCCCGCAATCCACATACCTGTCCAAATGTCTTTCAAATATTGTTATAGTGCCTGTCTCAACTAACCCCTCTGGAAGCTTGTTCCATATACCCACAAACCTATGTGTGAAAAAGTTGCCCCTCAGGTTCCTCTGAAATCTTTCTTCTTTCATCTTAAACCTATGTCCTCTAGTTTTTGATTCCCCTATTCTGGGTAAAAGACTCTGGGCATCTATTCTATCTATTCATGATCTTATTCACTATAAGATCATCCCTCATCCTCCTGAGCACCAAGGAATAAAGTCCCGGCCTGCCCAAACACTCCCAATAGCTCAGATCCCAAATTCCTGGCAACATCCTCAAATATTCTTTGCACTCTTTCCAGCTTAACATCTTTCCTATAGCATTACTGAATACAACACTCCAAATTGGCCTTGCCAACGTCTTATACAACTATAACATAACATCCCAACTTCTACACTCAGTACCCTGACTGATGAAAGCCTATGTGCAAAAAGTCATCTTGACCACCATATCTACCCATGACAACACTTTCAAAGAACTTTGAACGTGCACTCCTCTGCTCTACAACCCTCGCCAGACCCCTGCCACGTACTGTGAAGGTCTTGCCCTGCTTTGAAATATATATTCAGTATATATTTGATACGTTTGATATATTTGAGTATATATCAAACATAATCACACTTATCTGCATTAAACTCCATTAACCATTCCTCAGCTCACTTGCCCAACTGATCAAGATCCTGCTGTAATGTTTGATATCTATCTTCACTATCTACAATACCACCCACTTTAGTGCCATCTGCAAACTTACTTCTCATGCCTGTACATTTTCACCTAAATCATTGATATAAACCAGGAATAGCAATGGTTCCAACTCTGATCCCTGAGGCACACCAGTCTGAAAAAAACCATCCATCATCATTGTCTACTTACTTCCTTGAAATCAATTCTCCATCCAGTCGGCTAACTCTCCCTGGACCACATGCGATCTAAACTTCATTTGGACTATATCTAGGACTCAGCCCTCATCAAATGTTTGGGCGGCACAGTGGCTCAGCGGTAGAGTTGCTGCCTCACAGCGCCAGAGACCCAGGTTCGATTCTGACCACAGGTGCTGTCTGTACGGAAGCTCCGGTTTCCTCCCGCACTCCAAAGACGTGCAGGTTTGAAGGTTAATTGGCTTCGGTGAGAATTGTAAATTGTCCATGATGTGTGTAGGATAGTGTCAATGTGCGGGGATCGCTGGTCGGCGAGGACTCGGTAGGCCGAAGGGCCTGTTTCCACGCTGTATCTCTAAACTAAACGAAACTTAACCTTTTTAGTTACTTTGTCAAAAAACTCAATCAGATTTGTAAGACAGTCTCACACACATAAAACCATGCTGATTATCACTAATCAACCCTGGTCTATCCAAATGGGCGTATACTCTGCAGTAACTTATTTACCCACATATGTTAGACTCACTGGTGTATAGTACCATGGCTTTTCCTTGCAACCTTTCCTAAATACAAACACAAGTCTTCTGGCACCTCACCAGTATCGAATGATGATTCATATATCTCAGCCAGGGTGCCGGCAATGTCTTCTCTAGCTTCCTACAGTGTCCTCAGATATATCTGATTAGGCCAGGGGATTTATCTAACTTCATACTGCGCCTTATGACATCGAGCACCTCCTTGACCGCAATACTGACTGTCCTCAAGACACTTCTGGCCCAATTTCCTCAGTCTTCACGTTTTTCTCCACAATAAACGCAGAGGGGAAATACGCATTGAGGATTTCGCCCCTCTAGTGCGGTTCCACACAAGGATGACTGTCTTGGTTTCTGAGCGGGCCATTCACTCTCGTCACCTTATTTCCCTTAATCTAGTTATAAAATCTATTTTGATTTCCCTTAATATTATCTGCTAGAGCTACTTTTTGCCCTCCTGATTTCCTTCTTAAGTATAATCCACAGTTCCTGAAACTCCTCCAGGGATAAACGTGATCCCAGCTGCCTATACCTACTTCATTTTCCTGACCTGCAGCTCAGTTCCTCTCATCATCCAACCTTCCTTATGCCCACCTGCTTTGCCCTTCACTCTAACAGGAACATTGATGCCCCAAACTTTTGTCATCCACACTGTTAGAAGCACCCTGCTCCCCGGACATTCCTTTGCCTGTAAACGACCTAATTCCCGTTGACTATTTGGGGGCCTGTAGTACACCCCCAACAATGTGATCATCCCTTTTTATTTCTCAGTTCCACCATATATAGCCTCACTGGACAAACCATTAGTAATGTCATCTCGAACTACTGCCGTGACATTCTCCTAAATCGATAAAGCAACACCCCATCCTCTTTTACCCCCACCTCAATCTCTGCTGTAGTAGCATCTGTACCCCGGAACATTAAGCTGCCAGTCCTGTCCCTCTCTTAGCCAGGTTTCTGTAATAGCTGGAATGTCCCCAGTGGCAGCACGGCGGCACAGTGGTAGAGTTGCTGCCTTACCGCATTTGCAGCGCCGGAGACCCGGATTTGATTCCAACTGTACAGAGTTTGTCCGTTCTCCCCGTGACCGCATGGGTTTTCTCTGAGGTCTTCGGTTTCCTCCCACACTTCAAAGATGTACAGGTTTGTAGGTTAATCGGCTTGGGTTTGTTTCCTTGGTATAAGTGTAAATTGTCCCTAGTGTGTGTAGGCTTGTGTTAGTGTGCAGGGATCGCTGGTCGATGTGGACTCGGTGGGCCGAAGGGTCTGTTTCCGCGCTGTATCTCTGAATTAAACTAAAACAGTCACGCATACCTATCCATACCTTCGCCTTACCTGTCAGGCCTCTCGCAATAAAATAAATGCAATTCAATCCAGCAGTACTTCCTCACTCCCTGCCAGACTCCTGTCCATTCTTTTTTTTTTTAGTTTTTAGAGATACAGTGTGGAATCAAGATTTTAGGCCCACCAAGTCCACGCCGACTCGTGGTCACCCGTACACTAGTTCACAGGTTTTGCATTCTATGCACAATTTACAGAGGCCAATTAATCATTAAACCTGCATATATTAGGAATATGGGAGGAAACCAGAGCACCCGGGGGAAACCCATACGGTCACTGGGAGTATATACAAATTCCACACAGACAGCATCCTAGTCAGGATCGAACCCGGGTCTCTGGCGCTGTAAGGCAGCAACACTACCGCTGAGCCACTGTGCCGCACTTTTGTTTTCTATATAAAGGAAAAAACGCTGAACTTTCATTCATCACCATTTCAAGCTTTCAAGGTCAGTTTTTTGTCACGTGTACCAATTAAGGTTCAGTGAAATTTGAGTTACTATACAGCCATACTAAGTGAAAAGCAACAAGACACACAACCACATAAAAGTTCACAAAACATCCACCACAGTGGATTCCACATTCCTCACTGTGATGGAAGGCAATAAAGTCGGGGCAATCAAACCATCTGCAGTCGGGGCCATCAAAGCCCCCGCAGCCGACGATCGAAGCCCCCGTTAGGGTGATCGAAACCCCCGCGTCGGGGCAGTTGAAACTCTCCACGGTATGGAGCTCCCGAGTCGGCCTCTTCTTGCCAGAGACCACGGGCTTCACGATGTTAAAGTCCACAGGCCCTGCGGTTGGAGCTTCGATCCCCGGCAAAGAGATCGCAAGCTCCGTGATGTTAAAGCCCCGCAGACCCCTGCGGCTTGGAACGCCGTCGGTCTCCAGGAAGGGCCACCAACTCCACGATGTTAGGCCGCAGTGCGACGGAGATACGATACGGAAAAAATCGCATCTCCGTCGAGGTAAGAGATTGAAAAAAAAAACAACCCCCTCCCACACACACATAAAACAAACCAAGGAACGCTAAAAGTTTAAGAAGGTACTGCAGATGCTGGAAAATCGAAGTTAGACAAAAATGCTGGAGAAACTCAGCGGGTGAGGCAGCATCTGTGGAGCGAAGCAAATAGGTGACGTTTCGGGTCGAGACCCTTCTTCTGAACAAGGGTCTCGACCCGAAACGTCGACTGTTTCCTCACCCGCTGAGTTTCTCCAGCATTTTTGTCTACCAAGGAACACTAAAATATACTTTTAACACATACTAAAAATAACAAAAATAAGAAAGGCAAGACAGACTGTTGGCGAGGCAGCCACTGCTGGTAGCGCCACCTAGTGTTTATACCGACTTCTACCCTCTCACTTGACTCAGTCCAGCATTGGATCCCAATCCCCTGCCAATCTTGTTGGAGTCAAGGAAAGAGCGTTCACGTCGCTGCCCTGTTTACACCAATCTTTCCACCACCACGCACAAGAAGCACAAGAAGCACAAGACAGACACCATTGTTTGCAGATGCCGAGAAATGTGTTTAGCTCTGGCTGAACAACTTCTAATCTTGTGTGTGGACTCGATAAGAAGAAGAAGCCAATCTAGTTTAAACCCACTTATGTAACACTAGCAAACCTGTCTACCAGGATATTGGTTCACGTCGAGTTCAGGTGTAACCCATCTCTCTTGTACAGGTCACTTCTGCCCCCTGCACCAACTCCTCACCAACACACTCATCTGTCCTGTTCTTATCCATACCAGTATGTGGTACTGGGAGTAATCTGGAGATCACTACTCCTGCATTTTAGCCTTTTGCCTAACTCCCTATAATCATTTTGCAGGACTTCACCCCTTTTCCTACCCATGTCATTTGTGCCAACATGTCATGCCGCTCCATGACATCCTGGACCATCGTTGAATCTTAATTGCAGCCACAGGATCTCCTGTCTGCCCCCATCCCCCCATCTAGCGAATCTACTACCACTGTGGCTCTGCCAAACATTACACTTCCCTGCTGTGCCTCAGATCCAGGCTCGCTGCCACAGCCCTGACTGCTACTGCCTTTCCCCCATGAGGGGTCATCCCCGCCAACATTATCCAAAAGGGTCTATCTGTTTTGATAGGGAATGGCCACCGGGCGTTGCTTGCACTCTCTTGTCTACTCCCCTTGTGGTCACCCACCTACTCTCTCCTGGATGGGTCGGTGAATAAATGTGCTGACTACACCAAAATTGGAGGAGTTGCAGACAGTGAGGAAGGTTATCAGAAAATACAGTGGGATATAGATCAGCTGCAGAAATGGGTGGAGAAATGGCAGATGGAGTTTAATCCAATCAAGTGTGAGGTGTTGCACTCTGGGAGGTTGAATATAAAGAGAGAGTATACAGTTAATGGCAAGACTCGTAACAGCTGTGATGTGCAGAGGGATCTTGTAGTCCAGATTCACAGCCTTCATTGCTGGGAGCATGCTAGGAGTTCCCTGTTTCCAGATTTTTGTAATCAGTATTTTTTTAAAGTACTCCGATGTACTTGAATTGCCCAGGCATGGAAGGCACAGAGAGTGGTGAATCTGTGGAATTCTCTGCCACAGAAGGTAGTTGAGGCCAGTTCATTGGCTATATTTAAGAGGGTTAGGTGTGGCCCTTGTGGCTAAAGGGATCAGGAGGTATGGAGAGAAGGCAGGTACAGGATACTGAGTTGGATGATCAGCCATGATCATATTGAATGGCGGCGCAGGCTCGAAGGGCCGAATGGCCTACTCCTGCACCTATTTTCTATGTTTCTATGCTAGGGACCTGATAGTAGAAAATGAATGAATGAATGAATACTTTATTGTCTTGTATGACAAGTCACAGTGAAATTCTTTGCTTGCAGACCCAAGGTATGCAAATAGTCATCACATAAAGGGCGGCAACAAAGTTACAACGTATTGGAATGGATTCAATTTATTGTCATTGTCTCAATTAAGAGACAACAAAATGCTATTTTCCTTACAGTCATACAAATAAATTTTAAAAAGCACAAAACACAGAAGTCCACGACACAACATCCCACAGCGGCACCAAAGTTCCCCACTGTGAGGGAAGGAACCCAAGTCCAGTCAGCTCCTCGCTGATCTTCCCAGATGCTTCACCCAATTGGTCGGGGCCTCCCGAGCACCCCGTAGTCGCCGCCACGGGTGGCCCGATGTTCAGGCCCTCTCGCCGGGAACGATGGAACCCCGACGTCGAACGGGAGAACATCCTCAGCATATCCATCTTTGTTCACCCTCACGGCGGTCCCCCCATGTCCAGTGTTCCTCCCCTCGGCAGCGGTGTCCCCACTTCCACGTGTCCGTCCTTGTCCGTCGGTCGGCGCCCTCATCGAACGCCGCACCGACCTCTCCACTAACGCCGCCGGGTCCCCTCCTAACGCCTCCATGGCGCCGACCCAGGCCCCAGCCACGGGCTCTGACGACCTAGGGGTCAGCTGTGGGCTCCGTCGACTCGCGGGGCTCCAACTGCGACCCGCAAGGCTCCAGCCCGGCATCTCTGCGGCCTTCCGGGAGGCGTCTGCAGCGGCATGGCATAAAATGGGGCAAAATGAGCACGAGGGTGCAGGAGGCAAAGACCCTGTTTCTGTATCTTATGACTCCAGGAGCTCAGTCACATACCTTGTACTGAATACCCTTATGTATGGAACTCAACTCACCAGTTTAACTACGTAATGTTAACAACATATTGGATTAATTTTTGCATTTAAACCCATAATTACATTTACCTGTCTTTAACCTTAAAGTCCAATGTACCATCATCCCAGTTTTTCTCTACGTCATGTTACAAAGCAACTTATGGTAAATTTCATTTCATTATTGTTATACTCTAAGTAGAAATTCACATTTAACTTCCCTAACCCAAAATTTCAAACCCAGAAATTTCTTGGACTCTATCCAATCCAGAGGTTGTGCCTCTGCTAACACCTCCCTGAATTCCTTCATTTCTTTCAAATGCATGCCATCTGGGCACAATTACTTTCTACTTTTAGTCCCTTTTGAAAATGTCAGTAGCGGCTCCTCCACATCCTGCTCAGGTATTTTACTGCCCCATTTCCTACCTTCCACTGCAAAAGCCCGAGGCAAAATTCTCAATAAATGCCTCTGATTCCTTTACTGTCAATAATTTAACTTAACTACAGGAACTATAGACCAATAAGCCTAACATCTGTGGTTGGAACGTTAGTTGGAGAGGATTCTGAGGGGTAAGATGTACATATATTTGAAAAGCGGGTTGGTTGGGGGTGGACAGCATGAATTTGTGCATTGAAGATCATGTCTTACGAATATGATTGAATTTTTAAAGTGACCAGAAGGTTGATGAGGGCAGGGGTATAGACGTGGTCTATATGTGCTTCCGCAAGGCCTTTGAGAAGGTTCTAGAAACATAGAAACATAGAAATTAGTGCAGGAGTAGGCCATTCGGCCCTTCGAGCCTGCACCGCCATTCAATATGATCATGGCTGATCATCCAACTCAGTATCCCGTACCTGCCTTTTCTCCATACCCTCTGATCCCCTTAGCCACAAGGGCCACATCTAACTCCCTCTTAAATATAGCCAATGAACTGGCCTCGACTACCCTCTGTGGCAGAGAGTTCCAGAGATTCACCACTCTCTCTGTGAAAAAAGTTCTTCTCATCTCGGTTTTAAAGGATTTCCCCCTTATCCTTAAGCTGTGACCCTTGTCCTGGACTTCCCCAACATCGGGAGCAATCTTCTTCATCTAGCCTGTCCAACCCCTTAAGAATTTTGTAAGTTTCTATTAAGATCCCCTCTCAATCTCCTAAATTCTAGAGAGTATAAACCAAGTCTATCCAGCTTTCTTCATAAGACAGTCCTGACATCCCAGGAATCAGTCTGGTGAACCCTTCTCTGCACTCCCTCTATGGCAATAATGTCCTTCCTCAGATTTGGAGACCAAAACTGTACGCAATACTCCAAGGTGTGGTCTCACCAAGACCCTGTACAACTGCAGTAGAACCTCCCTGCTCCTATACTCAAATCCTTTTGCTATGAAAGCTAACATACCATTCGCTTTCTTCACTGCCTGCTGCACCTGCATGCCCACTTTCAATGACTGGTGTACCATGACACCCAGGTCCTCGCTGCATCTTCCCCTTTTCCTAGTCGGCCACCATTTAGATAATAGTCTGCTTTCCTGTTTTTGCCACCAAATGGATAACCTCACATTTATCCACATTATACTGCATCTGCCAAACATTTGCCCACTCACCCAGCCTATCCAAGTCACCTTGCAGGTCTCCTAGCATCCTCCTCACAGCTAACACTGCCCCCAGCTTAGTGTCATCCGCAAACTTGGGAGATATTGCCTTCAATTCCCTCATCCAGATCATTAATATATATTGTAAATAGCTGGGGTCCCAGCACTGAGCCTTGCGGTACCCCACTAGTCACTGCCTGCCATTGTGAAAAGGACCCGTTTACTCCTACTCTTTGCTTCCTGTTTGCCAGCCAGTTCTCTATCCACATCAATACTGAACCCCCAATGCCGTGTGCTTTAAGTTTGTATACTAATCTCTTATGTGGGACCTTGTCGAAAGCCTTCTGGAAGTCCAGATACACCACATCCACTGGTTCTCCCCTATCCACGCTACTAGTTACATCCTCGAAAAATTCTATAAGATTCGTCAGACATGATTTACCTTTTGTAAATCCATGCTGACTTTGTCCAATGATTTCACCACTTTCCAAATGTGCTGCTATCCCATCTTTAATAACTGACTCTAGCAGTTTCCCCACTACCGATGTTAGACTAACTGGTCTGTAATTCCCCGTTTTCTCTCTCCCTCCCTTCTTAAAAAGTGGGGTTACGTTTGCTACCCGCCAATCCTCAGGAACTACTCCAGAATAGGCGAATTCTGCAAGATAGGCTGCTGGAAGGTCAGATCGCATGGGTTCTTCAGGGAGAGCTAGCCAACTGGATTTAGAATTGGTTTCATATTTGGAAGCTGAGGGTGGTGGCAGAAGGCCATTTATCAGACTGGAGGCCTATGACTAGTGCTGTACCTCAGGGACTGATGCTGGCCCAATTGTTGTTTGTCATCTACATCAACAATTTGGATGAGAATGTGCAAGGCATAATTAATAAGTCTGCAGACAAGACTAATGTATTATAGACAGTGAAGGGCATAAGGGATAGGAGTAGGATTCAGCCACTCGGCCCATCGTCTACTCCACCATTCAATCATGGCTGATCTATCTCTCCCTCCAAACCCCATAGTCCTGCCTTCTCGCCGTAACCCATGACATCCGTACTAATCAATAATCTATCTATCTCTGCCTTAAAAATATCCATTGACGGCCTCCACAGCTGTCTGTGGCAAAGAATTCCACAGATTCACCACCCTCTGATTAAAGAAATTTCTCCTCATCTCCTTCCTAAAAGAACGTCCTTTAATTCTGAGGCTATGACCTCCGGTCCTGGACTCTCCCACTGTTGGAAACATCCTCTCCACATCCACTCTATCCAAGCCTTTCACTATGTTTCATTGAAGATGGTTATCAAGAATTGCAGCAGGATCTTGATCCGCTGGGCAAGTGGGCCGAGGAATGGCAAATGATGTTTAATTCAGATGTGTGTGAGGTATTGCAGTTTGAGAAGTCAGTGAATGGGAGAGCTCTGAAAGTGTTGCAAAGTAAAGGGATCTGGGAATTCAAGTACATAGTTCCCTGAAAGTGGATGGGGTGTGATAAAGTATTTTGGCACTCTGGCCTTAATTGGGACAATATGTTAAGGGCCTGTCCCACTTAGGCGATTTTATTCGGCGACTGCCGGCGACTGTCACAGTCATAGCAGGTCGCCGAAAAAGACCTATAACAATGCCTACGACAAGCTACGACAATCTACCACCTAGTAGACATCGAGCTACGGCAAGCTACCGACAACCTGCGACCCATTTGGACGTCCACCTACAACCTCACCTACGACAACCTACGACCACACAGGCGACAACCTACCTCAACCAAAGTCAACCTACGTCCACCTGCGACAAGCAACGACCCTGTTGGCGACAACTGAAGACAATTCAGTCGTCGGTACCTGTCGCAGGTTGACGTAGGTAGTCGCCAATGGAATTCACCAAAGTCAGCACCCGGCGACAACCAACATCACCTGGCGACAACCTGCGTCATCCTGGCGACAACCTACGACAGGACCTACGACAGGAGAAGACAAGTTACGACAAGCCCACAGTTGCTGAAACGTTTTGAACATTTTTAAATCCAGTGGCGACCAGAAAAAAATGCTACGACTCTTTAGGCCACTTGAGACTACTCACGACCATACAGGCCCGCGACTGCTCACGACCATATAGGTCAGCCCGTGACCATGTGGTGACAGCCCAGTTGCCTGTAGTCGCTGAAAAAATCACCCAAGTGGGTCAGAGGCTTTACAGTTAGATAAGGCATTGGTGAGGTCGCACTTGGATTATTGCGTTCAATTTTGTTCACCTTGCTACAGGAAAATGCCGTTAAGCTGGAAAGGGTGCGGTGAAGATTTATGAGAATGTTGCCGGGCCACGAGAGCTTGATATAGGGAGAGATTGGGCAGGCTAGGACATTATTCCTTGGTGAGCGAGAGGCTAAGAGGGTGATTTTTGTTTGAGGTATATAAAATCATGAGGAGAATAGAAGGGGGAAATAGTATTTCACCCAGGGGAAAGCCATGAACCAAAGGGCATAGATTTAGGTGAAAGGGAAAAGATTTAATAGGAACCTGAGGAGCTTACTCCTCTTTGAAAAATAGTGCGGGTGATGCCTGGTCTGCTAAGTTCCTGCAGCACTTTGTGTTTTGCTTCTTCTTCTTGCGTATGACGTGCGCAGCCTAAGGTTGCAGGACAACTTGTTCTATTTGATTGTGCACACCAGGTTGATTGCATTAGTCGAAAAAGGGCAGACCATGTGAAGGTTGCAATCTTCCACCCCTGTGTTTTGCTGAAAAATTGTATTCTTTACCTTTCTTTTTAAAGTTCCAACTCCCTTCTCGGCCCTTTGAACCTAAAATCTATTTTTCAATTTTTCTAGCTTTTTGTTTTCCTCTTGGTTTTCATCTGGAATTCGTTCCATATATTTATCTTGTATTAATTATTTTGCACTCACACAATGCAGAGTACACCTAGATACTTAGAAAGGACACATAACAAAAGCCATGAAGGCTCTGACCTTAAGCATTATTAGTAACTCACTAGGAACTAAATTTGAGCACTTAACCAGGATTTTTTTTAGTATGTTACTGCCAAGCTCGATAGCCCACCTACCCTGTAATTACATAGGGATGAACTGCAGACGCTGGTTTAAACCGAAGACAGACACAAAAGGCTGGAGTAATTCAGCGGGTCAGACAGCATCTCCAGCATCTAATATTTTGTTTGGGCAGCTTGGGATTTCTCTAACTTCAAGTAACCCCTGCATCCCATCTTTCTCCGTCCCTCGCCCACTCTAGACATCATACTGGTTTTACTGTCACCCTGTACCTGTCACCTCAAATACTGGATGAACTCAGCGGGTGAGACAGCATCTATGGAGAGGAGAAATAGGCGACATTTCGGGTCGAGACCCTTCTTCAGACGAGGGGGACGGGAAAAAGAAAGGAAGAGGCGGAGACAATGGGCATGTGGGAGAGCTGGGAAGGGGGAGGGGAAGGAGGGTGAAAGCAAGGACTATCTAAAACATCCAGCATCTGCAGTTCTTTCTTAAACACATTTCAGATAGTCCTTGCTTTCTCCCTCATTCCCCTCCCCCTTCCCACCTCTCCCACAAGACTACTGTCTCCGCCTCTTCCTTTCTTTTTCATGCCCCCCTCACCCCCCCCGACATCAGTCTGAAGAAGGGTCTCGACCTGAAACGTTGCCTATTTCTTCTCTCGCCCGCTGAGTTCAGCATTTTTATCTACCTTCGATTATTCCAGCATTTGCAGTTCTTTCTTGAAACAGCTGCTGAGTTCCTCGATCTGTATATTCATTATCACCTATTCCGCAGCCATCAATGGCCTATTGTGTGCCCCCACATTTCCTTATAGTTGCTTTATTGCATATCTTACATTCATTTCTCCTAGGTACAGTCTATATATATCTTTCCCTTTTCCCCTGCCTCTCAGTCTGAAGAAGGGTCCCGAACTGAAACATCACCTATTCCTTTTCTTCAGAGATGCTGCCTGTCCCGCTGAGTTACTCCAGCATTTTGTGTCTACCCTGTAGTTATATTTGTTGTGGCCAATTGACCAAAAACCATACAGCTGCATTTATACGTGTCCTGTCAAAATAAAATATAATGCAATAGTATAAATGGATGCACAAAAATACAAAATGCCTTATTTTATTAGGTTTTTAAGTTTATATGCTATTCCTGTCTCATGGTTCAGTTGAACTACCTAGTTCATAAACTATGTCTTTGAAGAGGGTGACGTTCTGAACATGTTACATGTTAAGCATCTGTGATTTGATTGTTAAGTATGCAAGGAACGGTAATAAACAGGAAAACATTAAGCCCAAGAAGAACAAATATTGTTCTCCTGCACATTTTTATCTTTGATGAGAAGTAAATTTCAGAGAAAGATAATTAGAGTCATTGAGTGATAAAGTGTGGAAACAGGCCCTTCAACCCACCTTGCCCACACTGGCCAACATGTCCCAGCTACACTAGACCCACCTGCCAGCATTTGGTCCATATCCTTCCAAAACTGTCCTATCCATGTACCTGTCTAACTGTTTCTTAAATGTTGGGATAGTCCCTTCCTCAACTACCTCCTCTAGCAGCTTGTTCCATACGCCCACCACCCTTTGTGTGAAAATGTTACCCCTCAGATTCATATTTAAAACATTTTCCTTCACCTTAAACCTCTGGTCCTAGATTCACCGACTCTGGGCAAGAGACTCTGTGCATCCACATGATCTATTCCTATCATGATCTTATACATCTCTATAAGATCAACCCTGCTCTCCAAGGAATAGAGTCCCAGCCTACTCTACCTCTGCCTATAGCTCAAACCCTCGAGTCCTGGCAACATCCTTGTAAATCTTCTCTGTACCCTTTCCAGCTTGACAACATCTTTCCTGTAACATGGTGCCCAGAACTGAACACAATACTCTAAATGCGGCATCACCAACATCTTATACAACTGCAACATGACCTCCCAACTTCTATACTTAATACCCTGACTGATGAAGGCCAATATGCCAAATGTCTTTTTGTCCACCCGATCTACCTGTGACTCCACCTCCAGGGAACTATGCACCTGTACAACTAGATCTCTCTGCTCTACATCATTCCCCATAACCCCAACCATTCACTGTGTAGGTCCTGCCCATGTTAGACTTCCCAAAATACAACACCTCACATTTTGCTGCATTAAATTCCATCAACCATTCCTCAGCCCACTTGGCTAATTGATCAAGATCCTGCTACAATTTTTCACAACCATCTTCGAGGGACAATTTACATTTACACCAAGCCAATTAACCTACAAACCTATACGTCTTTGGAGTGTGGGAGGAAACCGAAGATCTCGAAGTAAACCCACGCAGGTCATGGGGAGAACGTACAAACTCCAGACAGACAACACCCATAGCCAGGATCGAACCCGGGTCACTGGCGCAGTAAGGCAGCAACTCTACCGTTGCGCCACAGTGCTGCCCCTGTGGTAAATTTTATGATTGTAATGTCCTTATCATGCTACACAAATTCATTTCTCTCTCCTGATGATTTATGTGCAAAGGGGACAGTTTGTTTAATACTTAACATGTGCTCCTAATGGAGACCTCTCTTTGACAGCATAGATACATAGAAAATAGGTGCAGGAGTAGGCCATTCGGCCCTTCGAGCCAGCACCGCCATTCAATTATGATCATGGCTGATCATCCACAATCAGTACCCCGTTCCTGCTTTCTTCCCATATCCCTTGATTCCACTAGCCCTAAGAGTATCTAACTCTCCTTTGAATGCATCCAGTGAATCGGCCTCCACTGCCTTCTGAGGCAGAGAATTCCACAGATTTACAACTCTGGGTTAATAAGTTTTTCCTCATCTCAGTTTTAAATGGCCTACCCCTTGTTTTAAAACTGTGGCCCCTGGTTCTGGACTCCCCAATATTGGGAAAATGTTTCCTGCATCTAGCCTGTCCAATCCCTTAATAATTTTATATGTTTCTATAAGATTCCCTCTCATCCTAAATTCCAATGAATACAGCAGTGGGTTGTAGATGTTCAAATTCCAAGATATTTAAACAGTTGAAGTAATTTGTTTCAGGTGTTTAACATGTGTGTTGTAGACTTCAAATGACGCGAAACTCTGCCCCATAATAACATGCAACAAAATGCAAAAAAAAAGCACTGCTCGGGACTCCAATTGGCCTGTCTGCTTTTAATATACTCTAATCATGAGTTGTTTCCCTAAGCCAATTGCTAGTATATGCGCACTGCAGCAGAATCAAATTGGAAGAACAATTAAAGTTTAATGTGTATGAAGGAACTGCAGATGCTGGTTTAAACCGAAGATAGACACAAAAAGCTGGAGTAACTCAGCAGGACAGGCAGCATCTCTGGAGAGAAGGAATGGGTGACGTTTCGGGTCGAGCTCCTTCTTCAGGCATTAACCTACAAACCTGTACGTCATAATCAGTCCGAATGTTCTTCAGTTTAATGTTTTGTACGGCATTCTTTACTTAAAACTGTAGTATCCAATGGTTTTTCTTCTTTAACTATTCCCTATCCCAACTACAGATTGAAGCATGTGTTCCAATGCATTTCCACCTTCTGCCACACATCTTTGCACAAAAAAAAAGTTTCAGTGATTGTGACCATTCTGCTGTCAAAGGAATCAAATGCAATCAATATGTGAGCATTTTCCAAAAAAATGTTTGAGACAAACTTTAAGCTTTTTAAAAATTGCCGGTGCTGTTAGCTGCTCATTGTTCATGCACCTACAAGTCCACTATTGTTAATCCTGCTTTAATGAGTCTGGGTCTTGTCTCCTTTTTAAGTTGAGGTATTCTTGCATTGCAGATAAGTCAGAGAAATTGAATTAAATACTTTATTGGCACATGTGACAAGTCACAAGCCCCTATCCCACTTAGGCGATTTTTTTCGGCGACTACAGGCGACTAGGCTGTCGCCACATGGTTGTGGGGTGAGTAGTCTCCTCAAGTCGCCTAAAGAGTCGTGACGTTTTTCTGGTCACCGCTGGATTTTGAAATGTTCAAAACGTTTTGGCGACTGGGCTTGACGTAGCTTCTCCTGTTGTAGGTGCTGTCATAGGATGTCGCCAGGATGTTGCAGGTTGTCGCCAGGTGACATTAGTTGTCGCCGGGTGCTGACCTCAGTGAATTCCATTGGCGACGACCTACATCAACCTACGTCAACCGGCGACAGGTACCGGCGACTGAATTGTCTTCAGTTGTCGCCGACAGGGTCGTTGCTTGTCGTAGCTTGTCGTGGGTTGACTTTGGTTATCATAGCTTGTCGCCTGTGTGGTCATAGGTTGTCGTAGGTGTGGTCGAAGGTGGACATCCTAATGGGTCGCCGGTTGTCGGTAGCTTGACGTCGGCTAGGTGGTAGGTTGTCGTAGCTTGTCGTAGACATTGTTGTGGCGGAGGGGTATAGTCTCCGCTTTTTCGACGACCTGCTACGACTGTGACAGTCGCCGGCAGTCGCCGAAAAAATCGCCAAAGTGGGACAGGCCCTACAGTGAAATTCTTTACTTGCATACCCAAGGTATACAAATATAGTAGTTGCCCGTAAAGGTTACAAAGTTACAAATCCGCGCCAGATCCCCCTTTGTTCTTCCCCTCTGCCCCCCTCCCCTCCACTCACGGCAGCTCCTCCAGGCCAGGTCCTCCGTTTTTTATATCTACATTCAAAGCAGGGGGATTACCAGGGAGAAGGTAGAACTGCTCAAGGATAAATGAGCACGTTTGTGCTGGGAGTCTGGGGATGCAGGCAAGGTACTAAACTAATACTTTGCATCTGTTTTCACCAAGGAGGATGACATGGAGAACAATGACCAGTGTAGAGAATCGTAATAAGCAAGGGAAGTTTGTGGTGAAGGAGCAGGAGGAGGCGTTTTGGCTCGTGAAGAACAATAATGTGGATAAATCCCCAGGGCCTCACGGAATCGATCCCAGGATATTGGATAAGGGAGGAGAGGAGATTGCAGAAGCATCCTCTCGCCACAGACAATGTCCTAGAGGACTGGAGAGAAGCTAATGTTGTTTCTTTGTTTAAGAAGGAAAGTTGAGAGGGAATCCAGGGAATTATAGGTCAGTGAGCCTCACATCAGTGATAGTGAAGTATCGGATTGAATTCTTTGAGATAGGGTTTACTGTCATTTGGAAGAGAATGCGTTAATTATGGACAGTCAGCAGGGCTATGTGCAGGGCAACTCACGTCTTACTAACTTGATCAAGTATTTTGAGGAAGCGACAAAGGTGATCAGTGAGGGAGGAAGGGAATGTTGTTCATAGATTTTAGTAAGGCATTTGATAAAGTTCCATGTGGTAGACTGACCCAGAAGATGAAGATGCACGAGATTGACTGTGACTTAGTTTAGTTTATTATTGTCACGTGTGCCGCAGAACAGTGAAAAGCATTTTGTTGCTTGTTATCCCGTCAACAAAAAGACTATGCATTATTACAATCAAGTCATCCACAGTGCACAGATACAAGATGAAGGGCATAACATTTAGTGCAAGGTAAAGTCCGATTAAAGATCGTTTAAAGTTCAAATGAAATTTAAAGAACGTTTAAAGTAATGAAATAAGCACAAACAGCTGGATAACTCAGTGGGTCAGGCAGCATCTCTGAAGAAAAGGAATAGGTGACGTTTTGGCTCGAGACCCTTCAGACTGAGAGTCACGGGAAAGGGGATTGAGAGATGCAGACGGCTCATTGAATAAATGAATGAAAGATATGCAAAAAGCAATGATGATCAAGGAAAGATGGAGCACACAATGGTCCATTGTTGGCTATGCGGTTGGTGATAACAAGTTATAAAGACAGTGAAACTCGACAGGATGACAGTGAAATTAGCACGGTGATGTTTATTTATGGCTTGGACATAAACGAGGATGAGTTGGATAATAAGTTTGCAGATGACGCCAAGGTTGCTGGAGTCACTGGCTGTGAGGAAGGCTATCAAAGCAGGATATAGGTCAGCTACAGAAATCGGTGGACAAATAGCAGATAGGAGTTTAATCTGAGCGAGTGCAAGGTGTTGCACTTTGGGAGGTCGAATGCAAGGAGAAATAAACAATTAATGGCAAGACCTTAACAGCATTGATGAACAGTGGCACCTTGTGGTTCATAGCTCCCTCAAAGTGGCAACACAAATAAATTGAGTCGAAAGGAAGACATATGTATGACACAGCTTTATAGGAATTAGGTTAGAGTATTGCATACAGTTCTGGCTGCCAGGTTGCAGGAAGGATATAGAGGCTTTGGAAAGGGTGCAGAGAAGGTTTACAAGAATGATGGCTGGATTAGGGGGTATTAGCTACAGAGAGAGATTGGACAGACTTGGATAAGAGTTCGCACCCCCCACCCCCCCCCCCCCCCGATCGGCCCTCCCCACTCCCTGCCTTGTGCCCAAACACCAGGATCGTGGGACCAATATGCAACCAGAACTTGATGAGCAGCCCCTTCAGATATGGGTAGAGGGGCTGCAACCTCGTTACCATTGGCAACATCCCATTGTGATGTCATTGTGGCAGTTGGCAACCAGCTTGAGAGCCCATTGTGATTGGTGCACTGTGAGAGGCATTGAGACATCATCATTGAGAGCCCATTGTGTTTGGTCCCAATGGCTCCCGTGAACCTCCCCCTGTTGACTTGGGTCCCTTGGCACTGTATGTGAAGCCAATAGTTTTAAACTTGGGTTTTAAGATGGACAGTGATTTTAAATTAGATCGTCAAATAGGCGCGGTAGTTAATTCCAGCTTCTTTCATTTAAGGCAGCTGGCAAAGGTGAAGCCCATTCTTGAGCGGCAGCATTTTGAAACAGTAATCCATGATTTCATCACGTCTAGGCTGGATTACTGTAACGCACTTTATTTTGGAGTTAGCCAATCTTTCCTTGCACGTCTCCAGTTGGTTCAGAATGCTGCTGCTCGCCTTTTAACTGGAATACGTAAGGGGGAGCACATAACGCCTATTCTGGCCTCCCTCACTGGCTGCCTGTGTACTTTAGAGTTCATTTTAAGATTCTTTTATTTGTTTTTAAATCTTTAAATGTTCTCGCCCCGCCTTACCTCTCTGAGCTGCTTCATCTCTACGCTCCTGCTCGGTGCCTCAGGTCAGCTGATCAGCTGCTCCTGGAGGTACCGAGGTCTAAGCGGAAGCTCAGGGGGGATAGAGCCTTCTCTGTTGCTGCTCTGACATTATGGAACACTCTACCTTTGCACATTAGACAGGCCCCTTCACTGTCCATTTTCAAAACTAAAAACCCTTTTCTATTCCTTGGCTTTCGACCCTGCATGAGACTTTGCTCTTGTTTTAGTGTTTCTATTATTGTTTTTTATTGTTTTTACTGTCTTTTAATGTTTTTATTGTTTTGTTTTATGTTTATGATTAGTCATGTACAGCACTTTGTTGCAACAGTGGTTGTTTTTAAAGTGCTCTATAAATAAAGTTCAGTTCATTTCAGTTCAGAAGGCTGGAAACTGTGGAAAGGTGGTTTTCGCTGTTTTTAAAATTTCAATGATTAATAACCGGAAATATAGGTGGAAATGCGACGGGAAGATGTTTATCGCCACCAGGGGGGAAATGTGAGTAGAATGTGTGAAAATGGGAAGGCTGTGTCCTAGCGTTTGGAAGAAGATAGGAATTAACCAGATTGGCACACACACAGACACAAACAAGACAAAGACTTTTAGTTATATAGAGATGTGACGGGCAAGTTTTTTACACAGGGGGTGGAAAGTACACGGAATGTGCTGCAGATGGTGCAGATAGATGTGATAGTGATGTTCAAGAGATCTTTGGATAGTCACATGGATGTGCAGGGAATAGAGGGCTCTGGATTTTGTGCAGGCAGATCGGATTTGGTTCAGGTTCAGCACAGACATTGTGGGCCAAAGGCCCTGTTCTGTGATGTGTTGTAAGGGTCTCGACCCAAAACGTCACCCATTCCTTCTCTCCAGAGATGCTGCTTGTCCTGCTCAGTTACTCCAGCTTTTTGTGTCTACTATGTGTTGTTTTTTGTTCTCTGTATTGAAGTGGTGGCCGTTCAAGAATAGAAGGGCCAGAATGTTCCTATACTCTCTGTAGTTTCGAAGAATGAGAACCATGGAGCATTGTTTCAGAGTAAGGAGTGTCTCTTAAGACTGAGATGAAAACCATTTTTTCTTTCCAAACTGGTATGAATCTGTAGAATTGTCTGCTTTAGAGAAATACTGAATCAATGAACGTACTCAAGCTTGAGAGGGACATGTTTTAGTGTATCGGGGGGAAAAAAGCAGAAAGAATCCAATATCTGCAGTTTTATTTTTTATTTGATTCATAGGGAAGTTGAATGTTATGTGAAAAGGCAGCAAAGTGGATGTGAAGCCACGTTCAGATTACCCATGGTCATATTCAATGGCATATTCTATCATTGGTGTAAACCAGCATCTGCAGTTCCTTCCTACACATTTGGTCAACTCCTGCCCATTGTTACTATGTTCTCTCAATTTACTACACTGTCTTCACTTTTCACAATCGCATGCCCTTTACCTTGTTCTCCAAATGCACATTGTGGACCAAATCCAGGGAGGTCTTCAGGCATGGCTTCAGGGGGTCACTGACCAAAAAGGTTAATGAGGGCAGAGCTATGGATGTATATATGAATTTCACCAAAGCATTTGACAAGGTTCCGCATGCTAGGCTGCTCTGGAAGATTCAATTCCTTGGGATCCAAGGAGAGATGGTCAAATGGATAGAAACTGGCTTCATAGAAGGAAGCAGAGGATGATGATGGAAGGTTGTTTTGTGGACTTGAGGCCTGTGACTAGTGATGTGCCTCTAGGGTTGCCAACTGTCCCATATTAGCTGGGTCATCCCGTATATTAGATTGTCCCATACGGGACCGCCCTTGTCCTGTATTTGAACATGCCAAAGTTGCCCATTCTTGCTGCCGCGGGGACCGCCAGCGATGCCAAGCGGGACACTCAGGTTAGAGGTGAACAGGGAGCCGTGCAATGGCCGCTTGGCAACGGAGACGGTGCCGGGCTCCAGCTGACTGACGGGCATGGCCTTCCCTGGGCCACTGTCCCGACCGCGACCTTGGCAACCGAAGCCGCACTGTGTGCCAGCTGCACAGTGGGTAATGTAGTTGGGATGGGGGCATCATGGGCATTGTAGTTCTTGCTGCGCTGAAGATAGGCACAAAATGCTGGAGTAACAGCGGGACAGGCAGCACCTTTGGAGGGAAGGAAGGTTTCGGTTCGAGACCCTTCTTCAGACAGTCAGGGGAGAGGGAGACACAGAGATATGGAAGGGTAAGGTGCAAAATGGAGTGATCAAAGAGGACGCAGATCAAGGAAAATTTAGCAATTGTCACACATGGCTGTGGAGGCCAAGTCTTTTTTTAAAGTGGAGATTGGCCAGTTCTTGATTAGTAAGGGTGTCAAAAGTTTATGGGGAGAAGGAAGGGCAATGGGGTTGAGAGGGAAAATAGATTTGCCATGATTGAATGGTGGAATGGACGTGATGGGCCAAATGGCCTAATTCTGTTCCTGTGACATGAACATACACTTAGGAGGGGAGGGGGGGGGGTTGATGGTAGGGTTGCCAACTCTCCTGTATTAGCCGGGACATCCCGTATATTGGGCTAAATTGGTTTGTCCTATACGGGAACGCCCTTGTCCCGTATTGACTGCTACTACTCTGTAATCAACAGAGGACACGCTTACAGACAGATCCTAGATCTGATACAACAGCGTGCGTGCGTGTTGCATGTGCTGACGCCACGCACGAGTGATTCACCTGTCATCCAATCACAGCCACCTTTATGCGCATCAGTTGTATGCTATATTTTACCAATTCCTGCCAAAACACAAAGTTTCAGTAACATCTGGTGTTGTTCGGTTGGTTTGGCATCTGCAAATATGGATAAACCTGCAAAAAAGGAAAGACTGTGCACCCAACAAGCAATGGGAAGCAAAAAAGACGTGGGTTAAGCCCGTCAGCGGTGACTCGACGAAGGCCTTCTGTACTTTATCCCGTTGGGAATTTGTCCCTTATTTTGACGTTTTGTCCCTTATTTGGGAGTGAGAAAGTTGCCAACCCTATGTGCCTCAGGGTTCAATACTGGACCCATTGCTCTTTCTGGTTTACGCCAACAATTTGGATGATTTGCATAATTAGTAAGTTTGCAAATCACATTAAAGTGGGTGGTATTGTAGATACTAAAGATGATTGCAAAAAAAATGCCGCAGGATATTAATCGGTTGGAGTTCTATCTATAAATCTCTGTCTAGATTGCCTTTAGAAATCTTAACTTCCAGAGGAATTTCTCAGACAGATTGCGATACAATAGACAATAGACAATAGGTGCAGGAGTAGGCCATTCAGCCCATTTGAGCAAGCACCGCCATTCAATGCGATCATGACTGATCATCCCCAATCTGTACCCCGTTCCTGCCTTCTCCCCATATCCCCTGACTCCACTATCTTTAAGAGCTCTCTCTTGAAAGTATCCAGAGAACCGGCCTCCACTGCCCTCTGAGGCAAAGAATTTCACAGACTCACACCTCTCTGTGAGAAAAAGTGTTTCCTCGTCTCTGTTCTAAATGGCTTACCCCTTATTCTTAAACTGCGGCCCCATTCTCTCAGCATATGACAGTCCCGCCATCCCGGGAATTAACCTTGTAAACCTACGCTGCACTCCCTCAATGGCAAGAATGTTCTTCCTCAAATTAGGAATCCGTCGTTTAAACCTTCTACTATAGATAAATCATTTACACAATGGGAAAGAATAGGAATCAAAATGCTCGGAGACTTGTATGAATTTGGAAAATTATTATCATTTCAACAACTACAACTGAAATATAATTTGAGAAATAATCAATATTTTAAATATCTTCAAATGTGTGACTATCTGAAAAAATACACAAAAGACTATCATAACATGCCTCTAGACTTACTGGACGAAGCAATGAAGACAAAGGCCGAATCAGCAAACCTAATATCATACTTGTATAACACTATTTTAAATATAGAAATACCTACAACTGACGGTATTAGAAGAGACTGGGAACAAGAACTAGCTATAAAAATTTCAAAAGAGAGCTGGGATAAACACTTACTGTATGTGCATAAATGCTCGATCAACGTAACACATACTCTAATTTAATTCAAAATATTACATAGACTATACTATTCAAAAACCAAAATAAATAAACTTTTCCCTAACGTCTCACCCATTTGTGATAAATGTCAGTCTCAAGAAGCTACCATAGCGCACTCTTTTGTTTTTTGTATAAAAATCCCAAAATTCTGGAACTAAATATTTGAAATTTTCACAAAACTATTTAAAATAAAACTGATACCAAAAGCAGAATGGATTATTTTTGGAATAACGGAAGGTAGCCCTGAACTAAACGTGTTTCAAAATAATTTATTTAATTACGGGCTAATAACGGGAAAAAAGATTATACTCAAATTCTGGAAAAACGCTCCTATACCAACAATAAAAATGTGGATTTCAAACATGTTCGAAACATTACACCTGGAAGATATGAGACTCCTCCTCGCAGGCAAAGCAGACCACTTCCAAAAGACGTGGTCTGCATTTATGAGCTTACTAGAAGCATAAGGTGCAATAGTAATTTAAAAAATAAATGGTGCCAGGATCTGGTAACGGGGGATGAAAAATATGGTTGGTATATCCCTTTTTGCAGAGTTTTTTATAATAGAGCGATTGTTTCTCTTTCTTTCTTTCTTTTCTAGGGTCTATTTCTTAACTTTCTTCTCTAACTCTCTCTCTAATGGGCTCTCTTTTTCCAACATTTTCCTGCACTTTCACGACTCTCACTTTCCTTACTTCTTTTATTTCTATCTTTCTTAAAGCTCAAAAAATGAAGAGGTACAACAAATGTAATAAGATATATGTGGTGTGTATTACTGTAACTTATTGTACTTCTAATTTAAAAAAAAATTTAAAAAAAATTAGGGGACCAAGACTGCACACAATACTCCAGGTGTGGTCTCATTAGGACTGTACAACTGCAGAAGTTGCTCCTATACTCTTTGATCCTATACTCAACCTGTTATAAAGCCAACATGCCATTCGCTTTCTTCACTGCCTATTGTACCTGCATTGACTGATGAACAAGAACCCCCAGATCCCGTTGTACTTCCCCTTTTACCAACTTGACGCCATTTAGATAGTAATCTGCCTTCCTGTTTTTGCTACCAAAGTGGATAACCTCACATTTATCCACATTAAACTTCATCTGCCATGCATCTGCCCACTCCCCCAACCTGTCCAAGTCACCCTGCATTCTCATAGCATCTCCTCACAGATACGACCATGGTTTGTGAATGATTGTGCAGGATGGAAATGCAGATGCTGGTTTAAACCGAAGATTGACACAAAAAGCTGGAGTAACTCAGCGGGACAGGAAGCATCTCTGGAGAGAAGGAATGGGCGACGTTTCGGGTCGAGACCTTCAGACGGAAAGACATGGGAATGGGAAACGAGAGATATAGACGATGATGGATTTGGGAATAGATTCCTCTGGCAGGATCCCTTTTCCATCACCCTTAGGCCTCGCTAATTGTGCTTGAGACTCAGTTGGATTGTAACTAATGAGCTTATGCTTTAAGAAAAATAGAAAGGTTCACCTTCAAAATAGGTTAAAATCACCAGAAGCATTCCAACTCCAGATTTCTGGGCCCAATGCGCAATCTGCCAATTTATTCCCCTACAAATTTGGAAGTATTTGATGATCACTTTGAAATAGGTGGGAGTCCAAACTGTTCCTGATGTTGACACTTACATTCATGTGCACGACATTCAATATTAATGGCGTACTCTTCACCCTTCATTGATTGTGAATTGCACAAGAAACTGATGCCACCCCATCCTGCAGTGTATGCGTTCGGCATGTGAAATCCTATTTATTGTGCACAGGATATGGTGCAGGCTACAATTTGCAAGTAAAGAGATGGTATGATTCAGTGCAATACATTATAAAAATATTCAGAACACTTTAATTTCTAACTGTAAGCATTTGTAAGTGCCGTATAAATTATGGCATCTACAAGGAACTTTGCACCAAATGTTCCATGAAGTTCTTTGAAAAAATACAGAACGTCAGCGAGAAAAAAGATCATGATTAATCCAATACTGTTTGTGCCAGGACAGAGAGCTGGATAAACTACTTGGCTCTTATTTTGTGTTTTAATTAGTTTGGATTATTTTATTCCACTGAAAGAATGTGGAAAAGTACCGAACTGGTAAATAGTGTGTCATTGTGGTTGGTCCCAAAACATAAAACTCGACAAAGATCAATCCAGCTTGCTCCAAGATCTTACCATGCGATCCAAACACATGGGCGGCACGGTGGCACAGCGGTATAGTTGCCGCCTTGCAGCGCCAGAGACATGAGTTTGATCCCGACTACGGGTGCTGTCTGTACCAAGTTTGTACGTTCTCCCCGTGACCGTGTGGGTTTTCTCTGAGATCTTTGGTTTCCTCCCACATTCCAAAGCCGAACAGGTTTGTAAGTTAATTGGCTTGGTATAAATGTAAAATAGTCCCCAATGTGTGTAGGATAGTGTTAATATGCGGGGATTGCTGGTCTGTGCAGTATCGGTGGGCCGAAGGGCCTGTTTCTGCACTGTATCTCTAAACTAAACTAAACTAAACCTCATATTCACTATCCAGATATTTGTGCCCTTCCAGTTCCTGTTCTATAGTTCTAATCTTGAATGTGGTGAGAATTGCTTTATATTATCCTCATTTTGAATGCTTTCTCTTATCCTGAGTAAATGGTGCCAAGTCACTTCATCTCATTGTGGTTCAGATACCTTAAATTATGTTCCCTTTTCCACAATTCCCTGATATTCGTGCAAAAATACAGAGCAGATCACCAGCATCTTCAATTTCATTGGGTCATTAGGGGGATAAAAACGTAAACGGTAGTTTTCAGAACCAAGGATAACCGAGTGGTAATGTTAACGTCCGACGAGCTGCACAGCCGTGTATCTCTGGCTTCTTAAAATTTGGCTCCACTCCTTCTCCCCCCTTCCCCTTCCCTTTTAAAGGATTTACATGACCCTTCCCGTACACTGTGCTTTCACTGTCTTAATTACAGCGCCAACCTTCCTGTTCATTGCGGTGTGTGTCTGTATCACCTTGGCTTTGCACCGTGTGAATTTCACTCAGACAGCTCCCCCCGCTTGCCCTGTCCCCGCCTGCATAACGGGCTGGTGAAGGAAGCGATGTGTGTGTGTGCGTGCGTGCGTGCGTGTGTGTGTGTGTGTGTGTTCCACTCTGACATTCGTCAGAAAAATCGCCTAAATGGGACAGGCCCATTAGTTTACATGTTGTTGGATTACAAAGTCCTCTCGAAACTTTTCTTTAGATTTAGAAGACTGCTGTGTACCGCGAGAGAGGATTTGCGGGTTTTGGCAGAAACAAGATTCTCCAGCTTCAAATGACCTGTATAACTCAGCCAACGTGATTGGGACCGTGTTGTTCAGGCACTTCATATAAGCCAACAGTTTAACACGTATTAATCCACTAATAAGATGAGCCCATCATGTGACCAATAAAATTCTCTGCCGCATTTCCTTTCAAAATGTTCTTTCTTTTCAGTTAGGTTGTCTCCAAATAATGTGACTAATTAAAATACTCGCTCGAATTTATTCTTGAAACATTCAAGAAAAATCTTGTTAAACTTTGTGCAGAGTTGATTGAACTCCAACAAGCCATCGCCACGATTACATTCTGTTTTCCAGTCAATCTGCCCAACATCCCACCATGATAAAGACATAAATAGAAAGGCATTTGGCTTCCAGTGAGTTTCCCTGAATATAAATTAGTCAGCTGGAAGCCTTGCACTCATTTTAATTACCACAATCATTTATGGGTTGGAATCTATGAATCAGTTAGATCATTCTGCTTAACGCTTTTTGGATCAGACATTATAACCAAACCTATTTTCCTTACCTCTCTAACCAATTATGAGGTTGCATATATATAGTTTAAATGACTGGAGTATGCCAATAAGAACCATTACCTGGGTATGGCACTGCTTCAGAGCGGGGGGGGGGGGGGGGGGGGGGGAGTAAATCAGAAACTTTAAAATATTACGCTTGAAGGGATGACCTGCTCTGTTTCTGAAGAATATTCTCACTTGAACTTGGAATGTAGTTGGGAAATTGTCCTCTTTAGATTGTCCTGTGTGTTCATGTTAAAAATCATGTACACAATCACGAACTCACACATTTCCGTGAATCTACACAATCAGCAATAGAATTTGATGTCTGAAGGGTCTCGACCCGAAACGTCACCCATTCCTTCGCTTCAGAGATGCTGCCTGACCCGCTGAGTTACTCCAGCATTTTGTATCCATCTTTGGTGTAAACCAGCATCTGCAGTTCCTTCCTACACAATAGAATTTGATTGTTTCCTTTCATTTAAAATATAATTTTATGGATTTAAATGCCTCGTGGCATTTTATGAATCCAAAATAACCACAAAAAAAGTTACATAAACCATACTTTCTCTCTTAGATTTTTAGAAAGTCTGGTATACTTTGAAATTTAAAAAAGCTTTTAAAATATGCCTGTTAGTGCCTACATGCCTCAGGAAATGAACACGGTATGAAGAATTTTCCCAACTTGACAGGATCCCACAATTTAGGTCACGCCTGATTCCGAGAACTGGGCATGAGCCAGCATACACGAATCCAGAAAACTTGCGTTTCATTAGCTGCGACTGTTTTTTGAGTTCCTTGATCAGTTATTGCTTCAATTCATTTGGCCCTGATTATGTATGAATCTGCGAAGTAAATGGAACGATCTTCAACTCCTGTTCGAACTACCTCTCCTCTCCCTCACACACACACACACACACACAATGTTAATTAAGTTTCTCTTGAAGTAATGCACTCGGAAGTCTGCATCTCTTCAAAATGTTTCCAAAGATAGTAAGTAGTGACCCTTGATTGACTTCAGAATGTCCGCTAGGTTACACTACAGGAACTGTGAGTGATTCTGTCTATGGCTAATTACTGTTCTAATGACCAAATTGTCTAAATATTGAAACAAGATGGCCTGCAGTTACAAAGAACTCACAGCTAATATGCCTGCCATTACAAAGACAAACCAGTTCACAGAAACAAATGATTTCCTTCTTTTTGTTTGGGCCGTTCCAGAGGGCAAATATTATTTGAGCTAAGAATTTCAAATTGAAGACACAATTTTTTTGTAAATAAACACCAAGGAAAAGTATAAGCATTACTTTTCCTCTAGAAAATGGGGGAATAAAATGTTCCATTGCCTTAATCATGGAAAAGGCAACACAAGACTTAATGTGACTGTATCACTGAAGCTCCTAAATTGAAACGCTGATTTCAATATTGAATACATTTGACAGTGGTGTGGTGCGTGGGTCTCAAAAGGAAGCACGAAGTCCAGTGTTTTGAGAGGCACCTTTAATTATGTTCCTCCCGGTTGTAGGGAAGACCAAACAAGAGAAAGATGGCACCCAAACCCCTGCCTTTAAACCCTCTGGCTAAGGGCCGCCTCCGGACTGAACCACTCCCGTGCCGAGGGGTTAGACAGTATGATGGCACGACCCTTGGGAGCCGCCACAGGACCCCCCCCCCCCCCCCCCCCAGAACCAGAGGCACGAAACGCACCGGTGGGTGCAGGACACGGCCGGCCCGCGTGCGGAAGTCAGCCGATCGTGGGGCTGGCGGAGGCATAGGTGGAGGGACAGGTCGAGGGTATGGTCGAGGGACCGGCGGGAGGACAGGTGGAGTGACAGGCGGAGGGAGCCGTGAAGGGGGGCGCCCTCGAGGCCGAGGTTGGGCAACCAGCACCGGCTGGTCAATGTCCAGGTGTGCCGGCTTCAAACGGTCAGTCGACACTGCCTCCGGCCGGCCCCCCATGTCCAGGACAAAAGTCGACTGCCCGTGTTCCAGCACCCGGAACGGGCCCTCGTACGGCCTCTGGAGTGGCGTCCGGTGGGCATCACGGCGCAGGAAGACGTATGGGCAGTCCCTGAGGGCTGATGGCACGTGTGGGTGAAATGTCCCATGGCGGGACGTCGGGACGGGTGCGAGCCTGCAAACTCGCTCGCGAAGGCGCTTTAGGGTGGATGAGGGCGTTCCCTGCTGCCCCGGCGCCGACGGCACGAACTCCCCGGGCACCGTGAGTGGCGACCCGTACACGAGCTCCGCCGATGATGAGGCCAAGTCCTCTTTGGGAGCAGTCCGGATGCCCAGCATAATAATAATAATAAATTTTATTTAATGGGCGCCTTTCAGACATCTCAAGGACACCTTACATAGTAATCGGAATAACATATAATCGGAATATAACAAGTAATAAAGACATCACAGAGACACAAATTAAAAACAGAATTCAATCCAAAAACAGAAAATCAAAAACACAGTGTGAAGAGAGAGCAGCGGCAGCCAAAGCGCGCCAGCGTCCACTCTCTCTTCACGGCAGCCATCTTGGACACAGACCTACAGGACTACAATTAGACAAAAAAATCATCCCCCCACAGTGGATAGCACTGTGGAGGAAGGCACAATGTCCAGTCCCCACCCCATGTTCACCCCAAAGTCAGGCCGATTGAGGCCACCGCAATTGCCTCTACGGAGGCCCGATGTCCCTGGCCGTTCTCACCGGGTGGTCTTTCCCCGGCGTCGGGAGAGTCCTTTCGGCGGCTGGGCCACCTGGAACGGCCGCTTCCTGGTTGGAGCCCGCGGCTGCCGAAGCCGACAAGGCCGCGCCGGTTTGGAGCTCCCAGGCTCCCGATGAAAAAGTCGGCGCCGCCTCTGCGCACTGCCGCCTCTCCGCACTGCCGCCTCTCCACACTGCCGCCTCTCCGCACTGCCGCCTCTCCGCACGCCGCCTCTCCGCTCCGCAGACCCGCAGCCCGGAGATGTTGCTCTTGGCGGTCCAGTTCGCCAGAGCTCCAGCGCGGCGACCCAGGCAAGGCATCGCCCGCTCCACTCCAGCGCTCCAACACTGTGCCGCCGCCGAGGCCAAGGTGCTGGGCGGTCCCCGCCAGGAAACGGCGCTCCAAGCCCGCTGGTAGGCCACGAGGACGGGTCGACGGGCAGCCCGGAGAAAAGGCTGCCACACCGACCAGGTAGGGACCGAAAAATATAGTTACACCTACCCCCCCACATTAAAAAGACCATATCCCCTACAAACAAAAAAACAGGACTCACTAAAAACTATAAAAAAAACGAATTTAAAACAGACGGCTGCTAGCAGCCGTTCACCAAGATGGCTCCTCCCCTGATGACCCACAGCAACTCATCCATCCAGTCCGGGCCGGAGAGTCGTGCCTTCAGTGCTGCCTTTAGCTGCCGGTGGAACCTCTCCACCAGACCGTTAGCTTGCGGGTGGTAAGCCGTGGTGTGGTGTAGCCGCACCCCCAGCAAGCAAGCCATGGCTGACCACAGCTCGGAGGTGAACTGTGGCCCCCGGTCTGAGGAGATGTGCGCCAGCACCCCGAAGCGAGCAATCCAGTGCGCGGACAACGCACGAGCACACGTAGCCGTTGAAGTATCGGCCAGCAGAATGGCCTCCGGCCACCGCGTGAAGCGGTCCACCATTGTAAGAAGGTGGGTGATGCCCCGGGACGGCGGGAGAGGCCCTACAATGTCTACGTGGAGATGGTCGAATCGCCGGTGAGGTAGACCAAACTCCTGGAGAGGCGCACGGACATAGCGCTGGATTTTTGCCGTCTGGCATGGAATGCAGGTGCGATCCCAATGGCCAACCTGCTTGCGCAGACCGTGCCACGTGAAACGAGCGGCCACTAGTGCCGTTGTCGCCCGGATTGATGGGTGAGCCAGTCCGTGGATCACCTCGAATACCCTCCGGCTCCAGGTGGCAGGGACGATGGGGCGCGGCTGACCGGACGACACATCGCACAGGATTGTCACTCCCCCAGGACCGAGAGGGACATCCTCAAGGCGGAGGCCGGAGATGGCAGTCCGGTAGGCGGGCACCTCATCGTTCGTGAGCTGTGCCTCTACCAGAGCAGAATAGTCAATTCCGGGCGCCACCTCGAACACGGCGTTGATAGCGGGGCGGGACAATGCGTCGGCCACCCGGTTCTCTTTCCCCTCGATGTAGCGGATAGATGTTGTATACTACGAAATGTAGGCCAAATGCCGCTGCTGTCGTGCGGACCAGGGGTCCGTGTAGGCGATGAACGGGCGGCCCTCCAGGAAGTAGCGAAAATGGCGCACTGCCAGGTACAGAGCCAGGAGCTCGCGATCGAACATGCTGTATTTCGTCTGCGCATGGTTGAGGTGACGGCTGAAGAAGGCCAGGGGCCGCCAACCTCCGCCCGTCAGTTGCTCCAGCACAGCACCAACCGCCGACTCCGAGGCGTCCACTGTGAGAGCAGTCGGGGCATCTTCCCGCGGGTGCATCAGCAGTACGGCCCGAGCAAGGGCCTCCTTCGCGCCGTCAAAAGCTGCCCCTGCCTCGTGGGTCCATTCAACGTTCTTGTTCTGCCCACCCGCCAGAAGTTGATACAGAGGCCGCATGATGTGGGCCGCGGATGGCACGAAACGATGGTAAAACGCCACCATGCCGACAAACTCCTGCAGGCCACGCACCGTGCGTGGGCGGGGAAACCGACGGATGGCGTCGACCCTGTCAGGCAGGGGAACCGCGCCTTGCGCAGTCACGCAGTGGCCGAGGAAGTCAATCTCGGTTACACCAAAATGGCACTTGTCGAGGTTGATGGCCAAACCATGCTCGCTGAGCCGCTGACAGAGCTGTCGAAGGTGGGCGCAGTGCTCCTGCTGCGAGCGGCTGGCCACCAGGATGTCGTCCAGGTACACAAACACGGAATCGAGGTCGCGACAAACCCCGTCCATTAGGCGTTGAAAGGCCTGCGCAGTGTTCTTGAGGCCGAACGGCATCCGCGTGAACTCGTAAAGTCCGAATGACGTGATGATCGCCGTCTTGGGTACGTCATCCGGATGAACCGGGATCTGGTTATAACCCCGTACCAGATCCACTTTTGAAAATATTGTGGCCCCAGTCTGTTAGGTTAGACAAGCACACCTCTTCAACCCTCACCCTGAACACCGGCGTTCCACAGGGCTGTGTGCTGAGCCCCCTCCTCTACTCCCTCTTCACCTACGACTGCACACCTGTACATGGTACTAACACCATCATCAAGTATGCAGATGATACAACGGTGATTGGCCTCATCAGCAACAACGATGAGTCTATAGGGAGGAGGTCCAGCTCCTTGCAGCATGGTGCACTGACAACAACCTGGTCCTTAACTCCAAGAAGACCAAGGAGCTCATTGTAGACTTCAGGAAGTCTAGGGGCGGCACACCCCCATCCACATCAACGGGACGGAGGTGGAACGTGTTTCCAGTTTCAGGTTCCTGGGGGTCAACATCTCCGATGACCTCTCTTGGACCCACAATACCTCAACTCTGGTCAAGAAGGCTCACCAGCATCTCTTCTTCCTGAAGAAGGTCCATCTGTCTCCCCAGATTCTGGTGAACTTCTACCGCTGCACCATCGAGAGCATCCTTACCAACTGTATCACAGTATGGTATGGCAACTGCTCTGTCTCCGACCAGAAAGCACTGCAGAGGGTGGTGAAAATTGCCCAACGCATCACCGGTTCCTCGCTCTCCTCCATTGAGTCTGTCCAAAGCAAGCGTTGTCTGCGAAGGGCACTCAGCATCGCCAAGGACTGCTCTCACCCCAACCATGGACTGTTTACCCTCCTACCATCCTGGTTGCGCTACAGGTCTCTCCGTTGCTGGACCAGCAGGTCCAGGAACAGCTTCTTCCCTTCGGCTGTCACACTACTCAACAAAATACCTCGGTGACTGCCAAACACCCCCCCCCCCCCATAGGAAAAACACTATGACTGTATGCATGTAAATAGATTTATTTATTGAAATCATATTCTATGTCGCTCTTCCAAGGAGATGCTAACTGCATTTCATTGTCTCTGTACTGTACACTGACAATGACAATTAAAGTTGAATCTGAATCTGAATATTACTGAAGAAGGTTGCCTAAGATTACAACAGTATCTTGATCAAGCAGACCACTGGACTGAGGAATGGTAGATGGAGTATCATTTGAATAATTTCAATTTCATTATGGTAAAACAAACCAGAACAGGACTGCGTCCTAAAACATGATAGAAATAGTAAAGACATAGAGGTAAATGTATGGGAGGAGGTATGTCATGAGAGAATCATGTAGCTGGAACTCAGGTATCATGTGCACCAGCTTTGTTCATCTCAAAGCACAAGTGAATTTGTTGCGGTTTATTGGGAAAGTTTTAAGCTAATGTTACAGGGAAAGACCAACGGGGTGAGAAAAAGGCAAGATGAGAGTGGAGAAGGCTCCCGACCTGAAATATCTGCAAGCTATGTTCTCCAGAGATGCGGCCTGACCCGCTGAGTTTGTGTCGAGATACAGCATGAAAACAGGCCCTTCATGCTGACACACTGGTTCACAATAGTTCTATGTCATCCCACTTTAGCTCCCACTCACAATACACTTGGGGCAATTTTCAGCGACCCAGGTTCAATTGGGGCATTTTACGGAGACCCAGGTTCACTCCTGACCTTGGGTGCTGACTATGAGGAGTTTCCATGGGAGATCATGCTCACTCCTCACAGACAGCACCCAAGGTCAGGATTGAACCTGGGTCTCCGGTGCTGAGAAGCAGCAGCTCTTACAGCTGCACAACTGTGCTGCCCTGCTGCGCCCTGGCTCTGTGAGACCCTTTCTCACTGCTCCCCCTCTGTAATTCCTGCTGTTCACCTCCCCTTTGATCATGTTCTGACCCAGACTTGCTATAACAGCCACATTGACTAATGAAGGCTCCCAACCTGAAATGCCACCTATCCATGTACTCCGGAGATTCTGCCTGATCCGCTGAGTTGCTCCAGCACTTTGTGTTTTTTTGTAACTGCACTGTACAGTGTGTGATTGTACGATACTTTCTCATCCATTTTGATTAAACTTCTTATCCTTTTCACTCTGCTAATTCTTAACTCTGCCTGATATGTTTAAATCTCTATATGTTTCTCTAAACCTTCTCTCTTCCCTCAACATCCGGAAGTGGCGGCGCTGGTGAACGGCTGCGGCTCGCCTGCAGTCCGTTTGTCTTTACTTTTTTGTGTTGTTTTTTTCGTTTTGTCTAGTTAAGTTTTTGGTTTTTCGGTTGTGTTTATGTGGGGGGGTGGGTGGGGGGGTGGGGGGTTGAAACGGGGCTTGCTGTCTCTCCCTTCGGGGGAATGCGACTTTTTTGTCGTATCCCCCTTCTCTGCCTCCGTCTGCGCTGAGGCCTAATGGCGGAGCTGGCGACCTCGAGACTCCGGAGGCAGCCAGTCAGGACTTGCCCTGGGCTCGCTCCCGTGAGGGCGGCCCAGCTCGGGGCTGGAACGGCGCTCCCGTGAGGGGCTGTGGCGCTCCCGTGAGGACGGCCTAGCAAGGGGCTGAAACTCTCCCGTGAGGGGCTGTGGCGCTCCCGTTCTGGCGGCGGTGACCTGAGTCCGGGGTTCAGCCGCGGGCCAGCGGTTGTGTCCGCTGGACTGGAGGGCGCCAGCTTCGACCACCCCCGGGCCGCGGTGTTTGAGCCGGCCCGTTTGCGGGGTTCGGTGAGCCGCGGGACTGTTTGTACCATCGCCCGGTGGGGAATCGCCTCAGCGCAGAGGGAGAAGAGGAGGGAAGAGACTGCAGCCCTAAGATTTTTGCCTCCACCACAGTGAGGAGGTGCTTGGAGGATACACTGTGGTGGATGTTAATTTGTGTTTAGTGTTGTTTATTATTGTATGATTGTATGTATGACTGCAGGCACGAAATTTCATTCAGACCGTAAGGTCTGAATGACAATAAAGGAATTCAATTCAATTCAATTCAATTCAACAAAGATATTGTTCCTATACTTTGTGTAAAACCAATACTTCACGGATGAAGTGCTGAAATCTGAACTGTTAATCTTAACTTTGACACAAAGTTGGCTTGCAAGAAGGAGTGGAGGCAGAGTATGTGCTGTTCCAGGTGTGGACTCCTATATATCGGCTAGACCAAGCACAGTCCGCCTAAACCGACCTGATCTCCCGGTTTCTAAACACTTTAACTCCCCCTCCCATTCGCACACTGACCTTGCTGTTCTGGGCCTCTTCCATTGTCAGAGTGAGGCCCAGTGCAAATTGGAGGACCAGCACCTCATATTTCGCATTTATAGCTTACAGCAGGCAGTGAAGAAAGCGAAAGGCCTTCATAACAAGAGGAGTTGAGTATAGGAGCAAAGAGGTCCTTCTGCAGTTGTACAGGGCCCTAGTGAGACCACACCTGGAATATTGTGTGCAGTTTTGGTCACCTAATTTGAGGACGGACATTCTTGCTATTGAGGGAGTGTAGCGTAGGTTTACAAGGTTAATTCCCAGGGTGGCGGGACTGTTATATGCTGAGACAATGGAGCAGCTGGGCTTGTATACTCTGGAGTTTAGAAGGATGAGAGGTGCCAGGGGCCACAGTTTAAGAATAAGGAGTAAGTCATTTGGAACGGAGATGAGGAAACACTTTTTCACACAGAGAGTTGTGAGTCTGTGGAATTCTCTGCCTCAGAGGGCGATGGAGGCCGGTTCTATGGATACTTTCAAGAGAGAGCTAGATAGGGCTCTTAAAGATAGTGGAGTCAGGGGATATGCGGAGAAGGCAGGAACGGGGTACTGATTGGGGATGATCAGCCATGATCACATTGAATGGCGGTGCTGGCTCGAAGGGCCGAATGGCCTACTCCTGCACTTATCGTCTATTGTTTATTGTCTATTGTCACCCCAGAGGTATGAACATTGACTTCTCTAACTTCAAGTAACCCTTGCTTTCCCTCTCTCTCCATCCCTCTCCCTTCCTAGTTCTCCGACCAGTCTTACTGTCTCCGACTACATTTTATCTCTGTTTGCTTGTTACCTTCTCCCAGCTAACAATGATATATTCTACATTTTCATTGATCCCTATTTCCTTTGTCCTGTTTGCACACCTTACACGTCCTCACCTATGTATCTCCCTCTCCCCTGACATCAGTCTGAAGAAGGGTCACGACCTGTAACGTCACCCATTCCTCCTCTCCAGAGATGCCGACTGTCCTGCTGAGTTATTCCAGCATTTTGTGTCTATCTGTGGCGGTAGAGAGGTGTTTTCCAGACTGGAGGCCCCTTAACAGGTGCTGTGCTGCAGGAATTGGTGCTGGGTCTGCAGTTGTTAGTTATTTATATTAACAATTTGAATGAGAATATGTGGCATGGTCAGTAAGTTTGCGGATAACAATTAAATGAGTGATATTACTGAAGAAGGTTATCTAAGATTACAGCAGTATCTTGATCAAGCAGACCAGGGGACTAAGGAATGGCAGATAGAGTTTCATTTGGATAATTTTAATTTCATTATGGTAAGACAAAGCAGGACAGGACTGGCACAGTTAATAAAAGGGCTCTGGGGAATGTTGGAAAAACCGAGAGACCAGGAGGTACAGATACATTTCATTAAAGTTGTGTCACAGATAGACAGGGTGTTGAAGAAGGCACTTGACATGATTGCCTTCATCAGTCAGGGTATTGAATACTAGGGTCAGAACGTAATGTGACAACTGTGTACGACATTGCTGAAGCTACATTTGGAGTACTGTATACAATTCTAGTAATGCCGTTATATGATGGTGTCATTAAACTGCAAAGGGTGCAATATATGTGAATATTACTGGGTCTGGAGGCTCTCGGAGTCCAATTAACCTGCAAACCTACAGATCTTTGAAATGTCAGTGGAAACTGGGGCATTTAGCAAAAAACCCAAGCAATCAAAACTCAAGAAAGAACATAGAAACTCCACACAAATTGCATTGGAGTTGAGCGTTGAACCCGTATGCGCCACTGTGACGCTCCACGATGAGATCGTAACTTTTTTGCAGTTTGACATTACAGATTCAGCACAAAATATTTTATTTTGTTTTAAACAGCACCTGGTCTAACAGGAATTGTTGGCGGAAGACCCAAGGTGTGAGTATGCTTTGTTGGCCAATAGACACAAAAATGATTCATTTGAAGACATGACATAACACAAATATACACAACTGAAATCAAATCAGTATTGCAGTATTTTGGTCATTACTTTCAAACACTTTCAAATGCAAACATTTTGTTTACTATTGTTACATTTTATATTCCACTGCCTTTGAAGTACCTTCCTTCTTAGTATTATGTCATGTGCCCAGAGTTCAGCAGCCAAGTAGTCATTATTTATTTATTTGTTTGTTTGTTTGTTTGTTTGTTTTTAATTTATTTTATTGCATAGTCAATTTCTGGTTCTTGTGTTCCGTTCATTACTTCATATGTTAATTATTCTGGTAAACATCTTTATGTTTTTACCATAAAGGATTCATATGATCTGTGTGGAGTTCGTACCGAGCCTGTAATGCAATTGGAGTTTGAGAGATAAATAAAATAAGAGAACAATTGTAACAAGTTATGATACCCCCGATATTTTGTACAAATGCTCTCCTTAGCTTTCAAATGCTCTCAACTTTTCCCTCGTTTGTTGAGATACCACTTTTAAAACTACCTCTTTAACTATGAAATGCATTACATTGATACATTTTTATTGACTTAAGCAATTTTTGTTTGCTGCCGATATCTTTTCCACGATTCTTGAATTTTGGCGGGTATAATTCCAGACTGTAGCATGGCCTTTAGTACTTCAGCCTAATGTTACAGTTCTGAAAGCAAGGCACTGGCCCAAGAGGTGTGTCTCTGCTGAATTCAATCTTACTTGTTAGTATTAATGTTAGTGGGAACTGCAGGGTAGTAGTCATAATCAGGATCTCGGCCAACTTGTGTAGGAGGGAACTGCAGATAGACACAAAATGCTGGCGTAAATCAGCGAGACAGGGAGTATCACTGGATAGAAGGAATGGGTGACGCTTCGGGTTGAGACCCTTCTTCAGACTTGCATGCCTGGAGAGTGGTGAGACCAGTTATCATTGCCCAACCACTAACCAGTTGAGATCATTTTCAGTTTATTTTCACCTGCACTGAGGTAGAGAGAAAATCTTTTGTTGCGTGCTATCCAGTCAGCAGAAAGACAATACATGATTAAAATCGAGCCATTTACAGCGAAGAGATACATGATAAGGAAATAAGGGAATAGTGCAAGATAAAGCCAGCAAAGTCTGATCAAGGGATAGTCCGTGGGTCACCAATGAGGTAGATAGTAATTCAGCACTGCTCTCTGGTTGTAGGATGATTCAGTTGCCTGATAACATCTAATTGCCAGATCAGATCACATAATCCATAGTGGTGATTAAAGACCTGGATTACGTGATTTAAACTGTTTAATTCTACAGTGCTATATATTTTTTTAATGAAAATGAATACTTTCCATTAAGATTAAATTAATAATTTGGTGGAACTCTAAATTTTCCTTTCTTTTGTTCCTAGGTCTCCTGTTCTGAAGCCATTCTTCTTTTTGTATCCAAAGCAGAATGTTACGGTATAGTAATAATAGAAATTCAGAGAAACCCAACAGTCTAAGAAGGACCATCATTTTAATTGATAATACCCACATTGTACCTTGTAATCAAATCAGCAGAGTAATCCTAAAACTCACTCTTTTATGCAATAATAAATTATAATTTCATCTATGGTATTAGATTGCACAGTAACTCCCAGACACAACATGATCGCATTATATATTTAAGCAAAATTCACTTTAAATCATTGCAACCTATACAAAGAAATGTAGAAATAAATGTAAATTGCATTTGCGTTTTTCAAGGTCGGCACGGTGGCGCAGCAGTAGAGTTGCTGCCTTAAAGCGCTTGCAGTGCCGACTGTCTGTACGGAGTTTGCACGTTCTCCCCAAGACCTGCGTGGGTTTTCGCCGAGACCTTTGGTTTCTTCCCACACTCCAAAGACGTACAGGTTTTTAGGTTAATTGGCTTGGTATAAATGTTAAATTGTTCCCTCGTAGGGTAGTGTTAATGCGTGGGGATCGCTGGTCGGTACGGAATTAATGGGCCAAAGGGCCTGTTTTCTCACTGTATTTCTAAAAACTACATCTCAGAGAAATTCAAAGCTTATTAATTTATGAATGTCACTCTAGAGGTGTGCCTTAGCCACAAAGGTTACACTGCGAATAAATTAATCTTCACTGGGAGCCTCCACCAATTCTACATGGTTATAAGTTAATTTAAAAATGATCAGTAAATTAAATCTTTGGGGGTAGAAATCACGTAAGGAGTGTTATTAAAGGCTTAAGAAAAACTCACTGCCTCAGCACATGTAGAGTATATTTAAGAAATAATCATCTTCAGTAAATAAAATTCATGTTCGGTATCAGCGTCGGTAAAATGTTATCTTATGGATATTGATTGAGAGTAGTGGTCAATAAATTATTTTCAGATGAGACAAAGGGTGGTAATCTGGAGGGCTGTGCTGGGACCACTGCTACATACATGGGTATACTGTGTATATATTTCAACGCATGTAGCTTGGCAGGGTAATAAGCATTGAGAATAATATTAATAGACAACTAGTGGCCACAGATTAAATGCAAAATATTATCTTTGGTTCCCTCATTCAATTCAAATTATTGATTATTTGTCAGGATTATAGTTAAATAAAAAAAATTCCAGGCTTCCAACATACAAGTTTGCAATTGGACAGATGATGTCTGGGCCTAAATATTTTCTGACCTGTGCTGAATTTGAGAACAGCTTCTTGCTTAAACTGCCCAAAGACTTTAGTGTCCTCAGTATGTTACAATATGGAGATGGACATGGATTGGAAAGATTTAGAGGGATATGAGCCAAACACAGGGATGGGATGAGCTCCGTAAATAAACTGTACTGAAGTTAGTTCAAAGGGCCTGTTTCCATGTTGTATGGCTCAATGGCTATGTTGTAATGGATACATTTAATTTCTCTGCAGATTGATATATTTATGAATGGAAAGCATGCTGAAACTTTGAAAGAAGACTTTAACTTTACACATTTGCCTGCCTCAGAAGAAAACGCAGAACAGGAACAGGATGATCTAAATGGTGCGTGAATAGTATTTCATCTCTTCTATTTTACCGCATACAGTTTTATAAATGTGTGCATTTTTGGCATTGTTTGTTCAGAACTTCTGTGAAACAGATGGTGTGATATATAAAGCTACTTAATGGGCCTGTTCCACTTGGCGATTTTTTTTAGGCAACTGCCGGCGACTGTCATAGTCATAGCAGGTCGCCGAAAAACCGGCGACAACCTACGACAGCAACTACGTCAAGCTACGTTCATTGGCGTCAAACCCACTGTCGCCGAAAAATTTTCACCATGTTCGGCATCAAGTTGGGAAAAGGGGAAGTACAACGGGTTCTGGGGGTCCTTGTGCATCAGCCTATAAAAGTAAGCATGCAGGTACAGCAGGCAGTGAAAAAAGCGAATGGCATGTTGGCCTTTATAACAAGAGGAATCGAATATAGGAGCAAAGAGGTCCTTCTGCAGTTGTACAGAGCCCTATTGAGACCACACCTGGAGTATTGTGTGCAGTTTTGCTCCCCTATTTTGAGGAAGGACATTCTTGCTATTGAGGGAGTGCAGCGTAGGTTTACAAGGTTAATTCCTGGGATGGCGGGAATGTCATGTGCTGAGAGAATGGAGCAGCTGGGCTTGTACACTCTGGAGTTTAGAAGGATGAGAGGGAATCTCATTGAAACATATAAGATTGTTAAGGGCTTGGACACGCTAGAGGCAGGAAACATGTTCCCGATGTTGGGGGAGTCCAGAACCAGGATTAAGCCATTTAGAACGGAGACGAGGAAACACTTTTTCTCACAGAGAGTGGTGAGTCTGTGGAATTCTCTGCCTTAGAGGGAAGTGGAGGTGGGTTCTCTGGATGCTTTCAAGAGGAGCTAGATAGGGCTCTTAAAGATAGGTCAGGGGATATGGGGAGAAGGCAGGAACGGGGTACTGATTGGGGATGATCAGCCATGATCACATTGAATGGCCGTGCTGGCTCGCAGGGCCAAATGGCCTACTCCTGTACCTATTGTCTATTGTCTATGTTGAAAATTTAGCGGCGACCACAAAGACGCTACGACTCTTTGAGCGACCGAGGAGACTACTCCCGGCGACCACTGACAAACTAGTCGCCTGTAGTTGCCTAAAATATCACCTAAGTGGGACAGGCCCATAAAGCTTTATTTTAAAACTGAGAAACGTTTGTTAAACCATAATCAAATTTCTAGTCAAAGCAATGTAAACAAATAATTATGCATTATTATAAGTACCTGAAATAATTAAGTAATATTTTATTTATAATTAACTATTAAATTAAGATAATTAAAATATCATAACGTACTCGTTCAGTATATTCACCGAGTGAAATATAACTGATCCTGAAGGTGTATCCTCTCAGAAGAGAATGTAAAACGGAGGTCACTGTTTACAAATCTTACAGTCCCGATGCAGAGTCTTGGCCCGAAATGTTAATCATTCTTTTCCCTCTATAGATACTGCTTGATCTGGGCTGTTCCTCCAACAGTATGTTTTTTGCATCAGGCAAAATGTTTCTCCTATTCTGTTTGGAATTATTTTTCTTAAAGGCTGATGGAGTCTTTTTTTTAAAGGCAAAGATAAATACGTGAAATGTTAACACATCTAACTGGAAATGCAGTGGGCAGGTAGATAGTTCCAAGAAAATGGTGACACAAGTAGGGTGGTGAAGATGGGGTTTGGCACACTTGCCTTCATCAGTCAGTGTATTGAGTACAGGAGTTGAGACGCCAAGCAGCACATTATCCTCCGACATTTTCGCCACCTCCAACGGGATCCAACCACTAGCCACATCTTCCCATCTTCACCCCTTTCCGCTTTCCACAGAGACCGTTCCCTCCGCAACTCCCTGGTTAACATCCCTTCCCACCCCCTCCCCAGGTACTTTTCCCTACAACTGCGGGAGATGCAACACTGGTCCCCTTGGAACTGATTTCTGAATCCTTTCCCTATTTAGAAAGTAGTCCATGCCTTTATTCCTTCCACCAAAGTGCATGACTGTACACTTTGCCAAGCTCAATGCCATCTGCCACTTCTTTGCCCACTCTCCCAACCTGCCCAAGTCCTTCTGCAGCCGAAGATAGACACAAAGTGCTGGAGTAACTCACCGGGTCAGGCAGCATCTCTGGAGAATAAGGAGGGGTAATGTTTTGGGATGGAACCCTTCTTCAGACTAAAAGTAGGGGGGGGTGGGGGGGGGGAAGGAACTGGAGGTAGGAAAAGGACAGAACAGATTAGGGCCGGCAACAGATGACCAAGGAAAGGCGGAGCTCATAATGGCCCATTGTTGGCTGGGAAAGAGGTGATAATGAAAGGATACAGGGATATGAACAGTGTAACGAGTAGGACGACGAGGATGAGAGAGAGCAAATTCAGCGGTTACTTGAAGTTAGAGAAATCAATGTAAGCTGCTCAAATGACATAGAAGGTGCTGTTCCTCCAATTTGCACTGGAGGTGGCCCAGGACAGAAAGGTCACTATAGGAATGGGAAACATAGAAAATAGGTGCAGGAGTAGGCCATTCGGCCCTTCGAGCTAACACCATCATTCAATATGATCATGGCAGATCATTCACAATCAGTACCCCGTTCCTGCTCTTTCCCAATATCCCTTGATTCCATTAGCCCTAAATCTAACTCTCTCTTGAAAACATCCAGTGAATTGGCAGAGAATTCCACAGATTCACAATTCTGGATGAAAAAGTTTTTCCTCATCTCCATCCTAAATGGCCTATCCCTTATTAACTGTGACCCCTGGTTCTGGACTCCCCCAACATGGGGAACATTTTTCCTGCATCTAGCCTGTCCAATCCCTTAAGAATTTTATATGTTGCAATAAGATACCCTCTCATCCTTCCAAACTCCAGTAAATATAAGCCCAGTCGACCCATTCTTTCACATTATGTCAGTGCCGCCATCCTGGGAATTACCCTGTTGAATCTACGCTGCACTAATGCCCTTGCTTCAATTAGGAGACCAAAATTGCACACAATACTCCAGGTGTGGTCTCACCAGGGCCCTGCACAACTGCAGTAGGACCTCCTTGCTCCTTAACTCAAATCCTCTCGCAATGAAGGCCATTAGCTTTCTTCACTGTCTGCTGTACCTGCATGCTTACTTTCAGTGACTGATGTACAAGCACACCCAGGTCTCGTTGCACCTCCCCTTTTCATAATCGAACACCATTCAGGTCTGAAGAAGGGTCTCGACCCGAAACGTCACCCATTCTTTCTCTCCAGAGATGCTGCCTGTCCCGCTGAGTTACTCCAGTATTTTGTGTCTGCCATTCAGATAATAATCTGCCTTCCTGTTCTTGCCACCAAGGTGGATAACCTCACATTTATCCACATTATACTGCATCTGCCATGCATCAGCACACTCACCCAACCTATCCAAATCACCCTGCAGCCTCATGGCATCCTCATCGCAGCGCACACTGCCACCCAGCTTTGTGTCATCCACAAACTTAGAGATGTTACATTTAATTCCCTCGTCTAAATCGTTAATATATATTGTAAATAACTGGGGTCCCAGCATCGAGCCTTGCGGCACCCCACTAGTCACTGCCTGCCATTCTGAAAAGGACCCGTTAATTCCTACACTTTACTTCCTGTCTGCCAACCAATTCTCTATCCATGTCAATACCCTAACCCCTAATACCATCCCTAATTTTGCACACTATTCTCTTGTCAAAGGCTTTTTGAAAGTCCAGATACACCACATCCACTGGTTCTCCCTTATCCATTCTACTTGTTACATCCTCAAAAAATTCCAGAAGATTAGTCAAGCATGATTTCCCCTTCATAAATCCATGCTGACTTTGACTAATCCTATCACTGCTTTTCAAATGCTGTAACATCTTTAATAATCGACTCAAGCATCTTCCCCACCACCGATGTAAAGCTAACGTCCTTAATTTCCCATTTTCTCTCTCCATCCTTTCTTAAAAAGTGGGGTTACATTGGCTATCCTCCAGTCCACAGGAACTGATCCAGAGTCAAGAGAACATTGGAAAATGATCACCAATACATCCACAATTTCTAGGGCCACCTCCTTGAGTACTCTGGGATGCAGACCGTCAGGCCTTGGGGATTTATCTGCCTTCAGTCCCAACAGTTTACCCAACACCATGTAAGGGACCTACATTTGTTTTCACTAATCTTTTCCTCTTCACATATCTAAAGAAGCTTTTACAGATAGCTTATATATTCCCTGCAGGCTTTCTTTCATGCTCTATTTTCCCAATCTTAATTAACCCTTTTGCCCTCCTCTGATGAATTCTAAATTTCTCCCAGTCCTCCGGCTTGCTGCTTCCTCTGACCAATTTATATGCCTCTTCCTTGGATTTAACACTATCCTTGATTTCCCTCGTTAGCCACAGTTGAGCCGGCTTTCTCGTCTTATTTTTTCACCAGACAGGGATGAACAATTTTTGGAGTTCATCCATGCGGTCTTTAAATCTTTGCCATTGCATCTCCACCGTCAACCCTTTAAGTCTAATTCACCAATCTATCACCAAATTCCTGTCTCATACCATCAAAGTCTCCTTTCTTTAAATTCAGGACCCTAGTCTCTGAATTAACCGTGTCACTCTCCATCCTAATGCAGAATTCCACCATATTATGGTCACTGGTGCACAAGGGGCTTTGCACAACAAGATCGCTAACTAATCCTTCCTCATTACACAATACCCAGTCTAAGATGGCTTGCCCTCTAGTCGGTTCCTCTATATATTGGCTTGGAAAACCATAAGTAGATTAAAAAAATGCTGGAGAAACTCAGCGGGTGAGGCAGCATCTATGGAGAGAAGGAATAGGTGTTGTTTTGGGTCGAGACCTTTCTTCACACTGAAAGAGTGAAAAGGGTGGGACAATGAAAGGAAGTAGTCGGAGACAGTAGGACTGTGGGAGTCCTGGGAAGGGGGAGGGGAAGGAGGGAGAAAGCAAGGGCTATCTAAAATTAGAGAAGTCAGTGTTCATACCGCTGGGGTGCAGTGACTACCCAAGCGAAATATGAGGTGCTGTTCCTCCAATTTGTGCTGGGCCTCACCCTGACAATGGAGGAGGCCCAGGACAGAAAGGTCAGATTGGGAATGGGAGGGGGAGTTGAAGTGCTGGGCCACTGTATACGTTCCTCCTCAACATTGTTACCAAGTTGGTTGCCCAATCTATATGTAGATTAAAGTCACCCATGATAACTGCTGAAAGGGGAGTTAAAATGTTTGGCAACCTGGAGATCGCGTAGGCCAGGGCGGGCAATGTTCAGCTAAATGATCGCCATTCACTGTGTGCTTGGTCTCGCCGATGTATAGGAGCCCACACCAAGAATATGTTTGTATCCCTGTCTCCTTTTGTTACCACCACTTCCCCAGCCAACAATGGACCATTATGAGATCCACCCTTCCTTGATCATCTGCTACCAGCACTGATTTGTTCTCCTTACTGTCCGTTTAAATGCTTGTTTCTAGTTTATAAATTGTAAACAGTGCTTGTTTATAGTTTATTAATTCCTTAAAAAAAATTTGATGTGGTTTGAAGAATGGAAATAGGCTCGTTAAAAAATATAATGTTTCAAGAATGTCCTAACATCAGCCTGCTTGCAAAGTAGCCAATACTTTGAATGTAACATTCCTCACCATTGTGGCTGGCTATTCCTATTTCCTGATGACAGAACACAGCAGTTAATGTTATGTTATTAAATCTTAGTTCATAAATGAGGGTCTTAATCTCCTAAACACCAACCTGTTGAAATACAGCAGTTCAGGCATAATTGATAGAGGGAAATAGAGTTCATTTAAGGTCAATAATTAAAGTCAACAGAAGTTCAGTTTAGTGTATTGTCACGTGTACCGAGGTACAGTGAAAAGCTTTTGTTGCGTGCTATCCAGTCAGCGGAAAGACAAGACATGATTACAATCGATTCATTTACAGTGTATAGATACATGATAGAGGAATAACGTTTAGTCAGCAAAGTCCGATCAAGGATAGTCCGAGGATCACCAAAGAGGTAGATAGTAGTTCAGTAGTCGTCATCGGCAGTACAGTTTTGGTACTCAGGTAGTGGAGAGAGTAAACATGATATTTAAGTCTGCCTATTTTCAGCATTTTCTGTTTTTAGTTAAGATTTCCAGATTTTAGATAGAATAGATAGATAGAATGCCATTTATTGTCATTTAAACAACAAGGTTCAAACAAAATTTCGTCCCTGCAGTCATGACAGCAAAAAACCAAAACACTATCAACACAATTCCACACAAACATCCATCACAGTGAATCTCCAAACACCTCCTCACCGTGATGGAAGGCAAAAGTCTTATCTCTTCCCTGTTCTCTGTTCTTTATTCTTCTCCCGCAGTCAAGCAGTCAAACTGCTGCATCGAGCTGATAGAGGCTCTTGATGTTAGAGCCCCTGGTGGACGATGGTAAGTCCCACCGCTGTTTAAGTTGCGCCGGGCGATGTAAGGCCCTGCTCCGGGTCGATTTAAACCCCTCGATTCGGGTGGGCAAAGTTGCCGTTGTGGGTGCTCTGAAAAGCGGTCCTGCGAGCTCCCGATGCCACCGTCCACAGGGCCTGCGGCTGGAGCCTCCGTAGTTCCGAAGTCGGGTCGCAGCCGCGCGCCACCACAGCGCTCCGCAGTTAGCCAGATGGTGAGTCCGCAGGCTCTGCGACTGGAGCCCCAGGCCGATTCCGGTTGGAGGCCGCTGGCTCCACGATGTTAGGCCGCAACGACAAGGGAGACTCAACAGGGAAAAGATTGCCGTTCAGGGAAGAGATTAAAAAGTTTCGCCCACCCCCCCCCCCCCCCCCTCCACATATACACAGCTAAAAATATAGTAAAACTAAAACCAAAAACATACATCTAACAGGACAAAAAGAAAGAAAAGACAGACGGACTGCAGGTGAGCCACAGCTGTTTGGGCAGCGCCGCCAATGAATTGTGAACTAGCAGTTTTGAAATGTGCTGGTATAGATTACATGCATGTATATTGGCAGAAATTGATGCTCCCAATATTTGAATGTTTAGCATTATAACCTGATCCATTAACATAAAACTTTGTTTCCAGTGCTGAAAACATATTTTTGAATTCATATTGAATGGCTAAAAATCTGCTTCCACCTCAAAAGTCTTAAGTTTCATTATTATACTTTAATTTTGCTTATTTCAGTGGATGACATTTGTATGAAATTTAGAGCCCACCGCCTACTAAGAGATATTGAAGCATTTGAATTTAAAAAAATGACTTTTTAATTACTTAGGTTTTCCTATCTTGTGACCCTTGCTTTTATATATAATCACATTTTTAGATTTACCAATTGGGGCTTGCCGTTATCGATTAGAAGAACTCGCATACACCAGAAGTGGTGATAAGGGCAACACCGCAAACATAGGTAACTCGTTTTTGTATGATTAAGTTAAACTGTCTGAATATACATTTTCTGAAGGATTCCTCTCACTACCATCGTCATTGATTCCCTTCATTTCATGAAAATGGGGTCAAGGAAAGAGCGTCCACGTCGCGGCTCTGTTTGCACCAATCTTTCCACCTCTACGCACAAGAAACGAAAGACGCCATTGATGCAGATGCCGAGAAGTGTGTTCAGCTCTGGCTGAACAACTTCTAATCTTGTAATGTGGGCTCAATAAGAGGATCTGATGAAAATGAAAATATCAGTTGACACAAGCTTACAAATGCCAGATGCATCATCTACAATGACTTGGAGAAACAAGAAATTGCAGATGCTGGTTTATAAAACAAGAGACAAAGTGCTGGAGTAACTCTGCAGATCAGGCAGCATCAACGTGGATAGGTGATGTTTTTGGTTGGCACCCTTGTTCGGACTGAAGAAGGGTCCCGACTTGAAACATCACCTATCCATGTTCTTCAGGGAATCTGCCTGACCCACTGAGTTACTCCAGCACTTCTCCAGTGTCTTCATCTAAAATAACCTCTTGTGTTAATTCCTCAAGATGTCTCACAATACCTCAATACATTGAAGTGTTTTCTAATCCGATTATTAGCATTTGCCATACTAAATAGAGGAATAGATTGGTTAAACTCTTGCCCAGAGTTGGGGAATCGAGAACCAGAGTACATAGGTTTAAGGTAAGGGGTAAAAGATTTCATAAGAACCGGGGGGGTAACTTTTTTACACAAAGAATGGTAGGTGTACAGAACGAACTGCCGGAGGAGGTAGTTGAGGCAGGCACTATTGCACCATTTAGAAAACATTTAGACAGGTACATGGATAGGATAAGTATAGAGGGATATGGGCCAAATGCAGGCAGGTGGGACTAGTGCAGATGGGACATGTTGGTCGGTGAGGGGAAAGTTGGGCCGAAGGGCCTGTTTCTACGCTGTATGACTAAATCGAATTGAAAGTGGTTAGCAACTTTTCGGGACAATCTTAAGATCTCTTTTATGCACTGTGACTCGACAATAAAGTACTCAATTCACTTCTCAAAATATACACTATCAATAGGGAAGCCAAATGGAGACCCCAGTCAATCTGTAGGCGTTCCAAAGATGTTTCACCCTTTGTGAGCCGCAAAGCGAACACAAATAATCTAATACATAAATACAGTGGCTTGCAAAAGTTTTCATACCCCTTGAACTTTTCCACATTTTGTCACGTTACAACCACAAACGTAAATGTATTTTATTGGGATTTTATGTTATAGACCAACACAAAGTGGTGCATAATTGTGAAGTGGAAGGAAAATGATACATGGTTTTCAAATTTTTTTACAAATAAAAAACTGAAAAGTGGCGTGCAAAAGTATTCAGCCCTCCTGAGTCAATACTTTGTAGAACCACCTTTCACTGCAATTACAACTGCAAGTCTTTTGGGGTATGTCTCTACCAGCTTTGCACATCTAGAGACTGAAATTTTTGCCCATTCTTCTTTGCAAAATAGCTCAAGCTCAGTCAGATTGGATGGAGATTGTCTGCGAACAGCAATTTTCAAGTCTTGCCAGAGATTCTCAATTGGATTTAGGTCTGGACTTTGACTGGGCCATTCTAACACGTGAATATGCTTTGATCTAAACCATTCCATTGTAGCTCTGGGTGTATGTTTAGGGTAGTTGTCCTGCTGGAAGGTGAACCTCAGCCCCAGTCTCAAGTCTTTTGCAGACTCTAACAGGTTTTCTTCCAAGATTGCCCTGTATTTGGCTCCATCCATCTTCCCATCAACTCTGACCAGCTTCCCTGTCCCTGCTGAAGAAAAGTATCCCCACAGCATGATGCTGCCACCACCATGTTTCACAGTGGGGATGGTGTGTTCAGGGTGATGTGCAGTGTTAGTTTTCCGCCACACATAGCATTTTGCATTTAGGCCGAAAACTTCAATTTTGGTCTCAACTGACCTGAGCACCTTCCTCCACATGTTTGCTGTGTCCCCCACATGGCTTGTGGCAAACTGCAAACGGGACTTCTTATGGCTTTTTTTCAACAATGGCTTTCTTCTTGCCACTCTTCCATAAAGGCCCGATTTGTGGAGTGCACGACTAATAGTTGTCCTGTGGACAAATTCTCCCACCTGAGCTGTGGATCTCTGGGTGCTTCTCTGATCAATGCTCTCCTTGCCCGGCCTGTCAGTTTAGGTGGACGACCATGTCTTGGTAGGTTTGCAGTTGTGCCATACTCTTTCCATTTTCGGATGATGGATTGAACAGTGCTCCGTGAGATGTTCAAAGCTTGGGATATTTTTTTATCTAACCTAACCCTGCTTTAAACTTCTCCACAACTTTATCCCTGACCTGTCTGGTGTGTTCCTTGGGCTTCTTGATGCTGTTTGTTCACTAATGTTCTTTAACAAACCTCTGAGGCCTTCACAGAACAGCTGTATTTATACTGAGATTAGATTACACACAAGTGAACTCTATTTACTAATTAGGTGACTTCTGAAGGCAATTGGTTGCACTGGATTTTATTTAGGGGTATCAGAGTAAAGGGGGCTGAATACTTTTGCACGCCACACTTTTCAGTTTTTTATTTGTAAAAAAAATTGAAAACCATGTATCATTTTCCTTCCACTTCACAATTATGCGCCACTTTGTGTTGGTCTATCACATAAAATCCCAATAAAATACATTTACGTTTGTGGTTGTAACGTGTCAAAATGTGGAAAAGTTCAAGGGGTATGAAAACTTTTCCAAGCCACTGTACATAAGGGAGAAAAAGGTAACTAGAGACAGAGTGGGACCTCTCAGGAATAAAAGCTGTCACCTCTGTGTGGAGCCACAGGAGATGGGCAAGGTCCTCAATGAGTATTTCTCCTCTGTATTTACCGAGGAGAAAGACAATAGGACGGAGGAAATTGGAGCAGTCACTGGAAGTGTCTTGAGAGCAGTGTGGGTTACTGTTGAGGGAGTACTGAAGGTACTGCCATGTTTGAAGGTAGACAAATCTCCGGGGCCTGATCAGACATATCCGAGGACATTGCGGGAAACTAGAGAGGAAATTGCAGGAACCCTGGTTGAAATTTATGAGTCGACCTTAAATACAGGAGAGGTGCCGGAAGACTGGAGGGTGGCAAATGTTGTGCCTCGTTTCAAGAAGGGCTGCAGGGAAAATGCTGGGAACTATCGGCCGGTGAGCTTAACATCTGTAGTTGGTAAGTTACTGGAGCGTATTCTGATGGATAGGTTATAGAGGCATTTGGATGGGCAAGGGCTGATTAGGGACAGTCAGCATGGTTTTGTGCGTGGGAGGTCGTGTCTCACAAATCTGATTGATTTTTTTGAAGACGTGAGCAAAGGATTTGATGAAGGCAGAGCTGTAGATGGTGCGTACATGGATTTTAGTAAGGCATTCGACAAGGTGACACATGGTAGGCTGCTCTGGAAAGTTGGATCTCATGGGATCCAGGGAGAGATAGCTGAATGGATGGCAAATTGGCTCCATGGAAGGAAGCAGAGGGTGATGGTGGAAGGTTGCTTCTCAGAATGGAGGTCTGTGACTAGTGGTGTGCCACAGGGTTCGGTGCTGGGCCCATTACTAGTTGGCATATACATCAATGATTTGGAGAACATACAGGGCAAGATTAGCAAGTTTGCTGATGATACAAAAGTGGATGGTTTTGCAGATAGTGAAGATGTTTGTGAACGATTGCAGCAGGATCTGGATCGATTGACCAGTAGGGCAGAGGAATGGTTGACGGAATTTAATACAGAGAAGTGTGAGGTGTTGCATTTTGGGACGTCGAACAATGGCAGGACCTACACAGTCAATGGTAGGCCTCTGGGTAATGTTGTAGAGCAGAGAGATCTAGGAGTACAGGTGCATGGTTCCTTGAAGGTCGAGTCCCAGGTAGATGAGGTGGTCAAAAAGGCTTTTGGCACTTTGGCCTTCATCAGTCAGAGTATTGAGTATAGAAGTTGGGAGGTCATGTTGCAGTTGTATAAGACATTGGTGAGACTGCATTTAGAATATTGTGTTCAGTTCTGGGCACCGTGTTATAGGAAAGATATTGTCAAGTTTGAAAGGATTCAGAAAAGATTTATGAGGATGTTGGCAGGGGAGAGGTTGTGTAGGCTGGGTCTCTATTCCATGGAGCGCAGGAGGATGAGGGGAGATCTTATAGAGGTATACAAAATAACGAGAGGAATAGATCGGGTAGATGCACAGAGTCTTTTGCCTAGAGGAGGAGAATCGAGGACCAGAGGACAGGTTCAAGAAGAAGGGGAAAAGATTTAATAGGAATCCGAGGGGTAACTTTTCCACACAGGTGGGTGTATAGAACAAGCTACCAGAGGAGGTAGTTGAGGCTGGGACTATCCTATCATTTAAGAAACAGTTGGACAGGTACATGGATAGGACAGGTTTGGAGGGATATGGTCCAAATGCAGGCGTGGAACTAGTGTAGCTGGGACATGTTGGCCGGTGTAGGCAAGTTGGGCCGAAGTGCTTGTTGCCACACTGTATCAATCTATGACTATCTATGACGCCAGTTTTAAACAACTGCTCCCTTGTAACTACAGAGGTTACAATGGGGGTTCTGTTCCCAAGAACTGTTTGTAACCCAAACAGTTTGCAAGTTGGAAACGTTGCTGCCGGCGATATACTTTGATAAAAACATGAGTCAATCAAGGGCATTGTGTACTTAAACCAGGGCAATGAACTCAAATAATTCAGATGGTGCAGCAAAACAAGCCCACATAGCAGCAACAACAACGGGAAAGTCCATCATGTGTAAGAAGGAACTGCAGATGCTGGTTTAAACCGAAGATAGACACAAAATGCTAGACTAACTCAGCAGGACAGGCAGCATCTCTGAAGAAGGGTCATGACCCGAAACGTCATCCATTCCTTTTCTCCAGAGAGGGCAAATCTATCATAGATAGACACAAAATGCTGGAGTAGCTCAGCAGGACAGGCAGTGTCTCTGGAGAGAAGGAATGGGTGACGTTTCGGTTCGAGACCCTTCTTGAGGCAAATATATCATGTTGGTCTCCCAATTGCTCCTTCATAGGTACGGTCTGTACATCATGGTTAATTGAGTTTTTATCTTCTTAATGAACCTTTTCGATTATTGTATTATCTATTGAGTATTGTGTTAACAAACCGGTTGTGCTGCTGCTTTAAGTAAGAAATTCATTGTTCCATTACTGAATTATAATTGTAATTAATTTATCAGGCAAGTACAGTGGCTTGCAAAAGTTTTCATACCCCTTGAACTTTCCCACATTTTGTCACGTTACAACCACAAACGTAAATGTATTTTATTGGGATTTTATGTGATAGACCAACACAAAGTGGTGCATAATTGTGAAGTGGAAGGAAAATGATACATGGTTTTCAAATCTTTTTACAAATAAAAAACTGAAAAGTGTGGCGAGCAAAAGTATTCAGCCCCCTTGAGTCAATACTTTGTAGAACCACCTTTCGCTGTAATTACAGCTGCAAGTCTTTTGGGGTATGTCTCTACCAGCTTTGCACATCTAGAGACTGAAATTTTTGCCCATTCTTCTTTGCAAAATAGCTCAAGCTCAGTCAGATTGGATGGAGAGCGTCTGTGAACAGCAATTTTCAAGTCTTGCCAGAGATTCTCAATTGGATTTAGGTCTGGACTTTGACTGGGCCATTCTAACACATGAATATGCTTTGATCTAAACCATTCCATTGTAGCTCTGGGTGTATGTTTAGGGTAGTTGTCCTGCTGGAAGGTGAACCTCAGCCCCAGTCTCAAGTCTTTTGCAGACTCTTAACAGGTTTTCTTCCAAGATTGCCATGTATTTGGCTCCATCCATCTTCCCATCAACTCTGACCAGCTTCCCTGTCCCTGCTGAAGAAAAGCATCCCCACAGCATGATGCTGCCACCACCATGTTTCACAGTGGGGATGGTGTGTTCAGGGTGATGTGAAGTGTTAGTTTTCCGCCACACATAGCATTTTGCATTTAGGCCGAAAACTTCAATTTTGGTCTCATCTGACCAGAGCACCTTCCTCCACATGTTTGCTGTGTCCCCCACATGGCTTGTGGCAAACTGCAAACGGGACTTCTTATGGCTTTTTTTCAACAATGGCTTTCTTCTTGCCACTCTTCCATAAAGGCCCGATTTGTGGAGTGCACGACTAATAGTTGTCTTGTGGACAGATAGTCCCACCTGAGCTGTGGATCTCTGCAGCTCCTCCAGAGTTACCATGGGCCTCTTGGCTGCTTCTCTGATCAATGCTCTCCTTGCCCGGCCTGTCAGTTTAGGTGGACGGCCATGTCTTGGTAGGTTTGCAGTTGTGCCATACTCTTTCCATTTTCGGATGATGGATTGAACAGTGCTCCGTGAGATGTTCAAAGCTTGGGATATTTTTTTATAACCTAACCCTGCTTTAAACTTCTCCACAACTTTATCCCTGACCTGTCTGGTGTGTTCCTTGGGCTTCATGATGCTGTTTGTTCATTGGCTATATTTAAGAGGGAGTTAGATGTGGCCCTTGTGGCTAAAGGGATCAGGGGAATGGAGAGAAGGCAGGTACAGGATACTGAGTTGGATGATCAGCCATGATCATATTGAATGGCGGTGCAGGCTCGAAGGGCACAATGGCTTACTCCTGCACCTATTTTCTATGTTTCTATGTTTATTTTTATTGGCTTTCATTGTCTATTTTGAACAACTAGGAGTCATCGCTCGGCACCCTCTCTATTATCCTTACTTACGGAAATTATTGACTGCCCAGGCTGTTGAGGAATACTTCCAGCATCTTATAGAGAAGACAGATTCTGACACTATGATGGTCACCAGGTATGGACTCCCACTACAATTATTCTTGCTTTAAATCATAATGCGGTAATAAGTCATGCAAGTGAGAGCATGATACATTTGTAGATATATTGTCAGTCTATCAAATATGTAAATCTAACTATAAAATCTAACCATAGCTCAAAAAATGGTTCAGATCATGGTTTGAAGATCCTGGTTCAGAAACGGTTTAGGTTGGCACAAAGGCACGGTGGCGCAACAGGACAGCACAGAGGCACAAAGGCTGGCACAGTGGCATAACTTGTAGAGCTGCTGTTTCACAGCGCCAGTGACTTGGGTTTGATCCTGACTACTCCTGTGGAGTTTGCACGTTCTCCCTGTGACAGCATGAGTTTCCTCTGGGTGTTCCGGATTCCTCCCACATCCCAAGGACATAGGGCAGTACAGTGGCGTACATCGAGCGACACAGTGCCGCTGCAGTAGAGTTGCTGCCTCGCAGCACCGTAGACCCAGGTTCGAACCTGACGACGGGTGCTGTCTTTACGGAGTTTGTACATTCTCTCTGTGACCATGTGAGTTTTCTCCGGGTGCTCCGGTTTCCTACCGCACTCCAAAGATGAACAGTTTTGTAGGTTAATTGGCATTGGTAAAATTGTAAATTCTCTCAAGTGTGTAGGATAGTGTTAGTGTATGGGGTGATCGCTGGTCTGCGTGGACTCGGTGGGCCGAAAGGCCTGTTTCCACGCTGTATCTCCAAAGTCTAAAGACGTGTGGGTTTACAGGTTAATTGGTCTCTGTAAATTGCCCCTAGTGTGTATGGAGTGGAAGCTTAAGTGAACTAGTATGAACTACATATCTATGGTCAGCATAGACTCACTGAGCCAAAGGGCCTGTTTCCATGCTGCATCTTTAATCTATACTAAATAGTAAACGGCCACCTATACCAGGTGTGACCAAATACTATGAGGTTATAGACAATAGACAATAGGTGCAGGAGTAGGCCATTTGGCCCTTCAATGTGATCATGGCTGATCATCCACAATCAGTACTCCGTTCCTGCCTTCTTCCCATATCCCTTGACTCCGCTATCTTTAAGAGCCCTATCTAACTAGCCCTACAGTCTCCCAAACAGTCTGAGGCAAACCTTACCCACTCCACCCCTATTCCTAGAAGGCTCTCAGCGCATTGGCCTTCACCAGTCAGGGTGTTGAGTGTGGATGTTGGAATGTTATGTTACAATTGTACACTACATTGGATGAATCCACATTTGGAGTATTGTGTGCAGTTTTGGTCAACCTGCGAGAGGAAAGATGTTGTTAAGCTGGAAAGAGTGCAGAAAAGATTTACGTGGTTGCTGCCAGGACTTGTGGGCCTGAGCTACAGGGAAACATTGGGCGGGTAGGACTTTATTCTGTGGAGCTCAGAAGGATAAGGGGTGATCTGATAGAGGTGTATATGATCTCACCCCACATGTGACGATCATGTAGAGTGGCCAGACGGAAGCCACTCCTCAGTAAAAGGCACATGACAGCCCGCTTGGAGTTTGCCAAAAGGCACCTAAAGGACTCTCAGACCATGAGAAACAAGATTCTCTGGTCTGATGAAACCAAGATTGAACTCTTTGGCCTGAATGCCAAGCGTCACGTCTGGAGGAAACCGGACACCACTCATCACCTGGCCAATACCATACCTACGGTGAAGCATGGTGGTGGTAGCATCATGCTGTGGGGATGATTTTCAGCGGCAGGAACTGGGAGACTAGTCAGGATCGAGGGAAAAATGAATGGAGCAAAGTACAGAGAGATCCTTGATGAAAACCTGCTCCAGAGCGTTCAGGACCTCAGACTGGTGCGGAGGTTCACCTTCCAACAGGACAACGACCCTAAGCACACAGCCAAGACAACGCAGAGTGGCTTCGTGACAAGCCTGTGAATGTCCTTGAGCGGCCCAACCAGAGCCCGGACTTGAACCCGATCGAATATCTCTGGAGGGACCTGAAAATAGCTGTGCATCGACGCTCCCCATCCAACCTGACAGAGCTTGAGAGGATCTGCAGAGAAGAATGGGAGAAATTACCCAAATACAGGTGTGCCAAGCTTGTCGCATCATACCCAAGAACTTGAGGCTGTAATCACTGCCAAAGGTGCCTCAACAAAGTACTGAGTAAAGGGTCTGAATACTTATGTAAATGTGATATTCCAATTATTTATTTTTAATTACTTTGCAAAAATTTCTAAACATCTGTTTTCGCTTGTTCATTATGAGGTATTGTGTGTTGACTGATGATGAAAAAAGTAAATTTAATCCATTTTAGAATAAGGCTGTAACGTAACAAAATGTGGAAAAAGTGAAGGGATCTGAATACTTTCTGAATGCACTGTATGGGGAGAAGGCAGGAGAAAGGGGAGAATAGATCAGACATGATTGAATGTCGGAGTTGACTTGATGGGCCAAATGGCCTAATTCTACTATCACATGACCCTATGACCTGAGTGCATCAAAAATGGCTGAAATCCAGCTACTAAGATATTCTTTACCTCTGTATTCAGATATAAGTTGAAAATATGCAAAAATGTTTGGATCACAGCTTCTTAATTTAAAAAAAACCTTGGAACATATCAATGTATGAGCAATGAGCATGATGCTGGAGGCATTCGAAACATGAGACAATAAATTATTTTGTAATATGAAGAATGTTTTTCTCACTCTGCAGAGAACACCTAACTAAATTGGCCTGCATATTGCTACCTGTAATCGTCATATGGATTGCACAATACTCTAAATTAAGTGTGATTACTATCATTATCTGTGTCAGTATAAGTCATGAGAATATTATGTTATGGTGCAACGAAGTATCTGCGCTTCATTATTTAATTTTTACCATAATCAAAGTTTTCAAGTTTAAAGAAGCCTCCTGCATAATTCCTATTCCATTTCTCCAGAGATTCTGTCTGACCCGCTGAGTTACTCCAGCTTTTTGTGTCTATCTTCGGTTTAAACCAACATCTGCAATTCTTTCCTACACATTCTGTCTGCTTAACTGCAAAATCTCCTTAAGGCATGCCTACTTTGAAGAGGTTCTCCTCCTCTCTCCGACGAGGGTTAACATCATCTCTCGCTGCACCCCCTCTGTGATTCCTCCTGCTCTCTGTCTCTACGCTAGACTCCCTCTCCCCTGACTCTCAGTCTGAAGAAGGGTCTCAACCCAAAACATAATCTATTCCTTTTCTCCAGAGATGCTGCCTGACCCGCTGAGTTACTCCAGCTATTTGTGCCTAGCTTCAGTTTAAACCAGCATCTACAATTCCATCTTAAGGGCCTGTCCCACTTTCACGACTTAATTCAAAACCTCTTCTGAGTTTAAAGGACCTAAAAAAAAATCAAGATCGTGGTAAGCTACGAACTCCTACGACCTTCCACGACTATGTTCACAAACTCCTACGAACTCCTACGAGTATGTCTACGAATTCCCACGACTATTTTGATGCCCTCCTTACGAATAAAAAGTTGCAATTTCTTTCATCCTGACCATTTTTCTACCTGTGAACATTTTTTATCGGGCTAGAAAAAACGTCCCGACTTACCTGATGCCCTGAGTATCTACGGCTGGCATAACGGGCCTCTACGATATATCTACGAACTCCTACGATCTCTTACAGACTCGTTACGAACATTCTGCGAGTTTGAATCAAGAGGAAAACTCGGGAGAATTTGTGAATTACCTCGTGAAAGTGGGACAGGCCCTTTACACCTTTAGTTCACTATTCACTACCTCTCTTAAATTGGTCCCCATTGTGACTGACATTAGACTCTTATCCCTAATTAAAATTTGTCTTATGACTTCTCCTGAAGACTTGAGTAACCTCTCCTGCGCTGCCCTTCCCTTCCCTTTATCCACATCTGTACATTTCCAATTTGTTTCCCACACACACTGCCAATCCTCCTATGTAATTGTAGTGTCTTCTTTAGAAATAGAGTCAAACTGCTTATTAATTCAAAAGGAGAGCAGCACCCAGTTCGGACGGGAAAAGGTTTAATTGAAACATTGAGCAAGATAAATAAAATTTAAGGTATCAAATAAACTAAAGATGCTGGAAATCTGAAATAACAACAGAAAATGCTGGAAACAGTCAGCACATCAGTGAGCATCTGTGACAGAATAGTAAAGTTAATATTTCAAAATTGCAAAGTTAATTCTTCTTTCCCTTTTCACTGATGCTATCTGAACCACTGAATGTTTCCACCATTTTAGAGTCATAGGGGTCATAGAGTGATACAGGGCAGAAACAGGCCCTTCGGCCCAACTTGCCCACACCGGCCAACATGTCCCAGCTACACTAGTCCCATCTGCCCGCGTTTGGTCCTTACCCCTCCAAACCTCCTATCCATCTACTTGTCTACCTGTTTCTTAAATGTTGGGATAGTCCCAGTTACCTCCTCCAGCAGCTTGTTCCATACACCCACCATCCTTTGTGTGAAAAAGCTACCCCTCAGATTCTTATTAAATCTTCTCCCTTCATGTTAAACCTCTGTCCTCTGGTCCTCAATTCACCTACTGGGCAAGAGACTCTGTGCGTCTATCCGAGCTATTCCTCTATAGAGTTTTTCCATTTTTTTACGGGTAGTGGTATGGCGACACATGGAATATTGTGCACAGTTTTGGCCCCTTACCTAAAAAAGGTCAAAATAGCATTGGCCACAATACAAAATGAGAACTTTATTCTGAATTCTGTACTTTCTCCTTTGCTGCATCTATTATACTTGAGTTTGGTCATTAGGTCATAAGTGATAGGAGCAGAATTAGGCCATTCGGCCCATTCAATCATGGCTGATCTATCTCTCCCTCATAACCATATTCTCCTGCCTTTTCCCCATAATCTCTGCCACCCATGCTAATCAAGGATCTATCTATCTCTGCCTTAAAAAATATCCATTGATGGCTGCCACAGCCTTATGTGGCAAAGAATTCCACAGAATCACCACCCTCTGACTAAAGAAATTCTTCCTCTTCTCCTTCCTAACCGAACGCCCTTTAATTCTGAGGCTATGACCTCTCGTCCGAGACTCTCCCACTAGTGGAAACATCCTCTCCACATCCACTCTATCCAGAGTTTGTCTTGATTGTACTTATCTATGGCATATCTGATCTGGTGGGAAACATGCAAAACAAAGTTTTTCACTGGTATACATGACTGCAACAAACCTAAACCTAAACCAAAAAGAGATAGTCAAAAAGCTGTGCAAGTCCTTTGGTGCAACCCAGCTGACCCACATTTTCATCTAAGCTATGTTTAAGAAAGAACTGCATATGTTGGAGAAATCGAAGGTAGACAAAAATGTTGGAGAAACTCAGCGGATGAGGCAGCATCTATGGAGCGAAGGAAATAGATGACGTTTCAGGTCGAGACCCTCTGAAGAAGGGTCGAGACCCGAAACGTCACCTATTCCTTCGCTCCATAGATGCTGCCTCACCCGCTGAGTTTCTCTAACATTCTTCTAAACTCGACAATTAGGTCGCCGCAGTGGGACAGCCCCTTAACTCTCTAGACCTCGACCCACTCCTATCCATGTACCTGGTCAAGTGTCTTTTAAAAGCTGTTAGTGGCGGTACCTGCCTCAGCTATATCTATTCTGGCAGCTCATTCCATATATCCACCACTCTCTGAGTGAAAAACACAGCAGGCTAATTCCTGACATGAGGACAGTCCTATCATGGGAGGTAAAGCAGTTAGAGACTGTATTCCGCAGAAATTAGAAGAGGTGAGGAGTGACCTTATTCAAATAATAAAATCCTAAGGGGAACTTGATAGGGTAGATGTTGAGATGGTTTCACGTGAGTTATGAACAAGGCGACATAGTTGCAAGATGAGGGGCAGTCATTTAAGAATGAGGGGCTTAGAAATGTATTCTGCAGAATTCAATGACCCTGTGGATGGTGGAGCCCAGATCATTATATGTATTTAAGGTTGAGACAGATAAATATTTAAAAAATCAAGCAATTGAGGGCAATGAGGAACTGGTGCAGAAGACGAGTTGAAACCAACACAGATTGATGAAGGTCGGATGATAAATGTTGTCTACATGGATTTTAGTAAGGGTTTTGATAAGATCCATCATGGTGGGCTGATCCAGAAGAAAAAGGTATGGGATTCACGATGACTTGGTCGTATGGATTCAGAACTGGCTTATACATAGAAGACAAGGGGTTATGACGGAATGTAGATATTCTGGCTGGAGGTCTGTGACCAGTGGCGTTCCGCATGGATCTGTGCTGGGACCTCTGCTGTTTGCGAAGTATATAAATAACCTAGCCATAAATGTAGATGGGTTGGTGAGTAGGTTTGCTCATGACACCAACATTGGTGCAACTGCAAAGAGAGAGGAAGACTGTCTGAAGATACAAGTCTGAAGGATATAGGTCAGCTGCAGAAATGGGAAGAAATGGCAAGAGCAGTATAACCTGAGCAAGTGTGAGGTGTTGCACTTTGGGAGGTTGAATGTAGACAATAGACAATAGGTGCAGGAGTAGGCCATTCGGCCCTTCGAGCCAGAACCGCCATACATTGTGATCATAGCTGATCATCCATATTCAGTACCCTGTTCCTGCCCTCACCATATCCGCCATCTTTAAGAGCTCTATCTAACTCTCTCTTGAAAGTATCCAGAGAATTGGCCTCCACCGCTCTCTAGGCAGAGAATTCCACAGATTCACAACTTTCTGGGTGAATCTCCGTTCATCTCTGTTCTAAATGGCCTACCCCTTATTCTTAAACTGTGCCCCCTGGTTCTGGACTCCCCCAACATCGGGGACATGTTTCCTGCCTCTAGCGTGTCCAATCCCTTAATAATCTTATATGTTTCAATAAGATTCCCTCTCATCCTTCTAAACTCCAAAGTGTACAAGCCCAGTCGTTCCATTCTATCAACATATGACAGTGCCGCCATCCTGGGAATTAATCTCGTGAACCTACGCTGCATTCCCTCAATAGCAAGAATGTCCTTCCTCAAATTTGGAGACCAAAACTGCACACAATGCTCCAGGAAGAGTATACAGTTAATGACAAGACCCTTAACAGCATTGGTGTGCAGATGGTTCTTGGAGTCTAAGTTCATAGCTCATTAAAGGTGGCAGCACAAGTGGATAGGATTGAAAAGAAGGTGTATTGTATGCCTGCCTTCATTGCTTGGGGCATTGTGTATTAGAGTCAAGAAGTCATGATGCAATTCTATATGACTTTGGTCAGGTTGCATTTGGAGTATTGCATGCAGTTCTGGTCACCACACTAAAGGAAAGATGTGGAAGCTTTGGAGAGGGTGCAAAGGATGCAGTTTGCCAGAATGATGCCTGGATTAAATGGTATTAGGTCCAGGGAGAGGTTAGAAAGACTGTGATTATTCTTACTGTACGCAGGAGGTTGAGGAAAGACTAATATAAATGTATATTAATATGATAGACATAGAGACAATCAGACAATCAGAACCTTTTATGCAGTGTCCAACACTAGATAGAGGGCATAGCCATAAGATGAAAGGTGAAAAGTTGAATGGAGATGTGCAGTGCAAATATTTTACACGGTGTGGTAGGGGCCTGCATGTGTACTAATCTTATGCACATAACAACACAGAAAGAGACCAGTAGGTCCTTCAGTGCCTAATGCCTCTCTAGGGAAAATTCCCATCAGTCCCCCCCCCCCCCCCCCCCCCCCCCCCCCCGCCCCCCCTCCCCCTCCTTATTTCCCTATATCTCTACAACATTCTTCCTAACACATGCTCATGATTTGAATCTTTTTCTAAATAACCCACAATCAGAGGGTGGTCAATTAACCTCACATGTCTGAAGAAGGGTCTCGACCCGAAATGTCACCCATTCTTTCTCTCCAGAGATGTTGCCTGTGGAGTTACTCCAGCATTTGGTGTCTACCCTCACAACACATCTTTGGGATGTGTGAGCAAAATGGAGTAGCTGGAGGAAACTCATGGAGAAATCATGCAATCTCCACATAGACAACACCAAGATTACGATCAAACCCCTGCTCCTTGGAGGTGTGAGGCAGTAGCAGTAGATGTTGCACCACCCTCTTGCCACTTTGGATCTACATTTGCCTCCATGCTACACAAAGTCTTTATTTTTTTTTTATTGTATGCCAACTTTGTATTTTTATTTTTACTTCTACTATCTTGCACTATCGCTATGACCAGACGCTAAACTGCATTTCGTTGTACCTATACTTGTATTTGTGCAATGACAATAAAGTTGAATTGAATTGAATTGAATAGATGCAAACCACTGGTTAGGCGCAAAAACAGGATGGCCGGGTTACAGTTTGCCAAGAGCACTTAAAAGAACAACAACAGTTCTGGAAAAAGGTCTTGTGGGCAGATGAGACAAAGATTAACTTCAGAGTGATGGAGGAGAGAAGGAACTGCCCAAGATCCAAAGCATACCACCTCATCAGTGAAACATGGAGGTGGGGGTGCTATGGCCTGGGCATGTAGGTACTGAAGGTACTGGCTCACTTATCGTCATTGATGATACAACTGCTGATGCTAGTAGCATAATGAATTCTGAAGTGTATAGACACATCCTATCTGCTCAAGTTCAAACAAATGCCTCAAAACTCATTGGCTGGCGGTTCATTCCACAGCAAGACAATGATCCCAAAGCTAAAGCAACAAAGGAGTTTTTCAAAGCTAAAAAATGGTAAATTCTTGAGTGGCCAAGTCAATCACCCGATCTGAACCCAATTGAGCATGCCTTTTATATGCTGAAGAGAAAACTGAAGGGGACTAGCCCCCAAAACAAGCATAAGCTAAAAATGGCTGTAATACAGGCCTGGCAGAGCATCACCAGAGAAGACGCCCAGCAACTGGTGATGTTCATGAATCGCAGACTTCAAGCAGTCATTGCATGCAAAGGATATGCAACAAAATACTAAACATGACTACTTTCATTTACATGACTCTGCTGTGTCCCAAACATTATGGTGCTCTGAAATGGTGGTGTTATATATAAACATTGATGTAATTTCTACATGGTGAAACCAAAATGTATAAAAATACCCTTTAATAAAATCTGACAATGTGCACTTTAACCACATGTGATTTTTTCTATTACAAATCTCAAATTGTGGAGTACAGAGGCAAATAAATAAATGATGGGTCTTTGTCCCAAACATGGACGGCACTGTACAGGGTAAATGCACAGAGTCTTTTACCCAGAGTTGGTGAATCTAGGACCAGAGAACATAAGTGCAAGGTGAGAGGGGAAAAAATTAATAGAAACCTGAGGAGAAACTTTTTCACATCGAGGGTGGGGTATATGGAACGAACGAGCCTCCTGAGGAGGTACTATAACAGCATTTAAAAGACATTTGGATAGATACGTGGATAGGAAAGGTTTAGAGGGATAAGGGCCAAACGCGGGCAGGTGGGACTAGTGTCGATGGGGCATCCTGGTCAGCATGGGCATTTATTATATTGTTTACAGTGTACTATGTTTACATATTCTGTTGTGCTGCTGCAAGTAAGAATTTCATTGTTCTATCTGGGACACATGACAATAAAACACTCTTGACGAAGTTGGACCGAAGGACCTGTTTCCATGCTCTAGATTTTCTGCTGCATTAACGGTGAATGCCTCATTTAAGTTGCCTTTCCTTTCTACAGGATGGTCCCATAGTGCCCACATGTTCCAGGATGCGCATTCCATGAGTTTGAAGTGTCCGATCATGCCTCCATTATTAAATTAACTCTTAAGTCGTAATAGAATGCCAGCTTGCATTCCTTTCCTCTGCTGCACCTAATTACCCATTCACTAAAATCCTGAGCTTCATCCACTGCAGGCGCAGAAATCTGTCAGCCCGGGCTTCATTCTACTCACGCTGAATTAACTAACCCTCCCAAGTTGAGCAATGTTCTAAAGAAACAAATAGGTCCTCAGGATAGCGACCGTCAAGTTTTAGTTATTGTGCAATCATCCTTGCAATTGCCCAACATTTTGCAGGACTGCCAACTGTAAAGCAGCTCGTCAAATCAAGTCAGATCATACACACAAGAGTCAAGAGTGTTTTATTGTCATGTGTCTCAGAGAGAACAATGGAATTCTTACTTGCTGCAGCACAACAGAATATGTAAACATAGTACACTGTAAACAATAGAATAAACAAGAACGGTGAAGTACAGCTACAATGAAAATCATGCTCATAGCAGCATCACAGGCTGGTAAATTAGAACAAGGTATAAAACATAAATGCTGCATTACTATGACTTTGTTAGTGCAAAACATATTATAAAACAAATTCATGGTAGTGCAAGATGTTCGTTCGTTCGCTGGTGTGTCAGATGATGTAGCTCGCTGTTGGCTTCTGTCGTCGTCCAACACGTTGACAGAATTGTCGCCCGACGCGTCACAGAGTGCATCGCGTCGTCGCTTCCAGGGATCGCCACGAGGAGGCTTCTGTCATGATCCCCAAGTGCAAGACGAAGGGCTATAATGTTCTGTTGCTGAGATAGGATTAGGGTAGTGCACCAGATAGCTCCATGAACTGCTCCACAGAATATAAATGCTGACTATGAAACTTAACTACATCCTCACAAGAAACCAACCACTCAAACCCTTAAAATTCCTTCACTCACTGAAATTATGAATCCCAAGTTCTGGAAGTACAGGTGGAGCTGAATCTTGTGGCACTTTCCATTGAATGTAGCTGGTTTGGGTTGCTGTCGTGAAAATAACCCAAGCATTTGTATAGCATAGATATTAGTTTCTGTCACTATCTTGTATAGCATCGATCTGTCACACTTGCCACGCCTCCAGACACTTGAGCAAGCCTTCCACACTCCTCCACTGAGCTATGTAGAGTTACTCCTGCATTTAATCTGCTCCTCTAATCTATCACTTGGTATAAATACCTGAGATCATCACCAATTGAGTGCCGACTAATCAGTTCTGCGTTCTGTTGGTTCAATAGCAGTTCTGAGTTGTGTCGATTCCAGGTTTATATCTTTCGTTTCCATTTGAGTTTGGGTTTTCTTCAGTACTTCTCGGTGAGCCTGCATTCGAGTCCTTTCCATCTCTGAGCCTTCTGACAGATTAGTCGGCCAATATGGACTTGGCAGGCAATCCTGGTCAGCTCGACCAGAGTTTGGATGTCCCCAGTTCCAGGACTGAGAAGATATTGGCTCATCTTTACAAGGCTGTTCAACACCAAGGCTCCACTCTCGGCACCCATGAGGTTCGAATAGACCAACTTACTGGTCGAATAGACCTACTTACATATACCGTCGAGCAGTTAGCAACCAGTGTCAACCAGCTTCTGGTACACCTCGCCAATTCCTCCCGTCTCTGCTGATGCCTCTCTGCCTCCGTCCACTTCCAGCCGTTTCCAGCCCAGTCTGGAACCAGTTCTTCCCACCCCAGAGAGGTACCATGGCAATCCTTCTACCTGCAGGTCATTCCTATCCCAGTGCGCTCTGGTTTTTGAGCTACAACCGTCCTACTTCTGCGCTGAAAGCTCCAAAGTAGCCTATGCTGTCTCCCTGCTGTCAGGACGTGCTTCAGCCTGGGGTACAACAGCCTGGGAGAGACAGCTTAACCTGCCAGGACTTTGCCCGTTTTTCGGCAGAGCTGAGAAAGATTTTCGACCACCCTTTAGTCGGAAGAGAGCAGCCCAGAGGATGCTGCATCTCTGCCGGGGGTACGCCCTGTTGCTGTTTACGCTATTGATTTTCGAACCACTGCTTTAGAGAGCGGTTGGTGCGATACTGCTCAGCTCAGTATCTTCATCCCTGGCCTCAAAGAGAACCTGAAGGATGAGTTGGCCTCTCTGGACCTCCCTCGGATCTGGGCGCGCTGATTGATTTAACCATCCGGATCAATAACCTGCTCTGAGAGCGAAAGTGAGACAAGCTATCAGCAGCTCTCAAATAGTGTCCTTAAAGCCCTGTCCCACGGTACGAGTTCATTCCAAGAGCTCTCCCGAGTTTGCCCTGATTCGAACTCGGAGATTTACGGTAATGGCCGCTCGTCGGTACTCGGGGCTCTCGTGGACATTTTTCAACATGTTGAAAAATCTTCACAAGTCTTCCCGAGCTTACCTGCCGTTAGCGAGTCATCCTGAGTACCTGCTGTTAGCGTTACGAGCCGCTAAGAGACGTCCCCGAGCTCCGATGTACCCGCTACGTTCATTCTCCGTGCTTACCACGAGTTTGATTTTTTTTAAACTTGGGAGAGCTCTTGGAATGAACGTACCGTGGGACAGGGCCATTACCCATCACACCCCTCTCTTCACGGTGTGCCGATTGTCTCGCTTCCCTCGGGAGGAAGAAACCCCACGCATCCCGGTCCTGATCCAGTGGAGGGGAGCCTATACAGATAGGCCGCACCAGGCTGAGCGAGGCCGAGTGCCAGAGACACATACGGGAGAGGTGTTGTCTCTACTGTGGAAGTCCTGGACACTTCATCGCTGCTTGCCCGGTAAAAGCCACCGCTCCCCAGCTAGAGAGGGATTATGGGTAAGCACGGTTTATTCCCCTCCTATTTCCACCAGACTCACTCCGATTACGGTACGCTTTGGAGACACGCTATTGAAACTTAATGCTCTGATTGACTCGGGGGCAGATGATAGCTTCATTGATGTCACTGTCGCTCGAAAAGTTCTGATTCCCACCGTTAAAGTCGAAGTGCCCCGCCAAGCCAGTGCAGTTGATGGAAGAATAATTGGTATGGCTTCACTCTCTACTCTCCCTCTATAACTTTGTGTTAATGGGAACCACAGGGAGAGAATTCAGTTGCTTCTGCTAAACTCACCTCTTGTCCCTGTCGTTCTGGGTCGGCCTTGGCTGACTACTCACAACCCCACCGCAGACTAGTCCACTGGCAAGATCATCACTTGGGGGAGGATTGTCACGTTAATTGTCTTCGGTCTGCTTGTCTTCCCCTCACCTCTGTGTCTGTTGCTCTGAGTGACAATCCTGACCTGTCCAAAGTACAATCCGAGTTTCATGACCTGAAAGAGGTTTTCTGCAAATCCCGAGCCACCTCTTTACCTCCTCACCGCCCTTATGATTGTGCCATTGACTTATTATCCGGTACTTCTCCAACCCGCGGTTGGTCGTCTGTACTCCCTCTCTGCTCCTGAGATCAACGCCATGGAGAGATACATTTCGGAGTCTCTGGCCGCTGGTTTAATTCCTCCATCCTCCTCTCCCGCGGGGGCAGGATTTTACTTTGTGAGTAAGAAGGATGGCGACCTTCGCCCTTGCATTGACTATCAAGGCCTGAATTACATCACTGTCGAAAACCGTTACCCCATGCCACTCATCTCCTCTGTCTTCAGCTGCCTGCAACATGCCACCATGTTTACCAAGCTGGATCTACGCAATGCCGACCATTTGGTTTGCATCAAGAAAGGAGATGAGTGAAAGACAGCCTTCAACCCACCATGCCCTTCGGCCTGACCAACGCCTGGCTGTCTTCCAGGCTCTGGTCAATGATGCTGAACCGGTTTGTCCGTGTATCTGGATGACATCCTCGTCTACTCTGCATCGGAACATAGCCGCCCATGTCCGTCTCGTCCTGCAGTGGCTATGGGAGAACCAGCTGTTCGTCAAGGCAGAATAGTTGAGCTCCACCAGTGCACGTTGTCCTTCCTGGCATTCGGCGAAGCGGCTCAACCCCATCATGCCCGGTGGGCCCTGTTTTTCACCCGGTTTAACTTCACCTTGTCGTACCGTCCTAGGTCCTAGAATGTCAAGCCCGACTCCCTCTCCCGCCAGTTCCTTTCCGACCAGGACAACCATTCCCACAAACCCATTCTGCATCCCACCTGCCCGGTGAGCTTTGGGAGATCGAGACCACAGTTCGCAATGCCCAGCGTCATCACCCGATCCTGGTTCTGGACCCCCCAATAAGTTATTTGTCCCAGTCTCTGTCCGCTCTGAAGTGCTCCAGTAGGCCGATTCCTCTAACCTCGCCTGTCATCCTGGCATCGGCTGCACCCTCTACCTGCAGTGCCAGCGGTTCTGGTGGCCCACCGTGGAGGCCGACACCCGGTCTTTCGTCTCCGCCTGCTCTGCCTGTGCACAGAATAAGACGTCCCACCAGCCTCCCTCTGGTCTCCTTCATCCCCTGCCTGTTCCCCACCGTCCCTGGTCCCACATCGCCCTGGACTTCATCACTGGCTTGCCTCCGTCCATGGGTAATATGGTTATTCTCACCATTGTGGACCGTTTCTCCAAGGCTGCTCATTTCCTTCCTCTTTCTAAGCTCCCATCTTGTGTAGAACTCGCTCACCTCATCATAAACCAAATCATCAGACTCCATGGTTTCCCTTGAGACATCGTCTCTGACAGGAGTCCGCAGTTCACCTCACAATTTTGGAAGGCTTTCTGCTCCCTGGTTGGCTCCTCCGCCAGCCTCTCTTCTGGGTTCCATCCACAATCTAATGGTCAGTTGGAGAGAGCCAACCAGGACCTGGAGCCCACCCTATGTTGTCTGGTATCCCCCAAGCCTGCCAGTCTAGCAAATTGGTATGGGTCGAATATGCCCACAATTCTCTGCCCAGTTCTGCCACCGACTGGTCTGTCGCCATTCCACTACTCCCTTGGTTATCAGCCACCTCTGTTCCCAGACCAAGAGGAGGACGTCTCCGTTCCCTCTGCCCATTGTCGCAGTCTTCGGACCTGGAAGGAGGCCCGTTCTGCCCTGCTCTGCACCACTTCCAGGTACAGACAACAGGCAGATCGTCACCGAACCCCTGCCCCTCGCTATCACCCTGGTCAAAGGGTATGGCTGTCCACCCAAGATCTCGGCTTCCGCGTTGAGTCCCGTAAATTGGCCTCCCGGTTTATTGGCCCATTCTCGATTCTCAAGATCATTAACCGGTCTGCACTCCGCCTTAGACTGCCCCGGTCTATGCGGATTCACCCCACCTTCCACGTATCCCGGGATTGTCCTCCAGCTCCCTGTCCCCCGCTCCTCTGCTACCTCCGCCACTCCTCATCATTGACGGTGGTCCGGTGTACACCGTGAAGCAACTGCTGAAGTCCCGGCGGCGTGGCAGAGGGATCCAGTACCTGGTTGTCTGGGAGGGCTACGGTCCAGAGGAGAGGAGCTGGATTCCTGCCCGTGACATCCTGGACCCCTCCCTAATCCGTGACTTTCATCAGCAGTATCCGGACCAGCCAAAGAGGATGCCAGGAGGTGTCCGTGGGAACGGGGCTCTGTCACACTTGTCATGCCTCCAGACACTTGAGCACGCCTTCCACACTCCTCTCCTGAGCTATTAGTAGTTAAACCTGCATTTAATCTGCTCCTGTAATCTATCTCTGGGTATAAATACCTGAGATCATCACCAATTGGGTGTCAACTAATCAGTTCTGCATTCTGTTGGTTCGATAGCAGTTCCGAGTTCTGTCGGTTCCAGATCTATCTCTTTCAGTTCCATTTCAGTTTGGATTTTGGGTTTTCTTCAGTACTTCTCGGTGAGCCTTTCCATTTCTGAGCCTTCTGACAACTTTACACTAATCAGCCCATACCTGAATATTGTCTAGGTCATGCTGGATGTAACCACAAACTGTCTTATTTTACTGAGGAATTGCATTAGAATTGAATATTGTGCAATCACCAGTGAAGACTCCCATAACCAACCTTACGGTCTGAGGAAGGTCAATGATAAAGCAGCTAGAGAAATTGGGTGCAGCCCTGGGGAAATCTTACATTGATGTCCAAGTCATGATAGACATTGAGAGGGTTCTTGACCAGCAGAATATGAATAAGATGATGTGAACAAGTGTCAGAGCAGAAGGGAAAGAAGCAAAGTGCTGGAGTAACTCAGCAGGTCAACAGCATTTCTGGAGGACATGGACATGCGACGTTTCAGGTCAAGACGATTCGGAAGGGTCTCAACTTGAAACGTCGCCTGTCCATGTTTTCCAGAGATGGTGCCTGGTCTGCTGAGTTACTGCAGCAGTTTGTGTCCATTTGTGAATTAACCAGCATCTGCAGTCCCTTGTTTCTACCAAGTGTCAGCAGGTTTAAGGTACTGAGTTGCCTACTCCTGATGAAAGATCTTCAGTCTAAAATATCAACTCTGCTTCTATGCCCACAGATGGGACCTGACCTAGAGTTATAGTCATTCAGCATGGAAACAGGCCCTTCACCACCAACTTGCCCATCCTGACCAAGATGCCCCATCTATAGTTGTCCCACCTGCCTCCCCCGGCTTTTAAATCCTCCTCTTATTCACCTAAATATAATTTCCCGCTTTTTCGGCATTAGATTTAATTTGCAATGCAAACATCTATTCTACCTGTCTGTCCACGATCAAAAAACTGCTGCAAATCTGAAATAAAAACTGCAAAAGCTGACAACATTCAAGCAGGTTGTACATAGAGAAATTGATTTAACATTTTTTGATTCAACATCCTTATCCTTCCTGTAGTTAATTACACCAACGAGTTATGCCATGTAAACATGCAAGAGCAGGTTTTTATTAATTTGCATATAATGACACAGAGGGAGGATATTTGGCCCATGAATCCAAGCTGGCTCTCTGCAGAGCAATCCCACCAGTCCTGTTTCACATTTGCTCATCTCCCAATTAAGTTAGCAGTATGTGGTTGAGTTAGAGTCATAGAATGATACAGTGTGGAGACAGGCTCTTCGGCCCAACTTGACCACACCGACCAACATGTCCCAGCTACACAAGTCCCACCTGCCTGCGTTTGGTCCATATCCCTCCAAACCTGTCTTATCCATGTACCTAGACAACTGTTTCTTAAACGTTGGGATAGTCCCAGCCTCAACTCCCTCCCCTGGCAGCTTGTTCCATACACCCTCGTGTGAAGGATGTGGGAGGAAAACCAATCCCTGGGTGGAATTCACATTATAGATGCAGGAGAACATGCAAACTCCGCACAGACAGCACCAGCAGCTGTGGGGCAACAGCACTAATAGCACCCCCCACCCCCCGAGCCAGCCTTGTCTAATCATAAATATTAAGAAAAATTCTAGTTCCATTTCCTCAGAAGCTCTGTTGTGCAGTTCCCTCCAGTTTGAAAAATACTTCCATTCCACTCCACTGTGAAATCTCCTCAAGGTATGCCTACTTTGAAGAGGTTCTCCTCCTCCCTCCAAAGACAGTTTAACAACCTCCTCCCTCACTGCCCTCCCTCTGTGATTCCCCCTTCCCTCCAACTCCACGCTTCTTCCCGCCCCCACCACCCCCACATCAGTCTGAAGAAGATCCTCGACCAGAAACGTCACCTATTCCTTCGCTCCATAGATGCTGCCTCACCCGCAGAGTTTCTCCAGCATTTTTTATCTACCTTCCATTCTTATTCCTATTATTTAGCCACTATCCAAGGTGCTGCAGCCCTTATTATTCTTCAGGTTACAACCTTGATACCAAATTGTTTTGAGGCAACTTATCAAATATCTTTTGGGAATATTGTTGTGGTAAGCTAATTGGAAATGCATAGCAACCCTGAAGTTGCAAAGATCTTCTACAATTAAAGCCGCTCCTCTCTCCTCCCTAAAATCTTAATTATGGATTTTCCAGCATTTCTTTCATCATCAATGTGGTTTGTCATTTGAACTGTCCTTCCTGATTCATCCAATTCACATCACGCCAGAGTTTAATGTAGAGGTGAGTTAAGAATTTGTGCAAACGCCCAGTTGAGGCCAAATCAAGCCACAAGTAGCGTAAGAAGGAACTGCAGATGCTGGTTTAAACCGAAGATGCACATAAAGAGTTGGAGTAACTCAGCGGGACAGACAGCATTTCTGGAGAGAAAGAATGGGTGACATTACAGGTCAAGACCCTTCTTCGGAAGGAGGTCTGAAGAAGGGCCTTAAGCCGAAACGTCACCTATTCTTTTGTCCAAAGATGCTGTCTGTCCCGCTGAATTACTCCGGCCTTTTTGTGTCTTATCAAGCAACAAGTATCCCAGCCGAGCCTCACTTATGCTAAATTCAGCACACGGTGAAATTAAACAAATGTAAGGAGAACATTGCTATTTCATGCATAATATCAAATTCAACTCAACAGCATTTTCACAGGGTCTGTGAAGCATATACTGTAAATGTGTCTGAATACATTTACTTAAAGCACAAAGCATTGTGCAGCATATATTTACTGTAGAGTTTAGAGATATAGCGTGCAAACAAACCCTTCGGCCCACCGAGACTGCGCTGCCCATTGATCACCCATTCACACTAGTTCCTGTTAGTCCACTTTCACATCCACTCCCGACACATTACATAAGTCATTTAACCTACGAGCCGGCACGCCTTTGAGATGTGGGAGGAAACCAAAGCACCCGGTGGAAACCCACGAGGTCACAGGGAGAACATGCAAACTTTACAAATACAGCAGCTGAGGTCAGGATCGAACCCAGGTCTCTGGCCCTGATAGTGATCAGCTCTTGACAGAGCTGACAGCTCAGCAAAGTTGACAGCTCTTGTGTTGATATTCTGCTGAGCCAGTCTGAAAGCAATAGCTGAAGTGTTGGCTTCACATGCCTGGGAACAATGGTGTTGCTAGCAGGAATAATATTCATTCACTCCAGTGTCTCTTCTGTCATTCCTAAGATGGAGACCCAGCTGGACCAAATCCAACCAAAGTTCTGGATGGTCTATGAAGCACATTTTATTCCCATCATGTTCCTATGAACTCCCCCATACATTACCACTCACTAGCAGAATAGGGGAATGTGGCCAATCAGCCTACCTATCCACACATCTTTGGGACAGGGACAGTGTACTAATTGTGGATGATCAGCCATAATCATATTGAATGGCGGAGCTGGCTCGAAGGGCCGAATGGCCTACTCCTGCACCTATTTTCTATGTTTGGGATATGGGAGGAAACCGGTGCATGCCGCAAAAATCGGTATGGTCGCAAGGAAAATGTTCAAACTCCACGCAGACAAGGTTTGATTCCTCACAGTGACTGGAGCTATAAGGCGTGGCCTCCCTGCTCCCCACTACTATCTATGTGATCCAGCTGCACCTCGGTTTCATGTTCCACCTAATCTCCACACCCTGGGCCAACGTCGATCAAGCTCAACTCTGAATACACCCAAAACAGAAAACCCGTAGCCTTAGGACGTAGTTCATTCTGAAAGTGTACCACCTTCCCTGCGATTAAAATCTGCCCACCTGTCTTTTTGTGGGAATCAAGCTAAGCGGAAAATGCTGAATAGACAACATGTGCGTCACATTCTGGGAAGATGCTGGATCGACATAACATGTGCGTCACATTCCGGGAAAGGTGTTTTGGTTGCAACACTTGGAAATAAATGCGTCCGTGCATGGGGACCTGGACGATTAAATGCCACGTCAACCCAATACCTAAACATGTTCAGCCACGCTCAGCTTGATGTCAGAACCTTATTGAAGTAACTTACAGTAAACGTTTTAACGTGTATTCATGCATTTGGCTTGTTTCAGCATTTTGCTTTGTTCTCAGGTTTGACCTTCCGGGGATCCAGGGATTAAATTTCGTGCTGAGAAATTCTTTGGGCGGCGGAGGTGTTGCATCTTTGAGGATTGACCCGCAGGTATGAAACCGTTTCCATGCTTATAATAATAATAATAATAATAATAATCAATGTATTTGTATAGCACGTTTAAAAACAACTCACGTTGACCAAAGTGCTTCACATCAGTGTAGGTACTAATTTGATACATACAACGGTGGACAGACCCAACAATACATACATAAACTGTTTACAGCGTCCCATCAGAGGGGCTCAAAAACGCTAGGGAGTAGAAATAGGTTTTGAGTCGATGGTGGGGGCAGTTCTGATGAGGAGCGGGATGCTATTCCACAGTTTGGGTGCTGCAACCGCAAAAGCAGGGTCGTCCCTGAGCTTAAACCTAGACCACGGGATAGTCAGTAGCCCCAAGTCGTCCGACCTGAGGGACCTGGAGGTAGAATGGTTGGTTAGAAGATGTTTGATATAAGGTGGGGCAAGCCCGTTAAGGGCTTTGTAAATGTATAAGAGGAGCTTGAAGTTGATTCTATACCGTACTGGGAGCCAGTGGAGAGAGGCCAGGATGGGGTGATGTGGTCCCTTTTACGGGTACCCCGCAGAAGTGTCGCTGCGACGTTTTGGACCAATGCAGGCGGGACAGGGATGATTGGCTGATGCCAGTGTATAGGGAGTTGCAGTAGTCAAGGCGGGAAAAGGTGAATGCGTGGATGATCTTTTCAAGGTCGTCGAATTTGAGGAAAGATTTGATTTCAGCTATTGTACGAAGCTGGAAGAAACCAGCTTTTATTACAGAGTTGACTTGCTTGTCAAACCTTAATGCGGAGTCAAATATCAAACATTTTGTTTCGGCTCCGTTAGTTGTTGCCATTTGAGCAGGCAATTTTATTTCGATAAGCACACATTATTGTAGCACCAATGCTTTTCCAACCGGATACTGCTCAACGACTGGGCAGAATTGCTGGAAAGGTCTTTGCCAATACTGTTGAATTGTATTGTGAGCCGTATTGTGAGCCGAATTCGTTACGTTTTCCTAAAGGAGTGCGGCAGTTTATTAGCGCTCAAAAGCGCTCACTGCCAGCTTGTCATCCATCCTCTTTGTAAAACCTGAGTCCTGTGGAAACAGGCCCTTCGGCCCAACTTGCCCATACCGGCCAACATGCCCCAGCTACACTGGTCCCACCTTGCCCGCCTTTGGCCCATATCCCTCCAAACCTGTCCTATCCATGTTCCTGTTTCTTAAATGTTGGGATAGTCCCAGCCTCAACTACCTCCTCTGGCAGCTTGTTCCTTACACCCACCCCCCTTTGTGTGGAAAAAGTCACCCCCCGAGATTCCTATCACCTGCCACTGGTTTTGGGGCAGCACGGTGGCGCAGCGGTGCAGACCTTGCAGCGCCAGAGACCCGGGGATCCCACTACGGTGCTGTCTGTACGGAGTTTGCACGTTCTCCCCGTGACCTACGTGGTTTTCTCCGAGATCTTCGGTTTCCTCCCACACTCCAAAGACGTACAGGTTTGTAGCTTAATTGGCTTGGTATAAGTGCAAATTGTCCCTAGTGGGTGTAGGATAGTGTTAGTGTGCGGAGATCGCTGGTCGGCGCGGACTCGGTGGGCCTAAGGGCCTGTTTCCGCGATGTATCTCTGAACCCAAAACTAAACAGAATGGTCGCGTATGTAACCGGTGTGAAATGTCGTCGTACTGTGTTGACTGTGGTCACGGGCTCTCTGCCGAGCACACCGCTGCCCGAATGTTCATTTTGAACACAGCGGTTGCAAAGGAAGCCACAATAAATGACAATAAATATTATTTTACAGGGTAAAGCGTATGGACAGATGTTGTTGGATTTTCAATTGAGGAATCTCCCTGATCTAAAGACGCTTGTGGATGAGTAGAGGAGACGTGCGGAAGGCCGAGTTTCGGGATCCTGTGCTGCATGCCTGCACAAGCACATGATGTCGATGCCTCTGCTGGGATGCCTTTTTACACAGTGACAAATGTACGCCATATAGAAACACAGAAAACACATAGGTGCAGGAGTAAGCCATTCGGCCCTTGGAGCCAGCACCGCCATTCGAAATGATCATGGCTAATCATCTAAAATCAGTACCCCGTTCCTGCCTCATCTCCATATCCATTGATTGCGTTAGTCCCAGGAGCTAAATCTAACTCACTCTTGAAAACATCCATTGAAATGGCCTCCACTGCCTTCCGTGGCAGAGAATTCCACCGATTCACAACTCTCTGGGTGAAAAAGGTTTCCTCATCTCAGTCTTAAATGACCTACCCCTTGTTCTTAAACTATTAATAATTTCTACGTAGTAAACTAAAACAAGTTGATTTTTTAAAATTCAGTCTGAAGAATGCCCGACATGATACGTCGCCTGACAGACGCTGCCTGACCCACGGAGTTACTCCAGCACTTTGTGTTTTGCTCAAGATTCCAGCATCTGCAGTCTCTCCTAACTTCGGAATTTTCCATTGCTATTTTTAACCATTTTAACCATTTTCTCATTCCGATGACTTTACGAGTAAATATAAATACATATATATATAAACTGCTGGAGGAACTCAGTGGCTAAGCAGCATTCATTCATCTGTGGAGAGCAAGAGACATATTCGGAGTTTGGAAACACAGACCTTCCCTTTGCCTTCAATGATGCTGCTTGACCCGCTGAGTTTCTCCGGCAGTTTATCTTGTACTCCGGATTCCAACTTTTTTTACAACAGAGACTGCACTGAGATAGTAAATAAAAAGCAAAAAATGGTGCCAACACTCAGCAGGTCGCGTAGTATCTGGGGAAAGAGGGACGAAGTTAAAACTCGCGTCGAGAGGGTTCCTCGACTTTGTGAAGTAGTGAAAGGCGTTGTGGGTTTAACGGTGTCAATGGATAATAGCGAGTTCGTGTTTAATTAAGTTTACCCTACAGTTATAACACAAGTATTTTGTGTTTTAATTGTAATTTAGTAATAAATCACTTTCTTTAACAGTAATGTGTGATAATTTATGAAAATCAAATGTTACGATTGTACAATTAATTTCTTTTGCCGCGATGTTTAAATGCCTTATGTATACTTGTGCTACAATTTGTAAGCCTGCTTTAACGGGGAAAGCGTGCTGTGGCCCGTGTACTTCCTGTGTCTGACCTTTACAACAGCAGTGCATGTCAGATGTAGCTCATTATTTTAATCCACAGATGTGAAGTGCCGGAATTAAACAGACACCAACTATTCGTGGAGACAGAGGCTGCTAATGGCATCATTAAAGTAACAGATGTGCATTTCCTGTCGGGGGTTATAACAGCTCAACGTGTAGTAAGGAACTGCAGATGCTGGTTTAAACCGAAGGTAGACGCTGGAATAACTCAGCGGGGCAGGCAGCATCGCTGGAGAGAAGGGATGAGTGGGTGGTATTGTGGGTCGAAACCCTTCTTCAGACTAGAGTCAGGGGAATGGGAAACGAGAAATATAGACGGTGATATAGAGAGATATAGAACAAATGAATGAAAGATATGCAAAAATGTAACGATGATAAAGGAAACAGTCCATTGGGCGTGGGCACCGAAGCATTTAGATAATGTCCTGAATTGGGCGTTAGGTCGTTTCATCCTGGTCATACGATAAAATACTATTTGAAAGCAATTCAAAAGGTATAAATTTACTCATTATTAGTATTTACGATATAGCTTTGTTGTAAAGTTCCACAGAGTCATACAGCATGAAAACAGACCCTTCGGATTACTGCGTCGGCGCTGGCCATCAAGTGCCATTTATATTATTCAATAGAAACAGATAGAAACACTCGGCAGACCGGGAGCATCTGCTGAGATAAGCATAAAGCTCTTACCGTTTCAGGTCGAAGACCATACTATCTGCATGGTTTTATTGTAAATCAGTCTTCCTTGCTTCAAATATTCATCTAATTATGTCAATATGAGATCACCTATTCCCAGCAGTCTGGGCAGTGTGTTCCAGATTTTAACCATCTCAGCGGTTGGGGAAATAAATCTTCCCTTCACTTTAAACCCACGTCCTCTTATCGTGGGCATGTTTAGAAAACTTAAGAGGACTTGCCCTTTGCAAGGCAGTTGAATCTCAAATGAAGTAGCACATTCTTTTTTATTTTATTTTTTTAAACAAAATAAACTTTATTCAGTATTTAACAAATATATACAAAACAGGTACTGTGCAAAAACAAAAACCTTCTGACATTCTCGGAGGCCATAGGTACATTGAACGAGTCCTCTCCACCCGGAACCATGAAGCCGTAAATTCTACCACGGTGTTGAATTCAATATTGCCCGTCTCGATATCACGGGAGGCGATGGCCGGGAAACGATATTTCTGGGGCCTACGGCCACACTTTACAGATATCCATCAAATTACGTCTCCAATGACTTGACTGCTGGAGTAACTCAGCGGGACTGGCAGCATCTCTGGAGAGAAGGAATGGGTGACGTTTCTGGTCGAGACCCTTCTTCAGAACTGTCCCTCATTCCTTCACTCCAGAGATGCTGCCTGTCCCGCTGAGTTACTCCAGCATTCTGTGTCTATCTTCGGTGTAAACCGGCATCTGGAGTTCCTTCCTCCACAAATATTAACACGGATTCGTTAAATCTAAACGTAATGCGAACACATCCTTTCTTTTTCGTTAACCATAGCTGGTGAATATTTTACCGACCTTTCCTCCGTGGAATGATGTCTGAAGTTTTCGATCGCACGATGTTGATTTCAGTGCAAATCACGTTGACGGTCTAATCTGATTATGTGTCTAGTAGATTCGCCAAGCGATGCCCATCACACATTCAATGCTGATTTATTTGTTTTAAAGTAAGTTTCTGAGAAGCAAAGAAACAGACGCAAGTGTAGGCCTCGCGAACCTGCCTAGTACTCTGACGCCTCCAGTCTCAAACACCACGGATCTCACATCCCTGCATTCACACACGCTTTCAATCGCAACCTTGTGAATATTTAATTTCCCGACATCCGCAGACTTGGGTCGGCAAAGAATTCCAAAGATTCACAACCTTCCCTCAGAAGAATTGCTTCTGACCACAGTCCTAAACGGCCCACTCCTTTTTGTGAGAACATGCTTTTTCGACCTCTCGTCCCTCGCTCCCTGCAACATCTACATGCATTCAGTCACTCGTCCACGTATATAATCAATAACAATATTCGCATTTGTTAAAGATTGATCTATTTCATAGGTGTAGTTTAGTTTAGAGATACAGCGCGGAAACAGGCCCTTCGGCCCACCGAGTCCGCGATGTCCGGCAATCCCCACACATTAACACTATCCTACTACACACACTAGGGACAATTTATAATTTGAAAGAAGCCCATTACCCTAAAAAATGTCTGCGTCTTTGGAGTGTGGGAGGAAACCGGGGCACCCGGAGAAACCCCACGGGGGGAACTTGCAAACTCCATACAGACAGCACCCGTAGTCTGGATTGAACCCGGGTCTCTGGCGCTGTTGGGCAGTAACTCTACCGCGCCTCCGCAGTTCTTTCTTAAAATATGTTTTGCTTAATTCCACGTACTCTGGTATGCTTATTGCGCTTTGTGTATATCAAGAGTATTAAATAAAACTCACAAAAGATGGAGTATCATTAAACTAATTCGGTCTAAATACATGGCTCACCATTCTAATAGCCAATAGCCTGCCTGTGACATATTCCATGTGATACAAATTTAATCAGAAACAAATTATTCATTTTTGAAGGAAATGTTCACCCAATACTGTAACTGCCCCTCAAATTTTCTTTCAAGGTAAATATTTTTAGTTCAAAGTCTGAGTGAGGCTTTTGAGGACTCAACTCAGAATGTTAGAAATATTTCCACATATGCACATTGATGCTAAGTCGGTTGCTCATTTAAAATGTGAGCTCATCTTACGAATTGGTGAATTCTGAGGTGTCTAGGAAGGAACTGCAGATGCTGGTTTACACCGAAGCTAGACACAAATGCTGGAGTCGCTCAGCGGGACAGGCAGCATCTCTGGAGAGAAGGAATGGGTGACGTTTCGTGTCGAGACTCTTCCAAGCTGCATCTTCGGTTCCTTCCTACACATCTCACCTAGCCCACAGCTAACAATGGCCTAGAGTGATACAGTGTGGGAAAAGGCCCTTCAGGCCAACTTGCCCACACCGCCAATATGTCCCGGCTACACTAGTCCCACCGGCTGCGTTGGTCCATATCCCTCCAAACTTGTCCTATCCATGTACCTGTCTAACTGTGTCCTAAACGTTGGGCTAGTCCCTGACTCAACTACCTCCCCTGGCAACTCGTTCCATACACCCACCACCATTTGTGAAAAAGTTACTCCTTAGATCCTACTAAATATTTTCCCTTTCACCTTAAACTTATGTCCTCTGGTCCTCGATTCTTTCATCCTTTTATCTGTTCCCTTTATTGCATATCTTTCATTAATTTGTTCTATATCTCTCTACATCTCCGTCTGTATCTCTCGGTTCCCTTTCCCCCGACTCTCAGTCTGAAGAATAGTCTCGACCCGAAACGCCACCCATTCCTTCTGTCTAGAGATGCTGCCTGTCCCGCTGAGTTACTCCAGTTTTGTTTGTATCTACGGTATAAACCAGCATCTGCAGTTCCTTCTGACTAAAATTATGGAACAGGTACGCGAGGAAAATTGCCTTGTTTTCCTCTATAACATTGTCATCAGTGCAGTTGACCCGGTATAATTGGTGAATCCATCAAACCTGGACAGATTGCCTGTACTCAAGACCGTGCCGTCCAAATCCAGCTGAGAAGTGGCAACGATATTAAGACTTGAAACTCTTGATAGCGTCCTTGAAATAAAAACGGAAAAAATAAAACACGAAGGACAAACTAGTAGCTAAACGCGTAATGTAAAACGTGTACCTCGTTATTTTTTAAATTATTTGCCATTTTAAAAGCCAATTTAGATACGATAGCGCATTTTAAGAGACTTTGTACAGGCGTATGAATATGCCGGGAATAGAGGGTTATGGATTGTGTGCGGGTAGATGCGAGATGGTCTTGGCATCATAGATAGACACAAAATGCTGGAGTAACTCAGCGGGACAGGCAGCATCTCGAGAGAAGGAATAGGTGACGTTTCGGATCGAGACCCTTCTTCAGACTGATGTCAGGGGAGTGAGCGGTACAGAGCAAATATCCGCTATAGGATCTTTGGTACAGAGATAAAATGTGATCGGAGACAGTAAAAGACTGATAGGAGAACTGGGAAGGGGATGGGATGGAGAGAGAGAGAGGGAAAGCAAGGGCTACGTGAAGTGATACACATCATCACATACACATGATACACACCCTACACATATTGTCTGGTCTTAGCATCTTGTTCGGCACTGACATTATCGGCTAGAGGTCCTGCTCTTGTGCTGAACTGTTCTATGTTCTAGTGCCTGCCAAAAACAGAGCGCAAGAAAACATCTTTCCAAATTAAAAGGCAGCCAGAAAACAGATGGGAGCTTTCTAGAGTCGAAGTGATGCAAGTGCAAACAAGCTACGTTTACACGGTCCAGCGGGAAATGTTGAAAGATGTGTTATGAAAAGCGAGATTCGACAGGTAGTAAATGTACATCATGGCAATAACCCCATGTTTAATAAATCCAAACTGCAGATGCTGGTTTAAATCGAAGATAGACACAAAATGCTGGAGTAACTCAGCGGGACAGGGAGCATCTCTGGAGAGAAGGAATTGGTGACGTTTCGGGTAGAGACCCTTCTTCAGACTGAGAGTCAGGGGAGAGGGAGACATAGAGATATGGAAGGGTACGGTGTGAAAATGACAGATCAAAGCAGATGATGCTCAAAACATATATAGAGTGGTGCATGGCTAGCTGAGGGGAAGGTGACGAGAAGGCATACAATCAGTAACACTTTAATCAAGAGGACTATACAACTAGACGGGGAACTTGGGTGGGGGAGGGAGGGAGAGAGAGGGAAAGCAAGGGTTCCTTGAAGTTAGAGAAGTCAACATGTCCATTGCCTTGCTTGGGCTCGTTCGTATCAGCCTAAAGCGTCACATTCTAGGACCTAAAAAGCTACTCTGCGTAGAGCAAACAGCGAATGCTTCCATCTGCAATGATAAAAGGCTAACTCAAAAATGTTTACTTTTCTGACATATGTTGCCTGACCCACACAATTTTTATTTCCATGGTTCCGGCATCGTCAGATACTTCATACATCCTCAGAGCGGTTTGAAATGTAAACATTTTATGCTTTTTAAATTAAATTCATCTTAAGATAGGAAGACGTTGCCACAAGGGGCAATGCTACAGGTGCAAAACATAAGGCCCGTCGCTTCCGACTGAGTCACTTTATTTCAATAATCTTTAATCCTGGTCCATTGCAGTAAAGTGCGTTGAAAGGAAACTTAATTTAGCCGGAGATAGACACTAAATGCTGGTGTAACTCAGCGGGACATGCTGCGTCTCTGGAGAGAAGGAATGGGCGACGTTTCGGATCGAGACCCTTCTTCAGACCCGAAACGTCACCCATTCCTTCTCTCCAGAGATGCTGCCTGTCCCGCTGAGTAACTCCAGCATTTTGTGTCTATCTTCGGTTTAAACCAGCAGCTGCAGTTCCTTCCTACACATACTCCCCCCACCCACCCTCCACCGACAATTACTGCCATTCTTATCCCCACTCCACACATAATCTTTGTCTTGAATTTTACTGATGCTACACATGCATGTATGTGCTGGTTGATGCTGGTTTAAAGCGAAGATGGACACTTTTTTGTGTGTGTCTATCTCCATCAATATTTCCCTTTTTACCACGAGATGGATTATCGCCATGCTGTGGTTCTTATCTTTTCGCAGCATTTTTGGAACATAATTCGTCGATCAACAGTTTTCGCCGGTTGAAACTGAGATTATTTTCTCATTATCTGGCGCTTTCTCCGCCGTGGAAATAAAAGTTTCGCTCCCGTGCGAGTTTAGAAAGAGTCCCTACTGCGAGGCGTATTCCACTTTAATTGGAATAAAATAATCCAATTAGAATATCTAAGGATAAATGATTTCAAGTGATTCTCTCGATATCAGATATGTTTCCACCTTCTCGCTATAATGGAGTAATCTGTGCAATCGACAAAGAGGAACATATTAGCAACACGCTGTCAGCCGCACAATGTGTATTCCATACGAATAACAATCGAAGTAAAATTGCCCGGGGGGGGGGGGGGGGGGGGGGGGGGGGGCTATATGTGAGTCAAAAGATTTGTAACCGGACCTTGCCCTATGCAAATGTTGCTGGCTGAATTGCCAATTCAAATGATTTGTTACATTGGAATGCAGGTCTTTAGCGGGCAAGAAATATAACTCGAAACTGTAATTAACCACTTTTATATTACCCAAACCCGCATTCCCCAGTCCTGAGGACCTTGCTGAGGTCTGTTAGCGCCCAGAGTAAAAGCTCAGACAACGATAAAGACGGTGGGAACGAGCCACTGAAGCTTTTCGAAGGAACACAATGGTGAATAGCACAAATTCTTGGCAGCGTGTAATATGCAAAGCTCCAGCTAAGGCTGCGAGCGATGAGAAAAGATCGGAGCTATCATTTTTTCTCTTTCTCTCTCTCTCTCCACGTAAGATTAATGCCATGACATCCATCATTACACTAAACAGAAGAAATCGGGAGACCCAGGGCCGTAGTGGGTCACAAGTCAATTAGCCGCTTTACTGAAGAATGTTGGTTACAAGCTGTGAGCCATTGTCGGATTAAATGTGTCCTCTCCTTTGTGGACCTTGTTTAAGAATTCTGCATTTGCATGATGAATTACGAAAGGCTAAACACAAAAAAAGGCGCTCTTTCTCGTTCTCTTGCTTCTTGTAGCTGTCAAATCTGACGAATTCGTATTTGTGGTTTGTCCAACTAGAAAGATCAATCTTTTAATGTAGGAAATGGTCTCTTATCGCCTGCCTGAACGGACCACGACCAGTTAATTCTAAACATTTTAATTAATCACTTGAGTCAAGCAAGCAAACATATTTATCCATCCTAGATGATAAAGTGGGAGGGTTTGGGATGTGGGACAAAATGCACGTATTTAACATTAATTTCGTCGTGCTCCAACCTACAAATGGCAAACGTGTATTTTTTAAATGCATGCTAAATATATTAATAAAACACGCTATTGTTGTGTTCATGTTTAATAACGTGTATAACTTCTCTGGTTGAATGCAAAGCAAAATTCATCCAATTATTCCTTAATCTAACCCCTATACTGACAGCTGCCTGAAGGAACAGAAGCGGTGACTTGGTCAATCGACATTTAATTTAAGACATTCCTTGGAAGCTTGATACTGAAATTGGAAATGGTAAACTCTTGTTTAATTTGGTTTGGTTTATTGTCACGTCTACCGAGGCACGGTGTTTCTTGTTAGAACAGCTCAAACACTAAAATTGGCTCGGATGTATTATAAATTGTGGTTTTATGTTGGGATTATCTGTTTAATCAATTATCACAGAGATCGGGGAGCGCTGTGGGCAAATGCGTAACGCAGCCGCCTTGTGCTCGCCATCCATTAGATCAGTGGTTCCCAACCTTTTTTAGCTCATGACCCCCTTGGGATCTTTTAATTTTTCGGTGCCCCCCCCCCCCCCCTGACATTATTAGCGGAAAAAAGTACTTCAATATTATAATACCTTCCATAAACATATCAGTGTCTATTAATTGCACATATATTCCCTTTTATTCTATTCCACAAACATCAAAAATATTTAAACTACATAGATTTAAATTTATTAGAACTGAAATTTAGGAGGCAACAGGGTGGTAGCTCTGTGGCCCCATTCATTGAACCTGTGGCCCCCTAAATCCCCAAAATGTTCTGTGGCCCCCCTGAAATTTGCCATGAAATATGGCCCCAGGTTGGGAATCACTGCATTAGACGGCCTGTGCTCAGTTTGAATGTGAAGATACAATTAACACCAATAATTAATTACTTACAAGGATAATGTATTTATTGTAACATATCCTTAAAATGTTTCTTAGCAATCAGAAGACATCCAATATTTCCTACAAATTAATCTAGCAGCGAGTCAAACAAACGTTAATTTATGGATACAAGGAACTGCAGATGCTGCTTTACAGAAAAAAGACATCAAATGCTGGAGTAAATCAGCGGGTTGGTTAGCATCGCTGGAGAACATGGATGTGTGACGTTTCGGGTCGGGATCCTTCAGACTGAAGAAGGGTGCCAACGCGATACGTCACCTATCCATGTTTTCCAAAGGTTACACCGAAGATAGACACAACGTGCTGGGGTAACTCAGCGGGACAGGCAGCATCTTTGGAGAGAAGAAATGGGTGACGGTTCGGGTCGAGACCTTTCTTCAGACAAAAGTTAATTTGTTATTCAATGTGATATTACCTCGTCCATATTCATGTACATGGTTGATATTCAATAATAGTATGCGTCCCTGTATAACAGTATGCGCACCTATAAATAACGCAAATGAGAGAAAAGTAACGGGATACGCACACATATGGGTCTGAAGAAGGCCGGGACCCGAAACGTCATCTATACCTTCTCTCTAGAGAATCTGCCTGGCCCGCTGAGTTACTCTGGCATTTTATGTCTATTTGGCTTTGGGTAAAAGAACATTTCAACCCAAACCAGGTAGCACCTTGGAAGCGAAAGCTTTCAACAGACAAACAAAATAGAAGCTTGGAGGATCAGCTATCATCGAAATGACGAAATAAAATCATATTTAGATTCTCATAAAGACTCTACTGAACATCGCTGCAGGTTGTACGTGGTACGTGGTTGGGTATATTGGCAAAACATCGCAAACAACAAGAGTGGAGTTACGCCCCCTCAAACCAGGCCATCGCTACATGGCTGACGTAGAAATTTGGTTACAATTTTCCTCGTCGAAATATTCCACCAGTTCACTTCACTGACTCCCTCTTTAAGAGGTTAACGTTGGGTATATGTGTTGCCCTTTTCCAGTGAATTACTCATCGTTAGCTACCATCAGGAAAGTTGCCTCGTTTTATATACTGATGCAACTCGTCTTATTCTGTCCTCGGTCTGAAGAATGGTCTTGACCCGAAACGTCGTCTGTCCGTTCCCTCCACAGATGCTGTCTGACCCATTGAGAATTGCCTATCCTTTATATGCTGGCATCTTGATCTGAGAATCAACATCTAAGATCGAAGAGGTTATAATGTTTCATTAGTGCAAATGGGGAATCAGTATATAGATTGGCAGGATATCTCGACACAGTACATCCGCTCTTTAGGCTTGCATTGAGCATGTTGTGTCTATTTTCGGTTTAAACCAGCATCTGCAGTTCCTTCCTACATTTCGGATGTACCGACACTGTATCGGAGAGTTGCTATCTGCGTGGATAACATATATAATTGGATATCATGGGATATGGACCTCCAATTGCGCGATGCCTCGGTTGCCCAGCGTGTCAGTTTGAATGTGTGGACTTGCAAGGTCTGGCTTCCGCAACAACTACGCTGGTATTAGAACAGCTAGTGTATGGGGGTTGAGTTTCGGTCGTGGGAATCAGGGTGGGATGGAAGCAGTGTGGTTCTGGCTGTCTGGGTGAGAGCTATTGGGTTTGGTTAGTCCGTTTGGGGATCTGGGTGTGTATGCCGGGGTGGGATCGGGTTAGTATGAAATTGGGTGAGGGGCTTAGTGCGGGGGCGGTCGGCAGAGGGGGGGGGGAGCAACTGGGTGAGGGGGTCTGCTTCTGAGTCTAGATCTGAATCTGCACGGCGATGTCTCGATCTGTGTGGTGGGGCTGGATCAAGGTCCAGATCTGGGTTGTGCCGGGTCTGGTCCAGGTCTGGGTTTGAGTCTGGATGGTGGGGACTGGGAGATGGGGACTGGGAGTGAGTCACGGGGACTGGGTCCAGGTCTGGTCTGGGTCCAGGTCTGGGTGGTCTGGTCTGGGTCCAGGTCTGGCCTGGACTAGGTGATGGGGACTGGATGCGGGGACAGGTCTGGGTCCAGGTCTGATCTGGGTCCAATTCTAATCGGGGTCCAGGTCTGGTCTGGTTTAGGTGCTGAGGACTGGGTCCATGTCTGGACTGGGTGCTGGGCACTGGGTGCTGGGTGTTGTGGACTGGGTGCTGGGGACTGGGTGCTGGGGACTGGGTGTTGGGGACTGGGTGCTGGGTGTTGGGGACTGGGTGCTGGGTGTTGGGGACTGGGTGCTGGGTGCTGGGGACTGGGTGCTGGGTGCTGGGGACTGGGTACTGGGTGCTGGGTGTTGGGGACTGGGTGCTGGGGACTGGGTGTTGGGGACTGGGTGCTGGGTGTTGGGGACTGGGTGCTGGGTGTTGGGGACTGGGTGCTGGGTGCTGGGGACTGGGTGCTGGGTGTTGGGGACTGGGTGCTGGGTGTTGGGGACTGGGTGCTGGGGACTGGGTGTTGGGGACTGGGTGCTGGGTGTTGGGGACTGGGTGCTGGGTGTTGGGGACTGGGTGCTGGGTGTTGGGGACTAGGTGCTGGGTGCTGGGGACTGGGTGCTGGGTGTTGGGGACTGGGTGCTGGGTGTTGGGGACTGGGTGCTGGGTGTTGGGGACTGGGTGCTGGGTGCTGGGGACTGGGTGCTGGGTGTTGGGGACTGGGTGCTGGGTGTTGGGGACTGGGTGTTGGGGACTGGGTGCTGGGTGTTGGGGACTGGGTGCAGTGTGTTGGGGACTGGGTGCTGAGGACTGGGTGCTGGGTGCTGGGGACTGGGTGCTGGGTGTTGGGGACTGGGTGCTGGGTGTTGGGGATTGGGTGCTGAGGACTGGGTGTTGGGGACTGGGTGCTGAGGACTGGGTGCTGGGTGCTGGGGAATGGGTGCTGGGTGTTGGGGACTGGGTGCTGGGTGTTGGGGACTGGTGTGCTGCGGACTGGGTGCTGGTTGCTGAAGACTGTGTGCTGGGTGCTGGGACCATGTCTAGAATGGGGACTGGTTCTGTTTCTAACCACAACCACAGCTCCTTGAGTACGAGCATCCACCAATGGTGGCGAGGACATTGCATCGCCGCCCAATGGGCGTGAGATTGTGGTGCGGTTTCCCGGGACTATGAATATGCGCTGAGCAGCCGCTGATGGATGTGAATGAAGGTCGAGGCTTGCAAGGCGGCCGGAGCCCAGGGGACATCCTCAATCCCAACAACAATCACACGCGGAATGGCCTCGGAGGCGGACAGCAACGCAAACTACTGCGAGACGTGGTCGCTTAAAAGGGGGGATCTCCTGGAGGTGCCGCGGACACTGTTTACCCACTACGGCATCTACCTGGGAGACGGGCAAGTCGCTCATCTCATGCCCGACATCCTGCCCGTGTTCACCGAAGACCACAAGCTGATCCGGGACGTGGTGACAAACCAGCGGCTCATTCTGGGCGTCATCTCCAAGAACGCCAGCATCAGGGTGGACACGGTAGACGACTTTGCATACGGAGCTTGCATCCTCGTCAACCACATGGACAGGCTGGTGTGCAAGAAGCCAGCACTTCCCAACGAAGAGGTTGCCAGAACAGCCGAAAAGCTGGTGGGAAGCACAGAGTACAGCCTGTTGTGGAATAACTGTGAACACTTTGTTACCCACTGTAGATACGGCATTGCAATGAGCATTCAGACTGACAAGGTAACATTCACCCTTCCGAGCGAGCATTTCTGATTAGGTTTCTAAAGCTCCTTTTATCTTAATATTTCTAAATACGTTAAACATTTGATCATAAATCTGATTATAAGTCGCTGTTTGAAGAAGGGTCTCGACCCGAAATATCACCCATTCCTTCTCTCCAGAGATGCTGCCTGTCCTACTGAGTTACTCCAGCATTTTGTGTCTATCTTCGGTGTAAACCAGCATCTGCAGTTCCTTCATGCACATGTGATTCTATCATATTTATTCTAGCAAAGGTCAGTTTTTAAATCCACAATCTCGATGATTTAGATTGGTGATTGAAGTAAGAGTTTAATACAGTTAACTTTCTACCCAGTGCAAATGAAATCCACAACTAACCCTACAATAGACCGAGGCTTGTACTTGTAAATACTAGTGGTATTGTCAAAGGTTTAGTTTGAGTTTTAAGTAGCGCGCACTTTTAAAATGGCTTCTGGAGAAGTTAGAGAAAGTACCTACTGCCTTTACAGACTGTCTCTCACTTCGGAGCAGTGGCGAAGTCAACAGAAACTTCAGTATTGACAACAAACGCGGGCCATTAGAGAATGTGGGCAAGCACACACAGGGGTATCCTGTACACTCGCTTTGTCCGCAGCTTGGGGCAGAACTTCCCCGAATGGTGAATTCCATTGTTTATGTTGTATACAAAGCGGCGGTCGTTGTACCCAACTCGGCAATATTCTAGCATCGATTCCCGCTTGCACACCAATCCAGATCCGTTCTTTTCAAAGGAGAAGGAAATTAACTGATTTATCAAAATCAAAAACGTGTATTAAAATTTAAATCATTTTTTGCTTTTAAAACTTGGTTATTTGACGACATTTTCCTAGCTCCCATAACGTCCCGAACATGATGCAGCGCCTGCTGTTCATACCCATTGAAAGACTCAATGTTTATCCGGCCTGTGATCAAGTTCATTCGTCTTGTTTTCCAGCAGCCTAGCCCTACATGTCCGAAGCACACGATGCAGCTCCTAAATGTTGCTACAAGCGCCCCCGAACTATTAGCTCGGAATAGAGTACCTTCCCAACGCCTTGAGGCTGTTGCTGCTACTGACATATTTAAAACATGATTAGATTGCGCACGTCAACAGCCTGAGATTTTCTGGCATTTCTGCTTTTTTGTTTCAGATGCCATCCTCTGCAGTTTTATTCGCACCCGTGGTTTTCCAGTTACATTAACTCACCTGGTCATTATTTTGTACCTCTTGCCCTCTAATGTCGGGCTTTAGCGTTTTGACCTGTTCGTGTCATAGTCAAGGAGATTTACAGCATGGAAACGGGCCCTTGCCCATGCCGACCAAGTCAGCTTTAGATGCTTGGCCCATATGCCTACATGTGGCCCGCATCCTTCTAAGCCAAGAGTCAAGAGTGTTTTATTGTCATATGTCCCGGACGGGACAATAACATTCTTACTAACTGCAGCACAACAGAATATGTGAATATGTAAACATTGTATATAATGGAGAAAAAAAAGAAAAAGTTCAATAAATAACAAATATAGTGCAAATAATAAATAATAATATAGTCTTTTGCAGTTCAGAGCTCAGAGCTTATTCGATGTTGTGTTTAAATAATCCGATGGCTGTGGGGAAGAAGCTGTTCCTTTCCTATTCATACTTTTCTGCAAATATTTTTTGAAACCCCTATCTGCTTCTGTAGCTTCCTCTGCCAACTCAATCCAGATGATTACCATCTGAGTGGAAAAGTTGCCCCCAGAGGTCCCTCTTAAATCTCTCACCTTTTATCTCAAGCCTATGCATAGTTTAGAATCCTCTACCCTGGAAAAAAGATCTGTGCGCCTTCACTTTATCCATGCCCCATTAGATTTTGTACCTGGGTCCAGGAGTATGCGGTGACGAGACGGGTCTCGACCTGAAACGTCACCCATTCAGTCTGAAGAAGGGTCTCAATCCGAAACGTCACCCATTCCTTCTCTCCAGAGATGCTGCCTGTCCCGCTGAGTTACTCCAGCATTTTGTGTCTATCCAGAAATGTGGAGATGACTTTGGTTGGAATGAATGCGTTGAAGCAGAGCTGTAGTCACTGGAGTCTGGCATCTGTGTCCTTGTTGTCTAGCTATTCGGGGATGAGTGTCAGCTCAAGGAAATGGCAACTGCCACTGAATTGTTGATGTGGTAAGTGATTTGCAGTGGATCTAGAATGTCTGCTACGCTAGAGTTGATGTGCTAACGACCAGTCTCCCAAAGTGTGGTTGTTGTCAGAGCCACTGGGCAGTGGTCTTTAAGGCACACTTGCTAGTTTATCTATATTTAATATATCTTGCTGACATCCGTTTCTTTGCCAGAAAAAGTTTTGCCTTCATTTTCGTCAAGCTGGTAACCATAATAGTGGCTCCATGCTAGGACCTCAGCACACGCTTGGCTAATTATTCCAGTGGAGTTCTTTTGGTCTGTTTTGCAGCAAGACAAGGAGGGATGACATATATGAGCAAAGTTTAGACCTGATGTGACGCCATTTAAGCATTTATATAAAAATCCCAACAGTCCTATAAATCAGTCAAATTTCCAAAGTGTACAAATTTTATTAAAACGTTTAAACCAGTTTGGTAAGCATTATGTGAAATTGAACAGGGTTAACTAATATTTTCGGTAACTTCATGCTTTGCTAATTGGCAATTTGCTTTCCCCAAAGTATGTTAATTATATGTGGAGTACTGGAATTGTTGATCCAGACATTTCTAAACAGTTAATAGGCACAAAAAGCTGGAGTAACTCAGTGGGACAGGCAGCATCTCTGGAGAGAAGGAATGGGGTCGAGACCCTTCTTCAGTCTCAACCCGAAACGTCGCCCATTCCTTCTCTCCAGAGGTGCTGCCTGTCCCGCTGAGTTACTCCAGCTTTTTGTGTCTTATCTTCGGTTTAAACCAGCATCTGCAGTTCCTTCTTACACATTTCTAAACAGTTAAAATGTTCTCTGACTATTGAGGACTAATATTTTTGTTCTATCTTTACAATTAAACAATATACATGGGACCCAAACAAATAATTTGAATTGTGCATCAAAACTGCAGTGCAAGTTTTATCATTGTTTAAAATAATTATATTTAGTGTAATGTTACTGGAGAAGCAAAGTACACGATATCAGGCATTTATTTGCAATGTTAACTAAATGTTGAATGATTGATGCTTGTAACTAAAGAGCTCCCTTAAATGTATGTGAAAAGGTTAATTACATTATTGAAATTAATGCAAACAACATGAGGCTAGCTGCTAATCATCCGCAAATGTTACTTTTAATTTAGCACTTAGCATTTGGTGAAATGTTATCTTAATCTGAAAATACCTATCCATGAAAAGAAATGGAAAATTCAATCGGATAAATTCAAAAATATTTATCTTTTCATCCCTAATATTATAAAAGAAGGCCAAGCATTTCTAATTGTCCTTGAGAAAGTTGTTCACAAGGCAGCTTCTTGAACCACTGCAATACTTTGGACAAGGCACTCCCATTGTGTTCCCCCACCCTGAGAAAATGATTATCTGTCCCAAATCAAATCCCATTAGTCATTTTATAAACTGCCATAAGGTCACACATCAGACTCCTACACATTCCACTGAGAATAAAGTTGTGCAATCCAATCACTGTTTATAACCACAGCAATGCAATACCCTGATGAAATTCTTCTGTGCTCTCTTATTGCTACCACATCCTTCCTGTAGTGTAGCGACTAGATCTGTGCTCAATGCTCCAAATGCACTCCAGCCAATGTTCTGTAAAATTGCAGCATGATGTCCTAATTCTCACAGCAAATTCCTCTGCCCATGAAGGCAAGCATGGCAAATGCTCTTTCTCCCTACCCAATCCATCCGTGTTCCACTTTCACCGAGCTATGGACTTGCACCCCAAGGTCTCTCTGTATATCAACACTCCTAAGAACCCTGCCAATTACTATGTATTTGGTACCAGAATTTGACCATTCAAAATACTTCATTTCGCACGAGTAGAAATTAAATTCCATCTGCCAGTGGTCTGCCCGTTTTTTCCATCTGATCTACTTAAACAATCTTCTTTGCTATGTAATCTGAGGAAAGACATTCTTGCCATAGAGGGAGTACAGAGAAGGTTCACCAGACTGATTCCTGGGATGTCAGGACTTTCATATGAAGAAAGACTGGATAAACTCGGCTTGTACTCGCTAGAATTTAGAAGATTGAGGTGGGATCTTATAGAAACGTACAAAATTCTTAAGGGGTTGGACAGGCTAGATGCAGGAAGATTGTTCCCAATGTTGGGGAAGTCCAGAACAAGGGGTCACAGTTTAAGGATAAGGGGGAAATCTTTTAGGACCGAGATGAGGAAAACATTTTTCACACAGAGAGTGGTAAATCTCTGGAATTCTCTGCCACAGAAGATAGTTGAGGCCAGTTCATTGGCTATATTTAAGAGGGAGTTAGATGTGGCCCTTGTGGCAAAAGGGATCAGGGGGTATGGAGAGAAGGCAGGTACAGGATACTGAGTTGGATGATCAGCCATGATCATATTGAATGGCGGTGCAGGCTCGAAGGGCCGAATGGCCTACTCCTGCACCTATTTTCTATGTTTCTATGTTTCTATGTATCAATAATTGAGCTCGTCAATTTTTTATGTCATCTGCAAACTTAAGGGCCTGTCCCACTTGGGCCATCATTTACGCGACAGGCCGGTAGTGACGGACGCGCGGCGGTCGCGCGCATCATCATGCGTCCGCACAGCCATCTGGAGCGCGTGGCGTCATTTGAAGATGGACACAAAATGCAGGAGTAACTCAGCGGGACTGGCAGCATCTTTGGAGAGAAGGAATGGATGCGGTGCAGGCTCGAAACCCTTCTTCAGTCCGAAGATGGGTCTCGACCCGAAACGACACCCATTGCTTCGCTCCAGAGATGCTGCCGGTCCCGCTGAGTTACTCCTGCAGTTTGTGTCTATCTCCAATCGTCTTGGCCTTGCTCTGGGAGTAGGAGTGGGGGCGGATCCGGATCCGCAACGGCCGTGAGCCCCAGGCCGAGCTTGACGATCGTATGCCTGCTTCTGCTTCTGTTGGAGGTGAGAAGTTGTGCCGCCCCTGGGTTACTAATCAGATTACTTAAAGTTATTTATTTATCTTACAAACAACACCAATTAGCACCAATTCCCACTGTACAGCACTTGCTGAAGATTTGCAGTCAGAGAAATGTCCAAACACCACTATTCTCTGTGTCCTATTACCAAGCCAATATTTTATCCAAATTTCCCAACTTGCGTCAAAACCCTTGTACCTTAACCTTCTGGCCAAGCCAAGACTGTGTCAAAAGCCAAATAGAACTACCATGAGATGTCATCAATTTTCCTGTTAGATGTTCAAAAAACACAATCAGATTTGTGAGACATTATTTCCCCTGAACAAAACAAAGTTGATTCTTCCTAATCATCCCTTGCCTTTCTAAGAGAACATCAATATTATCCCTAAGAATTTTGATCTTCTGGTCCCTTAAGGGACAGAAGTTTAGGGATAATATGAGGGGGAACTTCTTTACTCAGAGAGTGGTAGCGGTGTGGAATGAGCTTCCAGTGGAAGTGGTGGCGGCAGGTTCGTTGGTATCATTTAAGAATAAATTGGATAGGCATATGGATGAGAAGGGAATGGAGGGTTATGGTATGAGTGCAGGCAGGTGGGACTAAGGGAAAAAAATTGTTCGGCGCGGACTTGTAGGGCCAAGATGGCCTGTTTCCGTGCTGTAATTGTTATATGGTTATATGGTTATATGGTTAACTATGGCTGATAAAGATGCAAAAATCTCTGTCAAAGCCCCATCAATCTCCTCCTATGCCTCAAAAAGGCAGCCAGCACCATCAGAAACTCACACCACCCTGGCCACACACTCATGTCACCCTGCCATCGGGAGGAAGGTACAGGAGCCTGAAAATGTAACATCCAAGTTCAGGAACAGCTTCTTCCCTACAGCCATTTGGCTATTAAACACGACAACCTCAAATAAGCTCTGAACTACATAGACTATTATTGTTATCATTGCACTGTTATTGTTTGTTTTTTATGTATGTGCACGCGCGTGTGTATATATATATATATATGTGTGTGTGTGTGTGTGTGTGTATTTGTGAGTATGTGTATAGATACACACTCTGAACTTTTTTATCTCTCATTTATTATATTGTTTACAGTGTACTATGTTTACATATTGTGTTGTGCTGCTGCAAGTTAGAATTCCATTGTTCTAGCTGGGACATATGACAAGAAAACACTCTTGACGCTTGACTCATAATATCCTAGGATAGGTCCGATGGCCTCTGGATAATTATCCACCCTAATGTACTTCACCATTTCAAACATCTCCTCCTTCTAATACTAGGCATACTCTTACCTGAACTCTCCAGCCTCAGTTCATTTCTCCCTGGTGAATACTGATGAGAAGGATTCATTTACAATTTACACACTGGCTCCATGCATAGATTACTCCTTCCTTCGCTAGTAATATACCTATAAAAAGTTTTACAATTCTCCTTAATCCATTTGCCAAGGTCATTTCATGAATCTTTTTTGTACTCCTAGTCTCTTTCTTAAGTTATTTCTATATCCTCTATAAAACCTCAAAGGACTCAATCTATACATAGCAATCTTTTGTACCGACACGTGCTTCCTTCTATTCCCTGATCAAACCTCCAATGTCCTAACCTGGGTTCCCTAAACTAACCATCTTTTCTTCCTATTCTCACAGGGACATGCTAACTGAACTCGTATTGTAACGCTTTTGATTGCCTCTTACTTACCAGATGTTCTTTTCCCCACTGGCAGCTGCTCCCAATCTGTTGCAACCAGGTCCTGTCTTAAGCAATAGAAATCTGCCTTTCCCCAGTCTAGGCCCCTAGCTTGAGGAGCAATGTGTAGCAAGGAACTGCAGATGCTGGTTTACACTGAAGATAGACACAGAATACTGCAGTAACACAGCGGGACAGGCAGCATCCCTGGAGAGAAGCAATCTAACCAGATATCCAGATCTGTATCTTCTCTCCAGAGGTGCTGCCTGTCCCGCTGAGTTACTCCGGCATTTTGTGTCTTAACCCAGAGGATCAATCTCATGTTTTGCCGCGACAACATTGAAGCTGACGGAACTGTGGTTACTGTTCTCATTAGGTTCCTCTACAGGCAGGTAATCGCTTCTCCAAATGATAGACACAAATTGCTTGCCCATGGTTGTAGATGGATGAGAGCTGTTTAGGGATAGTCAGCATTGTTTTGTACGTGGAAGATTATGTCTCACCAAACTGTCTGAGTTTTTTTGAAGATGTGACCAAAAAGGTTCTGACTGTCTACCCTATCATAATTTCATATACTTCCACCAACTCTCCGCTCAGCCTCCAACATTCCAGAGAAAATAATCCAAGTCACTCCAACCTCTCACTGTAGCAGAAACCATCTATTCCAGGCAGCATTCTGTACCCTTGCCAAAGCCTCCACATCTTACCTGTAATGGGGCCACCAGAATTGCACACAATACTCCAAATGCGGCCTAACCGAAGTCCTATAGAGCTCATCATGAATTCCTGACCTTTGTATTCAATGTCTCTATCAATTAAGGCAAGCACATCATATGCCTTCTTTACCACCCTATCTACTTGTGCTACAACCTTTAATGAGTTATGAACTTGGACGCAGTATATCAATGCTCTTGTATATCAATGCCCTCAGAGATCTTGCCATTAACTGTATGCTTTCTCCTTAAATTCGATCTCCCAAAGTGCAACGCCTTGCACTTGCTTGGATTAAACCAAAGATCCTATAACAAGCAAGATAGCCCACTTGACGAAAAAGACGTAGTACGGTCATGGGCAGATTCATGGGTAATGTTCGGCCCCATTTCCGTAATCGGCTTCCGTCTCCGCACCAAGGATCCCATAGCGGAGCAAAGATACTAGTGCGGAGACGGAAGCCGGTTACGGAAACATCCTCGTAAAAATAAAAGTGCTTTGGTAAAAATTTTCTCCTCATTTTCAGAATTATAATTTATTAACACAAACTGTTCCCCCGCAACGTTTTCAAGAAGGAACTGCAGATGCTGGAAAATCGAAGGTACACAAAAATTCTGGAGAAACTCAGCGGGTGCAGCAGCATCTATGGAGCGAAGGAGATAGGTAATGTTTCGGGCCGAAACCCTTCTTCAGTCTGAAGAAGGGTTTCGGCCCGAAACGTTACCTATCTCCTTCGCTCCATAGATGCTGCTGCACCCGCTGAGTTTCTCCAGCATTTTTGTGTACCCCCGCAACGTTGATTACACTGCGAGACGGGTCGGGTTGGGTTACTGAAATGGATGAAAAAAAGGCGCACATTCCGCTCCGTTGCGTACTGCACGTCAGCCCATTGCATTTAGCAGAAATGGTCCATCTTACTCCGCTATAGGATCTTTGGATTAAACTCCATCTGCTATTTCCCCACCCATTTCTGCAGCTGATCTATATCCTGCTGTATCTGATTGCCTTCCTCACTGTCTGCAACTCCTCCTATTTTAGTGTTGTCTACAAACCATCTATATTTAAAGTATGAACATCGACTTCTCTAATTTCAGGTAGTCCTTGCTTTCTCCCTCCTTCCCTGCCCCCTTCCCAGTTCTCCCACATAGCTGACTGTCTCTGCCTTTTCCTTTCTTTTTCTCACCCTCCCCCCCGACATCAGTCTGAAGAAGGGGCTCGACCCGAAACGTTGCCTACTACTTTTCTCCATAGATGCTGCATCACCCGCTGAGTTTCTCCAGCATTTTTTGTCTACTTTCTTTTATATTTACATGCAGGTCGTTTATATATCCCTGAGAAACTCCACTGGACCTCCAGCCAGAATATCTACCTTCCACCACAACCCTCTGTCTTCTATGAATAAGCCAGTTCTGTACCCATACGACCAAGTCATCTTGAATCCCATACCTTAATCCTCTGGATCAGTCTACCATGAGGGACCTTATCATAAGCCTCACTAAAATCCATGCATACAACATCTACTTCCCTCCGTTCATCAATCTCCCATTGTCACCTCCTCAAAAAACTCAATCAAGTTAGTGAGACATGACCCTGTGGGTTGTATGAAGCCATGCTGGCTACTCTCAATTAGCCCATTCACTTACAATTGTAAGCTATATGGTAATTCACAACCCAATGGTATGAACATTGAATTCTCCAATTTTAGGCTATAACCAACCCCACCCACCCACCACCCCCTCATTTCCTTTTCTATCACCTCCCAATAGACAATAGACAATAGACAATAGGTGCAGGAGTAGGCCATTCAGCCCTTCAAGCCAGCACCGCCATTCAATGTGATCATGGCTGATCATCCCCAATCAGTACCCCGTTCCTGCCTTCTCTCCTTATCCCCTGACTCCGCTATCTTTAAGAGCCCTATCCAGCTCTCTCTTGAAAGTATCCAGAGAACTGGCCTCCATGGTAAAGAATTCCACAGACACACAACTCTCTGTGCGAAAATGTGTTTCCTCGTCTCCGTTCTAAATGGCTTGCCCCTTATTCGTAAACTGTGGCCCCTGGTTCTCTCCCCTGTACCCCACCTGGACTTGCACCTATTGCTCCCCTCCCCCTTCCCTTCCATCTACATTCCTTCCTCGAGCTTCACAATTGGCAACTCTTCAATCCTTTTGTCTCACACCTTATGTCGATCCATCACTGGCCTTTGGTCAACAATCTGCTTCTACCAAAAGACCACCCTCATTTGCATTCACCCTAATACTTGCTAAGCTCACCCTGCCCCTCCTCTCTTCCAGTATTCTTACCTCCCCACCCCCACCACAATCAGTCCCGACCTGAAACATAACCTAACCACATTCACCAAAGATGCTGCTTCACCTGTTAAGTGACTCCAGCACTTTGAGTCTTTTTTTTGTAAAATAGCATTGGCAGTTCCTGCTTTCTACTTATCACTTCCCTATCCTCACTCCTGAAGATAACATTGATCACCTACCCCAGCCCGCCCCCCCCCCCCCCCCCCCCCCCCCCAGCCTCCCCCCATCCACCCCTTTTTTGGACTCTCTACAAACTGCTTCAATAAAGCCCTCGTGAATGCATTTCTGAATTCCAACCCTTCTAAGCCCCTTGTACTAAGGCAATCCCTGTCAGGATCAGGAACGTTAAAATTGACCACTACTAGAACCTTATTACTTTTAATACCCTTCTGGAACCTAGCTACACAAATTCTATGTTCTTAAAAGATAGACACAAAAGATGGGAGTAGCACAATAGAATAGCGGCAGAGTTGTTGCCTTACAGCGCTTGCAGCGCCAGAGACCCGGATTCGATCCCGACTACGGGTGCTGACTGTACGGAGTTTGTACGTTCTCCCCGTGACCTGCGTGGGTTTGCTCCGAGATCTTCGGTTTCCTCCCACACCCCAAAGACGTACAGGTTTGTAGATTAATTGGCTTGGTATAAATGTAAATTGTCCCTAGTGTGTGTCGGATAATGTTAGCATACAGGGATCGCTAGTCGGTGCAGACTCGGTGGGCCAAAGGGCCTGTTTCCGTGCTGTATCTTTAAACTAAACTAAAACAAAATGCTGGAGTAACTCAGCGTGACAGGCAGCATCTCCAGAGAGAAGGATTGGGTAACGTTTCAGGTCGAGGTCCTTCTTCAGACTCATGCTGCCTGTCCCGCTGAGTTAAGGGCCTGTCCCACTGTACGAGGTAATTCAAGAGCTCTCCTGAGTTTAAAAAAAATCAAAGTAGTGGTAAGTACGTAGAATGTACGTAGCGGCTACGTCGGAGCTCGTGGATGTCCCGTAGCGGCTCGTAATGCTAACAGCAGGTTCTCGTGAAGTTTTTTCAGCACTGTGAAAAATGTCCACGAGAGCCCTGAGTACCTACGAACGGCTATTACCGTAATTCTCCGAGTTCAAATCAGGGGAAACTTGGGAGAACTCTTGAATTACCTCGTACAGTGGGACAGGCCCTTCACTCCAGCTTTTTGTGTCTATCTTCAGTGCACACCACCAGCATCTGCAGTTCCTTCCTACACTATATGTTCTTCAAACTCTGCTTGACTGTTGGGTTACCCAAACATTACGATGCCTTTCTTATTAACAAGTCCTGTCCGTAGAGCATCATGATTAATCCCAGCAGGATATTCCCTCCTGAGCACTGTCAGAATTCTCTCCCTGATCAGCATTGCAGTGCCCACTCCTTTTTAGCACCCTCCTCTGTCATGCCTTCACTGTCTACACCCCAGAACACTGAGCTACCAGACTTGCTCTTCCCTCAACTCCTTCCGTCATTGCAACAATATCTTAAACCCATGTGCTGATCCAGAGTTGCACCTTATCCACTTCACCTATGAGACTCCTTGCAAATAAGCAAATTCTGTTAAAATCTACCAGCTCCCTCGTGCTTCCCTACTGTCTCTGCTTGGACTTGCCTGTACTAGTTACATACATGTCAGACTCCCAATTTATGCATTATCATTCTGGGTACCACCCTTTTTCTCATTATATTTAAATCTTCTAATTGCAATTTAACCTCTCTGCAAGGATATTGTTCCCCTTCCAGATAAGGTGCCATCAATCCTTCTTCTGCACCCTGCTGAAGAAGAAGGATTGATACATCCAATGATCTAAAAACTGCGAAGCCCTCCCTTATTTACCAGCTTCTTAGATGTGTAATTATTTGTTCCAATAGACAATAGGTGCAGGAGTAGGCCATTCGGCCCTTCGAGCCAGCACTGCCATTCACGGTGATCATGGCTGATCATCCACAAACAGTACCCCGTTCTTGCCTTCTCCCCATATCTCTTGACGGCTATATTTCAGAGCTCTATCTAATTCTCTCTTGAAAGCATCCAGAGAATTGGCCTCCACTGCCTTCTGAGGCAGAGAATTCCACAGATTCACAACTCTGTGGGTGAAAAGGTTTTTCCGCATCTCCGTTCTAAATGGCCTACCCCTTATTCTTATCTTCCTATTCAAACTGTATCTTTCCCTTTGCTCTACCTGTTGAATTGAGTTGGTCCTGATGGTGTTTAACTGGAAAACAACATTTTACTGTACGTCGGTATACATGACAATAATAAAACTAACCCTAGACCAATTATTATACGCACGAGAGTCATAACGTCATACAGGCCCTTCAGCCCAACCTGCCCACACTGACCAAGATTCCCTATGAACACTTGTCCCACCCCGCCTTGCATATCATACTCCAAACCTATCCTACCTAGTTACAAGCCAGATGTCTCTTAAATGTTACGGCAGCACCTGCCTTAACTACCTCCATACTCCAAACTCGTTCCATACACCCATCACACTTTGTGTAAAACAGTTTTCCCTCAGGTTCCTATTAAAAATATTTCCCCTCTCACCTTAAACCTATGTCCTCTCGTTCTTGATTCCCCTGCTCTTGGTGAAGGACTCTGCATTTAATCAACTGTATCTATTCCTTTCATGATTTTGTACACGTCTGTAAGATCATCCCCTCAGCCTCCTGCAGCCTGAAGAATAGAGTCCTGGCCTGCTCAACCTCTCCCTCTAGCTCAGGCCCTCGAGTCCTGGCAACATCCTCGTGGGATGGAGCCGGTGACGAGGATGACGAGCCAGGAGCGAGGCCAGTGGGAGAGGAGAGGGGATCGGGGTCTGGCCCACCGCACCCTCACGGTCGGCTGGGAGACGCACCAACCAGGAACAAAGGTGGTCGGGTGACGGGAGGGATGTGGCGTCCAAGGAGGGAGGTGGCTGGATGTCCTCAACTGCCCGCTCCCCTGACTCTCAGCCTGACCTGAAACGTCACCCATTCCTTCTCTCCAGAGATGCTGCATATCCTGCTGAGTTACTCCAGCTTTTTGTGGCCATCCACAGCCTGGGACTTACCGCTTGTGAGAACTGGAACGTGGAATTTGAATGTGGAACATGCATGCAAAGAATTCACTTCTAATAACTTCTCATTTACTTTACTATCTCAACTTATCACTTCTTAAACTTCTTAAACTAAATCATAAAACTCATGACTTGGTGTCAGGTATTACTCATATGGATGAATTGGCCAGGTTCACTCTGTTGGTGGGGAGTAACAGACAATAGACAATAGGTGCAGGAGTAGACCATTCGGCCCTTCGAGCCAGCACCGCCATTCAATGTGATCATGGCTGATCCTCTACAATCAGTACCCCGTTCCTGCCTTCTCCCCATATCCCCTGACTCCACTATCTTTAAGAGCCCTATCTAGCTCTCTCTTGAAAGTATCCAGAGAACCGGCCTCCACCGCCCTCTGAGGCAGAGAATTCCACAGACTCACAACTCTCTGTGTGAAAAAGTGTTTCCTCATCTCCATTCTAAATGGCTTACCCCTTATTCTTAATCTGTGGCCCCTGGTTCTGGACTCCGCCAACTTCGGGAACATGTTTCCTGACTCTGGCGTGTCCAAACCCTTAATAATCTTATATGTTTCAATAGGATACCCTCTCATCCTTCTAAATTCCAGAGTGTACAAGCCCAGCCGCTCCATTCTCTCAGCATATGACAGTCCCACCATCCCGGTAATTAACCTTGTAAACCTACGCTGCACTCCCTCAATAGCAAGAATGTCCTTCCTCAAAATTTGAGACCAAAACTGCACACAATACTCCAGGTGTGGTCTCACTAGGGCCCTGTACAACTGCAGAAGGACCACTTTGCTCCTATACTCAACTCCTCTTGTTATGAAGTCTTCTCCGAGCTTTGAACTTTGAAAGTAAGCATGCAGGTACAGCAAGCAGTGAAGAAAGCGAATGGCATGTTGGACTTCATAACAAGAGGAGTTGATTATAGGAGCAAAGACACATTGGCAGCGACAGTCCGGGAACAACTGTCGCTGCCGATGTGTCGGACCACCCTTCTTTTATATTAATTTCCCTTCAATCTCCTAAAGGAAGCCTTTGTTCTAACCCAAGGCTCTCACAATTCTGAAGTCAATCATTTTGAATTGTCACCCATCCAAGTGCTGTCTAAACAAAACGCATCTTCATTCCTTATCAGGCTTGGGAGTTCATTATTCTCATCATACAGTTCCTTTGCAAAATGGAAAATTCCCAGCCACCTTATCATCTCAAGGCCATACTGCCTGGCCACAAAGTTACCTTCAGTTCTGTTCCCACCAGATGTCCATCACGTGACCATTATCACAGTGCTTCTTTCTTCTCCTGTTCCCAGCGTTTCTTTCTAGCTGGCAGCTTACTCCCAAAGCCTGTTGGGATACTTGACATCAAGTCTCCGACTACCCTGGGAATAACATTTTGTGCAAGGTAATGCCAGCATTATGAACTATGACCTCTGGCTGCTCACCCTCCTCTGTCACCATATCTTGTTCCCTCTCAGACATGGCAACACTCCATCATAGAGTCTTGCTTGTGGTCACCTATCAGGCTCCCTGACTAAAGAGTCCTGTCTTGCCACTGCTCAGCCATACTTTGTCCATCCTTGCTGTGCATCAGAGCCGGTTGTGGTGCCACCAATGTGGCTGCTGCTGATTTCCTCTGGTTTCCCACTCAATGGTACACCAGTTGGAGAGGGGAATAGCCGCAGGAGTCTCCTCCTGTAGTGCACCGGTAGTGCCGCACCACCCCGGTAGTTCATCGGGTAGGTGCGCAGAGTCTCTTGCCCAGAGTAGGTGAATCAAAGACCAGACATAGGTTTATGGTGAAGGGGAAAAGATTTAATAGGAATCTGAGGAGTAACTTTTTCACACAAAGGGTGGAGGGTGTATGTAACAAGCTGCCAGAGAAGGTAGTTGTGGCTGGGACTATCCCAACGTTTAAGAAGCAGTTAGACAGGTACAGGGATAGGACAGGTTAGGAGGGATATGGACCAAACATCCATATCCAGCGGGTGGCGCTGTCAGCGATGGCAGCCTCGTCAATGGTCTGTCTGTCTTTTCGCCTTTTTTGTTATTTTTAGTGTGTGTAAAAAAGTTTGTGTTGATGTTCTCTGGTTTGTTTTATGTGGGGGGGGGGGGGGGGCGGTCAGATCGGGGGAAACATTTTTTAAAATCTCTTACCGTGCCGGAGATGCGATTGTTTTCCGGATCATATCTCCGGTCGTTCTGCGGCCTAACATCATGGAGCTGGAGACCTTGCTCGAGACTGACTTTGAGCCCCACCACGGGGCCATGGACTTACCATCGGAGCCTGCGATCCCTTTACTTGGATTGACGCTCGAACCGCTGCCTGCGGATTTGAACATCGAGGAGCTCGCAGTCTCGGGTAGAAACTGATGTCGGGAAGCTCCAAGCCGCAGGAGGTTGGACCAGCCCCGACCCGGGGTCTGATCGCTCAGCGTGGTGGAGCTGAGATCCCCCCCGATGCGGGAGCATGATCGCACCCACGTGGAGGGCTCGACTGCCAGTTGCGGGAGCCAAGATCGGCCCGACAACGGAAGGTTCGAGGCACCAGCCTGCGGGAGAACAAAGAAGGGACGAAGATTGAACTTTTTTTGCCTTCCATCACAGTGAGGAATGTGGGAGGAGTCGCTGTGGTGGATGTTCATGTTAAAAAATTATTTGGGTGTCTTGTTGCTCTTTCTTGGTATGTGAATCTTAATTTCACTGTACCTTAATTGGTACATGTGATAATAAACTGACCTTGAAACCATGAAAACCTGGGCAGGTGGGACTAGTGCAGCTGGGACATGTTGGCTGGTGTGGGCAAGTTAGGCCGAAGGGCCTGTTTTCATGATGTATCAATTTATGACTCTCTGACTGTGACTCCTGCACAGGGCCACCTTGTGGTCACCCTTGCAATGACCTCCAGCCTGAAGCTCCTATGCTTTCTGCCTCCTGAATGCTTCTCAATTAGTGAAACTGCATCTCCCACCGATCCAGGCGATCTGAGAGGAGTTGCAGCTGGACAAATTTATTTTAAGCATAGTTGTAAGGGACATTTGACTTCTTCCTGATCTCCCACATTGCACTGGGGGAGCATGCTACTCCAATGATTTCCATTACTAGTCGCTCTAACTACTGGTGTAAATAAGAAGGTCCGATCCAACCTTGCCTTATCGCATTGGACCTAAACTATTTTGCTGATGCTGAAGCCTCATTAAACCTCCTGCATTTTTGACCTCATCTTCACCATCCACAATACTACGCATTTTAATGTAATCTGCAAACTTATTAATCACGTACGACTTCCCCCTTAGAGTACAGCCGCTCACAAAATGGCTACTGCAGTAAGGCCTCTCCTGCTCCACCTACCTCTATTTTCATAGTTCTTGCAGAACTTACCTCGCTTGTTCTCACTTCCTCTTTCCATCTTTAATAGGGTGGCACAGTGGTCGAGTTATTGCCTTACAGCACCAGAGATCGTGGTTCGATCCTGACCTTGGGTGCTGTCTGTACGGGTCAAGTTATTTACACAGAGAATGATGGGTCCCAACTAGATATATTATAACAACAGCTTTATTGCTAATCTCATTGTCCTAAATCTTTTGTGGCGTAGTGACGCAGCGGTAGAGTTGCTGCCTTACAGCGCCAGAGACCCGGGTTTGATCCTGACTGCAAGAGCTGTCTGGACAGAGTTTGCACGTTCTCCCTGTGACTGTGTGGGTTTTCTCCGGGCGCTCCAGTTTCCTCCCACATTCCAAAGACATGCAGGTTTGTAGGTTAATTGACTTCTGTAAATTGTCCCTAGTGTGTGTAAGATAGAACTATTGTACGGGTGAACATTGGTCCGCGCGGACTCATAGGGTCGAAGGGCCTATTTCCATGCTGTATTTAGAGATACAGCACAGAAACAGGCCCTTTGGCCCACCGGGTCCACGCCAACCAGCGATCCCCGCGCATTAACACCATCCTACACCCACTAGGGACAATTTTTGCATTTACCAAGCAAATTAACCTACAAATCTGTACATCTTTGGAGTGTGGGAGGAAACTGAAGATCTTGGAGAAAACCCACGCAGGTCACGGGGAGAACGTACAAACTCCGTACAGACAGCACCCGTTGTCAGGATCGCACCTATAGCACTGCATTCGCTGTAAGGCAGCAACTCTACAGTTGCGCCACCGTGACCGCTGTATTGCTAAACTAAACTAAACTCTCAGGTAAAAACTGGTGTTGCTGCTTCATGTAGGTCTTATCTTTCTCCCTCGTGCCTTCATTGATGGGCATCTGAGGATTGTCAGGTCAAGGAACCTTAAAGAACTACTGTAACGATGCTCTGGCATTACTGTTTTACAACCACAACCAGCTTCCTTGTACGGCGTTTAACTCCAACCCCCGAAGTGTTTTCCCATTGATCTCAGCTTTATTAGAGAACTTTGACCTCATCAGCTCTGGGATGAGGTCAAGGATACCTCATCTCATCCGTGGTAACACACCCACCACCATATTACAAAATCACCAAATTATCCAGACACTAAATTTTCAAGCAACCATGTTACAATCCTTACAAATATATTAAATAACTACGATACAACTATGTTCCTCTCTAACACCACCCGGGCGCGGACGTAACCTCGGAAAAGGGGCAAGCCGCGGGCTCGGGCAGAGCCCTCTTCCACCTGGCGAGGTGACTCGCGGATGGCCAGCTTGGCCAGGCCCAGGAGCAACCCAACCAGGACATCCTCGGCCATACCCTCTCCCTAGATCCCGTCACCAGTCTTCCGGTCGCTGGCAGCAGAGCCATTCCTCCCACTACGGACCCTAGATGGAGTGGCGGTGCTCCTTGTCCTACTGGTCCCTGAGCCAGGGGCGGAAATCCCGTGGGGGACAGGGGGGCCATTTCCCCCTCCCCCCCCGTGTTTTGAGCCCCACCTCACTGTATCCGCGAGACAGTGGAGGTGGGACTGCTGATCGAGGGCGCCGATTGGACGAGAGAGACGTCGGTCAGCAGGCAATGGGGGCGGGACATGATGATCCAGCGCGATGATTGAAGGAGGGAAGTGTCGGTCAGAGGCAGAAGTGGGGGGGTGGGACTGAGGATAGAGCGCGGTGATTGGAGGGAGACGTCCTGGTGGAACAAAGATCATAGAGCGGAGCTTGAATTGCATGCCCAGGTCATCGGCCACAAGTGAAAAACACTCTCGGCAGCTCTGGACACAGACCTGCGCCTCATCCACAGCCAGGATCGATCCTGGGTCTCTGGTGCTGCAATTGCTGCCGAACCGCCACTGGACCATCCCCATCCCGAATGGCCTACTCCTGCACCTATTGTCTATTGTCTATTGTCTAACTCAGTGGGAGCATCTTTATGAGAAGATTTACAGCAGGAATACAGCACTTTCACAGGGATGAATCGGGGTGGGGGATGTATCACTGATTTTCCAAATAAGTTCATGTTCATAAGTCACAGGAGTAGAATTAGGCCATTCGGCCCATCAAGTCTACTCCACCATTCAATCATGGCTGCTGTATCTTTCCCACTCAACCCCATTCTCCTGCCTTCTCCCCATAACGCTTGGTCACCCTGACATAAGCAAGAACCTGTCAATCTCCACTTTAAAAATACTCAAAGACTTGGCCTCCTGTGTCCGTGGCAATGAATTCCACACATTCACCACCCTCTGAATAAAGACATTTCTCCTCAGCTCCTTTCTAAAGGTACATCCTTTAATTCTGAGGCTATGCCTTCTGATCTTAGACTCTCCCACTAGAGGAAACATCCTCTCCACATCCACTCTATCCAGGCCTTTCACTATTCGGTAAGTTTCAATGTGGCACCCCTCATCCTTCTAAACTCCAGCGAGTACAAGCCCAGAGCATTAACCAATCAACCCTGGGATCATTCTTGTAAACCTCCTCTGGATCCTCTCCAATGCCAGCACATCCTTCCTCATATATGGTGCCCAGATTTGCACACAATACACCAAATGCAGCCTGGCCAGCACCTTATAGAGCCTCAGCATTACATCCCTGTTTTTAATTTTCAAGTCCTCTCAAAATAAATGCTAGCATTATATTTATCTTCCTTACAACCCATTTGATTTGCAAATGAACCTTTTGAGAATCCTGCACCAGCACTATTGACTCCATCTATACCTCACACTGCCCTGGCAAGGCCAGCAGCATAATCATGGACCAGTCGCACCCTGGCCACTCCCTCGTCTCCCCTCTCCCGACAGGCAAAAGGTATAGAAGTGTGAAACGCACACCTCCAGATTCAGGGACAGTTTCTTCCCAGCTGTTTTCAGGCAACTGAATCATCCTACCACAACCAAAGAGTAGTGCTGAACTACTATCTACCTCTTTGGTGACCCTCGGACTATCTTTGATTGGACTTCACTGGCTTTACCTTGCGCTGAACTTTATTCCCTTATCGTGTATCTGTACACTGTGAATGGATCGATTGTAATCATGTATGGTCCCTTCGAGAGTCTGATAATAATAGGGAAGTTATTAAAGAATAACCGCTTATTACAGTTGCAGTAGCAATTTATAATGCTTCAGAGTGGGTTACTTTCTACATAGACCATAGGACAGTACACCACAACAATGGGCCGATCAGCCCACAATGTTTGTGCCAAACATGATGCCAGGTTAATGTGATCTCACCTGCTTGTGAATGTACAGTGCATCTATTGAAATTGATAGAGCCCTTGGAGTCATGCCTGATGTAGTTGGGCCAGGTCAACATCTTACCTGCTATGGAAGCTGTAAACTCTCTTTATTTGCTCACACATCTGTATGGCAAGTGATCTGGATTGGGCTTGTTAACATGGACAAATCCCTGAATTTGATATTTTTTTAGTTTAGAGATACAGCACAGAAACAGGCCCTTCAGCCCACCAAGTCCACACCGACCAGCGATCCCCGCACATTAACACTATCCTACACACACTAGGGGCAATTTACACTTAGACCAAGCCAATTAACCTACAAACCTGGACCTCTTTAGAGTGTGGGAGGAAACCAAAGAATTTGTAGAAAACCCACGCGGTCACAGGGAGAACGTAAAACTCCGTACAGACCGCACCCATAGTTGGGATGGAATCTGGGTATCTGGCGCTGTAAATGCTATAGCAACTCTACCGCTGCGCCACTGTGCCTCTGGATTACAGTAGAATGGGGGTGAGACAGCAATCCCCAGCAAACATACCCAGCAGGGGGTGATTAGTGAAGCCTGTATGGTCGTGAGCAGTCGCCCAAAGTGTCGCACCTTTTTCTGGGCACCGCTGGATTTTCAACGTTGAACATTTTCGGCGACCTGCTGCGACTATGACGGGTGCCGGCAAGTCGCCGAAAAAAATCGCGTAAGTGGGACAGGCCCTTAATTTAACCGGTTGGTACAGTCACTGCCAGTCCCCAGCAAAGCCCACAATCACCATTGCCAGCCAGGATTTGATTGCTGAGCCCCCCACTGCCCAGTGTTAAATAGCTTTTGCCTTCACCCATCCCTCCCAACATCAGACCTCACAGGCAGTCTCTCCTCATTGTCAAATGCTCATTCCTTGCCCTGATAGTGCCACAGGATGCTACCAGATTCACCGCACCATTGCCCCTCGCATAGTGAGAGCAGGGGGCTCCCATTAAGTTCCTGGTACACCAGTGTGCACCCCAAGCACTAGACCTTCATAAAGTATAGGGGCGGTCAAGGTGGCGCAGCGGTGGAGTTGCTGCCTTACAGCGAATGCAGCTCCGGAGCCCTGGATTCGATCCCGACTAAGGGTGCTGTCTGTACGGAGTTTGTACATTCCCTCCGTGACCTGCATGGGTTTTCTCCGAGATCTTTTCACCGGGCGCTCCAGTTTCCTCCCACACTCCAACGACGTCCAGGTTTGTAGGTTAATTGGCTTTTTATAAATATAAATTGTCCCTAGTGTGTGTAGGATAGTGTTAATGTGCGGGGATCGCTGTTGTCGGGGACACGGTGGGCCGAATGGCCTGTTTCCGCGCTGTATCTCTAAATTAAAGTAAACTAAATACCTGAGAGGGTTCCAACTAGAGAAGTAAAATTCTTCATCACTTCATCAAATCTGTGGGTCTGTGCTAAGTGGAGTACTCGTACAGTCAGCAGGTTCTAAACTTCATTCAACTCATTGCAAATGCATTGTTATTTTTGACATTTTTGTAAAAAGCGTAAAAAGAGTATTTTCAACGCAGCTGACTGAGCACTTTTGGACAATTCTCCGGACTCTTCTCTGAAACGGGCGTCACGGTGGCACTGCGGTAGAGTTGCTGCCTTACAGCACTTGCAACCTCAGTGACTCGGGTTTGATCCCGACAACGGGTGCTGTATGTACGGAGTTTGTACGTTCTCCCCGTGACCTGCGTGGGTTTACTCCGAGATTTTCGATTTCCTCCCACACTCGAAAGATGTACAGGTTTGTAGGTAAATTGGCTTTGTAAATGTAGAAATTGTCCCGAGTGTGTGTAGGATGGTGTTAATGTGCGGGGATCGCTGGTCGGCGCGGATCCGGTGGGCCGAAGGGCCTGTTTCCGCCCTGTATCTCTAAAGTAAATTAGCACTTTCTGAATGCCCAGTCAGAATACCTATTCTAATTCTAGTCTCATAGATGCATAGATACATAGAGCCGTGTGCGGACGTGGCGTTGAAGGACGAGAAGCCGAAGCAAAGAAGTGGAAGCCAAATAACCGAACGGAAACAAAGCCAAAATGCCAAATAACCGAACGTTAGTGTGGGAGGAAACCAAAGTCACGGGGAGAACGTACAAACTCCGTACAGACAGCACCCCTAGTCGGGATCGAACCCGGGTCTCCGGCGCTGCAAGCGCTGTAAAGCAGCAACTCTACAGCTGCACCACCGTGACAGCCCTCATTTTTACAATGTTTGCAATGTTACAATGTTTTAGGGACGACAGATGGCACAATGGGCTAAGTGTTCGGCTGGCAACCGGAAGGTAGCTGGTTCGAATCCCGCTTGGAGTGCATACTGTCGTTGTGTCCTTGGGCAAGACACTTCACCCACCTTTGCCTGTGTGTGTCCTTGGGCAAGACACTTCACCCACCTTTGCCTGTGTGTGGGGATGTAATTATGTGAAGCACTTTGGGGTCAATGCAAGTTGACTAAAAATGTGCTATATAAATAAAGAAATTATTAATTAGTAAAATTTTGATTTTTGTTTTACAGTTTTGTGAAGCAGTGAAGACTATCATAAGAGACCAGAGGAGTATTTTTGTCACTACTGCATTGGGACTGGCTGGTATATTTTGTTTGGGCTTTGGTCCCTCCACTACTCTTCCTACCATCCTTATACCTTTCTTACTGTGGATGGCTAGCTAATGTGCGGGATCTCAAACACATTGTAAATATGTGACATAGCATACTAATTATGTACAGAGTGGTAGGGTATGATTTATAAATGTTCAGCAATTTCCTTAAAACCATTGCTCATTTTTGAGATGTCGTTCCATCAAAACTTAGAATAATTTTTTAGTTGGCTTACCATGTAAGCCCAGGTGATCTTTTAATGGAAAGCCTTATTCTAGAATCTTTTTTTTTTAAATGTGATTTTATTCTTCTTGCCTCATAACAATAGTAATATGTTATTATAGAAACGTAGAAACATTGAAACATAGAAACATAGAAAATAGGTGCAGGAGGAGGCCATTCGGCCCTTCGAGCCAGCACCGCCATTCATCGTGATCATGGCTGATCGTCCCCTATCAATAACCCGTGCCTGCCTTCTCCCCATATCCCTTGACTCCACTAGCCCCTAGAGCTCTATCTAACTCTCTCTTAAATCCATCCAGTGATTTGGCCTCCACTGCCCTCTGTGGCAGGGAATTCCATAAATTCACAACTCTCTGGATGAAAACGTTTTTTCTCACCTCAGTCTTAAATGACCTCCCCTTAATTCTAAGATTGTGGCCCCTGGTTCTGGACTCGCCCAACATTGGGAACATTTTTCTTGCATCTAGCTTGTCCAGTCCTTTAATAATTTTATATGTTTCTATAAGTATCCCCTCATCCTTCTAAACTCCAGTGAATACAAGCCTAGTCTTTTCAATCTTTCCTCATATGACAGTCCCGCCATCCCAGGGATCAATCTCGGAACCTACGCTGCACTGCCTCAATCACAAGGATGTCCTTCCTCAAATTAGGAGACCAAAACTGTACACAATACTCCAGATGTGGTCTCACCAGAGCCCTATACAACTGCAGAAGAACCTCTTTACTCCTATACTGAAATCCTCTTGTTATGTTTGAAATGTTGAATTAATAAAAGTAAATATATGCTTTGGTGCTTCACTGTATTCGTTTTACTTTCGTATGTTAACCACTCACAATAGGATTGTACATATGATCACAAGAATATTAATATTTTGGATTTTAAAAAAAGTTAGCACTAAATACTGTGGTGAGTTTTAACATGAGTCTGCAGATTAAGAAATAAAACATATTCCTTTTCTAAATGATTGTATATTTAGTTTTCTTTTGTCCGCACACATTCACACACAAACGCATAACACCCTTCAAATTATGTATCTTATCTAAAGTTTAACTTGAGTGGTTGGAGTATCTTTCAGTGTTGGAGCAGACTCTTAGAGCCTACTCCTGCTCCTAGTTCTTGCTTTCTTATTCCCAACCTCAATGAGCAATACTAATATGACGCTGCCAGAATCCTTGGTAAGATGCACTGCCGAAACCTGGGACAAATAATGTTTTGAACTGCAGAACAGGAGAATTTCAACAAGAGAAAGGATCATACTGACCATTGTATAGACAAAATAACACTGGAGTAACTCAGTGGGACAGGCAGCATCTCTGGAGAGAAGGAATGGGTGACCTTTCAGGTCGAGACCCTTCTATTGACTCGACCCAAAACATCACCCATTCTTTCTCTCCAGAGCTGCTGCCTGTCCCGCTGAGTTACTCCAGCATTTTGTGTCTATCTTCAGTTTAAACCAGCCTCTGCAGTTCCTTTCTACAAATTTTAAACACAGTGGACCTAAAATAAAATTTCAGATGAAATTACCTGTGACTTTGTGCGCACTATAGTGGGTTTATCTATCAGAGACGACCATTTTTTAAAGTGTCTGAAGTATCATTAAAACATCAAAATAGTAAGTGTAGACTTTGATGAAATGAAAGTAAATTTATTTACATTTAAAAATATATATTGTTTTAATTAAGATCAACAGTAAAGTTCTCTTCAGTTGGGATTTTAAATCGCAGTAATAAACAAGTGGTGAACAAGTTGCTGTGGTTTCCCATTTAATTTATTAACCAGTTTGAAATAGTTTATTAAAACAAAAAACATCTATCTATCTATCTATCTATCTATCTATCTATCTATCTATCTATCTATCTATCTATCTATCTATCTATCTATCTATCTATCTATCTATCTATCTATCTATCTATCTATCTATCTATCTATCTATCTATCTATCTATCTATCTATCTATCACCATCCCCGGCAGCACGTTCCAGGCACTCACCACCCATTGTACAAAAAAACCTGCCCCGCACATCTCCTTTAAACATTGCCGCTCTCACCTTAAAGCTACGCCCTCTAGTGTTTAATATTTCCACCTTGGAAAAAAGGTTCTGACCATCTACCTTGTCCATCTTATATACTGCCATCAGGTCTCCTCCCAACCTCCGGCATTCCACGGAAATGAATCCAAGTCTGTACAACCTCTGCCTGTAATTATTCCGCCCTCATCCAGGCATCATTCTGGTAAACCTCCACATCTTCCTGTAAAGGGGTGACCAGGAATGCACACAATACTCCAAATGTGGCCTAATTTAGTTTAGAGATACAGCGCGGAAACAGGCCCTTCGGCCCACCGGGTCCGCGCCGACCAGCGATCCCCGCACATTAACACCATCCTACACCCACTAGGAACAATTTTTACATTTACCAAGCCAATTAACCTACACACCTGTACGTCTTTGGAGTGTGGGAGGAAACCGAAGATCTCGGAGAAAACCCACACATGTCACGGGGAGAGCATACAAACTCCCTACAGACAGCGCCCGTAGTGGGGATCGAACTCGAGTCTCCGGCGCTGCATTCGCTGTAAGGCAGCAACTCTACGTCTGCGCCACCGTGAACGCCCTAAGTCAATCAAAGTCCTATAAAGCTGCACCATGACTTCCTGCCCTACTTTATGAAAGCAGGCATTCCATACATCTTATATACTATTCTACCTACCTGTGGTACCACATTTACGGAGTTATGGACTTGGATCACAATGCTGTTAAGGGTCATGCCATTAATTGTATAATTTCACCTTACATTTGGCCTCTCAAAGTGCAAGACCGCACACATTTGCTCGGGTTAAGCTCCATCTCCATTTCTCCTCCCGTTTCTTTAGCGGTTCTATAACTTGCCATGTACTTTGGCAGTCTTTCTCACAGTCCACAAGCCCAGTAATCTTTGTGTAATCCACAAAATTACAAATCAGCCCGTTTATGTTTACGTTTGCGTAATTTCTATATATACTTGTTTAAATGTCTTTTAAATGGTGTTATTGTACTTGCTTCAACTCCTTGCGCCAGCAGCTCGTTCCATATACCCATATACCGATCATCATCTGTGTAAAAATGCTGCCACTCCAGTTCCCACTAAACCTTTCCCCTCTCACACTAAACCCATGCCCTCTAGTTCACCGACCTTGCATTCACTCTATCTGTTACCCTAATGATGTTACAAGATTGCACATCAGCTCCACACACTTCAAGGAATAAAGACCAACATCTCCCTATAGTCCAAGCCCTCGTGCCCAGGCAACATGCTTGTAAATCTTCCCTGAACCCTTTCCAGCTTAATGGCATTTTTTATATAGCAGAGTGACCAAAACTTAACACAATAAGTTGGGCAGTACAGTGGTGCAGCGGTAGAGTTGATTCCTTACAGAGTTTTCAGTGCCTGAGAAGCGGGTTAGATCCCGACTACGGGTGCTGTCTGTACGGAGTTTGTACATTCTCCCCGTGATCGGGTGGGTTTACTCCTAGATCTTCGGTTTCCTCCCACACCCCAAGACGTACAGTTGTAGGTCAATTGGCTTGGTATAGATGTAAATTGTCCTGAGTGTGTGTAGGGTAGTGTTAATGTGCGGGGATCGCTGGTCGGTGCGGGCATGGCGGGCCGAAGGGCCTATTTCCGCGCTGTATCTCTGAACCAAAAACTAAACTAAATACTCCAAATGCTGCTTCACCAATGTCTTATACAATCGTAGCATAACCTCCAAGCTTCTATAGTCAATTCCCTGACTGGTGATGGCCAATGTACCAAAAGCCTTCTACCCGTGACAGACTTTTCAGGGAACTATGTAGATCCCTCTGCTCTATGACACTCCCCAAGGTCCTGCTGTTCACTGTGAAGGTATAGCCATGATTTGCATTCCAAAAATTCAACAAAAACACACACACTAATCTGCATTAAACTCCATTATTAATCCTGGCCCACTTGCCCAGCTGATCAAGATCCCCCATCATATGCAGCTTTGGCTCACAGGTTTGGACATTTTAATGTGTTAGTGAGTGGATCGTTTTGATCCAAATATAAGGACAGAGTATGCAGTAAACTGCAGAGAGTAGTGCGTTCGGCCGAACGCACTATGGGAACTTCACTCGCCCCCCTGCAGGAATCATGGGAGACCCCTTCCACCCCTGCAACCGACTGTTCCAGCTGCTACGGTCAGGCAAACGCCTCCGTTGCCATGCAGTGAGAACGGAGAGGTTGAGAAGGAGTTTCTTCCCAGAGGCCATTCGGACTGTAAACTCCTACTTCACCAGGGACTAACTTTACTGAACGTTTTTCCTTCTGCCCACAATATTTAATGTAAAATAATATGCGTGTGTTTATGATTGTGTTTATAGTTTGTTTGGTTGTTTGTTTGTCTTTTTGCACAAAGTCCGCGAGCATTGCCACTTTTCATTTCACTGCACACCTCGTATGTGTATGTGACGAATAAACTTGGCTTGACTTGACTTGACTTGACACTCAGCAGTTCCAGTCACCATGACTCATGACACATGACTATGCAGCCACAGACCAATCCAGCTGTATACACTCATGACCGTGCCGTCAAATACCAATCCAACTCATTGCACAAGTTGACATGATCGCAGCCCAGACCATCACGCAAACCAACCTCCCTCCCATGGACTTCACGTCCACTTCACGCTGCCTCGGCAGGTCCACCAGCATATTTGAAGGACCAGTCCCACCCTGGTCACTCTTTCTTCTCCACTCTTCCGCGCATACCTCCAGATTCAGGGACAGTTTCTTCCCAGCTTTTATCATTCAACCAAATCGTCTTCTCACCAGCTGGAGTACGGCCCTGACCTCCCATCTACATAATTGGAGATGTTTGAACTATCTTTGATGGACCTCATCTGCACTAAATGTTATACCTTTTATCCTGTACACGGTGGATGGCTTGGTTGTAATCATGTATTGTATTTTCGTTGACTATATATCATGCAACAAAAAGCTTTTTTATTGTAGCACAGTAGATGTGGCAATAATAAACTAAACTAAACTCAATGGAGAACCAGGTTATGTTTCACACTAGCCTTCATCAGTCAGAGAAATGGAATCACAGAATCACAGATTCCGCACCAGTCCTAATCATACACAGCTTTTGGCCCTTCCAGCTTATTCATGCTGATTAAGTTGACAATCTGTGCTAGTTCCAGTTGCCTGCAATTGGCCCAAATCCCTCTGGACTCTTTCTATCTGTGTGTCTGTCCAATAGCTCAATCTGCCATACAAGGAAAGATTAGAACGACTGGGCTTGTATTCACTGGAATTTAGAAGGATGAGAGGGATCTTATAGAAATGGACTGGACAAGCTACATGCAGGAAAAATGGTCCCAATGTTGGGGGAGTCCAGATCCAGGGGCCACAATCTAGGAATAAAGGGGAGGCCATTTAAAACTGAGATGAGAAAAAACTTTTTCATCAGATAGATGTGAATTTGTGGAATTCTCTGCCACAGAAGACAGTGGAGGCCAATTCACTGGACGAATTTAAAAGCGAGTTAGATAGAGCTCTAGTGGCTAGCCGAATCAAGGGATATGGGGTGAAGGCAGGCACGGGTTACTGATTGTGGATGATCAGCCATGATCACAATGAATGGTGGTGCTGGCTTGAAGGGCCAAATGGCCTCCTATTGCACCTATTTTCTATGTTTCTAATATGCGTTATGTTGCAACTGTACAAGATGTTAGTGAGGCCACATTTAGAGCATTGCGTTCAGTTTTGGTCACCTTGCTATAGGGAAAATGCCTTCAGCTGGAAAGTGTGCAGAGAAGATTTAGAAGGATATTGCCAGGGCTCGAGAGCCTGAGGTATGGGGAGTGGTTGTGCAGGTTAAGACTATTCCTTGGAGTGCAGGGGGCTGAGGAGGTGGGCATCCAGAGTCATAGAGTGATACAGCACAGAAACAGGCCCTTTGGCCCAACTCGCCCTTGTTGGCTAAGATGCCCAAGCCAGTCCCATTTGCCACCTGCAGTGAGTAGGTCCTGGCGTGCCGTGGCCCCAAACAGCAAGGATGGTTCAGCTGCCACGGAACCGGAGAGGGAAGCCCAACGAGCATGGCCCCTGCTCACCCCTGAAGACCGGGAATGGGAGAGGAGGTGGAGGGAGCTGCCGGACAAAAGTCCCGGAACAGGGCGGGGACTTACCTTCCATGCCCTCGAGGTCAGCAGCGGGAGGTGCCCCCGGAGAACACTGGCTGAACAGGGCCTGGTGTAGAGAGGGACAAGGGTTCATGGGACGAGCGTAATGGAGGCGACGGTTGTAAGGGCCGCGTGTGGCCAGCTGCAGCTGGGACTGTAAAACGGCGCCAAAGTGGCACCTCTTCCATATGGACTCGGTGGGATGTTCTCTACACCCCGTACTGACTGGGGGATGTTGGTATGTATGGTGATAGTCTTGCTGATGTGTATTATAAAAAGTATTCACTGTACTTTGATACACGTGATAATAAAGAAACCATTGCCCGCATTTGGTCAATATCCCTCTCAACCTTTCCCATCCTTACAGAGATTGCATAAAACCATGAGGAGGGGCAGATGGGATGAATGCAGGGTATTGTTCCCAGGGAAAGGAAATCAAGATCTGGAGGTTTAAGGTGAGAGAGGAAAGATTTAATAAGATGCTGAGGGGCAACTTTTTCACCTGAGTTTGGTGGGTACATGGAATGAGTCTCCAAAGGAGTAGTTGGGTAGGCAAAACAACACCATTTAAAAATTATTTGGACAGATGCATGGATAGGAAAGATTGAGAGGAATATGGGTCAGACGCTGGCAAATGAGACGGTGAATGTTGGCTGGAATGGAAAAGTTGGGCCGGAAAGCCAATTTCCATGCAGTGTGACGATGAGATTTGTCCCAAAACTACCACATATGCAAAGAGGTTTATGATTTAAAAAAAGGTCCAAGTCAGCAAGGCTTTATTAAAGGGAGATCTTGCCTAACGTATCTGCTGGAATTCGTTGAGAAAATAAATAGCAGGAGAGACAAAGGAAAGCCAGCGGATGTTGTTTACGGATGATTTTCAGAAAGCCTTTGATAAGGTGCCACACGAGAGGCTGCTAATGAAGATGAGAGCCCACTGTATCAAAGGGCAGATACTAGCATGGATAGCAGGTTGGCTGGATGGCAGAAGGCAAAGAGTGGCAATAAAGGGGGCATTTTCTGCTTGGCTGCCAGTGACTAGCGGAGTTCCGCAGGGCTCGGTGCTGGGGCCGCTACTCTTCACGTTGTATATTAATGATTTGGACGAGGGGATTGAAGGCTTTGTGGCCACGTTTGCGGATGATACGAAAACAGGTGGAGGGGCAGGTAGTGTAGCGAAAACAGGGACTCTGCAGAAGGACTTGGACAGATTGGGAGAGTGGGCATAGAAGTGGCAGATGGAATATAGTGTAGCAAAGTGTGGAGTCGTCCATTTTGGTCGTAGGAATAAAGGCGTAGACTATTTTCAAAATGGGGAGAGAATCCAGAAATCGGAGGTGCAAAGGGACCTGAGAGTGCTGGTGCAGGATTCCCAAAAAGTTAATCTATAAGTCAAATTGATAGTAAAGAAGGCAAACGCAATGCTAGCATTTATTTCAAGATGATTAGAATACAAAAACAGGGATGTAATGCTGAGGCTCTATAAGGCACTGGTCAGGCTGCATTTGGAGTATTGTGAGCAATTTTGGGCCCCATATCTGAGGAAGGATGTGTTAGCTCTGGAGAGGGTCCAGAGGAGGTTTACAAGAATAATCCCAGGAATGAGTGGGGTAAATTATGATGAGTATTTGGCGGCACTGGGCCTGTACTCGCTGGAGTTTAGAAAAATGAGGGGGGACCTCATTGAAACGTACTGAATATGGAAAGGCTTGGATAGAGTGGATGTGGAGAGGATGTTTCCACTAGTGGGAGAATCTAGGACTAGAGGTCATAGCCTCAGAATCAAAGGATGTTCCTTTAGGAAGGAGATGAAGGAGGAATTTCTTTAGCCAGAGGGCAGTGAATCTGTGGAATTCTTTGCCACAGAAGGCTGTGGAGGCCAAGTCGATGGATATTTTTAAGGCAGAGATAGATAGATTCTTGACTAGTATGGGTGTCAGTGGTGATGGGGAGAAGGCAGGAGAATGGGGTTAGGAGGGAGCGATAGATCAGCCATGATTGAATGGTGGAGTAGACTTGATGGGCCAAATGGCCTAATTCTGTCCCTCTCACTTATAACCGTATGACCTTAAGTAGAAAATGAAGTTACAGTACATTGCTACAAATCTTGCACCAATATTTTCTTGTTTACTCCATGTACATATGCCCTTGACGAATGTTGTCGAATCTAGCAAAGCAAATAGTGACAAAGGGATGAGTTAATAATTGGTTATATTTTCTTTGCAATTCTTCATATTATCCCAGGCCTGGTAATGCAGAGTAAAATGTGTTGATTATGATTAACATAATCTTGTACTGGTTTTATATTTAAAAAAATGCTGGGTCTGCTTTGATCTGCTGAATCTCCCGGTGGCTCCCAATTTACAGGTAACTCCCCTTCCCATTCCCAGAACAGCCTTGCTGCTCCAAGCCTCCTCCATTGTCAGAGTGAGGCCACATGCAAACTAGAGGAATAGCACCTCATATTCTGCTTGGGTAGCTAACAACCCAATGGCACTAACATTGAATTCTTCAATTTTATGCAACAACCACGGTGGCGCAGCGGTAGATTCGCTGCCTTACAGCGCTTGCAGCACCGGAGACCCGGGTTCGATCCCGCCTACGGGTGCTGTTGGTACGGTGTATGTACATTCTCCCCGTGACCTGCGTGGGCTTTCACCGAGATCTTTGGTTTCATCCCAAACTCCAAAGACATGCAGGTTTGTAGGTTAATTGGCTTAGTATAAGTGTAAATTGTCCCTGGTGTGTAGGTAAGATAGTGCTAATGTTCTGGTCGGTGAGGACTCGGTGAACCGAAGGGCCTGTTTCTGCGCTGTCTCTAAACTAAACTTAACTAACCCTTTCCTAATTCCCCTGCACACCCATTCTCACCTCTCAAGGCATTGGTCAGGCCGCATTTGGAGTATTGTGAGCAATTTTGGGCACCATATCCGAGGATGGATATGCTGGCTCAGGAGAGGAGGTTTATAAGAATGATCCCATGAATGAGTAGGTTCACATATGATGAGCGTTTGACGGCACTGTGTTTGTTCTCGCTGGAGTTTAGAAGGATGAGGGGAGGCCTCATTGAAATTTACCGAATAGTGTAAAGCTTGGATAGAGTGGATGTGGAAAGGGTGTTTCCACTAAATGGAGAGTCTAGGACTAGAGGCCATAGCCTCAAAATTAAAGGATGTTCCTTTAGGAAGGAGATGAGGTGGAATTTATTTCATCAGAGGGTGGTGAATCTGTGGAATTCTTTGCCACAGAAGGCTGTGGAGGACAGGTCAATGGATATTTTTAAGGCAGAGATTAAGGCAAAGATTTGTGATTAGTATGGATGTCAGGGGTTATGGGGAGAAGGCCGGAGAACGGATAGATAGATCAGCCATGATTGAATGTTGGAGTAGACTTGATGGGCTGAATGGCCTAATTCTGCTCCTATTCCTTATGACCTTATTTATGATCTCCTTGCCCTATCCCCTCCCACCTGTATTCCTATATCCCTTCCTCTGGCTTTACATTTCACTCCTCTTTGTCTCCTTTTGTCCCCTCTTCATCTCTGGTCATTGTCCACCCACCCTGCAATCGAAAAAATCTGTATCCACCTACCTCTCGAAGAACCAAAGAACTGCAGAATCTGGTTTGTACCAAAGATAGGCACAAAGTGCTGGAGTAACTCAGCGGGTCAGGCAGCAAATCTGGAGAAATAGGGTGGTGACATTTTGTGTAGGAACCTGTCTTCAGACTGAAAGTGCGAGGTGGGGGGGTGAAGAGCATGAGGCGTGCAGGGCCAATCTGAGCTGGCCACAAATGACCTCAGGCAGGGCAGTGCCCGGGCACCACCCTCTCTGACTGCCTGACGTCATTTGTAGCACCACCCTGCCTGAGGTCATTTGTTGCACCACCCTGCCTGAGGTCATTTGTTGCACCACCCTGCCTGAGGTCATTTGTTGCACCACCCTGCCTGAGGTCATTTGTGGCCCGGCCCTGAATGGTCCTAGTCTTTTCTCGCCTCCAGCTCTTCACCCTCCACCCCCCCCCACTCCCACATACACCATACTTTCAGTGTGAAGAAGGCTCCCGACCCAAAGCGTCACCATCCTTTATCTCCAGAGATGCTGCCTGATCCACATTATCATCAGCGGCCACTCGAAACGACTATGACTGTCCTCGCCCCTCCATAGGGTAGAGGCGTTTCTCTCTCCATTTCTGTAGAGGCCAAACCGCGATCCTCACACCTTGTTATTAAATATTCAATTGATTGGGTGAATGCAGATCCAGAAAGCATGAACTTCAAAAGGTAGCTCATAGGCCAGTCATACAAGAGCATTTATGGAAGCCAATTAATATTGGCCTTGGCTGCAATGCCCAGATCTGAAAAATTAATCTGAATCTTGTCTCTTTGGAAACTCTACAAGGATCTTCACACCTGTGCAGTTCTCTGCCTCCTCTGCCACTGCCCCTATCTTTAGTGCAATGGACAATAGGTGCAGGAGTAGCCCTTTGAGCCAGCACCGTCATTCACTGTGATCATGGCTGGTCATCCACACTCAGTACCCCATTCCTGCCACCCCCATATCCCTTGACTCCGCTCTTTAAGAGCTCTATCCAACTCTTTCTTCAAAGCATCCAGAGAATTGTCCTCCACCTAGAGCAGGTACGGAAATCGCTGTCAAAACATGCAGGGGACACAACTTCTTGGCAGGCGCGTGTGCGCATGCGCATACACCCACGCACACATGCAAGGCTTCGGCCTTGGGCAACAGCAACAGCAGTTTCGTCAGCCCTGAATCGTGGGGCTTGAATCGACCTGTTTGTTGGGGCTTTCATCGGCCGGCAGGGGCTTCAACATCGGGAGCTTAGATCGCCTCGATGCAGCAATTTGATTTTAAGCTGCGCCGGGCGCTGAAAGGCCCCGTGAACGGGCCGAATCAGCCCATAGAAAGCGTCTGATAAAGTCCGGATTACAAAACATGGGGGGGGGGGGGGGGGGGGGGGGGGGGGTGGTGGGGGACGTGTCCATCTTTTCCAAAAAAGATCTGCCATATATTGTACTTGTCTCCATCTGCGGCTCATATACAAATCTTCTTTCACAAGGAGTCCAGGTGATAGTATTGGATTGGTCTTCAACAAATGATTTGGTGTAAGCACTTCCAGGTCGTTCGAATCATCAGAATTCTTCAAAGACTGTCACTACAATGACACTACATCTCCTGATTCAGTGTCACCCCTCGCAAGGGATTGAATTTAATTCCTCACTAACAGAGCTACCCCACCCCCTCTGTCCACCTGTCTGTCTTTTCGAAAGGACTATTCAGTTCCCAGCCCTGGCCCTCTTGCAGCCATGTCTCTGTAATTCCCACATCATACTTGCCAATTTCTAACTGAGCCTCAAGCTCGTCCACTTTATTTCTTATGCTTCGCGCATTCATACACAACACTTTAACTTCGGTATTCACCTCCCCTCTCACACTATTGGCTCTGACCTTACCCTCTTATCCCTTCTCGAACTTTCCTTTCCATGAATTCAGGAGCCTTTTGTAGCTTTTCCTGTACTCACTTCCACTTTAACTCCATCTTTATACACCCAATTTGTCAATCCCTCTCCCCCACTATTTAGTTTGAACCTACACGTGTTGCCCTAGCAAACCTGCCTGCCAGAACGTTGGTCCCCCTCCAGTTAAGGTGTAACCCGTCCCTTTTGTACAGGTCACCCCTACCCCAGAGGAGATCCCAGTGGTCTATAAATCTAAATCCTTGCACTCTGCACCAGCCCCCCAGCCACACATTCAGATCCCCTATCTCCCTGTTCCTGCCCTCACCAGCACAAGGAACTGGCAGTAATCCAGATATAACCACCCTAGAAGCCCTGCCTTTCAGTCTTCTTCCCAACTCTCTGAACTCACGTTGCAGAATCTCCTTCCTCTTTTTCCCGACGTTGTTTGTGCCTACGTGCACAACTACTGCTGGCTGTCCACCTTCCCTCTCGTGGATGTTCTGAAGTCGGTCCGAGACATCCTGAACCCTGGCACCAGGGAGGCAACAGACCATCCTCGCGTCTCGCCTGCCGCCACAGAATTTCCTGTCCGCACCTCGGACAATGGAGTCACCCACCACTATGGCTCTGCCCGACGTTGGTCTCGCCAGTCGAGTCTCATCACTAGGATTGGAGCCATCGACCTGTCCGCCGCTCGGACTGGAAACATCGTCTCCCCGGACAGTTCCCAAGAGGCCGTCCCTGTTTTCATTTGGCCACTGGGGTCTCCTGCACCCCACGGTTACTCCTCTTTCTCATAGTCTCCCACCTTTGTTCCTCCTGTATCCTTGGCATGACGACCTCACCGTAGGTCCTGTCCACGAAACTCTCGTATCCCAGATGGCCCTGAGGTCATCCAGCTGCTGCTCCAGTTCCCTGACCCATTCATTCAGGAGCTGCACCTGGACACACTTTCTGCAGGTGTAGTTGTCCAAAGCACCAGCGGTGTCCCTGACTTCCCACACCATGCAGGAAACACCGAGTCCGCTCCGACCAGCGATCCCCGCACATTAACACCATCCAACAAACCTGTACGTCTTTGAAGTGTGTGAGGAAAGCGAAGATCTCAGAGAAAACCCACGCAGGTCACGGGGAGAACGTACAAACTCCGTACAGGCAGGACCAGTAGTCAGGATCGACCCTGGGTCTCTGGCGCTGCATGCGCTGTAAGGCAGCAACTCTACCACTGCACCACCGTGACTGCCCTGACAGGCTAATGCTTTGACTCAGAAAGCACTGCCATTTATGACATGGCAACACACATCAACAGGGGACTGCAGTGTCTTTTGTTGACTCAATTACCTCTATAGGGTTTCAACTGACGTGTCGAACAAAAGACTCAACCAAGGTTTAGTGCAACATAATCTTTATTAACACTCAAGTAACTTAATCATGCATGCAAACCATTGATTTGCAATAACTTCTCATTTACTTTACCATTTCAACTTATCACTTCTTAAACTAAATCGCAAAACCCATGACTTGGACTCGGGTATTACCCATATGGATGAATTGGGCAGAGTCACTCTGTTGGTTGGAGTAGTCTTCTCTGAGTTCCAAACTCATGTCCCTTCTTCTTGTCGTGGTTGTTCCTGGGGTCATTGCCCCCAAAGTCTCGGTCCGCCCTTCTTTTATACTACATTTTCCCTTCAAACTCCCAAAGGAAACCTTTGTTCTAACCCAAGGCTCTCACAATTCTGAAGTCAATCATTTCGAGTTGCCACTCATCCAAGTGCTGAATAAACAAAACACATCTTCGTTCTTTCTCGGGCTGGAGAGTTCTTAATTATTTAAGAAAGAACTGCAGATGCTGGAAAATCAAAGGTAGACAAAAATGCTGGAGAAACTCAGCGGGTGCGGCAGCATCTACGGAGCGAAGGAAATAGATAACGTTTCGGGCCGAAACCCTTCTTTAGACTGATGTGAGGGTGGGGCTGGAAGAAGAAAGGAAGAGGAGGAGTCAGAGGGCTGAGGGAGAGCTGAGAAGGGGAGGAGACAGTTGGGACTACCTGAAATTAGAGGTCAATGTACAATGTGGGGTACAAACTGCCCAAGCGAAAATATGAGGTGCTACTCCTACAATTTACGGTGATCCTTAATTATGTGGCCTGTTGATATTTTCATTCTCATCATACGGTTCCTATGCAAAAAGGCCATTCCTGGACACCTTATCTTCTCAAGGCCGCGCTACGTATGAAGTTACCTTCAGCTCGCTCGCACCAGATGTTCTTCACGAGGCCGTTTTCACAGTGCTCCTTTGTTCTCCTGGTGCCAGCGTTTCTCTCTGTCGCTCTCCACACTTCCAAACCTTGTCAGAATACTTGACATCAAGTCTCCGTCCACACGTTGTGCTCAACTATCACCAGGAGAAATAACAAAATAGGTCAGGGATGGGGGGAAAAAACCCATCAAAAACTCCAAATGGCCATTGGCACTGAAATCACCTGCTGCTCACAGAGTAAACTTGTCCGAAAAATATTTGTGCTGTGCAAACTGCTTTCAACAGCTTCAACGGTTGGGTGTTGAACTTATCTGAGATCTGATGGTGCTTGCTCAATACTTGGTTTAGAATTAATCAGTCAACATTGATTTGTCAGTGCAGATGATTTGTGCTATTGATGTGCGTGATTTTGCAGTAGAGTGAGGAGTTCGTACAGGCGCAGGCTTCAACATGATGCTCTCCGTCCCTCTGCTCTCTTTGATGTGCCTTTTTGTTACTGCAATTGAGCAAAAGGTAAAAACTTTCATTCTTAATAACAACAGTGATCGTAGCTCAGCTGGATATTTCATTATCGATGCCAGTGGCAGTATGTTCAGTAACACTATGAGTGTGCACTGACCGCCCCTGTATTAAGGCATATTTTTTTATATTTCATGAATGTCTTGTTTTATAAAAGCCTTATAATTTTAAGGCAGAAATAGATAGATTCTTGATTAGTACGGGGGGGGGGGGGCGGGTGTCAAGGGTTACGGGGAGAAGGCAGGAGAATGGGGTTGGGAGGGAGAGACAGATCAGCCACGATTAAATGGCGGAGTAGACTTGATGGGCTGAAATGCCTAATTCTATTCTTATCCCTTATGACCTTATATTCTACTCCTATCACTTATGACCTCATGACCTTATTGTGTGATTCAGATCTGGAAGATCCATGACTTGGTCTATGTCTTGTGAGCGGATGTGATCAGTTGGGGCTTCTGCAAAGTAAAGGGGCTGTCCCACTGTACGAGGTAATTCAAGAGCTCTCCCGAGTTAAAAAAAATCAAACCAGTGGTGACTACGTAGAATGTATGTGGCGGGTACGTCGAAGCTCGGGACGTCTCTTAGCGGCTCGTAACACTAACGGCAGGTACTCGGGAAACGCGGTAAGCTCGTGAAAATGTTTCAACATGTTGAAAAATGTCCACGAGAGCCCCGAGTACCTACGTGCGGCTATTACTGTAATTCTCCGAGTTCGAATCAGGGAAAACTCGGGAGAACTCTTAAATTACCTCGTACAGTGGGACAGGCCCTTTACAGAAGTGTCACCAGCTGAAAGGTGCTCACTTGTGGGCATCAGACCAAGGTGGGATTCATGGCCGGGCCAAGCTGGCACTTGGCGGAAGAAGGCTTTGCCCGAGCCAGATGCTTGCCCTTTTTTTTCGGGGTTACCTCCGCACCCAGGTGGTGTTAGACAGAGAGAGACATAGTTGTATAGTAGTTATTTAGTATATTTGTACGGAATGTAATATGCTGTAGTTGTTTGATAATTTAGTGTCTAGATAATTTGGTGATTTTGTAATATGGTGGTGGGTGTGTCACCACTGTTTTGTTTCATAGAAACATAGAAAATAGGTGCACGAGGAGGCCATTCGGCCCTTCGAGCCAGCACCTCCATTCATTGTGATCATGGCTGATCGTTCCCAATCAATAACCCGTGCCTGCCTTCTCCCCATATCCCTTGATTTCACTAGCCCCTAGAGCTCTATCTAACCCTGTCCCACTTAGGAAACCTGCACGGAAACCTCTGGAGACTTTGCGGGTTTCCGTGCGGTTCCCGGAGGTTGCAGGTGGTTGCCGGAGGTTGCAGGTGGTGGAAGCAGGTTGGGAGACTGACAAAAACCTCTGGGAACCTCCGGGAACCGCACAGAAACCTTGGGTGGGGCACAAAGTCTCCAGAGGTTTCCGTTCAGGTTTCCTAAGTGGGACAGGGGCATAACTCTCTCTTAAATCCATCCAGTGATTTGGCCTCCACTGTGGCAGGGAATTCCACAAATTCACAACTCTCTGGATGAAAAGGTTTCTTCTCACCTCAGTCTTAAATGGCCTCCCCTCTATTCTAAGACTGTGGCCCCTGGTTCTGGACTCGCCCAACATTGGGAACATTTTTCCTGCATCTAGCTTGTCCAGTCCTTTTATAATTTTATATGTTTCTATAAGAAACCCCTCATCCTTCTAAACTCCAGTGAATACAAGCCTAGTCTTTTCAATATCTCCTCATATGACAGTCCCACCATCCCAGGGATTAATCTCGTGCTGCACTGCCTCAATCACAAGGATGTCCTTCGTATCGTAATCGTAATTAAATAAATTATTGTTGATACAACAAACAAGATGAGATTCATTCTGCTGTGGTAATCCACTTGGTTGGATGAAGAGCGGGCCTGATTTCCCAGTAGTGCTGCCACTGGCTTGAAGAATAAAGCAGCGTAGGTTGCCAGAAGGAATGCAAGGAGAAATCCCGCCTCCTTGTATTTTCAGTTGCAATCATTTTTGGCTTCTTGCTTATATTAATTTCTTTGTTGTTTTTCTGTGTATGGATCTCCGCTGTGGCTTTTTTCTCTCTGTTGTCTAGGTAAACTTTTGCCTTTGACATTTTCGGTTCATGCCACAGATGTCAGCCTTCTCTTTAAGCAGGTAGAAGGATGTGGTTGCATGGCGCATAAAAGCCGACCCGAGGGTTTATCTCTGTGCTATAAATCAGGTTACTTTATGCTAATTCTGCAGGCTATTTACTCCATTAAGCCAGCATTTCTCTATCTTTTCAACATTAAATACTTGGTTACCTATCTTCAGTTTTCACTGAAAGGTGGCGAGTTAACGCATGATATTGCCAAATTCTGTCCCTATTCATCTGTTGCTCAAACTTTCATCTCTGCGTGGCTACCTCTAAACCTGGTTATTCCACTACAATCCTGGCCTGACTCCCACGTCTAGTCATCCATTAACTTGAGATCTTCCAAATTCTTGCTTCACATATTCAAACTTGTGCAATATCTGCCGTCCCGTCACCTATCCGTGTTTGCTGATGTACGTGGAATGATGGCTAACCAACCGCATGAACATAGTTTTTGTAGATATCTGCATTCCCAATGTCTGGCCTTTCGCTCAATTACTCCACTGTCGGCCTGCAACATCTTCACTGTCAAATCACCAATTACTTGAATCCCTGCTGCAAAATGCTACAAACACCATTCTCCCCCTTTTTAAGGTGCTCCTTGAGATTTGGCCCAGCTTTCGACCAGCCACCTTAATAGTTTTTTGTATGGCTAGCTGCAAAATTTTGTCTAATAAAGGGCCTGTCCCACTCACAAGATTTTTTCGGCGACTTGCCAGCACCCATCATAGTCGCAGCAGGTTGCCTAAAATTTTCAACATGTTGAACATTCTGCGGCGACCAGAAAAAGATACGACTCTTTAGGCGACTACTCACGACCTTACAGGCGACATGTCGCAAGGCTCCCCTCCCGCCTTCCTTCTTTGCTCCCGTTTCTCCCTCCCTCCCTCCCTCCCTCCCTCCCTCCCTCCCTCCCTCCCTCCCTCCCTTCCCCTCACTCCCTCCCTCCCTCCCTCCCTCCCCTCCTTTCCTCCCTCCCTCCCTTCCTCCCTTCCTCCCTTCCCTCCTTCCTCCCTTCCTCCATCCCTCCTTCCCTCCCTCCCTTCCCTCCTTTCCTCCCTCCCTCCCTCCCTTCCTCCCTTCCCTCCTTTCCTCCCTCCCTCCCTCCCTCCCTCCCTTCCTCCCTTCCCTCCTTCCCTCCTTCCATCCCTCCCTCCATCCCTCCCTTCTCTCCTCTGCTTGGAAAGACTGGGAATTATAGGAAGTAGGCTGAAAAGGTTTTGATGGCCAAACCCACGTCAACTAATTGGACCCAGCTGTTACCAATGATGCTGGGGTTGGCCTCCCCTGAATGTCACCCAATATTTCAACCTGAGAAGGGAACATACTGGACCTCGAATAGACACAAAAAGCTGGAGTAACTCAGTGGGACAGGCAACATCTCTGGAGAGAAGGAATGGGCGACATTTCAGGATGAGACCCGTCTTCAGACACCGTTCCTCAGTTTGAAGTCTGAAGTAGGGTCTCGACCCGAAACATTAACCATTCAAAACCACATAGCGAATTCTAAATGTGTAGGAAGGAACTGCAGATGCTGGTTTACACTGAAGATAGACACAAAATGCTGGAGTAACTCAGCGGGACAGGCAGCTTCTCTGGAGAGAAGGTATGGATGACGTTTCAGGTCGAAACCCTTCTTCACTCTTTAGAAGGCTTGACCTGAAACATCACCCATATTGTAGCGTACTTCATTGTTCAAGGATCTATGTAAATGTGCTATGATGACACTATTAATGTTACTTCACAAGCAATGTTACCAAATTTCTGCCGGTTCCGTTACAGAAAGAAAGCAATGTAACATCAACGAGCGCCCAGGCAGTAAGTACTGATATATTGTAACCTATTGATTGTGATTGACTGCTATCCAATTGTATCAAGAGAAAAAGAGAATTACAAATAAATCACTACAATTAACAGTGACAGGTTCCGTTACAGAAAGAATGCTCACCCAGAATATTTCAACCTGAGGAGGGAATATACTAGACCTTGTATCGACACAAAATGATGGAGTAGCTCAGCGGGACAGGCAACATCTCTGGAGAGAAGGAATGGGTGACATTTCGGGTCGAGACCCTTCTTCAGACTCTGTTCCTCAGTTTGAAGTCTGAAGAAGGGTCTTGACCCGAAACGTTATCCATTCCTCCTCTCCAGAGATGCTCCCTCTCCTGCTGTTACTCCAGCTTTATGTGTCTATCTACGGTTTGAACCAGCATCTACAGTTCCTTCCTACACAATAAAGTACAAAATCTTCACTCCATGTAAGACTCTCGTGCACACACAAAAGACATGACCGTCAGATTGCACCATTAATTTACTTGCACGCAAGGGGAGAATGCCTAGTCAAAGGCTAGACGAGCAACTCCACAGATTAATAACAATTACAGCATATTTATACACTCAAGTCCACGTTGCATGTGTCCACATGTAATGGTCCCTCTTAGGTGTGGTTACAAAAGCTGAGGAGTCTACTAAGAGTCACTTCTGCCAGGTGGGCCCAGAGCTTTGTGCAAAAGCTCAGGCATCAATCTTCAAAACCACATAGCGATTACTAAGTGTGTAGGAAGGAACTGCAGATGCTGGTTTACACTGAAGATAGACACAATATGCTGGAGTAACTCAGCGGGATAGGCAGCATCTCTGGAGAGAAGGAATGGGTAACGTTTCAGGTTGAGACCCATCATTCAGTCTTTAGAAGGCTCGACCCGAAACATCACCCATTCCTTCTCTCTAGACATGCTACCTGTCCCGCTGAGTTACTCCACCGTTTTGTGTCTGTCTTTAACAAATACTAAGCTATTCTTATCATGTTAATGAACCAAATTTTTATTTCTTTATTCTCTATCTTTTTAGTGTAGTTTAGTTTAGAGATACGGGGCAGAAACAGGCCCTTCGGCCCACCGAGTCCGCACCGACCAGCGATCCCCACACATTAACACTATCCTACACACACAATTTACATTTATACCAAGCCAATTAATCAACAAACCTGTACGTCTCGGACAAAAACACCTCGCAGGTCACGGGGAAAACATACAAACTCCGTACAGACAGCGCCCGTAGTCGGGATCGAACTCAGGTCTACTCTCGTTGTGAGGCAGCAACTCTACTGCTGCTCCACCGTGCCACCCTTATGGTTATCTGTGAATCAACTTAGCGTACTTCATTGTTCAAGGATCTATGTAAATGTGCTATGATAATACTATTGATGCTCATTCACAAGCAATGTTACCAAATTTCTGCCGGTTCCGTTACAGAAAGAAAGCAATGTAACATCAACGAGCGCCCAGGCAGTAAGTACTGATATATTGTAACCTATTGATTGTGATTGACTGCTATCCAATTGTATCAAGAGAAAAAGAGAATTACAAATAAATCACTACAATTAACAGTGACAGGTTCCGTCACAGAAAGAAAGCTCACCCAGAATATTTCAACCTAAGAAGGGAATATACTGGACCTTGTATCGACACAAAATGTTGGAGTAGCTCAGCGGGACAGGCAACATCTCTGGAGAGAAGGAATGGGTGACATTTTGGTTCGAGACCCATCTTCAGACTCTGTTCCTCAGTTTGAAGTCTGAAGAAGGGTCTTGACGCAAAACGTCATCTATTCCCTCTCTCCAGAGATGCTGCCTGTCCTGCTGAGTTACTCCACCCTTTTGTGTCTATCTTCGGTCTGAACCAGCATCTGCAGTTCCTTCCTGCACAATAAAGTACAAAATCTTCACTCCATGTAAGACTCTCGTGCACACACAAAATAACATGACCGTCAGATTGCACCATTATTTTACTTGCACGCAAGGGGAGAATGCCTAGTCAAAGGCTAGACGAGCAACTCCACAGATTAATAACAATTACAGCATATTTATACACTCAAGTCCACGTTGCATGTGTCCACATGTAATGGTCCCTCTTAGGTGTGGTTACAAAAGCTGAGGAGTCTACTAAGAGTCACTTCTGCCTGGTGGGCCCAGAGCTTTGTGCAAAAGCTCAGGCATCAATCTTCAAAACCACATAGCGATTACTAAGTGTGTAGGAAGGAACTGCAGATGCTGGTTTACACTGAAGATAGACACAATATGCTGGAGTAACTCAGCGGGATAGGCAGCATCTCTGGAGAGAAGGAATGGGTAACGTTTCAGGTTGAGACCCATCATTCAGTCTTTAGAAGGCTCGACCCGAAACATCACCCATTCCTTCTCTCTAGACATGCTACCTGTCCCACTGAGTTACTCCACCGTTTTGTGTCTGTCTTTAACAAATACTAAGCTATTCTTATCATGTTAATGAACCAAATTTTTATTTCTTTATTCTCTATCTTTTTAGTGTAGTTTAGTTTAGAGATACGGGGCAGAAACAGGCCCTTCGGCCCACCGAGTCCGCACCGACCAGCGATCCCCGCACATTAACACTATCCTACACACACAATTTACATTTATACCAAGCCAATTAATCAACAAACCTGTACGTCTCGGACAAAAACACCTCGCAGGTCACGAGGAAAACATACAAACTCCGTACAGACAGCGCCCGTAGTCGGGATCGAACTCAGGTCTACTCTCGTTGTGAGGCAGCAACTCTACTGCTGCGCCACCGTGCCACCCTTATGGTTATCTGTGAATCAACTTAGCGTACTTCATTGTTCAAGGATCTATGTAAATGTGCTATGATAATACTATTGATGCTCATTCACAAGCAATGTTACCAAATTTCTGCCGGTTCCGTTACAGAAAGAAAGCAATGTAACATCAACGAGCACCCAGGCAGTAAGTACTGATTTATTGTAACCTATTGATTGTGATTGACTGCTATCCAATTGTATCAAGAGAAAAAGAGAATTACAAATAAATCACTACAATTAACAGTGACAGGTTCCGTTACAGAACGAATGCTCACCCAGAATATTTCAACCTGAGAAGGGAATATACTAGACCTTGTATCGACACAAAATGTTGGAGTAGCTCAGCGGGACAGGCAACATCTCTGGAGAGAAGGAATAAGTGACATTTTGGTTCGAGACCCATCTTCAGACTCTGTTCCTCAGTTTGAAGTCTGAAGAAGGGTCTTGACGCAAAACGTCATCTATTCCCTCTCTCCAGAGATGCTGCCTGTCCTGCTGTTACTCTAGCCTTTTGTGTCTATCTTCCGTCTGAACCAGCATCTGCAGTTCCTTCCTGCACAATAAAGCACAAAATCTTCACTCCATGTAAGACTCTCGTGCACACACAAAATAACATGACCGTCAGATTGCACCATTATTTTACTTGCACGCGAGGGAAGAATGCCTAGTCAAAGGCTAGACGAGCAACTCCACAGATTAATAACATTCACAGCATATTTATACACTTAAGTCCGTGTCACATGTATTCACGTGAAATGGTTCCTCTTATGTGTGGTTATAAAAGCTGATGAAGTAGAATTAATGGTAGCTACTTCTCCTGGTACTGCATTATCTAACAGTAGAGTCAGTAGGGCAGTAAGAGTATTATTATTATAAACCCTTTTGTCATAATAAAGCAAAATAAAGAAATAGTCTTTCTGACATCCTGTCATGTGTCAACAGCTTCCCTTTATGCCCCTTTGTTATACAAGATGTGGTTTTCTTTCTGCTAACATAAGTAACAGATGCTCTTACACAAGAAATGGTCTGCTATTCAGCTGACATCTGAAATTGCCAAAATGTTTGAGAAAGAACTGCAGATGCTGGAAAATCGAAGGTAGACAAAAATGCTGGAGAAACTCAGCGGGTGAGGCAACATCTATGGAGCGAAGGAAATAGGCAAAGTTTCGGGTCGTGAGGGTGGCTGGGGAAGGGGGGGGGGGGAAGAAGACAGGAAGAGGCGGAGACAGTGGGCTGAGGGAGAGCTGGGAAGGGGAGGAGAAAGCAGGAACTACCTGAAATTGGAGAAGTCAATGTTCATACCGATTGCCAATGTGGCTTGGCCCAATATCCCATCAACCTTTGCAAACTACTTTGGCCCATTTTCCCAAATTTTCCACAAAGACAAACTCAAACTTTATTCGGCATGTCGTTTGGGAGGGTATACCGGGAGCAATCGTTATTGGGTCTGACATGTGTGGGAGCAGTTTGAAGACCAGTTGATCAAAGTTCAGGAGCGGCATGCTCCAGCAAGGGGGAGTGATAAGGATGACAAAGTAAGGGAACCTTGGATGACCAAAGTTGTAAATTTGGTCACAAAGTAAGAGTAAAAGGAAAGGTTTGAGAGGATGGAAGCAGTTGGGGCTTATGAGGGATATAAGCCTGCTTTAATCTATCAGAAAATACGGATATATTACACTTGATAACCATCTATATAATTGATATAATTAGTTAATGTCTGCAGCACAAGCATTATCCCACTAGCCATCAACAGTGAATGGTAGAGCTCTGGGAGTGTTGCAGAGCAGAGAGATCTAGGAGTGCAGGTACATAGTTCCTTGATGTTGGCGTCACAGGTAAATAGGGTGGTCAAAAAGGTTTTTGGCACATTGGCTTTCATCAGTCAGTGTATTGAGTATAGAGGTTAGGATGCCATATTGCAGTTATATTAATCAATGGTGAAGCCGCACTTACCATCGCGGAGCCTGGGATCCTTGTCGAGGATCGCCAGTGTTGGATTTCCGATCGCGGGGCCTGCTGACTTTAACACCGTGGAGCTGTGGTCTGCGGACCTTTAAGCCGCGGGCGCGGCGCTGACTTTAACATCGCGTAGCCTGGGATCTTTTGCCGAGGATCGCCAGTGTTGGAGCTCCGACCAGCTCAGCCTGTGGCCGCGGTCTCCGGTAAGAAGCAGCCGATTCGGGTACTCCAAGCCGCAGAGTGTGTTCCGATCCGCCCAATAACGGAGTTCCGATCATCCCGGCGAGAGGGCCTGTACATCGGGCTGTCCGTAGCGGCGACTGTGGAGGGCTCAAAGGCCCCGACCACGGGTGAACAAGGAGGAAGATGACTGAACTTTATTGCCTTCCATCACAGCGGGAAACATTGATTCCACTGTGGTGGATGTTTATGTTAAACTCTATTGTGTATTGTGTTCTTTTTATTAATATGGCTGTATGGTAAATCAAATATCACTGTAACAATTGGTGCATGTGACAATAAATGTGAACTTGAACTTGAACTTGAAATTAATAACTCCATGAAAGTGACTACACAAGTAGATAGAGTTGTAAAGAAAGCATAGGGTATGCTGGCTTTCATAGACCATGACCATATGCACATCATTCTTCCCTTATTTGCTTCTAATCATCACCTTCCTTACTTATCAAATTCCACCATCTATCTATAGCTTCTTGTGTGTCCACTTATCACCCACCCACCACTGTCCACCAACTGCACCTTCTCATCCCTCACCTGGCTCCATCTGCCCACTTAATTCTAGCTTGTGCCTGCCAGCCACTGCCTCACCTTCCTTCTCTCATATTTACACTGGCCACACTTCTCTGCACCCTTCGTCCTGACACAGTATCTTGATCCAAAAACTATCCCTTCACCTCCACAGATGTTGCCTGAGCTGCTGAGTTCCTCCAGCAGTTTTTTTTCCTGTGCTTGGAGTCACTTCTGCCTGGTGGACCAAGAGCTTTGTGCATCAATCTTCAAACCCAAACAGCGAATACTAAGTGTGTAGGAAAGAACTGCAGATGCTGGTTTACACTGAAGATAGACACAAAATGCTGGAGTAACTCAGCGGGACAGGCAGCAACTCTAGAGAGTAGGTATGGGTAACGTTTCAGGTTGAGACCCATCTTCAGTCTTTAGAAGGCTCGACCCGAAACATCACCCATTCCTTCTCTCTAGACATGCTACCTGTCCCGCTGAGTTACTCCACAGTTGTGTGTCTGTCTTTAACAAATACTAAGCTATTCTTATCATGTTAATGAACCAAATTTTTATTTCTTTATTCTCTATCTTTTTAGTGTCGTTTAGTTTAGAGATACGGGGCAGAAACAGGCCCTTCGGCCCACCGAGTCCGCACCGACCAGCGATCCCCGCACATTAACACTATCCTACACACACAAGGGACAATTTACATTTCTACCAAGCTAATTAACCTACAAACCTGTACATCTTTGTGGCGTGGGAGGAAACAGAATATCTTGGGGGGAAAAAAACCCACGCAGGGGAAAACATACAATCTCCGTCCAGACAGCACCCGTAGTCAGGATCGAACTCAGATCTATTGGGGTTGTGAGGCAGCAACTCTACCGCTGCGCCACCGTGCCGCACTTATGGTAATCTGTGAATCGACTTAGCGTACTTCATTGTTCAAGGATCTATGTAAATGTGCTATGATAATACTATTGATGTTAATTTACAAGCAACGTTGCCAAATTTCTGCCGGTTCCGTTACAGAAAGAAAGCAATGAAACATCAACGAGCGCCCTGCCAGTAAGTACTGATTTATTGTAACCTATTGATTGTGATTGACTGCTATCCAATTGTATCAAGAGAAAAAGAGAATTACAAATAAATCACTACAATTAACAGTGACATTTTATTGATATGACCATGTTTAGTGTTCCTACTTTACCTTGCCTCATCATATTCAGAGCCTGGATACTCATGTTTTACTCTTCTTCTTCTTGTGTATGGCGTGCACAGCCTAAAGTTGTATGACAACTTGTTCTATTTGATCTTATTTGATTGTGCACGCCGGGTTGATTGCATTCGTCGAAACACGGCGGACCACATGAAGGTTGCAATCTCCCACCCCATGTTTTACTCTAATAAATCAGTAGGGAGACTGGATCTGTACACATTATTCCCAATGCACTCTGAAAAAGGCTCTATATAATTGATCTCCACTGTTGTAATCAAATTATTTTTGCCACAGAAGAGTTAGATATAGCTATTAGGGCTAACGGAATCAAGGGATATGGGGAGAAAGCAGGAATGGGGTACTGATTTTGGATGACCAGCCATGATCATATTGGATGCAGTGCTGGCTCAAAGAGGCAAGTGGCCTACTCCTGCACCTATTGTCTATGTTTCTATGTTTCTGTTTCCCAATTGCCTCACAAACCTGCAAGCTAATTTTGACTACCCATTCCTTCTCTCCAGAGATGGTAACCCCTCCACTCCCTCTCTCTCCATCCCTCCCCCATCCATGTCGCACCAGGTTCCCGTTCTCACTGGGCAAACAGCTAACAAGAATAATAATAATAATAATGGATGGGATTTATATAGCGCCTTTCTAATACTCAAGGCGCTTTACTTCGCATTATTCATTCACTCCTCAGTCACACTCGGTGGTGGTAAGCTACTTCTGTAGCCACAGCTGCCCTGGGGCAGACTGACGGAAGCGTGGCTGCCAATCTGCGCCTACGGCCCTTCCGACCACCACCAATCACTCACACACATTCACACACATTCACACACAGGCAAAGGTGGGTGAAGTGTCTTGCCCAAGGACACAACGACAGTATGCACTCCAAGCGTGATTCGAACCGGCTACCTTCCGGTTGCCAGCCGAACACTTAGCCCATTGCGCCAAATGTCGTCCAATGGCCTGCATCCTTCATCATTGTTACTTTTTTGCATATCTTTCATTCATTCATTTGTCCTATATCTCTCGTTTCCCTTTCCCCTGATGAGTCTGAAGGTCTCGACCAGAAACGTCACCCATTCCTTCTCTCCAGAGATGCTGCCTGTCCCGCTGAGTTACACCCACGACGCATCGACCCATTTAACATATGATGCGTGTATGAGGCGCAAATGACGGCCAAGTGGCCCTTTAGAGTCATTGAGTCATACAGCGTTCAAACAGGCCCATCGCCCCAACCTGCCCACACCGACCAACATGTCCCATCTACACAAGTCCCACCTGCCTGCGTTTGACATTACATGTCTAAATGTTTCTTAAACGTTATCATAGTCTCTGCCTCAACTATGTCCTTCAGCAGCTTGCTCCACACACCCACCATCCTACGTGTGAAAAAGTTACCCCTCAGGTTCCTTTTAAATCTTTCTTCCCTCACGTTAAACCTACGTCTTGTGGTTCTCAACGGCCGTATTCTGGCCAAGAGACTGTGCGTTTACCCAATCTATTCCTCTCACAATTTTGTACCCTTCTATAAGATAATCTCTTATCCTCCTGCGCTCCAAGGAATAGAGTCCTAACCTGCTCAACCTCTGACCCTCGAGTCCTGGCAACATCCTCGTAAATCTTTTCTGTACCCTTTCCAGCTTGACAACATATTTCCTATAACATGGTGCCCAGAACTAAACACAATATTCTAAAGGTACACAGAATGCTGGAGAAACTCAGCGGGTGCAGCAGCATCTATGGAGCGAAGGAAATAGGCAACGTTTCGAGCCGAAACCCTTCTTCAGACTGATAGGGGGTGGCGGGGAGAAGGAAGGGAAAAGGAGGAGGAGGAGCCCGAGGGCTGAGGGATGGGAGGAGACAACCCGAGGGCTGAGGAAGGGGAGGAGACAGCAAGGACTAACAAAATTGGGAGAATTCAATGTTAATGCCCCCAGGATGCAGACTCCCCAAGCGGAATATGAGGTGCTGTTCCTCCAATTTCCGGTGTTGCTCACTCTGGCTATGGAGGAGACCCAGGACAGAGAGGTCGGACGGGGAATGGGAGGAGGAGTTGAAGTGCTGAGCCACCGGGAGGTCAGGTAGGTTCTCGCGGACCGAGCGGAGGTGTTCGGTGAAACGATCGCCCAACCTCCGCTTAGTCTCACCGATGTAGATCAGCTGACATCTAGAGCAGCGGATGCAGTAGATGAGGTTGGAGGAGATACAGGTGAACCTTTGTCGCACCTGGAACGACTGCTTGGGTCCTTGAATGGAGTCGAGGGGGGAGGTAAAGGGACAGGGGTTGCATTTCTTGCGGTTGCAACGGAAAGTGCCCGGGGAGGTGGTGGTACGGGAGGGAAGGGAAGAATTGACAAGGGAGTTGCGGAAGGAGCGGTCTTTGCGGAAGGCAGACATGGGGGGAGATGGGAAGATGTGGCGAGTGGTGGGGTCACGTTGGAGGTGGCGAAACTGACGGAGGATTACTTGTTGTATGTGACGGCTGGTGGGGTGAAAGGTGAGGACTAGGGGGATTCTGCCCTTGTTGCGAGTGCGGGGATGGGGAGAGAGAGCAGTGTTTCGGGGTATGGAAGAGATCCTGGTGCACAATATTCTAAATGTAGCCTCATCAACATCTTATATAAATAACTGCAACATGTCCCACCAACCTTTATACTCCATGCTCGGATTGATGAAGGCCAAAGAGCCGAAAGCCATTTTGATCACCCAAACTACCTGCAACTCCACCTTCAAGGAACTATACACCTGCATTGCTAGATCCTTCTGCTCTACAACACTCCCCAGAGGCCTACCATTCACTGTGTAGATCCTGCCCATGTTAGACTTCCAAAAATGCAACACCTCACATTTCTCTGTATACATTGCATCAACCATTCCTCCACCCACCTGGCCAACCGATCAAGATCCTGCTGCGATTTTTGACAACTTCACTATCTGCAAAACCATCCACTTTTGTGTCATCTGCAAACTTACTGATCATGCCATGTACTTTCTCATCCAAATCATTGATTATAGATAGCAACAGCAATGGGCCCAACACCAAACCTTGAGGCAGACCACTGGTCACAGGCCTTCAGTCTGAGAAGCAACCTTCCACCATCACCCTCTGCTTCCTTCCATGGCCACATTTCTATCCATTCAGCTATCTCTCCTTGGATCCCATTCGATCTAACCTTCTGGAGCAGCCGATCATGCGGAACCTTGTTGAATGCCTTGCCAAAGTCCATATATACTTCTACAGCACTGCCCTCATCAACCTTTTTGGTCACGTCATCAAAAAAGCTTGCTCTATGTTCTTATTTGGTTCTTCAGGTTCTGTTACCGAAAGAAAGCAAAGAAACATCAACCAGCATTAAAGCAACAAGTACTACAATCTTTTTCAGTCTATTGATTGTGTTTTACTGTTATCCAACTGTAGATCATAAGGTCATGTGACAGGAGCAGAAATAGGGCATTCGGCCCATCAAGCCTACTCCACCATTAAATCACGTCTGAACTATCGCTCCCTTCTAACCCCATTCTCCTGCCTTCTCCCCATAACCTCTGACACCCGTACTAATCAAGAATCTTTCTATCTCTGCCTTAAAAATATCCATTGACCTGGCAAAGAATTCCACAGATTCACCACCCTCTGACTAAAGAAATTCCTCATCATCTCCTTCCTAATTCTTAGGCTAAGACCTCTAGTCCTAGACTCTCCCACCAGTGGAAACATCCTCTCCACATCTATCCAATTCGGTAAGTTTCATTGAGCTACCCCCTCATCCTTCTAAACTCCAGCAGGTGGAGGAACCAGTGCCGCCAAATGCTCATCATATCTTAAACCCTGTATCAAGAGAAAAATCACTTAAATCACTACAATTAACAGTGACCAATCTGAATATTTAATTCATATGACCATGTTTAGTGTTCCTTGTTCATCGTGCCTCTCCATGTTAAGTGTCTGAATACTCATGTTATACAATTAGGTAGGGAGACCTCGTCTGTAGATATTATTCCCAAAGCACTCTAACAAAGACTCCATATCATTGATATACACTGTTGTATTCACATTATTTTGTTCTAAAGGAATTTGTTTTCCAATTGCTTCCAAACCTGCAAGCTAATTTTGAGTATACAGGGACACCAAGCACTCCAGCCTTTTAATCTCCGCCTTTTAAAATGCAATGTATTTTTATTTTAATTCCTTCACGAATGCTCTGTACTATTTTGTTCTCATTTACCTTATCTTCATTAAATCTGTAATTCATACCGCTGGGGTGTAGGCTGCTCAAGCTAAATATGAGGTGCTGTTCCTCCAATTCATGTTGGGCCTCACTCTGACTGTGGAGGAGGCCCAGGCCGGAAAGGTCAGTGTGGGAATGGGAGGGGGAGTTAAAGTGTTTAGCAACCGGGAGATCGCGATAGCCGAGGCGGACTGAGCGAAGGTATTCAGCGAAACGATCGCCGAGTCTGCGCTTGGTCTCACCGATATACTGTATAGGAGTCAAGGTCATCCTGCTGAGTTTCACTGTTTGTATTACTTGCTATCACCTTCCCCACAGCCAACAATGGACCATTGTGGCCTCCGCTTTTCCTTGGTCATCGTTGCTGGCTTTGATCTGTCTTTTTGCGTATCTTTCATTAAGTTGTTCTATGTACCTTTTCATATTTCTCCATTCCCTCTCCCCTAACTTTCAGTCTGAAGAAGGGTCTCGATGCGAAACGTCACCCATTCCTTTTCTCTAGAGATGCTGCCTGGCCTACTGAGTTACTCCACTCATCTGCAAATCAAACACTCATCTGTAACCACCCCTCAATTCCCAGGATAGACACAAAATGCTGGAGTAACTCAGCGGGACAGGCAGCATCTCTGGAAAGAAGGAATGGGTGACGTTTCTGGTCGATCCTCAATTCCCCAGCTTTGTCCGCCCCACCTCTTCTCTCCAGCTTTTTCCCCTTACGACAATGTCTGAAGAAAGTGCTTGGCCCAAAACATCAGCTCTATATTCCCTCTACAGACCTGACCTGCTGAGTTACTCTAGCATTTTGCATCAGTATACAATGAACGGTCCAACTAATGTTCTATAACCTTTTTACTCTTATACTCTTATACTGAAGAAGGGTCTCGACCCGAAACGTTACCCATTCCTACTCTCCAGAGATGCTGTTTGTCCCGCTGAGTTACTCCAGCATTTGGTGTCTAATACTAATACACTAATACTCTTATATTCTACATACTAGCCGAGGAAAGCACATATTCCATATTCCTCGTTCACCACATATTCAGTCATCACTTTCAGGATACTGTTGGGCCTACTCTTTCTCTGGTTACTTTCTTGACCTTATTGATGTGTACAAGATCATGAGGGGCATGGTTAAAATGAAAGCTCAAAGGGGGGGGGGGGGGGGCGGGGCGCGGCATGGCATGTGGCATCACACACACTAATTACCGCCCCGCACACACGCTAACTACCCCCATTGATATTATATTAATATTATTAATTTGCTCCTTTTACCCCATAACCGCCTATCCATTGACGCATAGCCCCCAACTCGCAGGCTCATCTAGAGAGGGGGGGGGGGGGGGGGATAGAGAGTGAGGGCAGAGAGAGAATAGGGAGAGACAGAGAGAGAGGGGCAGAGACAGAAGGGCAAGAAGGACATACATACATACAAACAAGATAAGACTTTTAGTTATATATAGATTTGGACAATTATGGATCAGAAGGGTTTAGAGGGATATGAGAAAATGTTGGCAAATTGGATGAGCCTAACTTGGTTGACATGGACAAGGTGGGCCGAAGGGCCTGTTCTGTGCTGTACAACTCTAACTATAACTCAATAATCTTACCCTACATATAAAATTCTTTATGACATTTCTTAAAACTGCATGCCAGTGATATTTTGTGTACCCTCTTTACCGTCTTAATTTTTTTAAAGTACTTCTTTATGCAGCGTAAGTTCTGCACTCCTATTACTCCTGCTCTATATTCAGTTTGTTGCACTTGCCATATGCTTCCTTTTATTTCTTTATTCTACAGATGTGGAATTGGTATTGGCCAATGGTATTGACCAATATCTACCAGTAATTGTACATCACTGCTGATAATATCTTGCACATTTATGCTGCCCAATGACGTGCCATTGTTACTACTGAGAAAGTTGTGTTTCCTCACCTCCATTCCACTGAAAATAAAATTCTCAAAAGCCTTAAGGGCCTGTCCCACTCGGCAAATTTTTTCGGCGGCTGCCAGCGTCATTGACTGACATATCAGGGTCGCTGAAAGATTTTGAACATTTCAAAATCCAGCGGCGACAAAAAAAATGTCACGACACTTGAGGCGACACCGCGCGTCAACACGTCGTCACGCCTCGACTTTTTCAGTGACCTGATACGTCAGTCAATGATACCGACAGTCGCCGAAAAAGATCGCCAAGTGGGACAGGCTCTTAAGGAATTGCGACAGAGTTAGTGAAGCAATAGAAGAGAACCACTACACTTCATATTTCGCTTGGGCAGCTTACAACCCAACAGTATGAATATTGATTACTCTAGCTTCAAGTATCCCTTGCTTTCCCTCTCTCTCCATCCCTCCCCCACCCTAGTTCTCTGACAAGTTTCACTGTCCTCCTGATTAATTTTACTGTTTGTATGCCTCGTTGTAGCCTTCCCCTCAGCCATCAATGGACCATTCTACATTTCCCTATCATCGTCTGCATTGATCTGTCATTTTCACACAACCTTCCATATCTCTAGTCTCCCCCTCCCCTGACTCTTAGTCCGAAGAAGGGTCTTGACTCGAAACGTCACCCATCCCTTCTCTCCAGAGTAAGTTATTCATACAAAGGGTGGTGGGTGTAGGGAACAAGCTGCCAGAGGAGGTAGTTGAGGCTGGGATTATCCCATCGTTGAAGAAATAGTTAGACAGGTTCATGAATAGGACAGGTTTTGAGGGATATGGACCAAGCGCAGACAGGTGGGACTAGTGCAGCTGGGACATTGTTAGTTGGTGTGGGCGAGTTGGGCCGAAGGGCCTGTTTCCACACTGTATCACTCTATGATTCCCTGACTCTATGCTGCCTGTCCCGCCGAGTTACTCCAGCATTTTGTGTCTATTCACAGTATCTTCTGTGTTGTTTTGAAACTGGCACAATAAACTCTGAGTTCGTCAGGGAAAAATATTTGCCTCCAGACTCGGTCTAGCTGATAGACGATTAAGACTCAGTGCAAAGGGATCGACTCTTCTCAGTGTCACATTCACGCTGGCAAGGTTGGTGATAAAGGCAGATACAGAAGGGGCATTTAAGAGGCTTTTAGATAGGCACGTATTTGCAGGGAATGGAGAGGTGTAGCTCATGCGCAGGCAAAGGAGATTAGTTTAACTTGGCATCATGTTCCACATGGACAAATGGGGACAAAGGGCCTGTTGCTGTTCGATGTTTTAGTGAGGGTAGGAATAGGAGGACAGTTATGTGAGTGTGGGGCTGAGGAATTGGTGGAGCGAGCAGGGATTCAGATTTTTTGGGCCTCCGAGATCTCGTCTGGGGCAGAGATGATCTGTAAGAGAAGGACTGGTTGCAGGGGAACTGTGCGGGCACCAATATCCTTGCGGGCAGGATTGCTGGTGCTACTCGAGAGGGTTTAAATTAGATTGACAGGGCGATGGTCTCCAATGTCATGGTGAGACCGGTGGAAGGCTGAAGGTTGGTACAGAAGTCAATGGCAGAAAATTCAGTAGACAGGATAGGCAAGATTAGGTCAGGAAGGGAGGAAAGACTGTTGGATTAAATTGCATTTACTTCGATGCTGGAGGCCTGACAGTTAAGATAGACACAAAATGCTGGAGTAACTCAACGGGACAGGCAGCATCTCTGGAGAAAAGGAATGGGTGACGTTTTTATGGTCGAGACTCTTCTTCAGACAGAGAGTCAGGGGAGAACGAGATTAGAGATATGGAAGGGTGAGGTGTGAATACGACAGATCAAAGCAGATGCTGTTGAAGGAAATGTAGAATGGATCATTGTTAGCTGAGAGGAAGGTGACAATGAGGCATACAATCAGTAAAATTAATCAGGAGGACAGGGAAACTAGTTGGAGGGATCCACGGTGAGGGAGAGATGGAGAGAGAGGAATAGCAAGGGATACTTGAAGTAAGAGAAGTCAATATTCATACTGCTGGGTTGTAAGCTGCCCAAGCGATATATAAGGTGCTGTTCCTCCAATTTGCATTGATCCTCACTCTGACAGTGGAGGCCCAGGACTGAAATGTCAGTGTGGGAATGGGAGGGGGAGTTAAAGTGTTTAGCAACCGGGAGATCATGTAGGCCTAGGCGAACTGAGCGGAGGTGTTCGCCGATATATAGATCACACCTGGAACAGCGGATACAGAAGGTGAGGTTGGAGGAGGTGCAAGTGAACCTCTGCCTCACTTATGGGGTCCTTGGACGGAGTCGAGGGAGGAGGTATAGGGACAGGTGTTGCATCTCCTGTAGTTGCACAGGAAGTACCTGGGGCCCACCGAGTCCGCACCGACCAGTGATCCCCGCACACTAACACCATGCTACACCCACTAGGGACCATTTACATTTATACTAAGCCAATTAACCAACAAACCTGTATGTCTTTGGAGTGTGGGAGGAAACCGAAGATCTCAGAGAAAACCCACTTGGTCACAGGGAGAACGTACAAACTCCATACTGACAGCACTCATAATCGGGATCGAACCCGGGTCTCTGGCGCTGTAAGCGCAGCATCTCTACCGCTGCACCACCTAGCTTTAAAATAGTTGTGGATAAGGACAGAGCTAGTCCACAAGTTAAAGTTCAGAAATGATACAAGGCCAATTTTGATGTTATTACATAGAAACTAGCAAAAGATGATTGGAGTAGGTTGTAAGTGAGCAAAGAGATGTCTTGAAATTGTTTTGCTTCTTAAAGGTTGATTGTGAGAGTTTAAGGTAAGCATATTCCCGTTAGAGTAAAGGGCATGGCAAGGTGGAACCATGGGTGACCATAGAAATTGTGGCTCTGGTCAGGAGAAAGAATGAGGCATTAGGTCAAGACAGCTCGGATCAAGGTTTCCCTGGAGGATAATAGAACCAAGACAGAAAGGGAGGCATGAAATGGCTCTGGCAGGTATGATTAAAGAGATTCCAAAAAGATTTTAAGTGTATGAAGGGATATGTATTACGTTGGACAGAATGCAGAGAAGATTTATGAGGATGTTGCCAGGTCTTAAGGTCATGAACTATAGGGAGAAATTGGACAGGCTAGGACTTGAGCAGTCTGAAGAAGGGTCTTGACCCGAAACGTCACCTATTGTTTTTCTCCAGAGATGCTGCTGAGTAAAGGGCCTGTCCCACTTTCATGACCTAATTCACGACCTCTGCCGGGTTTGCCCTTGACTCATACTCACAGCATGGTCGTCACGAGGTCGTAGGAGTTCGTAGGTAGGTCGGAGCAGGCCATGATGTTAGTCGTAGGTACTCGTGGCACCAAGTAGGTCGGGGCATTTTTCTAGCATGATGAAAAATGTCCACGAGTAAAAAAGGTCGTGAATTAGGTTGTGAAAGTGGGACAGGCCCTTTACTCCATTTTTTGTCTCTCTTAGGACTGCAGGAGGCTGAGGAGTTATCTTATAGAGGTGTATCAAACCACGAGGGGACTAGATAGGGTGAATACATAGACTCTTTTTTCCAGTGCAGTGGAAGCAAGAACTAGAGGATATGGGTTTAAGGTGAGATGGGATAGATTTAATTAGACATAAAATGCTGGAGAACCTCAATTTAGACTTTACTTTAGACTTTAGAGATACAGCACGTAAACTGGCCCTTTGGCCCAACGAGTCCACGCCGACCAGTGATCACCCCATACACTAGCACTATCCTACATAACAGGGACAATTTACAATCTACAGTAGCCAATTAACCTACAAACATGCACGTCTTTAGAGTGTGGGCGAAAACCGGAGCACCCAGTGAAAACCCACGCAGTCACAGGGAACACGTACAAACTCCACACTAACAGCACCCGTAGTTAGGATTGAACCCGGATCTCTGACGCTGTGAAGCAGCAACTCTACCGCTGTGCCAGTGTGCTGCCCGAGAATATGTCTCTGGAAGACATGGATAGGTGATGTTTCAGGTCAGGATCCTTTTTTCAGAATGAGAGTACGAGAAGTAGTTGAGACAGGTTTAATAACATTTAAAAGGCATTAGACCAGTTATGTGTACGACCAAGCTTAAGCTTGGCGATCGCTTTGACCAACACCTCCGCTCAGTTCGCAATAACCAACCTGATCTCCCGGTGGCTCAGCACTTTAACTCCCCCTCCCATTCTGAAACCAACCTTTCTGTCCTGGGCCTCGTCCATGGCCAGAGTGAGGCCCACCATAAATTGGAGGAGCAGCACCTCATATTTCGCTTGGGTAGTTTACACCCCAGCGGTATGAACATTTACTTCTCCAATTTCAGGTAGTCCTTGCTTTCTCCCTCTTTCCCCTCCCCTTCCCAGCTCTCCCACAGACCACTGTCTCCGCCTCTTCCTTTCTTACTAATGCTGGAGTAACAGCAGGACTGGCAGCATCTTTGATTATCGACCCGAAGGGTATCGACATGAAACATCACCCATTCCTTCTTTCTAGAGATACTGCCTATCCCGCTCAGTTACTCCAGCATTTTGTGTCGATGAACGTAAATGCAGATGGTAAGTTTTCAGATAATACCAAGATTAGTGAAGATGCAAATAGTGAGGAACACTATCAAATGATGCAGAGGGTTATAGATCCGTTATATATCGGGGCGGAGAAGTGGCAGATTGAGTTTAATCTGAGCAAGTGTGTGGTATGCTTGCCTTTATCAGCCAGGTATTGAGTATCAAAGGCCTTCATCAGCATTCAACAGTTGATTTTAAGGTTCTCCTGTTTGTCTATGAAGCCCTAAACGGGGTTGCTCCCCCCTACGTCACAGACCTCCTTACCCCTTGCTCTACCTCCAGGTCCCTCAGGTCGGCTGACTTGGGGCTCCTGGCTGTCCCGCGGTCTAAACTTAAGCTCAGGGGTGGCCTAGAGTTTGTTGCGGCCCCTAGACTGTGGAGCAGCACCCCCCTCCCTATCAGATCTGCCCCCTACATCGACTCTTTTAAGTCCAGGCTCAAAACCTATTTTTATTCACTAGCGTTTGAATCCCCCTGATGTGGCTGATCTTTGTTTTGTGTCTTTGAGCTGATTATTTGTAGCTGTGTGCATTCCTGTGTATGTCTGTTTCTTTTTGTGATTTTAGCTACCTGCTCTGGTTTGTAAAGCACTTTGGTCAACGTGGGTTGTTTTTAAATGTGCTTTATAAATAAATTTGATTTGATTTGATCAGCCAGGTATGAATATGGAAGACCTTCATGAGTCAGGTATTGAGTATAGAAGGCCTTCAGCGGTTAGGTATTGAGTATATACAGTGCATTCAGAAAGTATTCAGACCCGTTCACTTTTTCCAGATTTCTTTACGTTACAGCCTTATTCTAAAATCTATCATCAATCTACACACAATACCCCATAATAATTATGTGAAATTGTTTAGAAATGGTGTTTAGAAATTTTTGCAAAGTAATTAAAAAAAACAAACTGAAATATCACATTTACATAAGTATTCAGACCCTTTACTCAGTTCTTTGTTGAGGCACCTTTGGCAGCGATTACAGCCTCAAGTCTTCTTGGGTATGACTCTACAAGCTTGGCACACCTGTATTTGGGTAATTTCTCCCATTCTTCTCTGCAAATCCTCTCAAGCTCTGCCAGGTTGGATGGGGAGCGTCGATGCACAGCTATTTTCAGGTCCCTCTTGAGTTGTTAACCATATAACCATATAACAATTACAGCACGGAAACAGGCCATCTCGGCCCTACAAGTCCGTGCCGAACAATTATTTTCCCTTAGTCCGACCTGCCTGCACTCATACCATAACCCTCCATTCCCTTCTCATCCATATGCCTATCCAATTTATTTTTAAATGATACCAACGAACCTGCCTCCACCACTTCCACTGGAAGCTCATTCCACACCGCTACCACTCTCTGAGTAAAGAAGTTCCCCCTCATGTTATCCCTAAACTTCTGTCCCTTAATTCTGAAGTCATGTCCTCTTGTTTGAATCTTCCCTATTCTCAAAGGGAAAAGCTTGTCCACATCAACTCTGTCTATCCCTCTCATCATTATAAAGACCTCTATCAAGTCCCACCTTAACCTTCTGCGCTCCAGAGAATAAAGACCTAACTTATTCAACCTTTCTCTGTAACTTAGTTGTTGAAACCCAGGCAACATTCTAGAAAATCTCCTCTGTACTCTCTCTATTTTGTTGACATCCTTCCTATAATTGGGTGACCAAAATTGTACACCATACTCCAGATTTGGTCTCACCAATGCCTTGTACAATTTTAACATTACATCCCAGCTTCTATACTCAATGCTCTGATTTATAAAGGCTAGCATTCCAAAAGCTTTCTTTACCACCCTATCTATATGAGATTCCAACTTCAAGGAACTATGCACAGTTATTCCCAGATCCCTCTGTTCAACTGCATTCTTCAATTCCCTACCATTTACCATGTACGTCCTATTTTGGACTGCCAAGGTGTAGCACCTCACATTTATCAGCATTAAACTCCATCTGCCATCTTTCAGCCCATTCTTCCAAATGGCATAAATCACTCTGTAGACTTTGGAAATCCTCTTCATTATCCACAACACCCCCTATCTTGGTATCATCTGCATACTTACTAATCCAATTTACCACCCCTTCATCCAGATCATTGATGTACATGACAAACAACAAAGGACCCAACACAGATGCCTGAGGCACCCCACTAGTCACCTGCCTCCAACACGACAAACAGCCATCCACCATTACCCTCTGGCGTCTCCCATTCAGCCACTGTTGAATCCATCTTGCTACTCCTGCATTTATACCCAACAGTTGAACCTTCTTAACCAACCTTCCATGAGGAACCTTGTCAAAGGCCTTACTAAAGTCCATATAGACAACATCCACTGCTTTACCCTCGTCAATTTCCCTAGTAACCTCTTCAAAAAATTCAAGAAGATTAGTCAAACATGACCTTCCAGGCACAAATCCATGTTGACTGTTCCTAATCAGACCCTGTTTATCCAGATGCTTATATATATTATCTCTAAGTATCTTTTCCATTAATTTGCCCACCACTGAAGTCAAACTAACAGGTCTATAATTGCTAGGTTTACTCTTTTTAAACAATGGAACAACATGCGCAGTATGCCAATCCTCGGGGACTATTCCCATTTCTAATGACATTTGAAATATTTCTGTCATAGCCCCAGGTATTTCTACACTAACTTCCCTCAATGTCCTAGGGAATATCCTGTCAGGACCTGGAGACTTATCCACTTTTATATTTTTCAAAAGTGTCAGTACTTCTTTTACTTTGAAACTCATTGTATCCATAGCTACTCTACTAGTTTCCCTTACCTCACATAATTCAATATCCTTCTCCTTGGTGAATACCGAAGAAAATAAATTGTTCAATACCTCCCCCATCTCTTTTGGCTCTGCAGATAGCTGTCCACTCTGTCTCTCCAATGGACCAATTTTATCCCTTGTTATCCTTTTGCTATTAATATAGCTGTAGAAACCCTTTGGATTTACTTTCACCTTACCCAAAGCAACCTCATATCTTCTTTAAGCTTTTCTAATTTCTTTCTTAAGATTCTTTTTACATTCCTTATACTCCTCAAGCACCTCATTTACTTCATGCTGCCTATAATTATTGTAGATCTCCCTCTTTTTCCGAACAAGATGTCCAATTTCCCTTGAAAACCAGGGCTCTTTCCAATTTTTACTGTTTCCTTTCAACCGAACAGGAACATAAAGATTCTGTACTCTTATAATTTCCCCTTTAAATGTCCTCCATTTCTCTTCTACATCCTTCCCATAAAACAAAATGTCCCAGTTCACTCCTTTTAAATCATTTCGCATCTCATCAAAGTTAGCCTTTCTCCAATCAAAAATCTCAACCCTAGGTCCAGTTCTGACCCTCTCCATAATTATATTGAAACTAATGGTATTGTGATCACTGGACCCGAAGTGCTCCCCAACGCATACCTCCGCCACCTGTCCCGTCTCATTTCCTAACAGGAGGTCCAGCACTGCCCCTCCTCTAGTAGGTACCTCTATGTATTGCTGCAAAAAACTATCCTGCACACATTTTACAAACTCCAACCCATCCAGCCCATTTACAGAATGTGTTTCCCAGTCTATGTGTGGAAAGTTGAAATCTCCCACAATCACTACCTTGTGCTTACTACTAATATCTGCTATCTCCTTACATATTTGCTCTTCCAATTCTCGCTCCCCATTTGGCGGTCTATAATACACCCCTATAAGTGTTGCTAAACCTTTCCCACTTCTCAGTTCCACCCAAATAGCCTCCCTAGATGAGCCCTCCAATCTATCCTGCCAAAGCACTGCTGTAATATATTCCCTGACTAGCAATGCAACACCTCCACCTCTTGCCCCTCCAATTCTATCACACCTGAAGCAACGAAATCCTGGAATATTTAGTTTCCAATCACAGCCCTCCTGCAACCATGTTTCACTGATCGCCACAACATCATACTTCCAGGTGTCTATCCAGACTATAAGCTCATCCACCTTTCTTACAATGCTCCTAGCATTAAAATATGCACATTTAAGAAACCCCCCGCCTCTTATTCTCTGTTTATTTCCTTTTTCTTCTTTCTCCTCTTGTGTCCGAATGCTTCCCTTTTCTGCTTCCTGCCTCCCATTCTGTCTACTAGCTTTCTCTATTTGAGTCCCTCGCCCCAACCATTCTAGTTTAAAGTCTCCCCAGTAGCCTTTGCAAATTTCCCCGCCAGGATATTGGTCCCCCTCGGGTTCAAGTGCAACCCATCCTTTCTGTACAGGTCCCACCTTCCCCAAAAGAAGTCCCAATGATCCAGAAACTTGAATCCCTGCCCTCTGCACCAGTCTTTCAGCCACGCATTTATCCTCCACCTCGCTCCATTCCTACTCTCACTGTCGCGTGGCACAGGCAGTAATCCTGAGATTGTTACCTTTTTGGTCCTTTTCCTTAACTCTCCTCCCAACTCCCTAAATCCTCCCTTCAGGACCTCTTCCCTTTTTTACCTATGTCATTGGTACCTATATGTACCACGACCTCAGGCTCCTCTCCCTCTGATTTAAGGATATCTTGGACGCGTTGAGACACGTCCGAGACCTTGGCACCAGGGAGGCAGACCACCATCCTGGTCTCCCGACTGCGTCCACAGAATCGCCTATCCGACCCCCTAACAATAGAGTCCCCAATTACTATTGCCCTCTTCTTTTTGTCCCTACCTTTCGGAGCAACAGGGCCGGTCTCTGTGCTGGAGGCCCGTCCGCTGTCGCTACCCCCGGGCAGGCTGTCACCCCCATCCGTACTCAAACAGGAGTACTTATTTCCAAGGTGTACCGACATTGGAGTACTCACTCGTCCCTGCCTCTGCCCCTTGCCCTTCCTTAGCGTGACCCACATGTCTCTCTCCCGTGGTTTTGGAGTGACCACCTCCCTATAACTCCCCTCTATGACCTCCTCATTCTCCCTGACCAGACAGAGGTCATCGAGCTGCTGCTCCAGGATCCTAATACGGTCCCTTAGGAGCCCCATCTCGATGCACCTGGTGCAGATGTGGACGTCTGGAGGGCCATCCGACACCATGACCTCCCACATCTGACATCCCGAACAGTACACTGCTCTGGCTGTCATTCTCCCGCCTTACCCTGGATACAATACAAGTATAATACAATAGAAACTGCTGGGAGAAATCAGCAGGTATCTGACACAAACAGCTGCTCCCTCTTGACCTTTAAACTGTACCTTTATTATATAAACAAAAAGCACTGTACCTTTACTAAAGCACTGTACCCTTAGCTCACTGTACCTTTAACTCACTGTACCTTTAGCTCACTGTACCTTTACTAAAGCACTGTACCTTTAGCCCACTGTACCCTTGGCTCACTGTACCTTTACTAAAGCACTGTACCCTTAGCTCACTGTACCCTTGGCTCACTGTACCTTTAGCCCACTGTACCTTTAGCCCACTGTACCCTTGGCTCACTGTACCTTTAGCCCACTGTACCTTTAGCCCACTGTACCTTTAGCCCACTGTACCCTTGGCTCACTGTACCTTTAGCCCACTGTACCTTTAGCCCACTGTACCTTTAGCCCACTAGCTCACTGTACCTTTAGCCCACTGTACCTTTAGTTCACTGTACCTTTAGCCCACTGTACCTTTAGCCCACTGTACCTTTAGCCCACTGTACCTTTAGCCCACTGTACCTTTAGCCCACTGTACCTTTAGCCCACTGTACCTTTAGCCCACTGTACCTTTAGCCCACTGTACCTTTAGCTCACTGTACCTTTAGCCCACTGTACCTTTAGCCCACTGTACCTTTAGCTCACTGTACCTTTAGCCCACTGTACCTTTAGCTCACTGTACCTTTAGCCCACTGTACCTTTACTAAAGCACTGTACCTTTACTAAAACAGAAATGCTAACCTGAGGTTGCACCCAATCAGCTGCTTCCTCTAGTCTGCTTCCACCAATCAGCGGCTTCCACCAGAACCCTCCCTATGGAGTGTGGAACGTTACAGATTTCGGTAACTGACCCCCCTCCACTCGCTCCAACGGTTCCCGGGCCTCTGTGAAAGAAAGCCCCGCGCTCGATTTAAATACTCACAGCCCTTGTTCTATCGGGTTCAAGTCCGGGCTCTAGCTGGGCCACTCAAGGACATTCACAGACTTGTCACAAAGCCACTCCTGCGTTGTCTTGGCTGTGTGCTTAGGGTCGTTGTCCTGTTGGAAGGTGAACCTCCACAACAGTCTGTCCTGAATGCTCTGGAGCAGGTTTTCATCAAGGATCTCTCTGTACTTTGCTCCGTTCATCTTTCCCTCAATCCTGACTAGTCTCCCAGTTCCTGCCGCTGAAAAACATCCCCACAGCATGATGCTGCCACCACCATGTTTCACTATAGGTATGGTATTGGTTAGGTGATGAGCGGTGCCTGGTTTCCTCCAGACGTGACGCTTGGCATTCAGGCCAAAGAGTTCAATCTTGGTTTCATCAGACCAGAGAATCTGACCAAAGTTTCTCATGCCTTTTGGCAAACTCCAAGCGGGCTGTCATGTGCCTTTTACTGAGGAGTGGTTTCCATCTGGCCACTCTACCATAAAGGCCTGATTGGTGGAGTGCTGCAGATATAGTTGTCCTTCTGGAAGGTTCTCCCTTCTCCACAGGGGAACTCTGGAGCTTTGTCAGAGTGACCATCGGGTTCCTGGTCACCTCCCTGACCAAGGCCTTTCTCCCCTGATGGCTCAGTCTGGCCGGGCAGCCAGCTCTATGAAGAGTCCTGGTGGTTCCAAAGTTCTTCCATTTAAGAATGACGGAGGCCACTGTGCTATTCGGGACCCGCAATGCTGCAGATCTGTGTCTCGACACAATCCTGTCTTGGAGGTCTATGGACAATTCTTTTGTCTTCATGGCTAGGTTGTTGCTCTGACATGCATTGTCAACTGTGGGACCTTATATAGACAGGTGTGTGTGCCTTTCCAAATCATGTACAATCAATTTAATTTACCAATGGTGGACTCCAATCAAGTTCCGGAAACATCTCAAAGATAATCAATGGAAACGGGATGAACCTATGCTCAATTTTGAGTGTCATAGCAAAAGGTCTGAATGCTTATGTAAATGTGATATTTCAGTTATTTATTTTTAATTATTTTGCAAACATTTCTAAACACCTGTTTTTGCTTTTATATTATGGGGTATTGTGTGTAGATTGATGATAAAAAAAAAAGAATTGAATCCATTTTAGAATAAGGCTGCAACGTAACAAAATGTGGAAAGAGTGAAGGGGTCTGAATATTTTCAGAATGCACTGTAACAAAGCCCTGTTTTGTCTGGTGCTGCCATCTTCAGGGATATTTGCACATGTGCAGCCACGATTTGATTACGATACGATACGATACAATTTATTTGTCATTTGGACCCCTTGAGGTCCAAACGAAATGACGTTTCTGCAGGCATACATTACAAACAAATAGACCCAAGACACAACATAATTTACATAAACATCCATCACATTGCTGTGATGGAAGGCCAAAAAAACTTATCTCTCCACTGCACTCTCCCCCCCGATGTCAGAGTCAAAGTCAAAGCCCCCGGCTGGCGATGGCGATTGTTCCGCGGCCATTAAAGCCACGCCGGGTGATGCAAGGTCGCACACCGGGTTCTTGATGTTAGAGCCCCCGGCGTGCGCTCGCAAAGTCCCGCGGCCATTCCAAGCCGCGCGGGGCGATGATGTAAGGCCCCGCTCCAGGAGCTCTTCAACCCCGCAACTCGGGCGGGAGAAGTCGCCGTTGCGGGAGCCCTGAAAAGCGGTCTCCCTCCAGGGACCCGCGGGCTCCCGGTGCCGCCATCCGCCAGACCCGCAGTTGCAGCCTCCGAACCTCCGGAGGTCGGGCCACAGCAGCGCTCCACCACCGCTCCACCCGCTCTGGACTCGGCCAGCTCCGCGACGGTGAGGTGAGTAGTCGGCACCAGAGCCCCCGGTCTTACTGTTGGAGGCCGCTCCTCGTTGCAGCCCCAACGACAACGGAGACCCGACAAAGAAAAGGTCGGGTCTCCCGTGCAGGGAGAGATTTAAAAGTTACCCCCTCCCTCCCACCCCACCACCACCCCCCCCCCCACACACATACCCCAACAAAAAATAACAAAAACTACATAAAAACATAGACATAAAATAATAAAAACGCAGACGGACTGCAGAGGCCGCTGCTGACGAGAGTCGCGCCGCCCACCGATTAAACTGTTATTTGATGAATTGACCAAGTGCCTTGACATGCATTTTCAATAGTCATGTGAAAATTTACTCATAATAAACCAATGATCAAATTAGAGTTGATGCAATTTAAAGGATAGTATTCATTTACTTGTGATGATTTTGAAGCAGGAAACAAATTCTCAATTGGTGATTTTCAAAATGAGGGAAGGTAGACAAAAATGTTGGAGAAACGCAGCGGGTGAGGCAGCATCTATGGAGCAAAGGAAATAGGCAACGTTTCGGGCCGAAACCCTTCTTCAGACTGATGTGAGGGTGGGGGGCGGGAGGAAGAAAGGAAGAGGTGGAGACAGTGGGATGACGTGGATAAGCTTTTCCCATTGAGAGTAGGGAAGATTCAAACAAGAGGACATGACTTCAGAATTAAAGGACAGAAGTTTAGGGGTAACATGAGGGGGAACTTCTTTACTCAGAGAGTGGTAGCTGTGTGGAATGAGCTTCCAGTGGAAGTGGTGGAGGCAGGTTCGATTTTATCATTTAAAAATAAATTGGATAGGTATATGGATGGGAAAGGAATGGAGGGTTATGGTCTGAGTGCAGGTAGATGGGACTAGGGGAAAATAAGTGTTCGGCACGGACTTGTAAGGCCGAGATGGCCTGTTTACGTGCTGTAATTGTTATATGGTTATATGGTTATATGATTGAGAGCTGAGAAGGGGAAGAGAAAGTAGGGACTACCTGAAATTAGAGAAGTCAATGTTCATACCACTGGGGTGTAAGCTGCCCAAGCGAAATATGAGGTGCTGCTCCTCGAATTTCCGGAGGGCCTCACTCTGGCCATGGAGGAGGCCCAGGACAGAAAGGTCAGATTCGGAATGAGAGAGGGAGTTGAAGTGCTGAGCCACCAGGAGATCAGGTTGGTTATTGCGAACCGAGCGGAGGTATTGGGCGAAGCCATCGCCAAGCCTACGCTTGGTCTCACCGATGTAGAGCAGCTGACAAGTAGAGCAACGAATGCAATAGATGAGGTTGGAGGAGGTGCAGGTGAACCTCTGCCGCACCAGGAAAGATTGTTTGGGTCCTTGAATGGAGACAAGGGGGGAGGTAAAGCGACAAGTGTAGCATTTACTGCGGTTGCAAGGGAAAGTGCCCGGAGAAGGGGTGGTTTGGGTGCGAAGTGGTGTTTACCCGGGGTTGTCAATAAAACCGCTGTCATTCTTCAGCACATGAGCCATATTTAGTATTTAGTTTAGTTTAGAGATACAGCGCGGAAACAGGCCCTTCAGCCCACCGAGTCCGCACCGACCAGCGATCCCCACACACAAACTCTATCTTACACACACTAGGGCCAATTTTACATTTATTACCAAGCCAATTAACCTACAAACCTGGACGCCTTTGGAGTGTGGGAGGAAAACCGAAGATCTCGGAGAAAATCCACACAAGTCACAGGGAGAACGTACAAACTCCATACAGACAGCGCACGTAGACAGGATCGGATCCGGGTTTCTGGCGCTGTAAGGCAGTAGCTCTACTGCAACGCCACCGTGCCGCCCACATTTAAGTCATGCATTGAACACAAAACTTGTAAACATAGAAATAATGAGGAGGATAGTAATAGGAAAAAGTACTAGTCTGGAGCACAGTGGCGAAGCTGGTAGAGCTATTGGCTCACAATGCCAAAGACCCGGTTTGACTCTGATCTCGGGTGCTGTCTGTGTGAAGTTTGCACAATATCCCTTGGGTGCTCCAGTTTCATCCCACATCCCAAAGACACTTGGGTGTGTAACTTAATCAGCCTCAGTAAATTGCCCTTAATGTACAGGGAGTGGATGTGAACGTGTGAACATAGTGTGCATGGGTGGTTGATGGTTCGCATGGACTCAGTGGATGGAAGGGCCCGTTTCCATGCTGTATCTTTAACTCAATTCCAATCAATCAATCAGTCAGACAGGGGAAGCCAGCATCAGTGGTTATATCATGAAATTATCAAATGAGATTTAAGTCAGTGAAATCTTTGGAGGGATTTGGACCAAATCCCTTTGGACAGATACGGACCAAACACGGGCAGGTGGGACTGGTGTAGCTGGGACATGTTGGCTAGTGTGGGCAAGTTGGGCCGAAGGGCCTGTTTCCACACTGTATCACTTTATGACTCTTTGACTGAACTGATGTATTGAATGGAGAGACATTATGAACTAAATGGTTTAATTTTAATGAGGTATTTTAATGGGATATTGGGCAGCTTTTATAACCATTTTTTCAAGGTAGCCATACAAATTTGAATTGGGAATCTTTGACTTTATATTGGTGACAAAAATATTACATTGGCTTGGCAGGGTGGGTTTGCAATTAACATTATGTTGTTAAAAGATGGTGGCAGATGCTTGATCCTATCCTTCAGTAATATGTTAGACAATCCATTCTTGGAGTGCTCTGATACCCAGGGAGTCCTCAGCAACATTGGTGTCCAAGGTGTCCTAGCTGCCCAAACATCCACGTGAGCACCCAAAGTTTTTGATGCAGCTAAACAAGTGCAGGCTAGTTCCAAGCGAATTACCAAAGCCAAGTACTCTATGCCTTCTCTCATCAATCTTACCAAATCACCACATTATATTCAGGAATTTGTGGACGTACAAACACATGAATTGGGAGCAAGAGGAGGTCACTTCAGCCTGCCCTGCCATCCAGTAAGATCATGGCTCATCTGTTGTAACTTTCGCAGCAATCTGCTGTAACTGCCTAGAGTAGGTGAATCAATTCGACACAAGGGGTTGTTTTTCTCAGTTTGAATCAAACTGCAGAAAAAGTGCCTGTTTGCCAGACGAAGAAGTGGACAGTGCATGAGGCAAATGTAGTCTGCAGGCAACTCAACTTTGAACTGTAAGAAATTACACATAGTTTTCTGGGTTTGAAATAATTGAGATCTGTGCTTTTGAGTATAATTTTAATGATATTTCAGGACCTTCAGCTGCACTGGAGGATGTGTGTTATAGGCAGAGATTGAGCAGGCTGGGTCTCTATTCCTTGGAGTGCAGGAGGATGAAGGGGTGTATAGAGGTGTATAGAATCATGAGAGGAACAGATCTGGTAGATGCACCGAGTCTCTTGCCCAGAGTAGGGGAATCGAGGACCAGAGGACATAGGTTTAAGGTGAAGGGGGAAAGATTGAATAGGAATCCGAGGGATAACCTTTTCACACAGAGGGAGGTGGGCGTATGGAACAAGCTGCCAGAGGAGGTAGTTGAGGCTGGGACTATCTCAACGTTTGAGAAACAGTTAGACTGATGCATGGATAGGACAAGGTTTGGAGGGATATGGGCCAAAGGCGGGCAGGTGGGACTAGTGAAACTGGGACATGTTGGCCGGTGTGGGCAAGTTGGGCTGAAGGGCCTGTATCAATCTGTGACTGTGAATATTTTACTTTGGATTCTCACCATGCCTCTTCACCCACTTGTTTTTTGGGTATCGATCTACTCCTGCCTTAATATTATGCAAATACTCTTATTTCACCACCCACCGAAGAAGGATATTTCAAGGCAAAATTCCCCTCATTTTTGTTTTAAATGGACAATTCCTACTGATCACAAATAGGACTCCTTGTCTACAAGAAGCTGCAGATGCTGGAATATGGAGAAACAAGCAATGTACTGGAGGAACTCAGTAGTCGAGAAGCATCTCTGGGGGGGAAATCATTTAGTTTTGTTTTAGTTTAGAGACACAGCACAGAAACAGTCACTTCAGCCCACCAAGTCCGCACCGACCAGCGATCCCCGCACATTAACACTACCCTGCACACACAAGGGACAATTTACACTTACACCAAGCCAATTAATCTACAAAACTGTACGTCTTTGGAGTGTGGGAGGAAACCGAAGATCTCTGAGAAAATGGACGCAGGTCACGGGGAGAACGTACAAACTCCGTACAGGCAGCACCCGTAGTCAGGATCGAACCCGGGCCTCTGGCGCTGCAAGCGCTGTAAGGCAGCAACTCTACCGCTGCGCCGCCTTGCCGCCCGAATTGTTGGGCCAAAAGCCTGCATTAGGACTGGGTGGCAAGAGGAGGTAGCCAAGATGAAGAGGAGTGGGTGAGTGGTGGGACAAGAGCTAGCGAGCGATGGATGGAGGATGATGGAAAGATGGAGTCGGAAGGGGGAGGGGTGGAGTTGGGAGAGAGAGGCAGGTAGATGATAGATTGGCTGGGGACAACAAAAGAGGGAGATGGGATCATTTCCTCATTTTTCTAGATCCTGCCACAAGAGAAAACATCCTCTCCCCTTCCATCCGATCAAGACGTCACAGAATCTTCGATGTTTCAATCAAGTCACCTGCTCTACAATTCAGCAGAAAATTATAGAGACCATAAGCTCATACGACAGAGGAGCAGATGTAGGCCATTCAGCCCATCGAGTCTGCTCTGCTCATGGCTGAGCTCAACCCCATTCTCCTGCCTCCTCCATTAGCAACCTTACTAATCAGGAACCGATCAATCCCTACTTTAAAAATACCAATGACTTGGCCTCCACTGCCATCGGTGGTTATGAATTCCACAGATTCACCGCCCTCTGGCTAAAGAAATGCCTCCTCATCCTCCAGTCTGAAGAAGGTTCCCGACCCGAACCGTCGCCCATCCTTTGTCTCCGGTGATGCCGCCTGACCTGCTGAGTTACTCCAGCACTCTGTGTCTATCATGCTCATCCTCCTTGTCCCTTCACAAGGCCCAAATGATATCCTCACGCTCCTGTTTTATGTTTCCATCTTGCTTAGTCTTAGTTTAGTGTAGAGTTTAACTGAGAGATACAGAATGGAAACAGGCCTCCATTGGTCACCCATTCACACTATACAATCCCACTTTCTCATCCACACTAGGGTCTATGGCTTCTGTTCCTTTTCCCCAATGGTAGCAGCAAGAAAAGAGTGTGGCCAAGGTGGTGTGGGCCTATGATGAAATTAGCTGCCTTCTTGAGGCTGAACTTCCTGTAGATCCTTTCGATGTTGTGAAGATCAATATCACGAAGGATAAGTATTTGCCCGCCAGTTTGGTGGCACAGTGGCGCAGCTGGTCGAGCTGCTGCTGCCTCACAGCGCCAGACTACAGGGTTCAAGCCTGACCTCAGGTGCTGACTGTGTGGAGTTTGCACATTCCCCCTGTGACCGCGTGGGTTTCCTCCAGGTCCTCCAATAGCCTCCCACATTCCTCAGACGTGGGGTTTGTAGGTGAGTTGGCTTCTGTAAATTCCCCATAATGTGCATGCAATGGGAAATGAGAAAGTGGGATAGAATTTGTGTGAATCGATTGTCACATGGACTTATTGGGCCAAATGGCCTGTTTCTATGCTGTATCACCAAACCAAACCAAACCAAACCAAACTTCCTGCAGCCTCTTGCTTCTTGAGCATTCGAATTTCCAAACCAACACCGGTTCAACCAGTCTACAATCTCTACCATACACTTGTGAAAATTCAACATGCCAAATAATCTCAAACGTCTGAGGAAATAGAATGCGCAAAGAGCTTTATTTGTGATTACATCAATGTGCTGAGCCCAAGACAGATTTTCAGAGATATGTACGCCTCGAAACTTAAATTTGTTGACTTTTGGGGCACGTTGGTCAAGTTGGGCCAAATGACTCCATTACGCTATCTAGATCTCCAAGGCCAAGGTTGAGAGATCCGTCTCGCGAGTGGACCCTTGGAAAGCATCCTGGCCGTGTTCTCAAAGGCTGAGTGAACCAGTGGGCTGTAATTTTCAACCTCTCACAGTTGGTCCAAGGTCCTCACCAGACAAAGGACATGCAAGAAGATGAAGGTGATATGCTTCAATAACTACGGACCAGTGATACTCATGTCCATTGCAATGAAGTGCTTTAAGAGGTTGGTTATGATGCATATCATGTCCTACCTCAGTAATGACTTTCAATTAATCTACCACTCCGACAGTTTGACAGTGGATGCGATCACACTAGCTCTCCAGCCTGCACTGGACCATGTGAATCTTTTACGTCGGGCTGTTGTTCATCAACCTCAGCTTGGTGTTCCACGCCATTGTCCCTTCCAAACTGACTCAAACTCGCTCGCGAGTAAAAAACGATTGCCATGGAAAAAATCAATATTTTTTTTACTCGTAGGTTTAGTTGAAGTAGGTCGTAGTAGGTCGGCATGTTATTCATAGGTAATCGAGGGTAGTCGAAGGTAATCGAAGGTAGTCGTAGATAGTCTTCATCATAGTTGAAGGGAGGTCGAAGGGAGGCCGAAGGAGATCGTCTTCACTCTTCACTATTTTCCAATTTTCCCGTAGCTAGTCGTAGCTTGTCAAAGCTAGTTTTCAACATAGTCAAGGAGGTCTCCAATATGACACTTTTTCAAACTCTCCTAAACTCTTCTAAACTCGCCAATTAGGTCGCTGCAGTGGGACAGCCCCTTAAGGGGTGATCTTATAGAGGTGTATAAGATCATGAGAGGAATAGATCGGGTAAGTGTAGGGGAAGCAAGAACCAAAACACACAGATTTCAGGTGAGAGGGCAAAGATTTAATAGGAATGGTTGGAAAAACTGAACATTGATAAAATAGTTATACTAATTTTCTATCTTGATATTACACAGACTTCAAAGACTTCAGTCCCTCGCCTACAAAGACTGTCTGAGGATTGTTTACATGAAAATTATACCTACAAATCATGTCAGAAAGTCTTCTGCCAACCTTGGGAAAAATGCCTTCATGGGAAATGTGTGTGCAAGGTGCCTTATCAATGTCCGAAGATTGAATCCCCAGTCTGCTCAACCAATTATCGAAAATTTAGGTCTTACTGCCAACTGAAAAGTTTTGAATGTCAGAGGAATCAGGACAAGTTCTCCCACTTTGGAGAATGCTCATCAGGTGAGAATAAAAGTATAGAATTGTGATGAAAAATTTGCATGCAGCTCGTCACCAATTGAGTAGAAAAATGCTGCCAAACTTGATGGCAATGATAAAGATGATTAGAAACGTTTTCATTTCACTGGATGTTTTCAAGAGAGAGTTAGATATAGCCCTCGGGGCCAACGGAATCAAGGGGTATGGGGATAAAGCAGGAACAGGGTACTGATTTTGGATGATCAGCCATGATCATGGCGGTGCTGGCTCGAAGGGCCAAATGGCCTACTCCTGTACCTATTTTCTATGTTTCTATGTTTCTAAATCATCTATGTACAGTGCAGTCGTGCGGTGCACTTCAGTGATATAGAAATTATAGTCATAGAGTGTGACGCTATGACTCTATAGAAATCATATCACTATACAGTGTGGAAACAGGCCTTCAGCCCAATTTGCCCACACCAGCCAACATGTCCCAGCTAAACTAGTCCCACCTGCCTGCGTTTAGTCCATATCCCTCCAAACCTGTCCTATCCATGTACCTTTCATAAATGTTGGGAGAGTCCCAGCCTCAACTACCTCCACTGGCAGCTTGTTCTATACATCCACCAACCCTTGTGTGAAAATGTTACCCCTCAGATTCCTTTCCCCTTCACCTTCAAACTTATGTCCTCTGGTCCTCGATTCCCCTATTTTGGGCAAGAGACTGTGCGCCTGATCTATTCCTCTCATGATTTTATACACGTCTGCAAGATCACCCCTCATCCTCCTGCACTCCAATGAATAGAGTTGCATCACAGCTTGGTTTAGGATCAGTCCTGTCCAAGACCACCATAATTTCCAGAGAGTTGTAGATGTAGTCCAGGCTATCACACAGAGCAGGCACAATCAAATGATGAATCAAATGGCCATTCCAACTTCTTCATGTTCCCGTACGGCAGAGGCAACAGAAGCTTGAAAGCGCACACTGACAGTCGAAGGGGATGAAGGAGTTAATTATTGACTTCAGGAAGCAAGGTGGAGTACAAGCATCAGTAATGCCGAAGTGGAAATGGTCGAGTGCTTCATGTTGGCGCTAATATTACCAATGATCTGTGGTGGATCAACCACATTGATGGGACAGCCAAGAAGGCACACCACTGCCTCAACTTCCCAACTTTCTCAAACCTAAATAAAGGACAAAAGGTCAAAATAAGGGACAAATTCCCAACGGCAATTCGTTGACTGACTCGGCCGTGGCTGGGTAAATGATGAGTTGGCCCGAGTGCTGGACTGCACACAAAGCCCAGCCGGCGGGCCAGCTGAGGAGTTTTGGCCCGGGCCGTGCGACATTGCACGCTCACAGTCCAGCACCCCATCCAGATCATGAACCGATGATTGGTCATGAGAAGGAGGGGTGGTGGTGTCGGCGGTAAGCGAAGGTCCAAAGGTCAGACAGCTGTCTGGGCTGCCGACCGACGTGGCCACGGACGAAGTACTGCTGCTGCACTCCACGGGCTGCACTACGTCGGGACGGGTGAGGTGTGGCCGGACGCGGTGTTCCGACCCGACAGTCCCCTCGACCCGAGTAGTAGCAGTCAAATACGGGACAAGGGCGGTCCCGTACGGGACAAACCAATTTAGCCCAATATACGGGATGTCCCGGCTAATACGGGACAGTTGGCAACCCTACCTCTGTCACCAGGCTTCTGGATGGTCCTTCAATGAGCTAGAGTACTGTCCAACTCACCTCCACCCAACTAAGACATCAGACCCTGTCTATGGAACTGGTGCGTTACAATGTGCTGCAAAGCTGAGAACTATATTCCACCCACGGTATTTCCCCCTTTATTGTACTTGAGTTTGATCGATTTTATTTATATATGGTACATTTGATCTGTGTGGATACCATGCAAATCAAAGCTTTTCACTGTATGTTAGCACACATGACAATAATAGACCGAGACCTAAAGCTAAACTAATCATTGTTATTACTTGCTCTCACTAAACACATACTGGACCTTCACACACTATTTGGTTCTAGGTATATCCTTGCACGAGCACTAAAGGGCCTGTCCCACTTACGCGACCTTTACAGGCGACAGCCGGCACCCGTCATAGGTCGCCGAAATTTTCAACATGTTGAAAATTCAGTGGCAACCAGAAAGATGCTACGACTCTTTGGAGACCTCTCACAACCATAGGAGACCATGGTCGTGAAAGGTCTCCTATGGTCGTGAGAGGTCACCCACGACATGTCGCCAGGGGTCACCTGTATGGTCGTGAGAGGTCTCCTATGGTCGTGAGAGATCTCCAAAGAGTCATCTCCTGTACATCTCCATTAAACTTTGGCCCGCCCATTTTAAATCTATGCCCTTTAGTATTTAGAGTTTCCATCCTAGGTGAAAAGTTCTGCCTGTCCACCCCAGCTACAGTATGCCTCTCAGAATTGTATATACTTCCATCAGGTCTATCCACAAATCCAGACCAGTCAAGTCAAGTCAAGTCAACTTTATTTGTCACATACACAAACAAGATGTGCAGTGAAATGAAAGTGCCAATGCCTGCGGATTGTGCAAAAACTACAGAACAGAGTAGAATAGAATCAGTATTTACATGTTAGGAAAAAAACAACAATTTTAAAAAGACACAACACAACAGTAAATTAGTACAGTAAATTAGTCACTGGTGAGATAAGAGTTTACAGTCCTGATGGCCTGTGGGAAGAAACTCCGTCTCATCCTCTCTGTTTTCACAGCATGACAGTGGAGGCGTTTGCCTGACCGTAGCAGCTGGAACAGTCCGCTGCTGGGGTGGTAGGGGTCCCCCATAATGTTGCTGGCTCTGGATCTGGACCAAACAATCCAAGTCTGTCCAACCTCTCCCTGTAGCTAATACCCCCAAGTACAGGCTCTTCCCATTCAGCCTCTCCACAGGTGTACCCACTGCAGAAGTATCGGCCGATGCCTTCAGTTCCCTTGTTTTTAAGAGCTAAATCCAGAAGTACATCGGCCAATTTTTATTCAGTATAAATTAGAATGTAAACAAGGACCCAGAGTTGAAAGGCTGCTTTCTAATCTGTTCTACCATCTATAGTAAACATGTAAACATATCTATTTTATTTCAATTCTAGGACAAACTTATGTTCATTTGGGGTCTGGTAATTCGACACAAGGAGTTGTTTATTTCAGTTTTAATCAAACCGTGGAAAACCTGCCTGTTTACCAGAAGAAGAAGAAGAAGTGGACAATGCATGAGGCAAATGTAGTCTGCAGGCAACTCAACTTTAAACTGTAAGAAATTACACATAGTTTTCTGGGTTTGAAATAATTGAGATCTGTGCTTCTGAGTGTCATTTTAATGTTATAATAAAATATTAGAGAATAATAAAAACAATATGAAAGGTTTATGGAACGTGCTAAATAGGATTATTAGAAATTGATCAAAAAATACAGGTTACCCTGAGTATTTTATTGAGAAAGACAAGGCAATAAATAATATGGATGATCCGGTTAATGGTTTTAACAAATTCTTTGTAAATGTGGGACCAGATTTGGCAGAAAAAATTAATGACCCAGAAACAAAAGAAGGGGTAGATACTGATCTTTGCGATAGAAATACTAGATCTATCTTTCTTAGAGCAGTTGAAGGAAAATAAATCATAGACACTGTAAGAAAATGTAAAAGCAAATCCTCTACTGATTGGAATGATATTGATATGATTATAATAAAAAACGCTATTGAAGAAATTGCAGAACCATTAACTCATATCTGTAACTTGTCTTTTCAATCCGGTAAATTTCCAAACAAAATGAAAAGAGCATAAGTAATATCATTACATAAAACTGGGGATAGACACCATTTCACAAATTACAGGCCTGTTTCTTTATTCTCCCAATTCTCCAAGATCCTTGAAAACTTTTTACAGAAAGTCTTGACAATTTCATTGAAAAACATAAGCTTTTGGTCGACAGTCAATATGGATTCTGGACAGACAGATTAACATCCATGGCACGAATGGAACTAATTGAGGAAATCACAAATTGCATAGATAATAAAAAACTTGCAGTGGGAATATTCATAGACTTAAAAAAAGCATTTGATACCGTAAATCACGACATTTTACTCATGAAACTGTATATGTTTGGCATCAGAGGGGTTACATTGGATTGGGTGAGAAACTATTTAAGAAGCAGGCAACAATTTGTAGAAATAGGTGAACACAAATCAACTTACATGAACATAACTTGTGGAGTACCTCAAGGGTCTGTGTTAAGTCCAAAGCTTTTCATAATATACATTAATGACATATGCAAAGTATCAAATATACTGAAATTGATTATATTTGCCGGTGATACAAATATTTTTTGTTCCGGTGACAATTTGAAGCAGCTTTTGGAGGTCATCACATCAGAAATGAATACTTTAAAACAGTGGTTTGATGTCAACAAATTGTCTCTAAATTGAAGCAAAACAAAGATTATGCTATTTGGAAAACATAAAACAAACCCTCAAGTACAATTGAAAATAGATAACATAAGTATAGAAAGAGTATATGAAAATAAATTTCTTGGCGTGATCTTAGACCACAAAATCTGCTGGAAACCACATATAAACCACGTCAAAGCAAAGTCTATAGCAATATTCGGAAAGTCAAGTCACGTTCTGGACCACAAATCATTACATACTCTGTATAATACACTCATATTGCCATATCTGAGACTGTGTGGAGATATGGGGTAACGCCTACACAACCAACCTACAGCCGTTATGCACATTACAAAAAAGAGCAATAATAATTATCAATAACGTTGGATATCTTGAACATACCAATTTATTATTCTTAAAGTCACATACACTGAAGTTCACCGATCTGGTTAAATTTAGGACTGCACAAATCATGTACAAAGCAAGAAATAATTTACTTCCAGGAAATATACAAAAACTGTTTATGGAAAGACAGGGTGGGTATAATTTGAGAGGGAAACTTAATTAAAAAAAAACTCAATGTTAGAACAACTCTTAAAAGTATGTGCATAGCAATCTGTGGGGTGAATTTGTGGAATGGTTTGGAACAGGGGATAAAACTTAGCACAAACATAATTCAGTTTGAAAAGATATACAAAAGCACTTTGTTAAAAGGATATTGGGATGAGGTTAGGTGATTGTGAGTGGGGTATTTGTTATACTGATTGTATTGGGAAGGGTGATTATAGAGTGATGGGTTGTATATATGACTAAGAGATACTGTATAGTACAGGAGGGTTTTTTATTTTTTATTTGTTTCACTCTTTTTTGTATGGCTTTGTAAATATTTGATTAGTGTACAAATGTAAATAATTTGGTGTACATATTGGAATGGGTGTTTATAGCTGCTAATTTCGTATAAAATAATTATAAGCAGTTGAATAAGGGATGGGAATTAATAAGCTTTGGCGGATCTTGACCCAAAACCCTCCAGAGAGGCTACCTGTCTCGTTGAGTTACTCCAGCTTGTTGTGTCTATCTTCGGTTTCAACCAGCATCTGCAGATCCTTCCTACACATAATGTAAATAGATGTGTGATGGTTCCTGCCAACCTGGTGGGCTGAATGCCTGTTTGCATGCTCCCTAACTCTTCTCTCTTTTTGCAGGGGAGCAGAGAACCTCTTAAAAAATGAAATCCTGGAAGGAATAAGTAAGATGGTCAACTGGGCTAATGATTCACGCTGCAGGGGGTTTGAGACCAGCTTATCTGAATGTTTCCAATTCAAGAACATTGGAGCGCCAGGTTACAAGAAAGTCTCCTTTGCTGCTGTGAAATGCTATAATTATCCTCCAGGTGTCTGATTTTTATCATTAAATGTCATTGTAAAAGACCTATGCTCCACGGCGCAGTGGTGGAGCTGCTGCCATGCAGCGCTGGGGACCCAGGTTCGACGGGTGCTGTCTGTACGGAGTCTGTACGTTCTCCCCTTGACCTGCGTGGGTTTTCTCTGAGATCTTCTGTTTCTTCCCACACTCCAAAGGCGTACAGGTTTGAAGGTTAATTGCCTTGCTGTAAAATGGAAAATTGTCCCCAGTGTTAATGTGCGGGGATCGCTGCTCGGCGAAGGGCCTGTTTCCGTGCTGTACATCTAAACATAACTAAACGAAACACCACCTGTGCTTGAATTGTTACGGAAAACATTAGGAGAACACTTGAGTGGGGATGGTTTCTCCTTTATTCTCCTTCTGGGGATGCGAGGAAAAGAGGCAAAACTGAATATTTCTGTGTTGGGCTTGTGATGTGCAGAAGAGCTCAATGGAACACAGTAGATGCATGTCATTAATAGACAACAGGGATTTGCACCAGGTTACAATGACCCCATTAAGTTAGAAGGGTGCAAAGTGACAGTCTATCTCTGTTCCCAGTCCGACAATCGGGATGTTGGATTATGCAGTCTTTGTTTAGAGATACAGCGTGGACACAGGCCCTTCGGCCCACCCCTGACCAGCAATACCCGCACATTAAAGGGCCTGTCCCACTTTCACAACCTAATTCACAACCTTTTTTATTAGTGGACATTTTTCATCATGTTAGAAAAAACGCCCCGACCTACTTGATGCCACGAGTACCTACGACTAGCATCACGACCTGCTACGACATACCTACAACTTCCTACGACCTCCTACGACCTCGTGACGACCATGCTGCGAGTATGAGTCAAGGGTAAACTCGACAGAGGTCGTGAATTAGGTCGGGAAAGTGGGACGGGCCCTTTACACGATCCTCCACACACCAGGGACGATTTATACTTATACCAAGCCAATTAACCTACAAACCTACATGTCTTTGGAGTGTGGGAGGAAAGCGACGATCTCGGAGAAATCCCACGCAGGTCAAATGTACAAACTAAGTACAGAGACAGCACCCGTGGTTGGGATCGAACCCCGGTCTCTTACGCTGTAAGTGCTGTGAGGCAGCAACTCTACCGCTGCGCCACCGTACCGCCCAGTTTGGCTGAATATTTTGCCTTTTGCTAAAATGCTTTCTGTTGTTTCATTACCAGATAAGGTCTGCACCGACGATGAATTTAAATGTGTAAATGGCAAGTGTATTCCTCTTGAGAATGTTTGCAATGGCATTGATGACTGTGCGGACCTGAGTGATGAGTTGTGCTGCACAGGTAAACTAAGTACTTGTCCTTGATTTATACTAACATAGTCATTGGAGTATTGTTATTAATATTCTGCAACAGTTTTTCATATGGAGTATACTCTCAACCATATGATATTTATGGGCAATCAGGGGTGCTGGTTGTATGAACATACTGCATGAATAACAAGCACTCAAAAAAATTACTGTACATCACATATTCTCCGCACAAACCTTGAAGTAAATTGATGAAGTATATGTCATGTCCTTAGCCTTTTAAATAACGATGGTTTACTTTGTCAGGGATTCTTAGGGGCAGGATTTACTCGCATTTGGAAAGGTTCATAAGTTGCAGGCGTAGGAAGGTACTGCAGACGCTGGTTTACACCAAAGAGAGACACAAAATGCTGGAGTAACTCAGCGAGTCAGGCAGCATCTCTGGAAAAGAGAAAGCATCACCTTCACCAAAAGATAGCCTGATGCTGCCTGACCTGCTGAGTTACTCCAGCATTTTGTATCTATCATGTTATTGCAGCAGAAATAGGCCATTCAGACAAACAAGTCTACTCCGCCATCCAATCATAGCTGATCTATCTTTCCCTCCTAACCCCATTCTCCTGTCTTCTCCCCATAACCCCTGACATTAGTACTAGTCAAGAATTTGTCAATCTCCGCCTTAAAAATATCCATTGGTGGCCTCCATAGCCTCCTGTGGCAATGAATTCCACAGATTCACTACTCTCTGACTAAAGAAATTAATCCTCATCTCCTTTCTAAAGGTGTCCTTTTATTCTGAAGCTATGACCTCTGGTCCTAGATTCTCTCACTAGTGAACACATCCTCTCCACATTCACTCTATCAAGGACTTTCACTATTTGGTAAGTTTCAATGAGGTCACCCCTCATCCTTCTAATTTCCAGCGAGTACAGGCCCAGTGCCTACAAACTCTCATCATATGTTAATCCAATAATTCCTAGGATAATTCTCGTAAGCCTCCCCTGGACCCTCTCCTCGGTACATCCTTGGGGCAAAAATACTGCTCACAATACTCCAAATGTGGTTTGACCAGTGCCTTATAAAGCCTCAGCATTACATCCCTGTTTTTATATTCTAGTCCTCTCAAAATAAATGCTAGCATTACATTTGCCTTCTTTACTATCGATTTGACTTGCAAATTAACATTTTGGGAATCTTGCACCAGCTCTCCCAAGTCCCTTTGCACCTCTGATTTCTGGATTCTCTCCCCATTTAGAAAATAGTCTACCCCTTTATTGCGATGACCAAAATGAATGACTCCACACTTTGCTACACTGTATTCCATCTGCCACTTCTCTGCCCACTCTCCCAACCTGTCCAAGTCCTTCTTCAGAGTCCCTGCTTTCTCTACACTACCTGCCCCTCTACCTATCTTCTAATTGTCTGCAAACTTGACCACAAAGCCTTCAATCCCCTCGTCCAAATCATTAATATAGAAACATAGAAAATAGGTGCAGGAGTAGGCCATTCGGCCCTTCGAGCCTGCACCGCCATTCAATATGATCATGGCTGATCATCCTACTCAGTATCCTGTACCTGCCTTCTCTCCATACCCCCTGATACCTTTAGCCACAAGGGCCGCATCTAACTCCCTCTTAAATGTAGCCAATGAACTGGCCTCAACTACCTTCTGTGGCAGAGAATTCCAGAGATTCACCACTCTCTGTGTGAAAAATGTTTTTCTCATCTCGGTCCTAAAAGATTTCCCCCTTATCCTTAAACTGTGACCCCTTGTTCTGGACTTCCCCAACATCGGGAACAATCTTCCTGCATCTAACCTGTCCAACCCGTTAAGAATTTTGTACGTTTCTATAAGATCCCCCATCAATCTTCTAAATTCCCTGATGTTCCTACACCCTGTGGCCTGACTCTGCTGGGTCCAACTGCTCCCCCCTCCCACAGGGAACCTCAGCAGTGATGGGTCTTCCCCTTCTCCCCCTTTTAACCAGGTTACCCAGACTACCCGCCACCCATACAATAGCCCTCGCCCCCCTGCTCTCTGAACACCCACCATCCCCCCCCGCCCCCCCCCCCACTCCCCTCCCAGCCTTCGTCTCGACCTCCGTCCACTCCTCGGCCCTCCTCTGATACCAACCCCCACCCTTGTCGTGTCTTCATCATCCCCCCTGACCTCCCTGTCCTCTACAGAGGCCTCACCTTCGTTCCCCTCTGCCTCCCTCCTACCCCATCTCAACGAGTTCCGGGTCCGCCACAACGTAGAGCTTTTCTTCTGTCGCCTCCGTGCCCGTTTCTATGGGAAGGAATCCTCACCACCCAGTGATGACCCCTTCTCCCATCTCCACCGGTCCCCTTCCTCTTGGCCGGTTCTTTGGATACTTTCAAGAGAGAGCTAGATAGGGCTCTTAAAGATAGCAGAGTCAGGGGGATATGGGGAGAAGGCAGGAACGGGGGTACTGATTGGGGATGATCAGCCATGATCACATTGAATGGCGGTGCTGGCTCGAAGGGCTGAATGGCCTACTGCCCCTATTGTCTATTGTCTATCGTCTATTGTCCCCTGATATAAGTCTGAAGAAGGGTCTCGAAAAGAGAAACGTCACCGTTTCTTTCTCTCCAGAAATGCTGCCTGATCAGCTGAGTTACTCCAGCATTTTGTGTTTGTCTTTGGTGTAAACCAGCATCTGCAGTTTCTTCCTACACATCCATAAACAATAATGGCGGTTGCATGTGAATTTCAAACATGAATATCAGATAAAGGAGAGTTCATTATATTTGTATCTTTATATTGTCCCTCATGAGGAAGGCTATTCATCCCATTAGAAACATAGAAACATAGAAAATAGGTGCAGGTGTACGCATTCGGCCCTTCGAGCTGATCATCCAAAATCAGTATTTAAAAAGGAACTGCAGATGCTGGAAAATCGAAGGTACACAAAAAAGCTGGAGAAACTCAGCGGGTGCAGCAGCATCTATGGAGCGAAGGAAAAAGGCAACGTTTCGGGCCGAAACCCTTCTTCAGACTTTTTAGTGTACATCCAAAATCAGTACCCTGTTACAATACAATACAATACAATACAAATTTATTGTCATTTGAGCCTCAGTGAGACTCAAACGAAATTTCGTTTACACAGCCATACAAACAAAGACAATGTCCTACAGACATACACACAATTAAATTCACACAAACATCCATCACAGTGAACCCACTGTGATGGAAGGCAAAGTCTTTTCTCTCCCCTGCTCGCCATGTCTCTCCCGATGTCCAAGCCCCAGGCGGGTGATGATAAGTCCCACTGCCATTTTAGGCCGCGCGGGGCGATTTACGGCCCCGCTCCCGGTCTGAAGTACAAGGTTGGAGCCCCCACGGGCGATGGTGAGTCCCACGGCCATGAAGCCGCGCCAGGTGATGTACGGTCCCGGTCCGGGTCGTTCCAACCCCGCGACACGGGCTGGAGAAGTCGCGTTGCGGGAGCTCCGGGAAGCAGTCTCTCTCTCCCCCCGGACCCGCGAGCTCCCGATGTCCCAGTCCACCGGACCTGCGGCTGCGTTGCTGGAGCCTCCGAACCCCAGGAGTCGAGTCGCAGCAGCGAGTCACCACCGCACCCCACGCTCCGAGGCCGGCCAGCCCCACGATGGTGAGTAGTCCACAGCTCCGCAGTCTCCCGAGCCCCCGGGTCGTTCAGGTTGGAGGCCGCTCCACGGTGCTAGGCCCCAACGACAACGGAGACCCGACATGGAAAAGGTCGGGTCTCCCGGACAGGGAAGAGATTTAAACGGGTTCCCCCTCCGCCCCCCGCCCCCCACATATACACATTTAAAACCAGTATTAAAAAACACCAAACACTACATTTAACTAGACAAAAAATAAAAAAAAGACAGACAGGCTGTAGGGGCCGCTGCAACGGGTGAGTCGCGCCGCCCACTGCTTTCTCCCCATATCCCTTGATTCCGTTAGGCCTAAGAGCTAAATCAAACTCTCTCTTGAAAACATCCAGTGAATTGGCCACTGTGGCAGGGATTTCCACAGATTCACAACTCTCTGGCTGAAAATGATTTTCCCTCATCTCATTCCTAAATTGCCTTCCCTTTATTCTTACCCCTGGTTCTGGACTCGCCCAACATCGGGACCATTTTTCCTGCATCTAGCCTGTCCAATCCCTTAAGAATTGTATATGTTTCTATAAGATAGCCTCTCATCCTGCTAAATTTCAGTGAATATAAGCCCATTCGATCCATTCTTTCATCATATGTCAGTCCCACCATCCCGGGAATTATCTTGGTGAACCTACGCTGCACTCCCTCGATGGCAAGAATGTCTTTCCTCAAATTACGAGACCAAAACTGTGCACAATTCCCAGCGTGGTCACAAATACTTCCTACACTTTTCCCTTTCCCATCATCAGCCCCCAAATGCTGTTTCGCACCTAGACTACAAGGGTAATTGATAGTTGCCAATTTAACCTAACAATTTGGGGACTTCTGACATGTGGGAGGAAATCAGAGAACACAGAGCAAACCCGCACAGTCACAGGATGCTGATTCTACACTATCAACAGTAAGATCAGCATCAAACCCAGGGCACAGCTTTGCTATCTGATCCGCAGTGCCAAGGAATATTTCCAGTGCAATTGAAATGTAACCAGATAGCGACTGAATACAATTGTTTAGTTTAGTTTAGAGATGCAGCACAGAAACAGGCTCTTCCGCCCATCAAGTCCGACCAGCGATCGCCGCACATTAACATTAGGGATCATTTACACTTATACCTCGCCAATTAACCAACAAACCTGCATGTCTTTGGAGTGTGGGAGGAAACCGAAGAACTTGGAGAAAACCCACGCAGTCACGGGGAGAACGTACGAACTCCGTACAGACAACACCTGTAGTCGGGATCGCGCATGGGTCTCTGGCGCTGCAAGCGCTGTCAAGGGCCTGTCCCACTTGGCAATTTTTTCGGCGACTGCCGGCATCACTGACTGACGTATCCGGTCACGGTGTTGCGGCGGTGACGTGCTGTGATGCGGTGTGATGACGTATTGACGGGCGGTGTTTTTTCAAGTGTCGCAACATTTTTTTGTCACCGCTGGGTTTTGAAATGTTCAAAATCTTTTGGCGACTCTGATATGACGCTGGCAGTCGCCGAAAAAAATCGCTAAGTGGGACAGGCCCTTAAGGCAGCAACTCTACCGCTGCGCCGCCATTGCTTAAAGGGCCTGTCCCACGAGCATGCGACCAAACCGGAAACGGGGGCCGCGTGGAGGTCGAGTGATCCCCGTACAGGGCCTGTCCCACCAGCATGCAACTGCATGCAGCAAGCGTGACCAAACCGGAAGCGGGGGCCGTGCGGGGACCATGCAGGGGCCGTGTGGGGGCCGGACGGAGGTTGAGTAATTCCCGTACAGGGCCTGTCCCACAAGCATGCGACTGCATGCGGCGAGCACGACTAAACCGGAAGTGGGGGCGGGATCACAGAGGTCGAGTGATCCCGTACGAGTTGACATGAAGTTCGAGCGAAGGCGTACGCCTTCAAGACGCTGCGTACGGTGTCAAGACGCTGCGTACGGTGTCAAGACGCTGCGTACGGTGTCGAGACGCTTCGCATGCCCGTCGAAGCGGTGCGTACGGCCTCAATGCGGTTTGCGGGCTGGCAGGCCGTTGCCGCGCGGAATATTTGGACAGTGTCATTTTTTCGGAGCCCCGCGCGATGTCAGGACCAGCTCCGAACAACTCCATACGGCTCTGGCATTCGAAGTGGGACTGGCCCAGCGAGGCCGTACGGCTCAAGCGACAACGTTAGGTTGCGCTTGCTGCATGCAGTCACATGCTCGTGGGACAGGCCCTTTTAAGCTTGATACCTTTTTCTCTATTGTTGCAATAGAATGCAAAGAATCTTACCACTGCAAGACAGACATATGTATTCCAAAATTTTCCGTATGTGATGGCGAAGATGATTGCTTGGATGGAAGTGATGAAAAGAACTGTAACGGTAAGAAATAATCTTCAAGATAATTGCATTTTTCAGTAATTAATAATAGTGTGGTAGAAGCATAGAACATAGGTGCAGGAGTAGGCCATTCGGCCCTTCGAGCCTGCACTGCCATTCAATATGATCATGGCTGATCATCCAATTCAGTATCCTGTAACTGCCTTCTCTCCATACCCCCTGATCCCTTTAGCCACAAGGGCCACATCTAACTCCCTCTTAAATATAGCCAATGAACTGGCCTCAACTACCTTCTATGGCAGAGAATTCCAGAGATTCACCACTCTCTGTGTGAAAAATGTTTTCCTCATCTCGGTCCTAAAAGATTTCCCCCTTATCCTTAAACTGTGACCCCTTGTTCTGGACTTCCCCAACATCAGGAACAATCTTCCTGCATCTAGCCTGTCCAACCCCTTAAGAATTTTGTAAGTTTCTATAAGATCCCTCCTCAATCTTCTAAATTCTAGCGAGTACAAACCGAGTCTATCCAGTCTTTCTTCATATGAAAGTCCTGCCATCCCAGGAATCAGTCTGGTGAACCTTCTCTGTACTCCTTCTATGGCAAGAATGTCTTTCCTCAGATTAGGAGACCAAAACTGTACGCAATACTCCAGGTGTGGTCTCACCAAGACCATGTACAACTGCAGTAGAACCTCCCTGCTCCTATATTCAAATCCTTTTGCTATGAATGCTGACATTCCATTCGCGTTCTTCACTGCCTGCTGCACCTGCATGCCTACTTTTAATGACTGGTGTACCATGACACCCAGGTCTCGTTGCATCTCCCCCTTTCCTAATCGGCCACCATTCAGATAATAGTCTACTTTCCTGTTTTTGCCACCAAAGTGGATAACTTCATATTTATCCACATTATACTGCATCTGCCATGCATTTGCCCACTCACCCAGCCTATCCAAGTCACCTTGCAGCCTACTAGCATCCTCCACACAGCTAACACTGCCCCCCAGCTTCGTGTCATCCGCAAACTTGGAGATGTTGCATTCAATTCCCTCGTCCAAATCATTAATATATATCGTAAATAGCTGGGGTCCCAGCACTGAGCCTTGCGGTACCCCACTAGTCACTGCTTGCCATTGTGAAAAGGACCCGTTTACTCCTACTCTTTGCTTCCTGCCTGCCAGCCAGTTCTCTGGAACTCTCTGCCACAGAGGGTAGTTGAGGCCAGTTCATTGGCTATATTTAAGAGGGAGTTAGATGTGGCCCTTGTGGCTAAGGGGATCAGAGGGTATGGAGAGAAGGCAGGTACGGGATACTGAGTTGGATGATCAGCCATGATCATATTGAATGGCGGTGCAGGCTCGAAGGACCGAATGGCCTATTCCTGCACCTAATTTCTATGTTTCTATGTTTCTCTATCCACATCAATACTGAACCCCCAATACCGTGTGCTTTAAGTTTGTATACTAATCTCTTATGTGGGACCTTGTCGAAAGCCTTCTGAAAGTCCAGATATAACACATCCACTGGTTCTCCCTTATCCACTCTACTAGTTACATCCTCGAAAAATTCTATAAGATTCGTCAGACATGATTTACCTTTCATAAATCCATGCTGACTTTGTCCAATGATTTCACCACTTTCCAAAAGTGCTGCTATCCCATCTTTAATAACTGATTCTAGCAGTTTCCCCACTACCGACGTTAGACTAACTGGTCTGTAATTCCCCGTTTTCTCTCTCCCTCCCTTTTTAAAAAGTGGGGTTACATTAGCTACCCTCCAATCCTCAGGAACTACTCCAGAATCTAAAGAGTTTTGAAAAATTATCACTAATGCATCCACTATATTGGTAGTTAGCAATCTATCTATTTATTCCCCAGGCTGTTTACTCACATAGACACATTCAGCACATCATTGAATTAGCCTTGTATTTACAAATACCTCACTTTTAATCTCTGGTTCTTGCAATTTTATAGTGGTCCCTACACACAAAATCAAAATGCTTTCGATAGTTGAAATGTGAAATAGAGTTAAAACATTGTCTCAGTGATCCTTTGAGTGAAACTCTCCATTTTCCACTCGTAGCTAGTCGTAGTTGGTCTTAGGTGTGGAAGACTGAGGTCAGGGGGGGGGGATCGTAGGAGGTCATAGACATAGTCGTAGGAGGTCGTAGACATAGTCGTAGGAGGTCGTAGGAGGTCTTTTACTTCGGCAAGTCACCACGACCTTGACATTTTTTTCAACTTGTCTAGGGTCTTCTAAACTCGTGGATTAGGTCGTTCAAGTGGGACAGGCCCCTTAACTCAGCAGATCAGTGTCTGATCCGCTGTGTTTCTCCAGCATTTCGTTTTTTTCCTTCCAGGTTCCAGCGTCTGCAGTCTCTTGTGTCTCCACCCTGCTCTGATGAAAGTTCACTGCCCAGAAACATTAACTCTTTCTCTCTCCACTTTGCTGCCAGATCTGAGGATACCTCCCGTTTTACAGCTTTAATTCTGACTCTGAGTTGTTAGGCTGTGACCAGAGCTCCACAGACATTGGATATGGTCATCACTGACCACCCACCTTACAGAAGAGCAAACTGTCAACACCATCTGAAGACTAGCCGTTGCTTCAATTGCTGGGTGTCTGTCAAAAGCATGGACATCTGCATTGGCATCAGCCACAGAAGAGAACTAGGCAATGGGGATGACCTGTTTTGCACTTACCAAAGGATAGACACAAAACGCTGGAGTAACTCAGGGGGACTGGCAGCATCTCTGGAAAGAAGGACATTTAGGGTGCCGTTTCAGGTCGAGACCCTTCTTCACACCTTCTTCTTGACGTGAAACGTCACCCATCCCTTCTCTCTAGAGATGCTATCTGTCTCACTGATTTACTCCTGCGTTTTGTGCCTATCTTCGGTTTAAACCAGCATCTGCAGTTCCTTCCCATACATTGCATTTATTCAATGTCCATTGCCCCTGTCACTAATTCTAACTTCAGCAGACACACTGCAGAAATCATGGCTGAATTGCATAGACCACCAGCATCCTAGAAATCAAGACCTCCAAACCTTACTTATTATTTAATTTATGTAAAGCACATTGGTGTCAATGCGAGTTGACTTAAAATGTGCTATATAACTAAAACTTACTTACTTACTTACTTACTGGCATTTGCAAACTATATTCACTATAAATTTTGTGATTCTCAAGTACCTGATCTAAATCGTCTGATAGCCAGTTCGGCCTGCATAATACAAGTAGTTTTCCCTAATCTAACACTTGCAATTAATGTTATGGAAACACGTATTATATCAAAACTATCCATACTCCATCTCATGCTGTGAGAATTTTATTGGTTTATATAATAATATTCTCCCTATTTTTTTGTACTACTGAAAATCTAGTGGGAGAACTAGTGAGAGAGTCTAGGACTAGAGGTCTTAGACTCAGAATTAAAGGATGTTCTTTTAGGAAGGAGATGAGGAGGAATTTATTTAGTCAGAGGGTGGTGAATCTGTGGAATTTGCTGCCACAGAAAGGTGTGGAGGCCAAGTCAGTGGATATATTTAAGGCAGAAATGGATAGATTCTTGATTAGTACGGGTGTCAGGGGTTACGGGGAGAAGGCAGGAAAATGGGGTTAGGAAGAAGAGATAGATCAGCCATGATTGAATGGTGGAGTAGACTTGCTGGGCCGAATTCTACTCCTGTCACTTATGCTCTTATGAATCTAGGCCCAGTCACTCTAACCTCTAAAAATAAAAATGAAAAACCTGCAGGTCCTGACAATCTATAATAAAAACAGATAATGTTGAAGTAAATCCTGAAGTGGGATCAGCCCGTTGTTTTCATAGCTCCTTCGACCACTCCGTGGCTTTAACCTTGCATCTTGAAGGCCTGCTTGCAAAGGTTAAGGAATAAAATGCAATATCTCCAGCCTTCATACAATGATTGTCCTCTACAATTATGCACATTTCCCTTCTACATGCGAAAGTGTTTTAAGTTTTGGGCCACATTACATTACTAAATTGTGATGTTAGTTCTCCGATTTGCATTAAAATGTTCAGTGAAAACTTTCCATGGCTAATAAGCAAGTAACTGACGAGGAATCAACCAGATTAATTTTCACCGCACCTCGTACTGAAAAGCTTTTCACTGTGACAATACACTGTGACAATACACGTGACAATAAATTAAACTAAACAATTTTTGCAATGATTTACTGAATACAGGTAGTTCTGTTATACGTAATACAATAGTTTAATTCCTAAGAAGCCTCTGTTGTAGAAAAATGTGTTGTGAAAGAAGTTGGGTCAATGAGGAAAAGGGGGTTAGGGGTTAGAAAGTTTCAGACTCGCAATAACAAAAGGAATTTCAAAAACAATGGTTGTTTTAATAGTGCAGGAAGGAACTGCAGATGCTGGTTAAAACCGAAGATAGACGCAAAAAGTTGGAGTAACTCAGCGGGACAGGCAGCATCTCTGAAGAGAAAGGATGGGTGACGTTTCGGGTTGAGACCCTTCTTCAGACTGAGAGCCACGGGAAAGGGAAACGAGAGATATAGATGGTGATGCAGAGAAATATAGAACAAATGAATGAAACATATGCAAAAAAGTAACAGTGATAAAGGATTAAGAAGGAACTGCAGATGCTGGAAAATCGAAGGAAGACAAAAATGCTGGAGAAACTCAGCTGGTGAGGCAGCATCTATGGAGCGAAGGAAATAGGCAACGTTTCGGGTCGATGAAGGGTTTTGACCTGTAATAAAGTAATAAAGGAAATAGGTTTAGTTTAGGGAACAGGCCTTTCGGCCCACCGGGTCCGCGCCAACCAGCGATCCTTGCACATTAACACTATCCTACACACACTATGGACAATGTTTACATTTACCAAGCCAATTAAACTACAAACCTGTACGTCTTTGGAGTGTGGGAGGAAATGGAAGATCTCGGAGAAAACCCACGCAGGTCACGGGGAGAACGTACAAACTTCGTTCAGACAGCAACCGTAGTCGGGATCGAACCCGGGTCTCCGGCGCTGCATTCTCTGTAAGGTTGCAACTTTACCGGGAATGCAGGGGTTACTTGAAGTTAGAAAAAGTGTTTCTCTAACTTCCCTAACTTCAAGTAACCCCTGCAATTCCGTCTCTCTCCAGCCCTCCCCCGCCTAAATCTCAACATTGAGTAAAAATGTCCTGTATCTAGCTGTCCAATCCCTTAATTATTGTAAATGTTTCCATAAGATCCACTCTCATCCTTCTAAATTCCAGTAAATACAAGCCCAGTCGACCCAATCTTTCATCATATGTGAATCCTGCCTTCCCGGGAACTAACCTCAGAGTGGGAGTTAGCTGGAAAAGTAAATTGACAGGAGACTGGTGCTTGTGGCTTGCTCACATTCTAAGCTGAGGTACTCCATAAAGCGGTCCCTCAAGCTGCATTTGATATCCCAGCATTTAGACCATTTTTATGAGCAGCAAATGTAATAAACTAACTTGAATCAAGGACAAGGAAATTAGTCTCAGATAATGTTTCCCCCTAAAGGGGATGTCCCACTTGGGCGACTGCGAGTTCTGGCGAGTTTGCCTTCGACTCATACTCGCAGCATGGTCGACACGAGGTCATAGGAGGTCTTCGAAACTCTCCTCATGCTCGAGAGTGGTCTCCGCGTAACGAGGCCTCAATATGTTAAAAAAATGCCCGCGGGTAAAGAAAAGTCGCCATGGAAAAAAATCGATACTTATTTTACTCGTAGGTTTAGTCGTTGTAGGTCGTAGTAGGTCGGCATGTCAGTCGTAGGTAATCGAGCGTAGTCGAAGGTAGTCATAGATAGTTCATCATAGTCGAATGGAGGTCGAAGGGAGGTCGAAGGAGATCGAAGGAGATCGTCTTCACTCTCCACTGTTCGGTGTCCAATTTTCCCGAGGTTTGTCGTAGCTCGTTGAAGCTGGTCTTCAACATAGTCGAAGGAGGTCGAAGGAGGTCTTCTACATAGTCGAAGGTCTTCAACATGTCATTTTTTCAAACTCTTCTAAACTCACCAATTAGGTCGCCCAAGTGGGACAGCCCCTTAATCAATTACATTATTAGATGCCATAAATCAGACACATCACCCTGTGCCATAATTTAAGGCATTGATTTTATTTCAGGTGGCATTAAAAAGATTTTCTGCAATTAGTTTGAGCATAGTTAGCAAGAGAGAAATCATCAGCAATGAAGAATTACGGCTTCCAGGTATCTGTCCCAATGCAGCACCACACAGCCTCTGGCCACTGAGGGTGGGTTCCTTCCTCTGCTTAGAAAGAGCCTTTGTGTTCTTCTGTAACATGGCCTAAGTACCATCCCAAATATGCCTTCTCTCCCTTGAGTATTTTAGTTTAGTTTAGTTTAGTTTAGAGATACAGCGCAGAAACAGGTCCTTCGGCCCACCGTGTCTGCTCTGTCCAGCGATCCCCGCACATTAACTCAAGCCTAAACACACTAATATACAAATCCAATCCAATTAACCTACAAACCTGTATGCCTTTGGAGTGTGGGAGGAAACCGAAGATCTCGGAGAAAACGCACGCAGGTCACAGGGAGAACGTACAAACTCCATACGGACAGGACCCGTGGTCAGAATCTAACCCGGGTCTCTGGCACTGCAAACGCTGTAAGGCAGCAACTCTACCGCTGCGCCACCGTGCCGCCCCAGTCTTGGACATAAATTCCCAGGAGTTAGTGGGGAGGCTTTGAACTTAGCAAGGAGGCTTTGAGCAAATCCTTGATTCGCTTACATGTAGGAAGGAACTGTAGCCCTGGTTTAAACCAACGATAGACATAAAAAGCCAGAATTACTCAGCAGGTCAGACAGCATCTCAGGAGAAAAGAAATTGGTGACGTTTCGGGTCGAGAAGAAGTGTTAACGCTTGCCATGCCTCCACGCACCTGAGACTCTTTCTACACTCCTCCCCTGAGCTATTAGGAGTTACACCTGCATTTAATCTGCTCCCCGAAACAATCACTTGGTATAAATACCTGAGATCATCAAAGCCAACCTCTCTTACATGCCTGTCCCACTTACGCAACTTTTTCGGCGACTGCCGGCACCCATCACAGTGGCAGCAGGTCGCCAATAATTTTCAACATGTTGAAAATCCAGCGGTGACCAGAACAAGGTACGACGCTTTGGGCGACTACTCACGACCATACAGGCTTCACCCCGCCACACGGTCACCAGGGTGTCGCCTGTATGGTCGTGAGTAGCTGCCCAAAGAATCGTAGCGTCTCTCTGGTTGCCGCTGAATTTTCAACATGGTGAAAATTTTCGGCGACCTGCAATGACCTATGACAGGTGCCGGCAGTCGCCGAAAAAGTCGCGTAAGTGGGACAGGCCCTTTACCATCTGAGTTGCTCCAGTAGTTTTTTTTTTGTTCAAGATTCCAGCCGCAGTTTCTTGTGACGACATCAATTAAACTGAGTATATGACATCTTCAGTCCAACATAACGAACTGTTTATGATTTGGCATTACGTTTATTGTCCTTGTACATTTATGTTGTGGCAGATGTTATAAATCACCAGAGCAATATTAGAAGTATGAAATGGCAGCTGCTGCACTGTGTTCACCATTAATATATTTATGTTCTTTGTTTTAAGGAGAAACAAAGTCGACAAAAGACGACACAACAGGTAAGCAAAAATACCATTTGTTTTCCAGAAATGGTGTGAACAATTCCAGTTTTCTTCTAGACCAATTTTTAACTGAGTTTTTAATTTATACTGCACCAGTACCTAAAGTCTCAGATAATGTTTCTCTCAATGAATTACTTTATTAGATGCCATAAATCAGACAGGTCTCCTTGTGCCATGATCTATTGCATTAGTTTTATTTCAAGGGACATTAAAAAGCTTTTCTGCAATTAGTTTGAGCATAGTTAGCAAGAGAGAAATCATCACCAATGAAGAAGTACAGCTTCCAGGTAATATCTCCAACAACTCTCACCAACTCCTACAGATGCACCACAGGAAGCATTTTATCAGGATGCATCACAGCCTGGTTTAGAAACAACTCCAACCAAGCCCGCAAGAAATTGCAGCGAATTGTGGACCCAGCCCAGACCATCACACAAACCAACCTCCCTTCCATTGACTCCATTTATACCTCACGCTGCCTCGACAAGGCCAGCAGCATCATCAAGGACCAGTCTCTCCCTGGCCACTCCCTCTTCTCCCCTCTCCCATCAGGCAAAAGGTATAGAAGTGTGAAAACGGATTAAGGGACAGTTTCTTCCCAGCTGTTATCAAGCAACTGAATCATCCTATCACAACCAGAGAGCAGTGCTGAACTACTACCTACCTCTTTGGTGACCCTCATACTATCCTTGATTGGACTTTGCACTAGGCATTATTCCCTTATCATGTGTCTATAGACTGTTATTAGCTGGATTGTAATCACATATTGCCTTTCCGCTGACTGGTTAGCACGCAACTAAAGCTTTTCACTGTACCTCGGTACACTTGACCATAAACTAAGCTAAACTAAACTTTCCCACTGACAGCACCACACGGCATCTGGCCGTGAGCAGAGGAACGATGCCAGTGAGAGTGGGTTCCTCCCTCTGCTTAGAAAGAACCTTTGTGTTCTTCTGTGACAGGGTGTCAGTACCATCCCAAATTTGTCTTCTCTACCTTGAGTAGTCTTGGACCAAAATGCCCAGGAGTTGGTGGTGATGGTGCACTTCTTCAAGAAGGTGTTGATCACTTGCTCTCTCATCTCGTGATGGGGCTCAGAATGGAGGGTCTGTTTCTGGCGACAGGCAAGCAAACACCGCATCGAACTGAGTGTAACCAGGTCCCCAAAGTCCAGTTAACTGGCCCGGGTGAGGACACAGATGTTCGAAAATTACATGGAGATAATGTGCATTTTTCCAGTGCAATGGGGTATCCTGCTCAAGACAGTCCAGGTCACAGGCGGGCAGGCTTCACTGCTGTCCGTACACCATGGATTCTGTGCAAGGACTGCGGTCTAAATCTTCAGTGAATCAAAGGCTGTGCTAGTCCATTGAAAGCAGTTGTGCATTTCATCATCAATGGCTTCCACAGCCAAGATATATGGGAGGCAGTCTGTGTTTTCCAGGATCTCGTCGTAAATCTTTGTATTTGGAGAGCAATTTGGATATAAATCGGGGTTTTCATGATGCTGAGTGTAAGAACTAGTCAAGAGTCAAAAGTGTTTTATTGTCATGTGTCCCAGATAGAACAATGACATTCTTACTTGCAGCAGTACAACACAATATGTAAACATAGTACACTGTAAACAATATAATAAACAAGAAAAAAAAGTTCAATGCGTGAATATATATATACACACACACACATATATGATATATATATATATATATATATACAGGATATACACACACACACACACACATATGATATATATATATACAGTATACATACACACATGCACATACACAAAAACAGACAAACAATAATAGTGCATAAAGACAAAATCAGCATTCCCAAGCAACAAGTCTATGCAGTTCAAAGCTTATTTGAGGTGGTAGTGGTTAATAGCCTGATGGCTGCAGGGAAGAAGCTGTTCCTGAACCTGAGCATCCCAGTTTTCAGCCTCCTGTACTTTGTTCCTGATGGCAGCAGGGGTGAAATGAGTGTGTGGCCAGGGTGGTGTGGGTCTCTGATGATGCTGGCTCCCTTTTTAAGGCAGTGACTCCTGTAAATCCCATCGATGGTAGTGAGGTCAAAACCCGTGATGGCCTGGGCAGTAGACCACCACTTTTTGCAGCCTTCTTTGTTCCTCGGCGTTCAAGTTGCCATGATGCCTGGATTCTCTAGAATACTTCAGTGAAAGCAAGTCAATTGCTTGGCGTCTGGCCTTTAAAATCCAAATGCAAATAGCATCTGCGTGTTTCAGCTCAAAATGATGCTCAGGTTGAAAACGTCCTTGTTCATTCAAAGATGATTCAGAAGGAAGGAGAGGCAGAAACAAAAATGATTGCACCTCTGTGTCTTGTTTTGTTTCGTGAATGGAAGAGACTAGGGAATCAAACACAACCCTCGAAACATCTTCCAAAATCTGTAACCTAGTAACAAAAATCTGCACCCTAAATGGCCTGTCCCACTTGGTGATTTTTTTAGGTGACTGTCAGCGACTGTCATAGTCGTAGCAGGTCGCCGAAAAAACGGCGACTAGACTAATGGGCCTGTCCCACTAAGGCGATTTTGTAGGTGACTGCTGGCGACTATGACAATGGAATTCACTGATGTCAGCACCAGCGACAACCTACGTCATCCTGGCGACAACCTACGACAGCACCTACATCAGGAGAAGACAAGCTACAACAAGCCCACGGTCGCCGACTGTCGCCAAAAAGTTTTGAACATTTCAAAATCCAGTGGCGACCAGAAAAACGCTACGACTCTTTGACCGACTGAGGAGACTCCTCACGACCATACAGGCGACACCCCGGCGACCTTGTGGCGACAGCCTAGTCGCCTAAAAAATAGACGAAGAGGGACAGGCCCTTAATATTGGACATTTGACTTTTCCATGTTGTACAATACTATTGTTATTTACGCAACAATGGTATTCCTCCCTACGGCCTGAAGCAGGAAAGGCACGCATCATCACAAGTTATCAGTCAACTTACATGTGTCATCAGTGCATAGTATTTTCATCATATTCCCACTGGGACCTTTGGTCAAAACCAGTTTGACCTACTGGTTTCACATGTAACCTGAAATGGAGAGAAATTAATTTGACTTGACGCAACAGAAATTACTCCAATTATTTTTTTTTCTAACTGAATATTAACTAACTAAATATCCTCACGTGGATTAATCACAATGTAAATAAATATAGTGTGTTCAGTTATTGTGTTCAGTTCTCGGCACCATGTTATAGGAAAGATGTTGTCAAGCTGGAAAGGGTACAGAGAAGATTTACGAGGATGTTGCCAGGACTAGAGGGTGTGAGCTATAGGGAGAGGTTGAGGAGGCTGGGAGTCTATTCCTTGGAGTGCAGGAGGATGAGGGGTGAGCTTATAGAGGTGTATAAAATCATGAGAGGAATAGATCGGGTAGATACACAGAGCCTCTTCCCCAAAGTAGGGGAATCGAGAACCAGAGGACATAGGTTTAAGGTGATGGGAAAAAGATTTAATAGGAATCTGAGAGGTAACCTTTTCACACAAAGGGTGGTGGGTGTATGGAACAAGCTTCCAGATGAGGTAGTTGAGGCTGGAACTATCCCAACATTTAAGAAACAGTTCAACAGGTACATGGATAGGACAGGCTTGGAGGGATATGGACCAAACGCGGGACTAGTGTAGCTGGGACAAGTTGGCCGGTGTGGGCAAGTTGAGTCGAAGGGCCTGTATCCACGCTGTATCACTCTATGACTATGACTCTATGACAATGGAAATTAAATGAAAATTGGAAGAGTTGTAAAAATTGCCACACGTAAAAATTACCTTGGACCCTGTCCCTGCTAAATTGTTTTTATGAATGGACTTGCACTTCATGTATTATATGGCTGGTAAACAACATGTTACTGTTACCTTTAGAAAGGAGCCTACTCAAGTCTTCATTCCCTGAAATATCCTGTGGGATTTCAAATTATACAAGTAACACGCCAAGTCGTACCTCAGGGAGGTTCAAGAGGCTTCTGGGAGGCCTGGAGGCTGCACAGGTAAAATTAGAAATCTTTATTTTACTTTTTTTTTCATCTTAGTTTCTGTTCTTAAGATCTCAAGGTAGGTCTTGACTATAATGCATTGGTGTAAAACAAGACAAAATGAGTTGTCACCCTTGAGGGACAGTTGCATCATTGTTGCCTCCACTGCTGTCAAGAAAATTCCCCTGCCACCTAGTGGTAGAAGGAAACAAGTAGTGCGACTAAAGGGCCTACGACAACTTACGACAGCACCTACGTCAAGCTACGCTCATTTGGCGTCATACCCAAGGTCACCATTGTGGCCGAAAAATGTCAACATGTTGAAAATGTTTCGGCGGCCAGAATGATGCTACGACTCTTTGGGCAACTGAGGAAACTACTCACGACCCTACAGGAGATAACCCGGCCACCACCGGCGACCATGTGGTGACCACATAGTCTCCTGTCTGGACAAAAATGCTGGAGAAACTCAGCAGCATCTATGGAGGTGAGGCAGCATCTATTGAGCGAAGGAATAGGTGAGGTTTCGGGTCGAGACCCTTCTTCAGGTCTTTGCTTGTTTAGCTTCGATTTTTCCAGCATCTGCAGTTCTTTCTTAAGCATAGTCTCCTGTAGCCGCCTAAAAAGTTGCCTAAGTGGGACAGGCCCACGAGGGAACCTACCTCCCAGAAACTGGATGTAAACACTAAAATTTCAATCAACTCACCAGTGTTGCCAACTTTATTTGATTTGATTTTTGATTTTGATTCAATTTATTGTCATTACACTTTTCAGTGCAACAAAATGGTTTAGCCTGCAGTCATAACATAGAATAAATAACAAACACTCAACACAGTTTAAGTCCCAAAGTCATTGTCTCTTCCCTCCTTGCTCTCCCTCTGCGCTGAGGCAATCCAAGCCTCCGATGTTGTGACCCCGCCGGGTGATGGTAGGTAAGTCCCGCGGCTGAATCCGTGCTCCGCAAACGGGCCGGTTCAAACTCCGCGGCCCGGGGCGTTCGAAGCTGCCGAAGCTGCCGCTCTCCAGTCCAGCGGACGCAGTTGTAGTTGCGGGAGCTCCGGAAAACAGGACTCGAGCTCCCGATGATATCGTCCACTGGCCCGCGGCCGAGCCTCCGAGGCTCCAAAGTCGGGTCGGAAGTTGGGTCGCACCGCAACCACAGCCCCGAAGTCGGCCAGCCTCGCGTTGGTAAGTCCTGGCTCTGCCTCCGCAGCCTCGAGGTCGGTCGCAGTTGGAGGCTGTCAGCTCCGCGATAGGCCTCAGCGCAGACGGATACGGAGACGGGGGATACGGCAGGAAAGGTTGCATCCCCCCCCGAAGGAAGAGTCAAAAAACATGTTACACCCACATACACATACACACATACACAACTAAATAGACCGAAATAAACTGTAAAAACGGGACAAGAGAAAACAAAAAACAGAAAAGACAAACGGACTGCAGGCGAGCGCAGCTGCAAGGCAGCGCCGCCACTTCCGGTTTATCCTCTTATTCTTAATTAACTACCACTACTACTGGACTCACTTTAATTCCCCCCCTCTCCACTGCACCCCCCCCCCCCCCCCCCCGCCTCCCCCCCCCCCATAATTTCTCCACATTCTCCACATTCATAGGAAATATTCCACCTCTTTCTCCAGACCTATATCAGTCCTTACCCTCTTGCAGCACAGATCAATAATAGTATTACAATATATTATCGGTTGTCCTAACAACGACATCACAATCTTACTTCAATTTTTCTTGCTGAAGATATTTACACAAAATTTGTTCCAAGAGATGAAGAATATGTTAACATTACCTTTAACACAGAGCCTACTCAAGTCATCACCCTAAAATAACTAATGTGGTACGGTGGCGCAGCGGTAGAGTTGCTGCCTTACAGCGCCAAAGACCCAGGTTCGATCCTAACCACGGGTGCTGTCTGTACTGAGCTTGTACGTCCTCGCCGTAACTGCGTGGGTTTTCTCCGAGATCTTCGGTTTCCTCCCACACTCCAAAGACGTACAGGTTTACGGGTTAATTGGCTTGGTATAAGCGCAAATTGTCCCTAGTGTGTGTAGGATACTGTTAAGGTGCAGGGATCGCTGGTCAGCACGTACTCGGTGGGCCGAAAGGCCTGTTTCCGTGCTGCATCTCTAAACTAAACTAAACTTTAACTTTAAGGGTAGACAAAAGTGCTGGAGAAACTCAGCGGGTGCAGCAGCATCTATGGAGCGAAGGAAATAGGCAATGTTTCGGGCCGAAACCCTTCGGGTTTCAGCCCGAAACATTGCCTATTTCCATCGCTCCATAGATGCTGCTGCACCCGCTGAGTTTCTCCAGCACTTTTGTCTACCTTCGATTTTCCAGCATCTGCAGTTCCTTCTTAAACACTTTAACTTTAAGGGTATCTTTATTCAAGAAAAGCACCCGGGTTAAGCCAAGCAATTACAGATGTGGTAACATCAATGGCATTGAAAACACATTCTGAGGCTGAGCATTAATAAATTAGCAAGGCAGGGATTGTTACAGGAAGATCCTGACTGACCAATTTGATTGAATATTTTGAAGTAACAAAGTGTATAGATGAGGGAATGTGGTTGATGGATTCGGTCAGACCATTGACAAGGTCCCATATGAGTGATTGGTCCAAAGGTCTAGAGCCCAAGTTGGTGGTGGTTGTATCCAAAACTGGTTTTGGAATAGAAACCAGAGGTAGCTTCTGCGATTGAAAGCCTGTGATCACAGGGATTGGTGCTGGGAAAGTTAGCGTTTGTCATATGCATTAATGACTTGGAAATGAAGGTAGGAGCATACGTTGGCAAACATTGGTCATAGATAGTCATAGAGTGATACAGTGTGGAAACAGGCCCTTCGGCCCAACTTGCCCACACCGGCCAACATGTCCCAGCTATACTAGTCCCACCTGCCTGCGCTTGGTCCATATCCCTCAAAACCTGTCCTATCCATGTACCTGTCCAACTGTTTGTTAAACAATGGGATAGTCCAGCCCCAACTACCTCCTCTGGCAGCTTGTTCCACACACCCACCACCCTTTGTGTGAAAAAATGACCCCTCGGATTCCTATTAAATCTTTTCCCCTTCACCTTGAACCTATGTCCTCTGGTCCTCGATTCACCTACTGTGGGCAAGAGGCTCTTTGCATCTACTCGAACTATTCCTCTAAAAGATTATCCCTCATTCTGCTGCGCTCCATGGAGTAGAGACCCAGTCTACTCAACCTCTCCCTATAGCTCACACCCTCTAGTCCTGTCAACAACCTCATAAATATTTTCTGAACCCTTTCAAGCTTGACAATATCTTTCCCATAACATGGTGCCCAGAACTGAACACAATATTCTAAATGTGGTCTCACCAATATCTTACACAACTGCAACATGACCTCCCAACTTCTATACTCAATACTCTGACTGATGAAGGCCAAAGTGCCAAAAGCCTTTTTGACCAACTTATCCACCTGCTACTGTACTCCTAGATCCCTCTACTCTACAACACTCCCTTGAGGTCTACCATTTACTGTGTAGGTCCTGCCCATGATAGATGGCCCAAAATTCAACACCGCACACTTCTCTGTATTAAATTCTATCAACCATTCCTCAGCCCACCTGGCCAATCGATCCAGATCCTGCTGCAATCGTTTACAACCTCCTTCACTATCTGCAAAACCACTCACATTTATATCATCAGCAAACTTGCTAATCTTGCCCTGTATGTTCTCAAGTAAATCAATGATGTAGATGACAAACAGTTACGGGCCCAGCACCGAACCCTGAGGCACACCATTCCAAAAAGCAAACTTCCACCATCACCCTCTGCTTCCTTCCATGGAGCCCATTTGCTATCCATTCAGCTATCTTTCCTTGGATCCTATGCGACCTAACGTTCCAGAGCAGCCTACCATGTGGAACCTTGTCGAATGCCTTACTGAAATCCATGTACACAGCATCTACAGCTCTGCCCTCATCGATCTTTTGGTCACGTCTTCAAAAAAATCAATCAAATTTGTGAGACATTGCTGTTACTCAATTCCAGTACTGAAAGATTTATTTAGTTTATAAAGTAATTATTACATAGCCGACATAGTCTGAAGAAGGGCCTCGACCAGAAACGTCATCCGTTCCTTCCCTCCAGAGATGTTGCCTGGTCCCGCTGAGTTACTCCAGCTTTTTGTGTCTATCTATGGTTGAGGATGAGGAGAAGGTTGCCCTTTGACCTTGGCATGGAATTCTTACCCTCTCACAAATTCAGGTTTTAAACATAGACCACAAAATTATGACATTATGGTGGCACCCTGTGGCTAAGCCACTTGCTACGCGAACCCTAGGCAGATGGGGGTCGGAGGCTGTTTGTCGGGAAATCCAAGAAACTTTGCCTTCTTTACAAGTCTCAATGGGGCATCTGGTAGTTTCATTGGAATCAATAAAGCAGCCAGGAAATAGACTGGAAGCATAGCTCTGGTGGCAACTGGGAGAAGACAAATAATGTAATAAATACCAGCAATCACAGATTGCAGAGTTTTATATTCATCTTCAGTCTGTCTATTATAGTATCTTACAGAATAGCATTAGTTTAGAGATTCAAATAGATAAAATAATGCAATTCAGTTATTAAAATCCTTCATTCATCTTGCCACGTCCCGATAATAATCTCTTAGTTTAGTTTCGAGATACAGCAAGAGAACAGGGCCTTCTGCCCACTGAGTCCGCACCGACCAGCGATCCTCGCACATGACCACCGTCCAACACACGCCAGAGACAATTTACAATTATACCAAGCTGATTAACCTACACACCTGTACGTCTTTAGAGTGTGGGAGGAAACCGGAGATCCTGGAGAAAACCCACGCAGGTCACGAGAAGAAAGTAAAAAACTCCGTACGGACAGCACCCGTAGTCGGGATCGAACCCAGGTCACATGGAGTGTAAGGCAGTCGCTCTCCCAATGCGCCACCTTGTTGGATCCAACGTGCACTCAACTCATCCAGAGCACCAAGCACATGCCAGTCCTTTGGCTTTCCTCCCTAGAGCAACCACTCTGGTGGGACATAGACAGGAACTTCAGCCGCAAAGTGTAGAGATGAATCATCTGGCAATCTCTTGCCAGCCGTTATTAATTCCTATACTTATCTATTCCCACGATGCTTTTGCAGAACATAACCAGTCCTCCACCCGTGACAGTATTAGTTCTCAAACTGTGTGTAGAATATGGCAACATATATGTGTGGGAAGCATAGCATAGTATGAATGGTAAACAAAAATGCATGAGAAACTCAGCGGGTGAGGCAGCATCGATGGAGCCAAGAAATAGGAGCTTATTCCTTCGCTCCATAGATGCTTCCTCACCCGCTGAGTTTCTCCAGCATTTTTGTCTACCTTCGATTTTTCCAGCATCTGCAGTTACTTCTTAAACATAGTATAGGATGGATCGCAAGTTGGTTTGTATTTATATACCACACTGCATATGGACTGGATAATGTGGTGGTCACCTGACCGTGAAATTACCAGTAGTTCCAAAGACGTTAACATAAGTGGACAATTGGAAGATTCCCATGGAAGTTTAGGTCTGAAATGATCTATCATGCATGAGTCTTGGGGAGGTGGTGCAGACTCACTGACCCCAGGCGCTCCGGTTTCCTCCCACTTGCCGAAGATGAGCTGGTTGGCTCCAATAAATTTCCAATAAACATAGAAAGGTGGCAGAACAATTGTGTGGAGTTGAAAAAGGAAGAAGAAAAACTTCAATTTCTGTAGAATTATGTAATTGAATGGTTGATACTCATATGGAGCCAGAGGCTATAGGACATTTTGTTCTGATTCTCTAATGTTTAGCTTAGAAATACTGCATGGAAACAGGTTCTTCAGCCCACTGAGCCCAAGCCAACCAGTGATCCCCATACACTAGATCCATCCCACAAGACTAGGGACAATTTGCAGAAGCCAATTAACCTGCACGTCTTTGGAGTGTGGGAGGAAATTGGAGCACCCGGAAAAAAAAACACGCGGTCACAGGGAGAACGTACAAACTCTGTTCAGACAGCACCCGTAGTTAGGATCGAACCCGGATCTCTGGCGCTGTGAGGCAGCAACTCTACCACTGCGCCGCCGTGCCACCCCTGATGCGAAAGTATTCAGTTCTGTTTGAAACAACGCAATTTAAATAATGATATTGCGACTTTCTTTTTTCAGATTAACAGTTTTAAAAGAAGAAAATTATGTTATTTTGTTTCCACAGAAACAATTTCCATGGCAAATCGCTGTTTATAACAATAACATTTTGAATTGTGGGGGTATCTTCATTGGTGGCTGTTGGATTCTCACCGCTGCCCATTGTTTAAGGTACGAAATCCCACCTTCACTTGACCACTAATGTTATGGAATGGAACACTTTATTGTCACATGCAACATCATAGGCTCCCCTCGGTCATGACTGACCATCTCACCATGGACTAACTTTACTGTACCACTCTACTGCTATTTTTTAAAAATTGCTGTTTTTTTCCCTTTTTCCTTCCGCCCACAATATTTAATATGTAAAAGAATATGTGATTCTGTTACATTCTGTTTGTAGTTTGTTTGGTTGTTTGTTTGTTTGTCTTTGTGCACAAAGTCCACGAGCATTGCCACTTTTCATTTCACTGCACATCTCGGATGTGTATGTGACGAATAGAATTGACTTGACTTGACTTGACTTGATGGGTGATGCTTCCTAGTTGTTGGCTGCTTGCTCCAAACCTCGGCTGGAGCAGCGTGGCTTGTGGCTGAAGAGACCAGTGTGAAAGTGACACTCTCTGTGGCAAAGGTCACATTTGTGCGTGTGGTCTCTGTTTTGTTGGAGTTGCCGCGCTCCTTTCTGTGTGCCCGCTTGCCTGCCGCTGCGTTCAACAGTTCCTCTTCCCCCGTTTTGAGATGTTGATTCAGGGTACCTCTCCACCTCGTGCGGTCAGCTGCAAGGCTCTCCCAGGACTCCACATCGATGTCCAGCGCCTTCATATCTCTCCTGCAGACATCCTTGTAACGTAGCTGGGGGTGGCCGACGGTTCTCCTCCCAGATGTTAGCTCTCCATAGAGGATGTCTTTTGGAATACGGCCATCCTTAATGCATCAGTTTTCTCCGAAAGTATTTCTGTGTGTTTGTTAAAGCATTCATCTATGTAAAATAACATTTCGAAAGTTTTAAAAATCGATCCATTTTATGTTGGTAAAATGTTGTACTGATTCTCAAAACTGATCAAATTCTATTACTTTATCAAAACATCTACTTAATGTTCCTTATTTTCTTTTGCAATCCAATTGTGGACTAATTTCTAATCCGATCTATTCCTCTCATGATTGTATACATCAAGATTACCCCTTCTGCACTCCTGGGCATAGTCCCAGGCTGCTCAACCTCTCCCTATAGCTCTGACCGTCGAGTCCTGGCAACATCCTTGTAAATCTTCTCTGCACCCTTCCCAACTTAACAACGTCTATCTTATAACATGATGCCCAGATTGAACGATATACTCTAAATGCGGCCTCACCAGCATCTAATATAACTGCACACAGACACAAAAAGCTGGAATAACTCAGCGGGTTACGGAGCATCCCTGGAGTAAAAGAATAGGTGACGTTTCGGTAGGGTTGCCAACTTTCTCACTCGCAAGTAAGGGACAAAAGGTCAAAATATGGGACAATTTCCTGACGGCAATTAGTTGACTGACTCGGCCGTGGCCGGGTGAATGATGAGTTGGCCCGGGTGCTGGACTGCACACAAAGCCTAGCCGGCAGGCCAGCTGAGGAGTTTTGGCCCTGGCCGCGCAACGTCGCATGCAAAGTTCGGCACCCCATCCAACTCATGAGCCGATAATCGGCCATGAGAAGGAGGGGTGATGGTGTCGGCGGTAAGCGAAGGTCCGGGCTGCCGACCTGGCCGGGCTGCCGACCGACGGGGCGGCCGCGGGTGAGGCGCTGCTGCTGCTGCACTCCATGGGCTGCATTATGTTGGGACAGGTGAGGCAGGAACCGGAGGCGGCGCTCCGACCCGACAGTCCCCTCGACCCAAGTAGTAGCAGTCAAATACGGGACAAGGGCGGTCCTGTACGGGACAAACCAATTTAGCCCAATATACGGGATGTCCTGGCTAATACGGGACAGTTGGCAACCATACGTTTCGGCTAGAGATGCTTCTTCGGACTTAAAGTCAGGGGAAAGGGAAAAGACAGATCAATGTCAGCACCGATGATCAAGGAAAGGTGGAACCCACAATGGTCCATTGTCGCCCGTGGGAAAGGTGATAACAAGTCATACAGACAGTGAAACTTAGCAAGGCAACAGTGAAACTAGTACGACAATTATGGTTGGGGAGGGATGGAGAGCGAGGGGATGCAGGGGTTACTTGAAGTTAGAGAAATCAATAGTCCTACTGCTGGGTTGTAAGCTGCCCAAGCGAAATATGAGGTACTGTTCCTCCAATTTGCACTGGGCTTCACTCTGACAGTGGAGGAGGCCCAGGACAGAAAGGTCAGTCTGGGATTGGTCTCGCCAATATATAGGAGTCCACACCTGGAACAGCAGACACCATAGATGAGGTTGGAGGAGCTGCATATGAACCTCTGCCTCACCTTAAAAGATTGTCAGGGTCCCTGTCGGAGCGCCACCTCCGGTTCCTGCCTCCCCCGTCCCGACGTAGTGCAGCCCATGGAGTTCAGCAGCAGCAGCGCCTCGCCTGCCCGTCGAGTCGAGGGAGGAGGTATAGCGATTGGTGTGGCATCTTCCGTGGTTACAGGCGAAGGTACCCGGTAAGGGGGTGGTTTGGTTGGGAAGGGACGAGTTAACCAGGGAGTTGCGAAGGGAACAGTTTCTGCGGAAAGCGGAAGTGATGGGAAGATGTGGCTAGTGGTGGGATCTGTTGGAGGTGGCGAAAGTGTTGGAGGATTATGTGCTGTATGCAACAGTTGATGGGGTGGAAGGTGAGGACAAGGGGGAATCGGTCTCTGTTGCGACCAGGGGGAGGGGTAGTAAGAGCGGAGCTGCGGGATATCGAGGAGACCCTTGTGAGGGCCTCATCTATGATGGGAGAGGGGAACCCCCGTTCCCTAAAGAATGAGGATATCTCAGATGTCCTGGTATGGAACACCTCATCTTGGGCTCAGATGTGATGTCGACAGAGTAGGAGTCTTTGCAGAAAGCAAGGTGGGAAGAAGTGTGGTCAAGGTAGCTGTGGGAATCAGTAGGTTTATACATGACCTCCCAGCTTCTATACTCAATACTCTGACTGATGAAGGCCAATGTGCCAAATGCCTTTTTGATCAACCTATCTACATGTGATGCCACCTTCAAGGAACCATGCACCTGCACTCATAGATCCCTCTGCTCTACAACTACCATTCACTGTGTAGGTCCTGCCCATGTTAGATTTTCCAAAATGCAACACCTTATATTTCTCTGTATTAAATTCCATCAACCATTCCCCAGCCCACCTGGCCTACTGATCGAGATCCTGAATTTTCCCAAGCTTATCTCCTGCCAAGCTTGATTTCAGGGAAGTTCCTAAAATAGATGGTATCCCACTTGAGGCACTTTGGTGCAGATGAATGCAAAATCAAACAATCTGACGCAAAAGAGAATTAAATGTATTTGAAACATAAGAAACATCAATTCAAAATTGCCTCGTGTTGTTTGTACTTTCCATTCAGTAAATTAGTGAATGTTCAATTATTAGACCAAAATACTTATTTAGTGCCTGATTTATCTGATACCCAACACGTTGATGTTTGCTCAGAATTCTAAACACTCAGCCCTCTACTCTCTATATACCAACAATCCAATCACAATGGGGATTGAGCTGCTGAATATCTGAAGGTGGTTGCTAGGTTGTTTAGATTATTTTAGAAATACAGCACGGAAACAGGCCCATCGGCCCACCAAGTCCGCGCTGACCAGCGATCCCCGCACATTAACACTATCCCTCACACACAAGGGGCAATTTACACTTATACCAAGCCAATTAACCTACAAACCTGTACGTCTTAGGCGTGTGGGAGGAAACCGAAGATCTCGGAGAAAACCCGCGCAGTCACGGGGAGAAGGTACAAACTCCGTACAGACAGCACCCGTAGTCGGGCCCAAACACAGGTCTCCGACGCTGCAAGCGCTGTAGGCAGCAACTCTACCGCTGCGCAACCTTGCCAGGTTGTGGTAATTTCCTGGCATTCTGTCTTATATGATGACATCCTCCACTAAAAATACATTCTGCTCAAATATTTAATTTTCCATAATTCTTTGCCACTGACATTTTCACCAACAATTTTTCATTCCGTTAATGGAGTAATGACAATTTATACCAGCTATCTGGATACATAGCTGCTGAAGAAGTATGAAAGAATCGATTTTTTGCAAATGGGATTATTTCATTAAGACTTGCCTTCATCCAGGCATTACCACAAAAATCATTCCCATAACTGTTAGTATACATCTGTATCTGAAGAAGGGTCTCGACCCGAAACGTCACCCATTCCTTCTCTCCAGAGATGCTGCCAGTCCCGCTGAGTTACTCCAGCATTTTGTGTCTATCTTATGCATCTGACAAGATTAGTGACATATTATGAACGTTTGATGGCACTCGACCTGGATTTGCTGGAGTTTAGAAGAAAGAGGGGGGGGGGGGGGGGGGGGGGGGGGGAGGCTCATCAAAACATACAGAATGGTAACATGCTTGGATAGAGGGGATGTGGAGAGGATGATTCCACTAGTGGGAGAGTCTAGCGCCAGAAGTCATAGCCTCAGAAATAAAGGATGTTATTTTAGGAACAAGATGAGGAGACAATAGACAATACGTGCAGGAGTAGGCCATTCGGCCCTTAAAGCCAGCACAGCTATTCAATGTGATCATGGCTGACCATCCCCAATCAGTACTCTGTTCCTGCCTTCTCCCCATATCCCCTTTTAAGAGCCCTATCTAGCTCTCTCTTGAAAGTAGCGGAGAACCGGCCTTCACCGCCCTCTCAGGCAGAGAATTCCACAGACTCACAACTCTCTGTATGAAATAGTGAAATGGAGATGAGGAAACACTTTTTTACACAGAGAGTTGTGAGTGTGGAATTCTCTGCCTCAGAGGGCAGTGGGGGCCGATTCTCTGGATACTTTAAAGGGAGAGCTATATAGCGAAGTCAGGGGATATGGGGAGAAGGCAGGAATGGGGTACTGGTTGGGGATGATCAGCCATGATCACATTGAATGGCGGTGCTGGCTCGAAGGGGCGAATGGCCTACTTCTGCACCTATTGTCTATTTTCGATTGTCTATTGAATTGCCTTCTCCCTGGTCGGCTCCAATACAAGCTGCTCTAAGAATCCATCATGCAGGCACTCCACAAACCCCCTTTGTTGGGGTCCAGTACCAACATGATGTTCCCAGTCAACCTGCATGTTGAAATCTCCCATAACAACTGTGGCATTACCTTTATAACATGACAATTTTAACTCTTGATTCAACTTACACCCTATTTCCAGGCTACTGTTTGGGGGCCTGTAGATAAGTCCCATTAGGGTATTTTTACCCTTACAATTCCTTAGTTCTATCAGTTCAGTTGCAAGGGACTGAATTTCATTCCTCACCAACAGAGCTACCCCACCCCCTCTGCCCACCTGTCTGTCTTTTTGATAGGAGGTATACCCTTGAATATTCAGTTCCCAGCCCTGGCCCTCATGCAGCCATGTCTCTGTAATTCCCACAATATCATACTTGCCATAAATTACAGAGTATACAAGCCCAGCCGCCCCATTCTCTCAGCAGATGACAGTCCCGCCATCCCGGGAATTAACCTTATGAACCTACGCTGCACTCCCTCAATAGCAGGAATTTCTTTAGTCAGAGGGTGGTGCATTTGTGGAATTTTTTGTCGCAGAAGGCTGTGGAGGCCGTCAGTGGATATAGCTATAGATAGATTCTTGATTAGTATAGGTGACAGAGGTTATGAGGTCAAGGCAGGAGAATGGGGTTAGGAGGGAGAGATAGGTCAGCCATGATTGAATGGCGGAGTAGACTGAATGGGCCGAATGGCCTAATTCTACTCCTATCACATGATGATCTTATGATTATAGAATGAGAACAGTACAAGCAGCACAGGAACGGGCACTTCAGCCCAGAATATTTGCAGTGAACATGATGCCTGGTTAAATTTATCTCATCTGCCTGTACATGATCTATAGACCTCCATTCCTTGCAGTTCCTCGTGTGTATCTGAAAGGCTCGTAAATGCCACCTTTGTATCTGCCTCCACCACCTGGCAATGCATTCCAGGCCTCCCTTGGTAAAAAACTTGCCCCGCACATCTCCATGAAACTTTCCCCCTATCACCTTATAGCCATGCCCTCTTGTGCTGGACATTTACACCCTGGGAAAAAGGATCTGTCTCCCCAATCTATGTCTTTTCATAATTTTATCCAAATCTATCAAAACTCCCCTCTGACTCTCCAGAAAAAAACAATGCAGGTTTATCCAACCTCTCCCTGCGGCTGAGACCCTCTAATCCAGGCAGCATTCTGGTAAGCCCCCTCTGCACGCTTTCCAAAGCCTCCACATCCTTCCTGTAGCTGTATGAAAAGGGCCTGCCCAACTTACGCGACTTTTTCGGCAACTGCTGGCACCCGTCATAGATCGTTGCAGGTTGCCGAAAATCTTCAACATGTTGAAAATCCAGCGGCGACCAGAACATGTCGCCGAGGTGTCGCCTGTATGGTCGTGAGTCATCTCCTCAAGTCACCCGAAGAGTCATAGCGTCTTTCTGGTCGCTGCTAGATTTTCAACATGTTGAAAATTTTCGGCGACCTGCAATGACCGATGACGGGTGCCGGCAGTCGCCTGAAAAGTCGCGTAAGTGAGACAGGCCCACAATACTCTAAATGCAACCTAACCAAGGTCCTATAGAGCTGTATCATGACTTCCTGACACTTACATTCAATGCCCCTAACAATGATGGCAAGCATAACAAATGCCTTCTCAACCACCATATTTACTTGTCACTGTACTGCCAACTTTAGTAAGCTACTGCAGGAACTTGGAATCCAAGATCCCTCTGCATATTAATGCTGTTCAGGGTCTTGCCATTAACTTAATACTTTACCCATACATTCAACCTCACACAGTGCAACACACCTCATACCTGCCATTTCTCCAGCCACTTCTCCATCTGATCTGGATCTTCTGATAGCATTCCTCACTGTCTACACCTCCTTCAATTTTGGTGTCACAAACAAACCAACTCATCAACCCATCTACATTTACGTCCAAGTTGTTAGGCACGGTGGCGCAGCGGTAGAGTTGCTGCCTTACAGAGTCGTAGACTCGCGTTCGATCCCGATTACGGGTGCTGTCTGTACAGAATTTGCACGTTTGGCCATAGTACCTAGGGTGACGGAGGAACTGAAGGAAATCCACATTAGGCAGGAAATTGTGCTGGGTAGACTGAAGGCTGATAAATCCCCGGGATCTGATGGTCTGCATCCCAGGGTACTAAAGGAAGTGGCTCTAGAAATCGTGGACGCATTGGTGATCATTTTCCAATGTTCTATAGTTTCAGGATCAGTTCCTGTGGATTGAAGGGTAGCTAATGTTATCCCACTTTTTAAGGAAGGCGGGGAGATAAAACAGGGAATTATAGACCAGTTAGCCTGACCGGTGCTGGAGTCAATTATAAAAGATGAAATAGCCGCACATTTGGATAGCAGTAACAGGATCGGTCCAAGTCAGCATGGATTTACAAAGGGGAAATCATGCTTGACTAATCTTCTGGAATTTTTTGAGGATGTAACTAGGAAAATGGGCAAGGGAGAGTCAGTGGATGTAGTGTATCTGGACTTTTAGAAAGCCTTTGATATGGTCCCAAATAGGAGATTAGTGGGCAAAATTAGGGCACATGGTATTGGGGGTAGAGTGCTGACATGGATAGAAAATTGGTTGGCAGACAGGAAACAAAGAGTAGGGATTAACGGGTCCCTTTCAGAAGGGCAGGCAGTGACTAGTGGGGTACCACAAGTTTTGGTGCTGGGACCGCTGCTACTTACAATATATATTAATGATTTAGATGAAGGGATTAAAAGTGACATTAGCGAATTTGCAGATGACACAAAGCTGGGTGGCAGTGTGAACTGTAAGGAGGATGCTATGTGGATGCAGGGTGACTTGTGCAGATTGGGTGAGTGGGCAGTTGCATGGCAGATGCAGTTTAATATGGATAAATGTGAGGTTAACCACTTTGGTAGCTAAAACAGGAAGGCAGATTATTATCTAAATGGTGTCAAGTTGGGAAAAGGGGAAGTACAATGGGATCTGAGAGTCCTTGTTCATCAGTCAATGAAAGTAAGCATGCAGGTACAGCAAGCAGTGAAGAAAGCGAATGGCATGTTGGACTTCATAACAAGAGGAGTTGAGTATAGCAGCAAAAAGGTCATTCTGCAGTTGGACAGGGTCCTAGTGAGACCACACCTGGAATATTGTGTGCAGTTTTGGTCTCCAAATTTGAGGAAGGACATTCTTACTATTGAGGGAGTGCAACGTAGGCTCATGAGGATAATTTGCGGGATAGCGGGGCTGTCATATCCTGAGAGAATGGAGAGGCTGGGCTTGTATACACTGGAATTTTTAAGGATGAGAGGGGATCTTATTGAAACATATAAAATTATTAAAGGATTGGACACGCTAGAGTCAGAAAACATGTTCCCAATGTGGGGGAGTCCAGAACCAGGGGCCACAGTTTAAGAATAAGGGGTAAGCCATTTAGAACGGAGATGAGGAAAAACCTTTTCACCCAGAGAGTTGTGAGTCTGTGGAATTCTCTGCCTCAGGAGGCAATGCAGGCTGGTTCTCTGGATGCTTTCAGAGGGAGTTACATAGAGCGCTTAAAGATAGTGGAGCCAGGGGATATGGGGAAAAGGCAGGAATGGGGTACTAATTGGGGATGATCAGCCATGATCAGAGTGAATGGCGGTGCTGGCTCGAAGGGCTGAATGGGCCTACTCCTGCACCTATTACCTATTGTTCTCCCCGTGACCTGTGTGGGTTTTCTCCGAGAGTTTCTGTTTCCTCCCACTCTCCAAAGGCGTACTGTACAGGTCTGTAGGTTAGTCGGCTTGGTATAATTGTAATAATTGTGCCTAGTGTGTGGTGGGCAGTGTTAATGTGCGGGGACCGCTGGCCGGTGTGGACTCGCTGAATCTCTAAACTAAACTAAACAAAAGAACCCTGTGGAACAACAGGTCATAGACCTCTAGACTGAATATCTACCTTCCACCCCAACCCTCTGTATTCTATGAATAAGCCAATTTTCTATCCATACAACCAAGTCATAGTGAAACCTGTGCATCTTAATCTGCTGGATCAGTTAACCATGAAGGACCTTGTCAAAGGCCGTTCAAAATTCCATTCATACGATATTCACCGCCATACTCTCATCAATCTCAATTGACACTTCCTCAAAAAACTCAATCAAGTTAGTTAGGCGCGAACCGCCGTGTACAAAGCCATGCTGGCTATCCCTAGTTAGCCCATTCCCGGTGTAACTCCTATCTCAAGTCAAGTCAAGTCAAGTCAAGTTTATTCGTCACATACACATACGAGATGTGCAGTGAAATGAAAAGTGGCAATGCTCGCGGACTTTGTGCAAAAAGACAAACAAACAAACTATAAACACACTCATAAACACACACATATTCTTTTACATATTAAATATTGGAAGGAAAAACGTTCAGTAAAGTTAGTCCCTGGTGAGATTTACAGTCCGATTGACCTCTGGGAAGAAACTCCTTCTCAACCTCTCCGTTCTCACAGCATGGCAACGGAGGCGTTTGCCTGACCGTAGCAGCTGGAAACAGTCCGTTGCATGGGTGGAAGGGGTCTCCCATGATTTTATTGGCTCTGGAGTTGCACCTCCTGATGTATAGTTCCTGCAGGAGGGCGAGTGAAGTTCCCATAGTGCGTTCGGCCGAACGCACTACTCTCTGCAGAGCCTTCTTGTCCTGGGCAGAGCAATTCCCAAACCAGATGGTAATATTACCGGACAAGATGCTTTCCACAGCCGCTGCGTAAAAGCACTGGAGGATCCTCAGAGACACTCTGAATTTCCTCAATTGCCTGAGGTGGTAAAGGCGCTGCCTTGCCTTACTCACGAGTGCTGCGGCGTGTGATGTCCATGTCATATCCTCAGAGATGTGGACTCCCAGATATTTATAACAGCTCACCCTATCCACAGGATCCCCATTTATCCTCAATGGTGTGTACGTCCTCGGATGATGTGCCCTCCTAAAGTCCACGATCAGCTCCTTCGTTTTTTTGATGTTCAAGAGGAAGCTGTTATCCTGGCACCAGAGTGCTAGATCAGCCACCTCCTCCCGGTAGGCCTTCTCATCGTTGTCTGAGATCAGGCCCACCACCACAGTGTCATCAGCAAACTTAATTATTGAGTTGGAGCTGAACCTACCTAGCCACACAGTCATGTGTGTACAGGGAGTACAATAGGGGGCTGAGGACGCAACCCTGGGGTGGTCCTGTGCTCAGGGTGAGGGACTTCGATGTATTCCCTCCCATCTTGACTACCTGGGGCCTGGCGGTGAGAAAGTCCAGGACCCAGGCACACAGGGAAGTGTTGAGCCCCAATTCCAGTAGCTTCCCGGCCAGTCTGGTGGGGACTATCGTGTTGAAGGCTGAACTGAAGTCTATGAACAGCATCCTCACGTAGCCCCCCTTCTGGCTGTCCAGGTGGGAGAGAGCGGTGTGCAAAACCTGGGAGACCGCATCGTCCGTGGATCTGTTCGGACGGTATGCGAACTGCAACGGGTCCATGTTGCGAGGGAGGAAGGCGCAGATGTGTTTCTTCACCAGCCTCTCAAAGCATTTCATGACTACCGAGCTAAGGGCCACCGGACGGTAGTCATTCAGACAGGCTGGGGAGGCATTTTTTGGTACCGGTACAATGATGGATTTTTTGAAGTAGGCAGGGACGACGGACATGTCCAGGGAGAGGTTGAATATTGTAGTGAGCACCTAGTAGCACAGGACTTGAGTATTCGCCCCGAAATGCCATCGGGGCCTGCAGCTTTCCTCGTGTTCACCCGTGTCAGAGCCCTCCTCACGTCATGCTCGGACAGCGAGAATGTGTGCACATTCCTCCCTTCAGCTTCGGTAGCCAGCACACTGGCGGTATTGTCGATAGTCGGCAGACCTGGAGTGGTGTTGCCCCTCTCGAAACGAGCGTAAAAGGAGTTCAGGTCATCAGCTAGGCAGGTGCCGGCACTTGCGGATGAGGGTGGGGTGCTCCGGTAGTTGGTTACAGTCCGTAGCCCCTGCCACAGGCGTCTGGTGTCCTGCTGCTCCATCTGTGACTCCATCTTGTCCCTGTACCTCCGTTTTGTGTCCTTTACCGCCCTTCGCAGTCGGTAGGACTCTGCCTTGTAGACGTCCATGTTTCCTGATGCCAGGCCCGAGTTGTAGGCAATGGTGCGAGCATTCAGGGCCACACGAACGGACCTGCCTACCCAGGGTTTTTGGTTCGGAAAGGTGCTTACCCTTACCGTGGGGACGATGTTGTCGGTTACTGTTGCGATGAAGTCCGTGACTGCTTCCGCGAACTCACTGACGTCACTGGAACTTGCTTCGAACATATTCCAGTCGACATCACTCAGTGCATCTTGCAGCATGTCCTCTGACTGGTCAGACCATCGCTTTACGTCCCTCGTCTCTAACGCTTCCCGAACTATCCTCTGTTTATACTCCAGCAGCAGGAAAATGGCAGCGTGGTCAGATTTTCCTAGGGGAGGGAGTGAAACGGCCTTGTAGCCTTTCCTGAACGGTGTGTAGCAGTGGTCCAAAGTTCTCTCCCCCCTGGTGGCACACGTGATGTGTTGGTAGAAGTTCGGCATGACCTTCTTGAGATTTGATTTATTAAAATCTCCAGCCACCACCATAGCCGCATCCGGGTTCTTGGTTAGGTGTCGACATAGCACATCGTGTAGGGCCGATAGTGCCACGTCGGTGTCCGCCTGCGGTGGAATGTAGACGGCTGTGACGATCACTGCGCCGAACTCCCAGGGAAGGTAGAATGGGCGGCATGAGATCGTCAGGTGCTCCAGGTCCGGCGAGCAGGAACGGGAAAGCATCTTGATATTTCCAAGGTTGCACCAGTTGTTATTGGTCATGAAGCAGACTCCTCCACCCTTGGATTTCCCAGATGCTTCTGTTCCGTCAGCACGGTGGACAGTGAAGGACTCGGTTGGGCAGATTACCTGATCCGGAATCAGTGAGGTCAGCCATGTTTCAGTCAGGCAGAGGATGTTGCAGTCCCTTATGTCTCGCTGGAATCTGATCCTCGCCCTGAGGTCATCCAGCTTGTTTTCCAGGGACTGGACATTCGCCAGAAGAATGCTGGGCAGAGGGGGACGAAAGGCTTGGGCTCTCAGCCTATTCCGAATCCCCCCACCCCCGCTTCCCTCGATGTTTTCTCCGGGTTTTCCTTGTAGCCGAGCTCCCATTGTTGCTGCAGCAGCTTCTGTTTATCTTTATCTCAGTCTGAAGAAGGGTTTCGGCCCGAAACGTCGCCTATTTCCTTCGCTCCATAGATGCTGCTGCACCCGCTGAGTTTCCCCAGCAATTTTGTGTACCTTCTGTTTATCTCTGCTGGCCACGCTGGATCAGTAAGTACAGAGTTTAAAAGGCTCCGTTTGCCCTAGAGTTTAGATTTAAGAGGGTTTCCCTGCCATACTTTGTTAGTACTAGGGAGTTAGAACTTAGAAATTAGTTAAAAAGGAACATGAAAGTTAAAAACACACACAATTTTCGCGGAGCTGCCACAACGGCGACTGGACAGGGCCGCACCATTTTTTTTTTTTTTTCCTCACTAGGCAATAGGTTCAGGAGTAGGCCATTTGGCTCTTCGGGCCAGCACCGCTATTCAATGTGATCATGGCTGATCATCCACAATCAGTAGCCCTTTCCTGCCTTCTCCCCATATCCCTTAACTCCGCTATCTTTAAGAGAATTATTCTCGCAAATTATTCTCACCAATATTTTTCCTACCACTGACGTGAGACTCACGGGCTAATACTTCGCTGGATTCCCTCTACTTCACTTCGTAAACAAAGGGTCAAAATTGGCCATTCTCCAGCCCTCTGGGACCTCGCCTGTGGCTGGAGCAGATACAAAGATCCTCATCAAGGCCCCTGCAATCTCCTCGCTTGCCTTCCTCAATAACCTGGGATACATCCCATCAGGCCCTGGGGACATATCCACCTTAATGCTCTTCAAGAGCCTCAGAACCACCTCCTTCTCAATCATAGCCCTAGCATATTTGTATTCTCCACACTGATCTCACTGGCCTTCAAGTCCTTCTCTTTGGTAAATATAGATGCTAAGCACTCATTTAACACCTCACCTACATTCCCTGTCTCCGAGTGATACAGTGTGGAAACAGGCCCGTCAGCGCAACATGCCCAAACCGACCAACATGTCCCAGCTACACTAGGCCCACCTGCCTGTGTTTAGTCCATATCGCTTCAAACCTGTTTTATCCCATCCATGTACCTGTCGAACTGTTTCTTAAATGTTGGGATAGTCTCAGCCTCAGCTACCTCTTCTGGCAGCTTGTTTCATACACCCACCACCATTCTGTGTGAAAAAATGGCTCCCAATCTATCCTCCCTAGCTTCTGAACTAATCACATTGTAACCTGCTTTGATTTTCCCCACAATATCCAGACCTATCCCTGCCCCAAAAAAATCTTAAAACTTATGATGTTGTGCTGTGGTTGATATTACGTTTATTCATTTTTTTCATCTTTGTTCTAGACCTTATCACTTATCTAACTACGTTGTAAGAATTGCAAAGTACAATAAAAGAGATATTTCAAAGAGAGAAGAAATTTTACCAGTCGAAAAGATCATTATACATTATAACTACAATCCCAGAACATATGAGAATGACATTGCGTTATTAAAAGTGGTTCACGTCTATAAAGACGAAGAATGTATTCCACTGAGTGAAGATGTCCAACCAGTGTGTGTTCCCTGGTCTAATTACTTATTTACGCCAAACAAGACATGCACCGTATCAGGTTGGGGAATAGCTGAAGGTAAATTTATATCACAGCGTTATATGCTAAAATATTCTGAAGGTTTTCCTTCTAAGAAAATGATCACCAATTATTTTAAAGCTCTAATTACCAAACCTTCTGATGGTGCTTTTGTTTCTTAAATATTTCTGATTTTTCTTCCTCCTACCAACTGGCTTTAAGACGTGTACATCAGAAAGATTGGGCTTTGTGGCCTCAGAGTCTTAGTAGTGGGTCTCCAAGGCTTGATGGTTAACTTTCATTTACAACTTCTGATGTTGTTCTAAACTTAAATAAGCAAGAGAATTTTAACTTCTTCAGGCTTTACTTCCACAAGCAAGAAAACATTGTCCACAATAATAATCTGAAAGTTTACTTGTAAATAAAATCACGAATGGTATTCACTGACACTAAATGATAGAGATTTGTAAAAATCAATTAGCTTCTACGCTAAGTTCTTCTATCACATCTCCTCTGATTGCCTGTGTTTAGTTTAGTTTAGAGATACAGCGCGGAAACAGGCCCTTCAGCCCACCGAGTCCGCGCTGACCAGCAATCCCCACATATTAACACTCTCCCACACACACTAGGGACAATTTACATTTATAGAAAGCCAATTAAACTACAAACCTGTATGTCTCTGGAGTGTGGGAGAAAACCGAAGATGTCGGAGAAAACCCACGCAGGTCACCGGGAGAACGTACGGACAGCACCCGTAGTCGAGATCCAACCCGGGTCTCTGGCTGTAAGGCAGCAACTCTACCGCTACCCCACCATGCCGCCCTTTGTTCTTGCATTAAAAGTACAACGCACATGCTCATTCCTGCACACGCGTGCACACACATTCCCACACACTTTAACACTCAAAAGCACTCACACAGTTGAACGTCACCCATTCCTTCGCTCCATAGATGCTGCCTCACCCGCTGAGTTTCTCCAGCACTTTAGTTTACCTTCGATTATTCCAGCATCTGCAGTTCTTTCTTAAACACACAGTTGAATGTACACTGGCCAGCATAAACAAAATCACCCAGTAAACACATAACAAATGTACACACTAATATTAACAAGTGCATAAGCACATTCCAAAATAAATGCACACATATTTCAGCCAAAGATAAGTGGACGTACGATGTTACATGCATAAACATTTACACTTCCTCTAGTTAGAAATCTGTCACCTTTAGTTTTATAAGTGTTATAAGTTTCAGAAAGCTTGGCCATAATTGGACGACTCATCTTTAGACGGTGGTAAATATTTGTATTCTCTATCAAGGGACATGTTGGGTATCTGGATTAAACATGAAATTAAATAATCTATGGGACAATTATTCAACATTCTCTTAATTCCATTTTCAATAGTTCAGGTATTAAATTGGGGGGAACTATGAATATGCACAAATTGTTTTAAATAACATGTAATATTTAATTGTAGTGTTGTCATATTGCTCTGTTTTCCATTTATAGATGGCGTTACGGTGAACGTTCTTCGTTACGCTGAGATTGAAATTATTGGAAACTGTACAGCAATTTACCAATCTGATTTTTTTGAAGGAATGCTATGTGCAGGTAAGATTAAAACTTTGATCTCAATCATGGAAATCAGTTTGGGTCAGAAATGGTCAGATCTGTGGCACTAAATGAATCAGAAAGTGATTGATTTAAGGTGCGTAGGATGTGATGCCAGTATGCCTTTTGATTCCTATGAAAATCCAGAACCACAGCAATATGGTTACCCCGAAACTGCTCCCTGCAATGGCAGCAAGCTTATCAGTTGAAGGATTTAGGGATGAGGAGTAAATACTCGTCTAGTTGATGCTGGTTCAGTTGATGAGAAATTTAAAAAAGTAGGCAAGGCAAGGCAAGGCAACTTTATTTATATAGCACATTTCATACACGAGGCAGACTCAAAGTGCTTCACATAAAGACATGTCATACAATAAATGAAATAATAAAATGAAATAAAATAGAAGAACTAAAAGAAAAGAAAAGCAAAATTAAAAATGCATTATAAAAAGTGCAAAAGTTAAAAGTGCAATGTAGTTAAGATTTAGCTGAAAGCTAAAGTAAACATAAAAATTTTCAGTCTTATTTTAAAAGTGGTCAAAGTTGAGGCAAGTCTTAAATCTTCAGGAAGTTTATTCCAGCTATTTGTTGCAGCCAAATGCCAGTAAAAGAATAAAGATAATGCACTTGCCAGCGCTTGGTTCATATCCCTCCAAACCTGTCCTATCCATGTACTTTTCTAACTGTTTCTTAAACGATGGGATAGTCCCCAGCCTCAACTACCTCCTCTGGCAGCTTGTTCCATACACCCACCACCCTTTGTGCGAAAAAGATACCCCTCGGATTCCTATTAAATATTTTCCCCTTCACCTCGAACCTATGTCCTCTAGTCCTCGATTCTCCTACTCTAGGCAAAAGATTCTGTGCATCTACCCGATCTATTCCTCTCATGATTTTGTATACCTCTAAGATCTCCCCTCATCCTCCTGCGCTCCATGGAATAGAGACCCAGCCTACTCAACCTCTCCCTATAGCTCACAGCCTCTAGTCCTGGCAACATCCTTGTAAATCTTTTCTGTACCATTTCAATCTTGACATCTTTCCTATAACACGGTGCCCAGAACTGAACACAATATTCTAAATGCGGTCTCACCAACGTGTTATACAACTGCAACATGACCTCTCAACTTCTATATTCAATACTCTGACTGATGAAGGCCAAAGTGCAAAAAGCCATTTTGACCACTTTATCTACCTGCGACTCGACCTTCAAGGAACCATGCACCTGTACTTCTAGATCCCTCTGCTCTACAACACTCCCCAGAGGCCTACCATTCACTGTGTAGGTCCTGCCCTTGTTCGATGTCCCAAAATGCAACACCTCACGCTTCTCTGTATTAAATTCCATCAACCATTCCTCAGCCCACCTGGCCAATCGATCCAGATCCTGCTGCAATCGTTCACAACCATCTTCACTATCTGCAAAACCACTCACTTTTGTATCATCGGCAAACTTGCTAATCTTGCCCTGTATGTTCTCATCCAAATCATTGATGTAGATGACAAACAGTAACGGGCCCAGCACTGAACCCTGAGGCACACCACTAGTCACAGGCCTCCAGCCTGAGAAGCAACCTTCCACTATCACCCTCTGCTTCCTTCCATGGAGCTAATTTGCTATCCATCCAGCTATTTCTTCTTGGATCCCATGCGATCTAACTTTCCAGAGCAGCCTAGCTTGCGGAACCTTGTCGAACGCCTTACTGAAGTCCATGTACACATCTATATCTCTGCCCTCATCAACCTTTTTGGTCACATCTTCAAAAGAATCAATCAGATTTGTGAGATACGACCTCCCACGTACAAAACCATGCTGACTATCCTGAGTCAGCCCTTGCCCATCCAAATGCTTGTATATCCTATCCCTCAGAATACTCTCCAGCAACTTACCAACTACAGATGTTAAGCTCACCGGCTTATAGTTCCCAACATTTTCCCTGCAGCCCTTCTTGAAACGAGGTACAACATTTGCCAGCCTCCAGTCTTCCGGCACCTCTCCTGTATTTAAGGACGACTCGTAAATGTCAACCAGGGCTCCCGCACTTTCCTCTCTAGTTTCCCGCAATGTCCTCGGATAAATCAGATCAGGCCCTGGAGATTTGTTTACCTTCATACACGACAAGTACTTCGGTACTTCTTCGACAGTAACCTTGACTGCTCTCAAGCCACTTCCAGTGACTGCTCCAATTTTCGCCGTCCTTCTGTCTTTCTCCTCGGTAAATACAGAGGAGAAATACTCCTTGAGGACCTTGCCCATCTCCTATGGCAGCTTGTTCCACACACCCACCACCCTTTGTGTGAAAACGTTACCCCTCGGATTCCTATTAAATCTTTTCCCCTTCACCTCGAACCTATGTCCTCTAGTCCTCGATTCTCCTACTCTAGGCAAAAGATTCTGTGCATCTACCCGGTCTATTCCTCTCATGATTTTGTATACCTCTAAGATCTCCCCTCATCCTCCTGCGCTCCATGGAATAGAGACCCAGCCTACTCAACCTCTCCCGATAGCTCACAGCCTCTAGTCCTGGCAACATCCTTGTAAATCTTTTCTGAACCCTTTCAAGCTTGACAATATCTTTCCTATAACATGGTACCCAGAACTGAACACAATACTCAAAATGCAGTCTCACCAACTTCTATACTGAATACTCTGACTGATGAAGGCCAAAGTGCCAAATGCCATTTTGACCACCTGCGACTCGACCTTCAAGGAACCATGCACCAGTAATCCTAGATCCCTATGTTATTCCACTTTCCCATCCACTCCCTACACACTAGGGGCAATTTACAGTCTACAAATCCACACATATCCCAGGGAGAACATGCACACAGACAGTATTGAACTCATGTCTCTGTGAGGCAGAAGCTCTAGAAGGGACCATCCCACAACTACAGAGCTTTTCAGCTGAGCCACATTGGCCCAAGTATTCAATACTTTTTCGTGCCATAACACCGATAAGACAATGGGGAAAAAATCCTTAGAACTCCAATGAAACTGCACTATCAGATTGAACGGGATCAATATGGAACATACAGAGTTTCTAAAGCCTTGGAATTTCATATCATGGAATGAAGCAACAAATTTATCAAATTATGTAATTGCTGGTTTCCTGAAAGCGCTACATTCTTAGCTTCTGCACCACAGTTCACAAAGTGATGTAGTTACTCAGCAGGTCAGACGGGCATCTCCAGAGAACATGGATACGTGACCTTCTTCAGACCGAAAGACGCCCAAAACGTCACCTCTCCATGTTCTCCGGAGATGCTGCCTGACCTTCTGAGTTACTCCAGCACTTTGTGTCCTTCTGTTTATTAATCAGCATCTGCAGTTGCTTGTTCATACTTAGTTTGCATCCCTGATTCATATGTTGTTGTTAATATTCTGCAAATTATTTAATGCTTTCAATTCAGTCTGAAATATCCAATTACTCAAATTGATCCCGATGTGTCAAAGTTCACCAGTAAAAAATGAAATATATAATTTTTACTTTAGGTCACCCAAATGCACGCAAACTTTTGAATTCAATTTTTTATAAAGTTTAAGATCTTTACAATTGTTTTAATTTTAATTTTCTTGTCTAGGAAAATTGGAAGGAAACGTCGACTCGTGCAAAGGAGATTCTGGAGGTCCTTTAGTCTGTAGCGATGAAAGAAATAATGCCTATGTGTGGGGAATAGTTAGCTGGGGAAAAGAATGTGGGGCACAAGGATTTCCTGGTGTTTACACAAAAGTGTCCCATTACTTTGAGTGGATATCCAAAAATGTTGGTAGACATATTATTAGTAAATATAACATCTGAATGTTTTCGTGTCAACTTCAGTTACAATGGCACATGTTTCCTGCATCTAATGCATACTTTGCGACTCATGTTTTCACCAGAAAGATTATTAAAACCAAAAATTAAGCACCATTCGAAAAACCGTCACAGTCACTATCAGTTCTGTGATATTAGGAAGGAGAAAAGATATTGAGATATAGAACCTGCTATATATTAACATTCAGTACTGCTAATAAATACGTGTCCTCACAACGTCTTTGTGTCATCTTGAAAAAATATCAATATTTTCAATATTAGGAAATAAAATCTCACCAGATTAGTACAAATCAAAATCCCAATCCACTTGAAACAAAAGTTGGATCAAGATTAAACAGTAAACTTGCAAGCGTTATCTCCCTCCCTCGTCTTACTGTGTGTCAAGTGTATTTTGCTGAATGATGACGGATCAGAGAGTTTTGTATTACTAACAGGCCTTAACATTCATCCATGTAAAGTTTATGCCAAATAATGTCTTCAATACATAAGCAAAAAATTACTGCAAGCATTCAACAGGTCAAGCATCATCAGTGAAGAGGGAAAGAGAATCAATGCTTCCAGTCATGGACTCTTCATTAGCACTGTATCTGTGTAGGTAATAAACATGTACAAGTTGCTTCACATTCAATTGATTACATTGGCTTGGATAGAGTGGATGTGGAGAGGATGTTTCTACTTGTGGGAGAAATTAAGACCATAGCCTCAGTGGGAGAGACTGAGGTTATAGCCTCGGAATTAAAGGACGTTCCTTTAGGAAGGAGATGAGGAGGAATTTTTTTAGTCAGAGGGTGGTGAATGTGTGGAATTATTTGCCACAGAAGGCCGTGGAGGCCAAGTCAATGGATACTTTTAAGCCAGAGATAGATAGATTCTCGATTAGTACGGGTGTCAAGGGTTATGAGGGGAAGGCAGGAGAATGGGGTTAGGAGGAAGAGATAAATCAGCCGTGATTGAAGGGCAGTGTAGATGTGATGGGCTGAATGGCCTAATTCTGCTCCTATCATTTATGACCTTATAACCATATAACCATATAACCATATAACAATTACAGCACGGAAACAGGCCATCTCGACCCTTCTAGTCCGTGCCGAACACATAATCTCCCCTAGTCCCATATACCTGCGCTCAGACCATAACCCTCCATTCCTTTCCCATCCATATAACTATCCAATTTATTTTTAAATGATAAAAACGAACCTGCCTCCACCACCTTCACTGGAAGCTCATTCCACACAGCTACCACTCTCTGAGTAAAGAAGTTCCCCCTCATGTTACCCCTAAACTTCAGTCCCTTAATTCTCAAGTCATGTCCCCTTGTTTGAATCTTCCCTACTCTCAGTGGGAAAAGCTTTTCCACGTCAACTCTGTCTATCCCTCTCATCATTTTAAAAACCTCTATCAAGTCCCCCCTTAACCTTCTGCGCTCCAAAGAATAAAGCCCTAACTTGTTCAACCTTTCTCTGTAACTTAGTTGCTGAAACCCAGGCAACATTCTAGTAAATCCCCTCTGTACTCTCTCTATTTTGTTGACATCCTTCCTATAATTAGGCGACCAAAATTGTACACCATACTCCAGAATTGGCCTCACCAATGCCTTGTACAATTTTAACATTACATCCCATCTTCTATACTCAATGCTCTGATTTATAAAGGCCAGCACACCAAAAGCTTTCTTTACCACCCTATCTACATGAGATTCCACTTTCAGAGAACTGTGCACAGTTATTCCCAGATCCCTCTGTTCACCTACATTCTTCAATTCCCTACCATTTACCATGTACGTCCTATTTTGATTTGTCCTGCCAAGATGTAGCACCTCACACTTATCAGCATTAAACTCCATCTGCCATCTTTCAGCCCACTCTTCCAACTGGCATAAATCTCTCTGTAGACTTTGAAACTCTACTTCATTACCCGCAACCCCACCTATCTTAGTATCATCTGCATACTTACTAATCCAATTTACCACACCATCGTCCAGATCATTGATGTACATGACAAACAACAGTGGACCCAACACAGATCCCTGTGGCACCCCACTCGTCACTGGCCTCCAACCTGACAAACAACCATCCACCATTACTCTCTGGCATCTCCCATTCAGCCACTGTTGAATCCATCTTGCTACTCCACCATTAATACCCAACCATTGAACCTTCTTAACGAACCTTCCATGAGGAACCTTGTCAAAGGCCTTACTGAAGTCCATATACACAACATCCACTGCTTTACCCTCATCAATTTCCCGAGTAACATCTTCAAAAAATTCAAGAAGATTAGTTAAACATGACCTTCCAGGCACAAATCCATGTTGACTGTTCCTAATCAGACCCTGTTTATCCAGATGCTTATATATATTATCTCTAAGTATTCTTTCCATTAATTTGCCCACCACTGAAGTCAAACTAACAGGTCTATAATTGCTAGGTTTACTCTTAGACCCCTTTTTAAACAATGGAACAACATGCGCAGTACGCCAATCCTCCGGCACTATTCCCGTTTCTAATGACATTTGAAATATTTCTGCCATAGCCCCTGCTATTTCTACACTAACTTCCCTCAATGTCCTAGGGAATATCCTGTCCGGACCTGGAGACTTATCCACTTTTATATTTCTCAAAAGTGTCAGTACTTCCTCTTCTTTCATCCTCATAGTTTCCATAGCTACTCTACTTGTTTCCCTTACCTCACATAATTCAATATCCTTCTCCTTGGTGAATACCGAAGAAAAGAAACTGTTCAATATCGCCCCCATCTCTTTTGGCTCTGCAGACAGTTGGCCACTCTGACTCTCTAATGGACCAATTTTATCCCTCGTTATCCTTTTGCTATTAATATAGCGGTAGAAACCCTTCGGATTTACTTTTACCTTACTTGCCAAAGCAACCTCATATCTTCTTTTAGCTTTTCTAATTTCTTTCTTAAGATTCTTTTTACATTCTTTATACTCCTCAAGCACCTCATTTACTCCATGCTGCCTATAACTATTGTAGATCTCCCTCTTTTTCCGAACCAAGTGTCCAATTTCCCTTGAAAACCATGGCTTTTTACAATTTTTACGATTTCCTTTCAACCGAACAGGGACATAAAGATTCTGTACTCTTAAAATGTCACCTTTAAATGTACTCCATTTCTCTTCCACATCTTTCCCATAAAACAAACTGTCCCAATTTACTCCTTTTAAATCCTTTCGCATCTCCTCAAAGTTAGCCTTTCTCCAATCAAAAATCTCAACCCTAGGTCCAGTTTTGTCCCTCTCCATAATTATATTGAAACTAATGGTATTGTGATCACTGGACCCGAACTGTTCCCCAACGCATACCTCAGCCACCTGACCCATCTCATTTCCTAACAGGAGGTCCAGTACCGCCCCTTCTCTAGTAGGTACTTCTATGTATTGTTGCAAAAAACTATCCTGCACACATTTTACAAACTCCAACCCATCCAGCCCATTTACAGAATGTGTTTCCCAGTCTATGTGTGGAAAATTGAAATCTCCCACAATCACTACCACGTGCTTACTACTAATATCTGCAATCTCCTTACATATTTGCTCTTCCAATTCTCGCTCCCCATTTGGCGGTCTATAATACACCCCTATAAGTGTTGCTACCCCTTTCCCATTTCTCAGTTCCACCCAAATAGCCTCCCTAGACGAGCCCTCTAATCTATCCTGCCAAAGCACTGCTGTAATATCTTCCCTGATAAGCAATGCAACACCTCCACCTCTTGCCCCTCCAATTCTATCACACCTGAAGCAACGAAATCCTGGAATATTTAGTTTCCAATCACAGCCCTCCTGCAACCATGTTTCACTGATCGCCACAACATCATACTTCCAGGTGTCAATCCAGGCTCTAAGTTCATCCACTTTTCTTACAATGCTCCTAGCATTAAAATATACACATTTAAGAAACCCACCCTCTCTTATTCTCTGATTATTTTCTTTTTCTTCTCTCTCCCCTACATTTTGGGTCAGAGTGCTACCATTCTCTGCCCCCTGCTTCACACACTGACTGCTAGCTTTCCCAATTTGGAGTCCCTCCCCCCAACCATACTAGTTTAAAGTCTCCCCAGTAGCCTTTGCAAATCTCCCCGCCAGGATAATGGTCCCCCTTGAGTTCAAGTGCAACCCGTCCTTTCTGTACAGGTCGCACCTTCCCCAAAAGAGGTCCCAATGATCCAGAAACTTGAATCCATACCCACTGCACCAGTCCCTCATCCACGCATTTATCCTCCACCTCGCTCCATTCCTACTCTCACTGTCGCGTGGCACAGGCAGTAATCCTGAGATTGTTACCTTTCCAGTCCTTCTCCTTAACTCTCTACCTAACTCCCTAAATTCTTCTTTCAGGACCTCTTCTCTTTTTTTACCTATGTCGTTGGTACCTATATGCACCACAACCTCAGGCTCCTCTCCCTCCCATTTCAGGATTTCTTGGACACGTTCAGACACATCCCTGACCCTGGCACCAGGGAGGCAAACTACCATCCGGGACTCCTGTCTGCATCCACAGAATCGCCTATCCGACCCCCTGACGATAGAGTCCCCTATTACAATTGCCCTCCCCCTCTTTTCCTTACCCTTCTGAGCAACCGGTCCGGTCTTTGTGCCAGAGGCCCGGCCGCTGTCGCTGCCCCCAGGTAGGCTGTCTCCCCCACCCTTACTCAAGCATGAGTACTTATTTTCAAGGTGTACAGCCACCGGGGTACTCACCAGTCCCTGCCTCTGCCCGTTGCCCTTCCTAACTGTGACCCAGTTTTCTGTCTCCCGTGGTCTTGGAGTGACCACCTCCCTGTAACTCCTTTCTATGACCTCCTCGCTCTCCCTGAGCAGACAGAGGTCATCGAGTTGCTGTTCCAGGTTCCTGACACGGTCCCTTAGGAGCCCCATCTCGACGCACCTTGCGCAGATGTGGACGTCTGGAGGGCACTCCGACTCCATGACCTCCCACATCTGACATCCAGAACAGTAAACTGCCCTGGCCCTCATTCTCCCCCTTTATCCGAATACAATAAAGCCTTACAATTACAATACAAATACAATACAAGCCAATCAGCTGCTTCCGCTGGTCCTCTTCCACCAATCAGAGGCTTCCACCAGAATCAGAATCCTTCTCTGGAAGTGAGATGGAACGTTGCAGATTTGGGTAACTCACAGCTCCAGGTAAGTCCTCCTCTCACCAACGGCTCCCCGGGCCTCTGTAGAAGCAAACCCCGCGCTGTATTTATACTCACAGCTCCAGGTAAGTCCTCCTCTCACCAACGGCTCCCCGGGCCTCTGTAGAAGCAAACCCCGCGCTGTATTTATACTCACAGCTCCAGGTAAGTCCTCCTCTCACCAACGGCTCCCCGGGCCTCTGTAGAAGCAAACCCCGCGCTGTATTTATACTCACAGCTCCAGGTAAGTCCTCCTCTCACCAACGGCTCCCCGGGCCTCTGTAGAAGCAAACCCCGCGCTGTTCTTATACTCACAGCTCCAGGTGTCCTCCTCTCACCAACGGCTCCCCGGGCCTCTGTAGAAGCAAACCCCGCGCTGTTTTTATACTCACAGCTCGAGGTAAGTCCTCCTCTCACCAACGGCTCCCCGGGCCTCTGTAGAAGCAAACCCCGCGCTTATGACCATTGAATGTATTTTATCTGCACACTGGATAACCATTTTACTAAGCTACCTGTAACATGGATAGGATAATTCCCATTCACATCGATAACCATTTTACTGAACTACATATAATACATAAGAATACATAATAAAACTGCATATTAGATGCTCCCGCCCCCACGACTATTGGGCAGATGGGGCTCATCAGCCTGGGAAGGCAGTCCATCTAGGAGAGGGAAAACTCTGATTTAAAACCTCCACAGTGGCCATATCCAGTCATGGAAAAGGCTCCTGGAGTAAACCTCAAGAAAATCCGGAGCCCCTAAGGCATTTCGTCGTTGTTTGCAACCTCGCTCTGGCAGCTCCTGCGAAGGCGCTGGTGCCAAACTGTAACGGGTCTGCTGTTCCTTTGGATCGATCAGCGACGTGGAGAGGGGGGTGGGGGGGGGGGGGGGGCGTGCTGCGTGGGCAACAGCCTGTCCTCCATATGACATCGCCCAGGCTTGCATCCGACCAGGATGCATCATCCATGGTCGGGCATGACCGAGAGGGGCCTACTACTACAACAACTACTAGTACATATAATATGGATAGGATTATTCCTGTCTTAGACTATAAACTATAGAAGTATATCTATCTACACCTTTCACAATCTATTAGTTCTGCAACAAATATTATCACCTCTACACCTGTCTAGTTCTTTGATCACTTCCTTTATCTTCTGTCTTTTATAGTTTACACGCATCACTTCAAATAATATAAACACTGACATTCATTGTAATTTTACAAATATTAGACAGTCAGAACCTTTTTGCAGGATGGATATATCAAATTCTAGGCATAGCTTTGAAGAGAGAGGGGCAAGTTTAAAGCAGGGCAACATTTGAGGTGGCAGCCTTTGAGGTGTGCCAGGACCAGCCTCACGAAGCACTTGGTGATGATGGGAGTAAGTGCAACTGGGCGGAAGTCGTTGAGGCTTGCCGCAGTGGAATGTTTTGGCACCGGCACGATGGAGGTGGTTTTAAGGCACGTGGGCACAACTGCTTGGGCAAGTGACAGGTTGGGCACATTTTCAGGTTGAAGATGTCAGTCCAGACGTCTGTCAGCTGCACAGCACAGGCCCTGAGGACGCGCCCGGGGATGCCGTCAGGGCCAGCAGCCTTACGTGCATTAGTCCTACTCAGTGCCACATACACGTCGTAGGGGGTGAGTGAGAGGGGTTGGTGATCAGCAGGGAGCAGGGACTTATACCAAGCCAATTAGTCTACAAGTCTTTGGAGTGTGGGAGGAAACCGGAGAAACCCCATTCAGGTCAGGGGGAGATCGTACAAACTCCGTACAGGCAGCACCCATAGGCGGGATTGAACCTGGGCCTCTGGCACTGTAAGGCAGCAGTTCTACCGCAATGCCACCATGCCGCTCTGGTGTTTTGATGGGAAGAGTTCTGAGTTGCAGCATTTGGAGATACTACTACGATACTGAAACTTGGCATGCAGCCAGACTATAGAGAAAATGGACCACATCAATTGCCTGCCTAAATATGAATTGAAAATATTTTTTCCTTACAGCCCTATAACTCGTACATTTTAATTTTCTGTACACGTCAATTTTAAGCACGGGTCGGTGATGATTTTAATCTGGACTTCATGTTCAAGCAAGTTAATATCATATCCAAATTTCTGAATTTTATGTCTGAAGAAATGAAGAAATGAAGAAATGTCTGAAGAAAGGTCTCGAACCTGAAACTGCCCATTCCTTCTCTCTAGAGATGCTGCCTCACCCGCTGAGTTAAGAGCCTGTCCCACTGTACGGGGTAATTCAAGAGCTCTCCCGAGTTAAAAAAAAATCAAACTTGTGGTAAGCACGTAGAATATACGTAGCGGGTACGTCGGAGCTTGGGACGTCACTTAGCGGCTCGTAACGCTAACGGCAGGTACTCGGGAAACGCGGTAAGCTCGTGAAGACTCGTGAAGATTTTTCAACATGTTGAAAAATGTCCACGAGAGCCCCGAGTACCAACGGACGGCTATTACCGTAAATCTCCGAGTTCGAATCAGGGGAAACTCGGGAGAACTCTTGAATTAGCTCGTATGGTTAGACAGGCCCTTTACTGCAGCATTTTGTGTCTACCTCCAAATCTCTTCATGTTTTCCTCCAAAGCTCGTCAGATATTCAGTTCCTTTCCTTGTCGTCAGGTTGGAGGATTCTATGTCCTATTGATATTGTCTAAGTAAGGACAAATACAAATTGTTGGATATGCAACTTTACAGTCAGATTTTCAGCATAAATAAAAGAAGATTAGTAAAAGCTTTTGCAGTTGTAGTTATACAAGGGATCTAGGAATAACTGTGCACAGTTCCCTGAAGGTGGAATCTCATGTAGACAGAGTGGTAAAGAAAGCTTTTGGTGTGCTGGCCTTTATAAATCAGAGCATTGAGTATAGAAGTTGGGACGTAATGTTAAAATTGTACAAGGCATTGGTGAGGCCAATTCTGGAATATGGTGTACAATTTTGGTCGCCTAATTATAGGAAGGATGTCAACAAAATAGAGAGAGTACAGAGGAGATTTACCAGAATGTTGCCTGGGTTTCAGCAACTAAGTTACAGAGAAAGGTTGAACAAGTTAGGTCTTTATTCTTTGGAGCGCAGAAGGTTAAGGGGGGACTTGATAGAGGTCTTTAAAATGATGAGAGGGATAGACAGAGTTGACGTGGATAAGCTTTTCCCACTGAGAGTAGGGAAGATTCAAACAAGAGGACATGACTTGAGAATTAAGGGACAGAAGTTTAGGGGTAACATGAGGGGGAACTTCTTTACTCAGAGAGTGGTAGCTGTGTGGAATGAGCTTCCAGTGGAGGTGGTGGAGGCAGGTTCAATTTTATCATTTAAAATTAAATTGGATAGTTATATGGAAGGGAAAGGAATGGAGGGTTATGGTCTGAGTGCAGGTAGATGGGACTTGGGGAGAATAAGTGTTCAGCACGGACTAGAAGGGCCGAGATGGCCTGTTTCCGTGCTGTAATTGTTATATGGTTATATATATGGTTATACGGTATCTTCCACTCCACTTACAGGCTGAATTAACAATGTCATCACATATTGATAAAGAGAGAATAGTGTAATTTGCCTTGAAATCCCAAGCCATTACTTTCCACCCAAAGAACTGGATATGCAGAGTGAGTTAGAGAGATATAGACAAATTTGTTCCATCAAAAATCACACTCTTCCAAGTTGCCCCACATCTTGTATTATGACCTTAAAACACAGCACACCCAGACCACTAGAAAAGCCTTTTGGTCTAAGATGTCTTTACAATACAATGTGTAGAACTTTAGTTATCCGCGTCGGGAAATTGATCTGCCAACAGTAATTAAACACAAAATACATGAGGAGGGAGAGGGGGAAGGGGATTCAGTCTACCCCATGACAGAAGCGGGAGGAGTTGTACAGTTTAATGTTGACCATAATGTCAAATTAAATTAATCCCGTCTGCCTACAGGTGATCCATATCCCTCTAATTCCCTGCCTGTTCATTCACCTGTCTGCGTACCCCTTAAATGGTGCTATCTTCCTTTAACATATAACATAGAACAGTAAAGGGCCTGTCCCACTTTGGCTATTTTTGAGGCGACTGTCGCCACGTGGTCGCTGGGGTGTCGCCTGTACGGTCGTGAGGAGTCTCCTCAGTCGCCCAAAGAGTTGTAGCGTTTTTCTGGTCGCCGCTGGATTTTGAAATGTTCAAAACTTTTCGTCGACAGTCGGCGACCGTGGGCTTGTCGTAGCTTGTCTTCTCCTGATGTAGGTGCTGTCGTAGGTTGTTGCCAGGATGGCGTAGGTTGTCGTCAGTGCTGACTTCGGTGAATTCCATTGTCGTAGTCGCTGGCAGTCGCCTAAAAAATCGCCTAAGTGGGACAGGCCCATTAGTCCAGTCGCCGGTTTTTCGACGACCTGCTACAACTATGGCAGTCGCCTAATAAATCGCCTAGTTGGACAGGCCCTTAAAGCATTGGAACAGGCCCTTCGGCCCATAATGTCAGTGCAGAACATGATAGCAACTGATGTCATCTGTTTACACATGATCTTTATCCCACTATATTGAAAAGCCTCTTAAGCACCACTTTTGGATCTGCCTCCACCACCACCCCTGGCAATGCATTCATGGCCCCACCATTCTCCATGTATAAAACCTGCCCTGCACCTTTCCATTAAACTTTCCCCCTCTTAACTTAAAGCTATGCCTTCTAGTGTTCGACATTTCCTAGCCTAGGAAAATGGTTCAGACTGCCTATGCCTCTCATAATTTTATATACTTCTATTGAGTCTCCCCTCAATCTCTGACGCTCCAGAGAAAACAATCCAAGTCTATCCAGTAACTATAACTCCATTCCAACTGTTCATCACTCCAATGAGACTAACAGCAGAAACAGGACATTTTGTTATGCTTTGCTTGGAGTATTTGTGCAGTTCCGGTGGGCTAATTATACAAAGGATGCCATAAGCTGGATAGGGTGCAGTCCTACAAAGCAAAATCTGGGTGCAGCTTAAGTGACAGCGAAGCATCACTCCCAGACGAGCTCAATGCGTTCGAAGCACTGATGTGACTTCCCAGTCCCTGATGGTATTACAATCTCAATCATGGAGGCCGTCAGAAGATCCTTCAGGGTGCTGAACCCTCAGAAAGCATCTGGAGCTGATGCTAGACCGAGTAGCGTTCTTAAATCCTGTGCAGACAAGCTGGAGTTTCTGCGGACATCTTCAACCTCTCATTACTGATGTCTGAGGTTCCCACCTACTTTAAAAAAGGCATCAATAATACCGGTGCCCAAGAAGAGTAAGGTGATGTGGATCAATGACTACAGACCGGTGGCACTAACGTCCATGGTGATGAAGAGCTTTGAGAAGTTGGTAATGACGCATATCAACTCCTACCTCAACAAGAACTTCAACCCACCACAATTTGACAACAGCCACACAAGGTCAATGGAGGATGCAATCGCACTGGCTCTCCACTCTGCACTGGACCACTTGGACAATAAAAACACATACGTCAGGTTGTTGTTTATAGACTACATCTCGGCATATAACACCATCACTTCCTCATCAATAGACCACCACCTGTACAAATTGGCAGCAACACTTCCTGCTCGATAAAACAGGAACAAAAACAGGAAAGCAGGCTATTATCTGAATGGTGGCCGATTAGGAAAAGGGGAGATGCAACGAGACCTGGGTGTCATGGTACACCAGTCATTGAAAGTAGGCATGCAGGTGCAGCAGGCAGTGAAGAAAGTGAATGGTATGTTAGTATTCATAGCAAAAGGATTTGAGTATAAGAGCAGGGAGGTTCTACTGCAGTTGAGACCACACCTGGAGTATTGCATACAGTTTTGGTCTCCTAATCTGAGAAAATACATTCTTGCCATAGAGGGAGTACAGAGAATGTTCACCAGACTGATTCCTGGGATGGCAGGACTTTCATATGAAGAAAGACTGGATAGAGTAGGCTTGTACTCACTAGAATTTAGAAGATTGAGGGGGGATCTTATAGAAACTTACAAAATTCTTAAGGGGTTGGACAGGCTTGATGCAGGAAGATTATTCCCGATGTTGGGGAAGTCCAGAACAAGGGGTCACAGTTTAAGGATAAGGGGGAAGTCTTTTAGGACCGAGATGAGAAAAAACATTTTTTTTCACAGAGAGTGGTGAATCTGTGGAATTCTCTGCCACAGAAGGTAGTTGAGGCCAGTTCATTGGCTATATTTAAGAGGGAGTTAGATGTGGCCCTTGTGGCTAAAGGGATCAGGGGGTATGGAGAGAAGGCAGGTACAGGATACTGAGTTGGATGATCAGCCATCATCATATTGAATGGCAGTGCAGGCTTGAAGGGCCGAATGGCCTACTCCTGCACCTATTTTCTATTTTCTATGTTTCTATGTTTCTATGTTTCTATAATCATCAGCACAGGAGCACCTCACAGCCCCCTGCCTTACTCACTCTCTCCTCACGACTGTAGATCTAGACACAGTGCAAACTCCATCTTCAAGCTTGTCGACAACACAACCGTTGTTGGACGAATTGCAGATGTCGATAACTCCGAGTTCATGAGGGAGATCGATTGACTGATCAAATGGGGCCAGCGCAACAACCTGGCTCTCAATGTTAGTAAGACCAAGGAACTGATTGTGGACTTTGGAAGAGTAAGGATGAGGAACAAGGGGCAAAGTTTAAAGAAGATGTGTGGGACATGTTTTTTACCCCAGGAGTGATGGGTGCTTCGAAAGCACTGCCAGGGGTGGTGGTGGAGGCAGGTATGATGATGGCAGGTACAATGATGGCTTTTGGATAGGCACATGGGTATGCAGGGAATAGTGGGATATGGATCAATATGAACAAATCTTCTATCCTTGCCAACAAATGTCTGTCTAAATGTCTTACAAGTTGTAATTGCATCTAATTCTACCATCGCCATTCCAGACATCAACCAAAAGCAAACTTACCTCTAAAATCCCCATTAAAACCCCTTCTTCTCATCTTAAACCCTACACCCTTTTGTTCTTGATACCACCACCACGGGAAAAAGATTTATATTATCTACTCTGCCTCTGCCTCCCATAGTCTTATATACTGCTATCAGGCGACCCTTCAGACTCCTTTGCAGCAAAAAGTAAGCCCACCCTATTCAATCTCCCTCCATAACTAAAGACCCCCACCCAGTTAACAAGCTGATGAATCTTCTCTGCATTCTCTATGGTGTGGTGACCCGAACTGCAGACAACAATCCAAGTGTGGCCTAAACAGTGTTTGGTAGTTTTTTTAGTTTAGTTTAGCTGTGAGATACAGCGTGGAAACAGGCTCTTCGGCCCACTGAGTCCGCACCACCCAGCGATCTCTGCACATCAACAATATCCTATGCTAGGGAAATTCCTTTTTTAATATACCAAGCCAATTAACCTCCAAACCGCATGGGAGGAAACTGAAGATCTTGGAGAAAACCCGCACAGGACACGAGGAGAACGTACAAACTCTGTACAGACAGCATCCGTAGTCAGGATCGAACCCGGGGTCTCTGGCGCTGTAAGTGCTGTAAAGCCGCAACTCTACCGCTGTGCTAATGTGCCAACCAAGTTGCAACTTATATTCGATACCCTGACCTATGAAGGCAAGCTTTCTATGTGCCTTCTACTGAACTGTATTGCCACTCCCAGGGAACTATGAACTTGGAGCCCTTGGTTTCTGTCCATCGATATTTCTTAGCATCCTACCATTTACTGTATCAAACCTCTATTTGACTTCCCAGTTGCACCACCTTACACTTCTCAAGATAAAATTTCCAATGCTTCATCTAACCTTCCGTCTAATCTATATTCTGCCTCAGACGTACTGTAGATCACTTTCCTCACAATCCACAACACTATCAAATTTCATGTGAAGATAGACACAATATGCTGGAGTAACTCAGCAGGTCAGGCAGCATCTCTGGAGAGAAGGAATGTGTGACGTTTCGGGTCTCGACCCCACTTCAGACGGAGAGTCAGGGGAGCGGGAGACTCGAGATATAGACGGTGATGTAGAGAGATAGAGAACAAATGAATGAAAGATATGCAAAAACGTAACGATGATCAAGGAGAAAGGCCATTGTTAGCTGTGGACTAGGCGAGAACGAGTAAATCTGAACGTGGTCGTAGAGTCGTAGAGCAGGAGGAATCACGGAGGGGGAGCAGCGAGAGAGGATCTTGCAAAACTCTCGTTGGATGATGGGTTGTGTGTCTTTGGTTAAGGACTGAGAGTCTGGGGTAAGGGAAATGAGAGATCTAGGCAGCGATATAGAGAGATATAGAACAAAGAAATGGAAGACTTGCAAAAAAAATTTCCCCGCCTTCAACAGGTTCCCATCACTAGTCACAGCTTCCTATCTCCATCCCTTTCCGCCTTCCGCAGTGACCGATCCCTCCACAACTCCCTGGTTAGCTCACCCCTTCCCACCCAAACTAGCCCCTCCCCAGGCAACTGCAGGCGATGTTCCTATACCTCAAGTAACCCTTGCATCCTTCTCTCTCCGTCCTTCCCCATTCTATTGGTGTCCTGGTGAGTTTCATTGTCCGTATAACTCGTTATCAATTAGCCCGCAGCCAACAATAGACCATTTCCATGATCATCGTTACTTTTTTGCAGGCCTTTCATTTCTTTGTTTTATATCTTTCTGTATCGCCATCTATTTCTCTTGTTCCATTTCCCCTGATTCTCAGGCTGAAGAAGCGTCTTGATTCACAGCGTCACCCTTTCCTTCACTCTAGAGATGCTGCCTGCCCCACTGAGTTACTCCAGCATTTTGTGTCTATCTTTGGTGTAAACCAGCATCTGCAGTTCCTTCCTACACAGGTCAAAGCAGATGATGATCAAGGAAATGTAGAATGGTTCATTGTTGGCTGAGGGGAAGGTGACAAGGAGGCACACAATCAGTAAAATTAATCAGGAGGACAGTGAAACTAGTAGGATGACTAGGGTGGGAGAGAGAGGCAATGCAAGGGTTACTTGAAGTTAGAGAAAACAGTATTCATACCGCTTGGTTGTAAGCTGCCCAAGCGAAATATGAGATGCTGTTCCTCCAATCCCTCCCCTACCCTAGTTCTTTGACTGGTTTCACTGTCCTCTTGATTAATTTTACTGATTGTGTAGGAAGGAACTGCAGATGCTGCTTTACACCGAAGATAGACACAAAATGCTGGAGTAACTCAGCGGGACAGGCAAGATCTCTGGAGAGAAGGAAAGGGATCATGTTTCGCATCAAGACCACTCTTCAGGCATACTGATTGTATGCCTCATTGTCACCTTCTCCCCAGTTTACAATGAACCATTCTACCTTGATCACTGTCTGCTTTGAACTGTCGTTTTCACACCATACCCTTCCATATCTCTAGCCTCCCTCTCCCCTGACTCTCAGTCTGAAGGAGGATCTCGACCTGTAACCTGTCACCTTATTTCTTCTCTTCAGAGATGCGGCCTATCCCACTGAGTTAGAAACATAGAAAATAGGTGCAAGAGTAGGCCATTCGGCCCTTCGATCCAGCACCGCCATTCATTGCCGTTCATCCAGAATCAGTACCCTGTTCCTGCTTTTCCTCATATCCCTTGATTCCGTTAGCCCTAAGAGCCAAATCTAACTCTTGAGTTACTCCAGCATTTTGTGTCTATCTTTGGCTTAAACCAGCATGTGCAATTCTTTCTTACACACTGTCATCTTATTCCTTCTCTCCAGAGATACTGAATCCTTCTATCCAGAGATGCTCATTCAGAATTAGTATCCTGTTCCTGCTTTTACCCCATATCCCTTCATTCCGTTCGCCATAAGAGCTCAATCTAACTCTCTCTTGAGTTATTCCAGCATTTTGCGTCTACTTATTGCTTAAACCAGCATGTGCAGTTCCTTCTTACTGTAAGATGACACTTTCATCTTATTCCTTCTCTCCAGATACGCTCATTCCTTCCCTCCAGAGATGTCCCACTGAGTTACTCCAGCATTGTGTGTCTGTCTTGCTGACTGACAACCAGTGGGCCAATTGTTGCCAGAGAGGCGGGGAGAAGAGGTGGGTGGGGGCAGAACCTCGGCGTCCCAGGAAGTGGCTTCTCCGACTGGGACAAAGGACAAGTGTGTGTAGTGTGAAGGGAGCGGAGAGGCACGGCTTGGAATCATGGCAGACGCGACCAAAGGTGAGGGTGAGATCCCTTGTAGCATCTGGGGGCGGCTGCGTTCATTCACCGGGGACAAGTAACAGCGGCTATTTTGTGTGGTTCACGCCGAAGACAGACACACAAAAATGCTGGAGTAACGCCGGACACACAGTGAAGTTGTTTGGCAAAAGAAACAAACGCGTTTCTCTTTGCACATTCAAAAGGCTACTGAAACTTGGAAAGAGCTTGCAGGGACTTGGGCAATGGGTGGAGTGGTGGACTATCTGGATTGTTCCTATGTCTGAAGAAGGGTCTCGACCCGAAACGCCACCCATTCCTTCTCTCCAGAGATGCAGTCTTGTCCCGCTGAGTTACTCCAGCATTTTTGTGTCTATTTGCCCTCCTCAGTAACCTTTGGACATAGTTGATATTTTCTTTTGCGGCACAATATGTCTCAGTCTGAACATCCACTGGCCCCTTTGCCTTCACCTGTGGGCAGCCTGAGCCGCTCAATTCTTCCTGCGGGTTATTGTAGGCACCAGACAAAAAACAACATGATCTCTCGGGAGACCGGGCAAGGCACGCCTCCCTACCTGGGTCTATCCAAACAAAGGACTTCCTTCAAATGCCCCCCCCCCCCCCTCCAGCCTTGCCCCATCCTGATAGACAATAGGTGCAGGAGTAGGCCGTTCGGCCCTTCGAGTCAGCACCGCCATTCAATGTGATCATGGCTGATCATCCACAATCAGTACCCCGCTCCTTCCTTCTCCCCATATCCTTTACTCCGCTATCCCTAAGAGCTCTATCTAACTCTCTCTTGAAAGCATTCCAGAGAACCTGCCTCCACCGCCATGTGAGGCAGATAATTCCACAGACTCACAACTCTCTTTGTGAAAAAGTATTTCCCTCATCTCCGTTCTAAATGGCTTACCCCTTATTCTTAAACTGTGGCCCCTGGTTCTGGACTCCCCCAACATTGGGAACATGTTTCCTGCCTCTAGTGTCCAAACACTTTATAATCTGATATGTTTCAATAAGTTACCCACTCATCCTTCTAAATTCCAGTGAATACAAGCCCACTCGCTCCAATCTATCAACATATGACAGGCCCGCCATCCCGGGAATTAACCTTGTAAACCGACCCTGCACTCCCTCAGTAGCAAGAATGTCCTTCCTCATCTTCCTCAGTGATGGGAGCATCACTGTGTATTATCAGTGAACAAAGCTTTGAAACCATTCAAACACATCATCCTCAACAGCCTCCCACTGCCCACAGCAATCACTGTGTAACGAGGGAAGGCTGGAACTCCAATTGATGGCCACTGCTACGGGTACTGTAAATCTAAGACACCAAACAAATGTATCTTTGCAGCAAATTAATAATATGCTGACCAGTTAATGCAAGTGTTTTGTGGAGGAAGGAACTGCAGATGCTGGTTTACACAGAAGATAGACACAAAATGCTGGAGTAACAGGGGCGACAGGCAGCATCTCTGGAGAAAAGCAATAGGTGACGTTCCAAGTCGAGACCCGTCTTCAGACCGAGTCAGGGGAAAGGGAAACAGGAGATATAGACGATGATATAGAGAGATATAGAACAAATGAATGATAGATATGCAAAAAAGTAACAGTGAGAAAGGAAACATTGTTAGCTGTGTGCTAGGTGAAAATGAGTTACAGACAATGAGACTCAACAAGACGACTTTGTAGCTGGTACAACTTGGGTGGGTAGGGATGGAAAGAGCGGGAATACAGCTGCAGGAGTTACTTGAAGTTAGAGAAATCCATTTTCATACCACTGGGTTGTAAGCTGCCCAAATGAAATGTGTTCCTCCAATTTGCGTTGGGCCTCACTCTGACAATGGTGGAGGCCGAGGACAGAAAGGTCACTTTGGGAATTAAAGTGTTTGGCAACTGGGAGACCAGGTAGGCCGAAGGGTCGAAGGTGTTCAGTGAAACGATCGCCCGGTCTATATTTGGTCTCGGCGATGTATGAGAATCCACATCTTAAACAACGGATACAGTAGATGAGGTTGGAGGAGGTGCAAGTGAACCTCTGCCTCACCTGAAAGGACTGTCGGGGTCCCTGGACAGAGTTGAGGGAGAAGGTATAGGGACGGGTGTTGTGGTTGCAGGGGAAAGTACCCGGTGGTTTGGGTGGGAAGGGATGAGTTAAGCAGGGAGTTGCGGAGGGAACGGTCTCTGCGGAAGGTGGAAAGGGTTGTAGATGGGAAGATGTGGCTGGTAGTGTGATCCCGTTGGAGGTGGCGGAAGTGTCAGAGGATTTTGTGTTGTATACGATGGCTGGCGGGGTGAAAGGTGAGGACCAGGGGGACTCTCTCTGTCCCCGTTGTGACGAGGAGGAGCAAGGGCGGAGCTGCGGGGTTCCGAGGAGACACGTGTGAGGGCCTTTTTCACTTGTTCTGTCCATAAATGTGGATTGGTCCGGAAAGTACCCCATTTTTTTATGTTTGGATGATTTATAATTGAATACATAAAATTATATTTAGAGTCATACAGCATGTAAACAGGCCCTTGGCCTTCTTTATGTCCAAATGTTGCTCCTCGGGTTCCTATTAAATCTTTCCAAAGTTATGTCCTCTGGTTCTTGATTCCCCTACTCTGGATAAAAGACTATACATTTACCTAATCTATTCCCCTCGTGATTTTATACACTTCTATAAGATCACCCCTCAACCTCCTACACTCCAAGGAATAAACTCCTAGCCTGCCCAATCTCTCCCTATAGCTCAGACTCTCAAGTTCTGGCAACATCCTTGTGAATCTTCCCTGTTTCGTTTAGCTTAGAGATATAGCACACACACATTAACACTATCCTACACACACTAGGGACAAATTACACTTATACCAAGCCAATTAACCTACATACATGTACGTCTTTGAAATGTGGGAGGAAACCGAAGATCTCTGAGAAAACCCACACGGTCACGGGGAGAACGTACAAACTCCGTACAGACAGCACCCGTCGTCAGGATCGAACTCGGGACTCCGGCACTGTAGCTCTACCGCGTCCGCCCTCTTAAAGGCACAATAAGATGATCATTCTGCCCACCTGTCAGATTCAATAATAATTGAATTGTTTTGAATATCTAAATTAGAATTGAGACAGAAGGTCAAATTAGTCAATATTTCGTTTCATTTATTGGGCAAAGTGGAAAGTAATATTTTCTGCTGCAATTATTCAGGTTAAAGGAAACATAAGTATTAGGTGCTGCTTTGTTGTTATTTATTTTCAAAATCTATTTGTGGCAGATAAATACAAAAACAAGTGTACATTACGAAGCAGTGCATGCCCCAGAGCTGATGTGGCGATATGTGTAAAAGGCAGGAGTGCTTATTGTGAGATATTATGTTACGCTAATGGGCCTGTCCCACTTAGGAGACTTTTTAGGCGACTGCAGGAGACTCTGCGCTCGCCTCATGTTCGCCATATGTTCGCGGGTGGTTGTCTGGGGAGTCGCCTTCATGGTCGTGAGGAGTTCCCGCATTCTGGGAACTGGTTGCGGCCCCATTATGCTCGCCGTGAATTTTTCAACATGTTGAAAAATTAGCGCCGACCGGAATGAAGCCACCATGAAGCGTAGCGAGAATTCTCGTGCCGTAGGTGGGTCGCCAGGAGGACCCTATGGGTTGCCATGTTAATGTCCGCCGAGCTTCACAGCCGTGTATCTCTGGCTTCTTAAAAGTTGTCTCCACTCCCTCTTCCCACCCTGTCACTCCCCCTCTTTTAAAGGACTAAAGTGACCCTTCCCGTACACTGTGCTTTCACCATCTTAATTACAGCGCCAACCTTCCTGTTCATCGCGGTGTGTGTCTGTATCACATTGGCCTTGCACCATGTGAATTTCACTCAGACAGCGCTCCCCCCCCCCGCTTGCCCTGTCCCCACCTGCATAACTGGCCGGTGAAGGAAGTGATGTGTGTATGTGTTCCACTCTGACAGTCGCCGTTCCAGTCGCCAGTTTTTCAGCGACCTGCTACGACTTGACAGTCGCCTGAAAAATCGCTCTAGTGGGCCAGGCCCACAAGGAAAGTGTGCAGTTCAACTCTCATCTTGTCAATTTGTCTTATCCATCCTCTTTTTTACACGAATTGATGGAACTGTTGCAGATAAACAAGATGCCCCCCCATGATATCTCACCTCGGTATTTTACAATCATGTAGAAACAAGGAACTGCAGATACTGGTTTACAAAAATAGACACAATGTGCTGGAGTAACTCAGCAAGTCAAGCAGCATCTCTGGAGAACTTGGATAGATGATGTTTTTATTTCGAGACCAGTCTGAAGAACGGTCCCAACCTGAAACATCACTTATCCATGTTCTTCAGAGATGCTGCCTGTCACTTTGAGTTACTCCAGCACTTTGCACCTTTTACTAGCTCACAATGTAGATCATTCCCAACCGTTTAAGACACTAGGACAATCATAGAAAGTTGGCAATTGTAAATGCAACAAAGGAAAGGGGAAATGGTGAATATAAATGATGTTAAATATTGTTCAGCACGGATTAAAAATGGGGAGAAAAGTGACTCAGTGTACCAGAATCACGTCATTCCTATAGTGTTGTGACCAGAATTGCTCTCAATATTTCATTGTGACATAATCAATATTTTATAAAGTTGTACCAAGATTTTCCTGCACTTGTATTCAATGCCCTGGCTTTTGATGCCAAATGTGTCTTCTGCTGCCTGAATGACACTTACAAGCACTGTCTCTTTTAGGGATCGTTGGACATCTGCACTTTGCTCCTCAACACTGCCTAAGCCCCGACCTTTCATACTCTATGTCCCATCCTTATCTGAGCCCCACCCTCACCAACTTGCATCAACATGCATCACCTCATGTTTATCAGGATTTTATTGCACCTGCCATTGCCCTGCCCAATTTACCAGCTGACCAGTTTCATTCAGTCTTTAAGAATATAAGAACTTGAAGCAGGAGGAAGCTTTTTGCTTTAAACACCATTCAGTAAGATTCTCGCTGATATTTTACTTCTGACATTTACTTGCAGTAGCCACCTCATGCTAGATTCCTTTCACATCTACAATAAAAATTATATCTGTCATAAATATACATTAATTACCCTAAGTTCCCTTGAGAAGAGAGTTCCAAAGGTTCACGGTGCTCTGGGTGGAACATTTATTTTGTACTCCGTCCAGAATAGCCAACACCTGGTTCTGGAGCTCGCAGCCAGGTGAAACATCATTCCCTGTGTAGGAAGGAACTGCAGATGCTGGTTTAAATCGAAGATAGGCACAAAAAGCTGGAATAACTCAGCAGGACAGTCAGCATCTCAGGAGAGAAGGAATGGGTGACGTTTCGGGTCTGAACAAGGGTCTCGACCCGAAACATCACACATTCCTTCTCTCCAGAGATGCTGCCTATCCGCCTGAGAAAGAGCATTCCCTCATCATTTCTTCATTTGCCTGTTGGAATTTTGTTTATTTCTGCCCGGTATCTGTTTCATTCTCTCAAGTCGATTATAGGCATCGTGTGCTTAATCACTTTTAAAATCCTGTCATAGGAATGAATCTGTACTGCTGTATATCTTCACACATCACAAGTATATTCTTTGTGGGGTGGGGAGGTTAGATTCATACACACCATTCTAAGTGTGGTCTCACCAGCATCTTCTATAACTGGATCAAGGTTCAGTACATGTACTCGTATACTAAAATCCTCATACACAGAATCCCTGTGTATAAAATCATGAGAGGAATAGAACAGGTAGATGCACAGAGTCTCTTCGCCAGAGTAGGTGAATCGAGGTCCAGAGGGCATTGGTTTAGCGTGAAGGGGGAAAAAGATTTAATAGGAATCCGAGGGGTAGCTTTTTCACACAAAGGGTGGTGGGTGTATGGAACAAGCTGCCAGAGGAGGTAGTTGAGGCAGGGACTATTTCAACATTTGAGAAACAGACAAGTACATGGATAGGTACACAAAATTGCTGGGGAAACTCAGCGGGTGCAGCAGCATCTATGGAGCGAAGGAAATAGGCGAAGTTTCGGGCCGAAACCCTTCTTCAGTACATGGATAGGACAGGTTTGGAGGGATTTGGACCAAACTAGGCAGGTGGGCCTAGTGCAGCTGGGACATGTTGGCCGGTGTGGGCAAGTTAGGCAGAAGGGCCTGTTGACATTGTATGACTATGACTCTATGAGAAGGAAATCATATCATTTGTCTTGCAAATATTTGGTGTACCTGGATGTTAATCAATGGTAATTCCAGTTAAATGATTCCAAGATCCTCCTTCCGTCCGAGTCTGATGAAAACCTTTCTCATAGTCACAGAACATCATGCCTGCTGGTCATGACTTCTTTCCAAAACAGTCAGTGTTTACATGACTCACTGGAAAAGCCCATGAGGGGCAGGGGATAGAATTTGCTTCATTTATAAAATCATGTGCCCAACATTTTAAAGTAGCAACATAATACAGTAATTTTCTTATAATTTATTTAATTCTCCTTAAGGCAAACGGTTAATCCAGAGAAGATATAACATTCACAAAGTTTGCCCTCGCCGCTACTATATTTGAAATGTAGGAGACTTTTATTAACATTTCAAAGCAACTAAAATGAAGAAAAACTTTGCATCTAATTCTTACTCTGGAGATGCTCCGTGACTTTGAGTGCCGGATGGAAATTAGTGGTGACGTTGATGAAGTCAGTGAGTTCTGCATGGGTGCAGGAGGTAGCACCGATGCAATCAATTTAGCGGAGGTAGAGTTCGGGGATAGGGTCAGTGTACGCCTGGAACAGGGAACCCCCGACCTCTACCTCCGCTACATTGACGACTGCATTGGTGCTACCCCCTGCACCCATGCAGAACTCATTCACTTCATCAACTTCACCACTAATTTCCATCCGGCACTCAAATTCACCTGGACCATCTCCGACATCTCCCTACCGTTTCTAGATCTCACTATCTCCATCCCAGGAAACAGACTATTGACCGACATCTATTACAAACCTACTGACTCCTATAACTATCATGACTACACTTCTTCCCACCCTGCTTCCTGTAAAGACTCTATCCCCTACTCCCAATTCCTACGCCTACGCCTATGCCGCATCTGTGCCCAGGATGAGGTGCTCCACACCAGGGCATCGGAGATGTCCTCATTCTTTAGGAAATGGGGGATCCCCTCTTGCATTATAGATGAGGCTCTCACTAGGGTCTCCTCGATATCCCGCATCTCCACTCTTATTTCCCTCCCCCCCCCCCCATTCGTAACAAGGACAGAGTCCCCCTTGCCCTCACCTTCCACCCAATCAGCCATCGCCTGCAGCAAATAATCCTCCAGCATTTTCGCCACCCCCAACGAGATCCCACCACTGACCACATCTTCCCATCACCTCCCCTTTCTGCTTTCCGCAGAGACTGTTCCCTCCGAAACTCCCTGGTCAATTCGTCCCTTCCTATCCAAACCACCTCCTTCACGGGTACTTTCCCTTAAGATAAGATAAGATAAGATAATCTTTATTGTCATTGTACAAGACAACGAAATTCTGTTGGAGCAGTCCTCCAGCTGCACAGGAATATAAGTATAAAAATACAATTTAAAAAAAAAGAACTATTAAAAAATTTAACTATAACCATAAACATACAGGAGTATTGGCGGGTGTGTGAGAGAGAGGGGGGGGATCAATGTGGGAGGGGGATAGAGTTCAGTAGTGTCACAGCTCTATGGTAGAAGCTGTTTTTCAGTCTTGTCGTGCGGGCGCTCAGTATCCTGTATCGTCTTCCTGAGGGCAGAAGGGTGAAGAGACAGTGTCCAGGGTGTGTGCTGTCTCTAAGGATGCCCTTGACCCTCCGGATGCAGCGGGTCCGGTAGATGTCCTCCAGACTGGGGAGCTGGGTGCCAGTGATCCTCTCAGCAGTTCCCTTGCAACCGCAGGAGATGCAACACCTGTCCCTTTACCTCCCCCCTCGACTCCATAGGAACAGGCACACTTGGACCATTGTGTACAGACTGGTCACCCATCTGCAGGAAGAATGTCATTAAACTAGCAAAATCGGAGAAAAGATTCACGAGGATAACACTGACTGGAGAGCTTGGGTTCGAAGTAGAAACTGGATAGGTTGGGTTTTCTGGAGTGAAGAGCATTGAGGAGTGACTTTGTAGAGGTGTATAAAATCAGAGGTGTATATACGGTGGATGGTCTGATTTTTTTTTTCTCCAAGCAGAAGAGTCTAAATCTAGAGGGCGTAATTTAAAGTGAGAGGAGAAAGATTTAAATGGGACTCAAGAAGAAATGATTTCACACAGGAATTGTGCTACCATTGGCAACGGTGTAGGTGGGTATAATGATATTGTTTACAAGACATTCAGACAGGAACATGGATGGGAAAGATTTAGAAGGATATGGGTCAAATGCAAGCAAATAAGTCTTGGAGGGCATGGACAATTTGGGCCGAAGGACCTATTTCCACGCTGTACAACTCTGATTCTATGACTACCCATGAATTTAACCAGTGAGGCAGAGACTCACTTCACCTGCACCCCTTCCATCCTTGTTCACTGGATTTCAATTCTCACAATGTGGCCTCGCCTACATTAGTGAAAGCAAACATAGACTATGTATGGTGATCATTTGTGGAGTAGTAGGCCCACACAATGCATCCTAGTTTGCAGGTGATGTGTGGTCTGCTGCAAGCCTGGGCTATGTCATATGGAGGACAGGCTGTTGCCCATGCAGCACGTTCCCCCTCTCCACGTCGCTGATCGATCCAAAGGAACAGCAGGGCCGTTACAGTTTGGCAACTGCCGTCGCAGGAGCTGCCAGAGTGAGGTTGTGGACAACGATGAACTGCCTTAGGGGCTCCGACTCCGGATTTTCTTGAGGTTTACTCCTGGAACTTTTTCCATGGCTGGATATGGCCACAAGGCAGTGGAGGTTTTAAATCAGAGTTTTCCTTCTCGTAGACAGACTGCCTTCCCAGGCTGACGAACCCCATCTGCCCGAGACTCGTGGGGGCGGGAGCATCTACCTTCCCGTGCAGGTCTATAGCACCTGCCCACTGCCCATTTGTGGAACATCTGCATTATCTCTGCAACAGCCCCCACGGACTTCTGTTTGTAATTTTAACTCTACTTCCCACTCCACACAATCTTGTCCTTGGCCTTTTTCATTGCTGCTGAGCGGCCGAATGCAAGTTGGAAGAACAATATCAATTAGAACAATTAACATATGATGAGCGTTTGACGGCACTGGGCTGGAGTTTTAAAGGATGAGGGGAGACCTCATTGAAAATATTGAACGGCCTGGATAGAGTGGATGTGGAGAGGATGTTTCTACTAGTGGGAGAGTCTGGGACCAGAGGGCACAACCACAGAATAAAAGGACGTAACTTTAGAAAGGAGTTGAGAAGGAATTTCTTTAGTCAGAGGGTGGTGAATCTGTGGAATTCATTGCCACAGACAGCTGTTGAGGCCGTCAATGTATATTTCTTAAGGTGGGGATAGATATATTGTTGATAAGTACATGCATCAGGGATTATGGGGTGAAGGCAGGAGAATGAGGTTGAGAGGGAAAGATGGATCAGCAATGATTGAATGATGGAGTAGAGTTGATGGGCCGAATGGTCTTGCTTTACTACTGGAACTTTAGACATGAATATCTTCTTCTTCTTCCGTATGGCGTGCACAGCCTAAAGTTGTAGAACAACTTGTTCTATTTGATCTTATTAGATTGTGCACGCCAGGTTGATTGCATTCGTGGAAACAGGGCGTACCACGTGAAGGTTGCAATCTTCCCACCCCTCATGAATATGTCTTGCAACACAACAGTATGAACAATGAATTTTCTATGTTCAAGTAACCCTTAGGGCCTGTCCCACTTTCCCGAGTTACTCACGAATTCTCCTGAGTTTTCCCCTTGATTTGCCGTAGGAGTGCGTAGATATATCGTGGCGGCTCGCTATGCCAGCCGTCGGTACTCGGGACATCAGGTAAGTTGGGACGTTTTTTCCAGCATGACAAAAAAGTCCACGAGTAAAAAGATAGTCGGGAGGAAGAGTTCGTAGAACACAAAAATGATTTTTTTTAAGGTCCTTTCAACTCGGCAGAGGACTCGGGAAAGTGGGGCAGGCCCTTTACCCCTGGTGTTTTTCTCCCACACACACTCACTTCTCCACTGAGTTTCTCTCCCTTTTGTTTCCCATCCATCACCCACCAGTCCCATCTGCCCATTATAGACAATAGACGATAGACAATAGGTGCAGGAGTAGGCCATTCGGCCCATCAAGCCAGCAGCGCCATTCATTGTCATCATGGCTGATCATCCACATTCGGTACCCCGTTCCTGTCTTCTCACCATATCCCCTGACTCCGCTATCTTTAAGAGCTCCATCTAACTCTCTTGAAAGCATCCAGAGAATTGGCCTCCGCTGCCTTCTGTGTTAGAGAATTCCACAGATTCACAACTCTCTGGGTGAAAACGCTTTTCCTCATCTCCGTTCTAAATAGCCTACCCCTTATTCTTAAACTGTGAGCCCTGGTTCTGGACTCCTCCAACATCGGGAACATTATTCCTGCATCTAGCCTGTCCAATCCCTTAAAAATTGTATACGTTTCTATGAGATCCCGTCTCATCCTTCTAATCCCAGTGAATATAAGCCCGGTCGACCCATTCTTTCATCATATGTCAGTCCCGCCATCCCGGGCATTAACCTGGAGAACCTACACTGTACTCCCTCAATAGCAAGAATATCCTTCTGAAAATTAGGAGGCCAAAACTGTACACAATCCTCCAGGTGTGGTCTCACTAAGGCCCTGTACAACTACAGTAGGACCTTCTTGGTCCTATACTCAAATCCTCTCGTTATGAAGGCCAACATGCCATTTGCTTTCTTCACAGCCTGCTGTACCTGTGTGCTTGCTTTCAGTGACTGATGTACAAGTACGCACAGGTCTCATTGCACCTCCCCTTTTCCGAATCTGACACCATTCAGAGAATAATCTGCCTTCTTGTTCGTGCCACCAAAGTGGATAACCTCACATTTATCCACATTATACTGTATCTGCCATGCATCTGCCCACTCATCCAACGTATCCAAGTTACCCTGCAGCCTCATAGTATCCTCCTCGCAGCTCACACTGCCGCCCATCTTTGTGTCATCCATAAACTTGGAGATGTCACACTTAATTCCTTCGTCTAAATCGTTAATATATATTGTAAATAACTGGGGTCCCAGCACCGAGCCTTGTGGCACACCACTAGTCACTGCCCACCATTCTGAAAAGGACCCGTTAATTCCTACTCTTTGCTTCCTGTCTGCCAACCAGTTCTCTATCCATGTCAATACCCTCCCCTCAATACCATGTGCTCTAATTTCGCACACTGATCTCTTGTCAAAGGCTTTTTGAAAGTCCAGATACACCACATCCACTGGCTCTCCCTTATCCATTCTACTTGGTACATCCTCAAAAAAATTCCAGATGATTAGTCAAGCATGATTTCCCCTTCATAAATCCATGCTGACTTTGACCGATCCTGTCACTGCTTTCCAAATGCGCTGCTATTACATCTTTAATAATCGACTCCAGCAACTTCCCCACTACCGATGTCAGGCTAACTGGTCTATAATGCCCTGTTATCTCGCCCTCCTTTCTTAAAAAGTGGGGTTAAATTGGCTACCCTCCAGTCCACAGGAACGGATCCAGTCATAAATGATCACCAATGCATCCATGATTTCAAGGGCCATCCCCTTGAGTACTCTGGGATGCAGACCACCAGGCCCTGGGGATTTATCTGCCTTCAGTCCCAACAGTTTACCTCATGCCATTTTGTGTTCTGTTTCTTTCCTTCCAGATTGCAGCATCCACAGTTTATTTGTCTTCAAACTTCTCAGCTGCACTTGGAATAGAGAGAGAGAAGAACGGATAATAAGATACAGAGAGCAGAGGGGGTGAAAGTCAGGAAAGATTAAATTACAAACGTTGTGACATTGCAAGATGGCAAATGCCTGCAGGAGTGACAAGGAAGAATGCTGAGAAACTGGAAAAAAAATTTGATATGAAATAGTTGAATCCTGCAGGTTATGTCATGCCTGCCTGGTTAGAGATACTATTCCTCGAGAATATCTTGAGCTTGCCCCGTCATTATCCTTTCCACAAAGAACAAAGTTATGGTTGAAAATTTTTATTTGATCCAAATTAGGAAAAGTTACATATTGTTCCATGTGGTTCTCAAATAACTATATTTTTCCAGTTCTAACCCAATGGTGAGCTGCTTTGAAGTTTTTAACCCTTAGCGGATATTTCAGATTTGGTTTAGATTAGAGATACAGTGCAGAAACGGGCCCTTCGGCCCATCGAGCCAGTATCGACCAGCGATCCCCGCACATTAACACTATCCTACACACACACTAGGGACTTCTTCTTCTTGTGTTTGAGGCAGCAGAAGTTATGTAACACCCTCCAGGCGCTGCAGCCAGTTAGACCTTCCGCATTTAGCTGCAGCAGGGTGATGCCATCCGGTCGACATCCTCAGGTGCCCGGCCTAAAAAGGGCGCATGACATCCGTACCCTTCATAAACATTATTTAGTTCCTTATCATTCACAGTATGTATTGTACCTCTGATTAATTTAGTTTAGAGATACAGTGCGGAAACAGGCACTCCGAATCCACACCGACCAGCGATCCCCGCACATTAACACTATCCGACACGCACTAGGGACCATTTGCACTTATAGAAACATAGAAAATAGGTGCAGGAGGAGGCCATTCGGCCCTTCGAGCCAGCACCGCCATTCATTGTGATCATGGCTGATCGTCCCCTATCAATAACCCGTCCCTGCCTTCTCCCCATATCCCTTGAATCCAAGCCAAGCCAATTATACCAAGCCATTGAACCTACAAACCTGTACGTCTTTGGAGTATGGGAGGAAACCAAAGATCTTGGAAAAAACCCACACGGTCACGGGGAGAACGTACAAGCTCTGTACAGACAGCACCCGTAGTCGGGATCAAACCCAGGTCTCGGTCGTTGAAAGCGCTCTAAGGCAGCAACTCTACCGTGCCGCCCTGTTTGATTTCCCAAAATGCATAATTGCACATTTGTCGGTCCGAGATTCCACCTGCCATTGCTCCATTTAACTTTCCATCTGATATGTAATCTGCTGAAGCCTGAGACGTTTTTTATGTCATTTGAAAATGTAGCGATCATTCCTGCTACAGTTATGTTCGAGTTGTTAACAAATGTCACAATCAACAGAATTCCCCCCAATTATCCCCGTGGTACATCACCGGATACAGAATTCCATTCAGGAAAAGCACTCTTCCCAATGCTACCCCTTGCCCCATCAAGACCACGGGGTCCAATTATCCAGCTCACCTTGCATCCCAAGTGCCTGAATCTTATGGACCAGATTACAATACAGGACCTTGTCAATTGCCTTAGAAATGCCCATATCGACAACACCTACATCCCTGGTTTTATCAATGTTTTTGGTTACCTCCTCAGAAAATTAGTTTAGTCAAATTAGTGATTCAGAATTACCACTCACCAAAGCCGTGCTGACTTTTCATAATCAGTCCCAGCATTTCCAAGTGTATATAAATCCAGTCCCTTAAAAATGGTTTCATCAAATGGCGGCACGGTGGTGCAGCGGTAGAGTTGCTGCCTTACAGCGAATGCCGGAGACCCGGGTTCAATCCCGACTACGGGTGTTGTCTGTACGGAATTTGTACATTCTCCCTGTGACCTGCGTGGGTTTTCTCCGAGATCCTCGGTTTCCTTCCACACTCCAAAGACGTTCAGTTTGTAGGTTAATTGGCGGGTAAATGTAGAAATTGTCCCTAGTGTGTGTAGGATAGTGTTGATATGTGGGGATCGCTGGTCGACGCGGACCCGGTGGGCTGAAGGGCCTGTTTCCACGCTGTATCTCTAAACTAGATTAAAACTAAAATAAAACTCACCTGTCCTATCTCTGCTGAGTTTTATGGAAGGGAAAAGTTTAGTTTTAGTTTAGTTTAGAGAGACAGTGTGGAAACAGGCCCTTCAAAAACCAAGATTTCCTATCCTCCAGTCTTGTACCCCACTTGTGGTTAAAGGTGATGTCTTTATGACCCCAGCCATATGCTTTTTTAGTTTTAATTAGTACTAGACCAAGTGGGACCCGTTGGGTCCCGTTCCCCAAACGCAATATTCCACCACTCACCCATAGTCCCCAACTACGCAGGCGCGGCTGACGGGTTCCCGTTGTGACGCCAGAGATCCCCGTTGTGATGCGTGTCACGGCAACCCTCTCCCAACTGCGCCTCGCCATCCCTCTTCCTACCCCTATCCTCCTTCATCCCCCAGCACTCCCTCCTCCTCCTCTTCACCCTCCCTCTTCTTTCCCCTCTCCTCCTCCCCTCCCCCACTCCCTCCCTCTCCTCTCCCTTCCTCTCCTTTCCCCTAACCTCAGTCACTCCTTCCCTCCCTCCATAACCCCTCTCCCCTCCCTAGCCCCCTCCTCTCCATCTATCTCCCCCCCCCCCTCTTCCCCCACTCTCCACCCTCACCACCCCCACTTTCCCCTCCCTCTCCCTCCCTACGCCCTCCTCTCCCTCCCTACGCCCTCCTCTCCCTCAATCTGCCCTGTCTCCCTCCTCACCTCCCCAGGATCTCGATGTAAACCACCACCGGCCCCGTTTTCTCCAGCAGGGTGGCGATGATGTTGTACTTGAGGCGGAGGCCTCGGGGGGGCGGGGGCGAACGTCCTGGAACCGAGACAGAGCTTGAGGTGGGGGCTGTTGGGGGGGGGGGGGGGGGGAGCATCCTAGAGCTGGCAGAGGGGGAGGGCTTGAGGCGGATGATGTCGGGGAGCGGGGTTGGTGAGTGTTCTGGAGCCATTAAAAGGGGAGAGCTTGAGGCGGGAGCTGTCATGGGGGGGCGAGCGTCCTGGAACGGGGGAAGGGGAGGGCTTGAGGTGGGGGCTGTCGGGTGGGGAGTGAGCGTCCTGGGGAGGGGAAGGGTTTGAGGCGGGGGCTGTCGGTGGGGGGTGAGTGTCCCGGAGACTGCGGAGGCGGTGGGAGAGGCCAAGGGTACCCGGCGTGGCCTCTCCCCACTCCCAGTCCCCACACCGGCTCCAACCTCCCCAGCCCAAGGTCGGGGCAGAAATTATCATAGAAGGAAACTTATCCGTGGATCCGTCGGGTCGCCATTGTGACGGGAAAATTAGATGGCGGTCTGAAATTGTGCAAAGGCCGCTCTGAGGACCAGTGGGGTGTCCTTTGTGACACATGTCAAGGCGCGCTGTGCACCCATGGGGTGTCCTTTGTGACCCCTGTCAAGTAAAGACGGCAAGTGGGGGCGCTATTTTTATTATTTTTTAAGTTTTAGACGTCAATAACTTGTAAAATATACCATCAATCAGAACAAAACTTGTTTAATTTATATCACAGGACAGGGTGAGTAAGATGGGCCAAAAATTGTAACGCTTTCGTGTACCGTTTTTGCGCAAATACAAATCGGGCAAACACACGGACAAACAAACAAGATGAGAGTTTTAGTAATATAGAGATAAAGAGCTGATAAATTGTTGGTATCTTGACTGCTTTATTATATTAAAATCTGCACAGATGACCATGGGAGTTAATGCATTCATTACCACACCAATTAGTAAAGATTGAAGGAAACAAAAGAAGGAACAGTTTGTCCTTGGTTTGGTTTTAGTTTAGAGATGCAGTGTGGAAACAGCCCGCCGAATCCGCACCGACCAATGATCCCCTGTACTCTAGTTCTATCTTTCACACTAGGGATAATTTACGGAAGCCAATTAACTAACAAACCTGCACGTCTTTGGAATGTGGGACTAAACCGGAGCACCCGGAGAAACCCCACGTGGTCACAGGGAGAATGTACAAACACCATACAGACAGCACCCACGATCAGGATCGAACCTGGGTCTCGAGAGGTAAGGCAGCAACTCTACCGCTGGGCCACCGTGCTGATAGTAAATACTTTTATTTTTCAGATACCAGTGAAGTTGACTTTCCGACAATCTTTCAAAGGTTTGTGATGGTTTTAATTATAACTATTTTAATGATGTGTATCCCATATCGTGGACATCAGTCCATTCTCCAGCTGGACTTGCCAATGATAATAGGAAATCAAACAAAAATCATCAACTAAATTGAATGACTTTTGTTTGTTGGAAGAAAGTTTTACTATCTCCAATATTATTAATAATACAAAAATGTTGAAAAAAAGGGGGGAGAAACACTATTGTGTTTGTGTCCCTAAAATATTCTCTCCTGCTGGTGTAGCACAATCTGCAGTGTATAGGTGGCACGGGGAAATCTCGCAGCAGTAGAAAAGTTTTGCATTAAAAGCTGTAAATCAACCATTTATGATCTGGATCATAAATGTCAATTTAGTGATGTCAATTCAGTCTGAAGATGGGTCTCGACCCGAAACGTCGCCCATTCCTTCTCTCCAGAGATGCTGCCTCACCCGCTACGTTATTTCAGAATCTGAATCAGAATCGCACTTTATTCGCCAAGTATGTTTTGCAACATACAAGGAATTTCATTGGCCAGGTCAGTCATACAATTAAAAGTAACAGATCACTCAAAAACACATTTTAACATGAAAATCCACCACAGTGACTCCTACACATTCCTCATTGTGATGGAAGGCGAAATAAAGTTCAAGTCCTTTTTTGTGTCTACCTTCAATTTAGTGTCTACCTTCAATTTAGTACCGTATACCATAAAGCTACCAAAGTAATTGGTGATTATAAATATGAATATGTCTGATGGCCTCTACCTACCATGCTCTCTTGATTCAGTAAAACTATTTTTGTTCTTCGTATGAATTTCAAATGTTATTGAATTCTCGTGACTTGATAAGTGTGGCCCGATCTCCATCCAGTTGATTTCATTCTCCATTGAATCCTTTTTCTGGAAGCTCATCTTCTTTCTGGGTCTTTAGTTTAGAGAATGGGGTGGGAACAGACCCTTTGGCCCAGCGAGTCCACGTCTACAGCCATCAATCACCGTACACCACTTCAATGTTATCTCACTTTCGCATCCTACACACTCGGGGCGATTTACAGAAGCCAATTAAACTACAAGTCCACATGTCTTTGGGATGTGGGGGGAAACCGGAGCACCCGGAGAAAGTCCACGCAGTCACGGGGAAAATGTACAAACTCCGCAGAGACAGCACCCGTAGTCAGGATTGAACTCTGGCTCTGTGAGGCAGCAGCTCTACTGCTGCGCCACCCTGTCACCCTGTTCAGTTTAGTTTAGTTCAGAGATGCAGCTTGGAAAAGGGCCGTTTGGTTCACCAAGTCCGCATCAACCAGCGATTACCCGTACACTAGTTCTATCCCTGGGCCCATAGCAGAAGCATCCACGTGGCGGGGCTGGAAACTGGAAATATCCTGAGCTAACTCTGCTACCACCATCATCTATTGCGACAAGTGACGGCTCCCACTGATAGTCGCCGGAAGCTTGCGTCCTTTTCAGGACGGACGATGACAGCGAAGCCAACATTTGTAACAAGATGGACATGGAAAGAAGAAGAAAAGTTCTATCCCTCACGTTCAGGACAATTTACCGAAACCCTGCACGTCTTTGGAGTGTGGGAGGAAACCGGAGCACCCGGAAAATACCAACCCGGTCACGGGGAGAACGTGCAGGCTCCACACAGACAGCACCCGTAGTCAGGACCAAACCCGGGTCTGTGGCGCTGTAAGGGCAACAACTCTGCCGCCGTGCCACCTGATAAAAGATGATGGACAAAAAGGAAGGGTGCATCTGAAGATTTCAGCTGCCTATCTATTATAGTTATTTTCAGAGTCTGCATTGATAAGAATAGAAAACAGTCATCAAAACTAACAACATTTTGCATGTTTATATCTTGTCCAAACTATAAGGAATGTGAATGGAAAACATAAACCAGATCAGTTAATAGCTCAGTGACAGCAGTAACTCTGCAATTGCAACACTTCTTCTTTCGTATGGCGTGCACAGCCTAAAGTTGTTGGACAACTTGTTCTATTTGATCTTCTGTTTGTACACGTCGAGTTGATTGCATTAGTCGAAACAGGGCGGACCACTTGAAGGTTGCAATCTTCCACCCCAATTGCAACATGATAAAATGGACAATCATTATTGTTCTTCAAGCACGGAATATTTTTCTTGCTCCTCAATTCAGAAGCAAGATGGCCTTAAATGTTGGAGGACCAAGTAGTTTCAATTGGAGCTTGAGTATGTGTAAATATAAAGCCGGATGGGTGGAAGGGTCCAGGGAAGGGGGAAAGAGGGGGGATAAAAGGGAAATGGGGGAAAGATCATACAGCATGGAAACAAGCTCTTTGGTCCAACTTGCCCACATCAGCCAACATGTCCCATCTGTACTAGTCCCACCTGCCTGCATTTGGCCCACATCCCACTAGACCTGTCCTATCCATGTACCTGTCTAATTGTTTCTTAAATGTTCTAGTAGTCCCTGCCTCAACTACCTCCTCGGTCAGCTTGTGCCAAACACCCACCACCATGTGTGTATAAAAGTTACTCCTCAGATTCCCATTAAATATTTTCCCCTACATCTTAAATCTATGTTCTCTGGTCCTCGATTAACCTACTCTAGGCAAGAGACTCCACACGATCTATTCCACTCTTGATTTTTTACACCTCTATAAAATCACCCCTCATCCTCCTGCGTTCCAAGGAATAGAGTCACAGCCGGCCCAACCGCCCCCTATAGCTCAGACCCTCGACTCCTGACAACATCCTCGTAAATCTTCTCTGGCCCCTTTCCAGCTTGACAACATCTTTCCTATAACATGGTGCCCAGAACTGATCACAATACTCTAAATGCGGCCTCACCTCTTATACAACTCACCGCAGCGCAGCGGTAGAGTTGCTGCCTTAGACAGCGAATGCAGCGCCGGAGACCCGGGTTCGATCCTGACTACAGAGTTTGTACGTTCTCCTGTGTGGGTTTTCTCTGAGATCTTCGGTTTCCACCCACACTCCAAAGATATACAGGTTTGTAGGTTAATTGGTTTTGTAAATGTAAATATTGTCCCTAGTGGGTGTAGGATAGTGTTAATGTGCGGGGATTGCTGGTTGGCGTGGACCTGGTGGGCCGAAGGGCGCGTTTCCGTGCTGTATCTCTAAACTAAACTAAACTTTAACATGACCTCCCAACATCTATACTCAATGCTCTGACTGATGAAGGCCAATGTGCCAAAAGCCTTTTTGACCATCCTATCTATCTGTGACGCCACCTTCAAAGGACTATGTGCCTGTACTCCTGGTATGTGTACACAGGGGGATGGGGATTGAGAAGGGGGGGGGAGGGGGGGGGTAGGGCCGTACTTGAAACTGGAGAGTTCAATGTTCATGCTGTTGGGATGTAGGCTACCCAAGCAGACTATGAGACCGTTTTCCCAGTAACCCAGTTAACCTTCCCCTCCTCCTTGCACACAGCTCCTATTTCCCACTCCATGCCATCTGTTTTCCCTCTATTCTGCCCTCTCCCAGCCCCCATCCACCCACTTCCCTTCCTCCTGGCTTTATATTTCACTCCTCCTCTTCCTCCCTTATATGGCACACTTTTGCCTCGATTTTTCCTCTGAAATGTTTCACTTCCTTCGCTCATCTGCCAATTACACGTCTCACCTGTATCCTGCTATCACTAGCCAGGTTTAAAAAAAAATCAGAACTACCTCTCTGAGATCTGATTACGCTATTCAGAAGTATGAGGGATATAGATGGGACATCATATAGAGAAAATAAACATTTCCCAATAGCTTGGATTTTTTTTAACTAAGAGGTAGTTGAAATCTGGAACCCACTGCCTGAGGAAAGGCAGGTTCTCTCACAACATTTAATTAGTATTTCGATGTGCCACGATATAAAAAGGTTTAGCCCAAGTGCAGGAAAATGGGAGAAGCATAGATTATTACTGGATAGCTGGCATTGAGACAATAGGTCATAGCACATCCCTTTCTCTACCTTGATCCCAAAGTGTGAATATGACCACCTATCCTCATCTTAACTTTAGTTTAGAGATACTGCATGGAAGCAGGCCCATCAGCCCACCCACCAGCGATGCCCGCACATTAAAGGGCCTGTCCCACTTAGGAGACCTAAACAGCAACCTCTGGTGACCTTGCCCGCCACCCAAGGTTTCCATGAGGTCACAGGAGGTTTTGGTCCCTAATGGTCGAAAGTGGTTTCTGCGTGGTCGAGGCTTCATCTAGGTTGCTGCTATTTTGTTTTATCATGATTAAAACCAGCCTCGACTAAAAATAGGTTGCCGTTTTAAAAATAGATAATTTTTTTGTGGCAGGTCTAGTCAAAGCCAGTTTTCTTCATAGTTGAGGAAGGTTTTCAACATATGCGTGGGAGGTGGTAGGAGGTTGCAGGTCACCTCGACCTTGCTTTTTTTTTGGGTGGTGGGCAAGGTCAGCAGAGGTTGCTGTTTAGGTCTCCTAAGTGGGACAGGCCCTTAACATTATCCGACACACTAGGGACAATTTACATTTTATACCAAGCCAATTAACCTACAAACCTGTACGCCTTTGGAGTGTGGGAGGAAACCAAAGATCTCGGAGAAAACCCACTTGGTCACAGGGAAAACGTACAAACTGAAGATCGCGGAAAAAACCTACGTGGTCACGGGGAGAAAGTACAAACTCCATACAGACAGCACCCGTAGTCAGGATTGAACCAGGGTCTCCATCACTGCAAGCGCTGTAAGGCAGCAACTCTACCGCTGCACCACTGTGCTGCCCATAAGATGAATAAAATCAAATAATATGGAAAACATTTTTATTATGTAAACCACTGGAACGATCCATTAGCATTATAGAACATCAGAAAAGTCTGAAGAAGAGTCTCGACCCGAAACATCACCCATTCTTTCTCTCCGGAGATCCTGCCTGTCCCGCTGAGTTACTCCAGCTTTTTGTGTCTATCATCAGATAAGGGTGGTCAGGATGGTGTTTGTGATGGAAGGCTGTAGTTATGAGGAGCGATTGAATAGGCAAGGTTTACTTTCATTAGAACATAGGAGAATCAGCTCCGACCTTTGAAAGGGATGGATATTATTATGAGGGGCATAAATCGGGTCGATTGCCAGATTCTTCTATCCTATGAGGTAGAGGGGAATTAGACGATATTGGTTAATGTTGAGAGTGGAGAAATTCTAGAGACCTGAAGAACAGGTTTTCTCGTGGTGGCTAATGATGATAAGGAATGAGCTGCCATAGGAAGTAGCGAAGGCAGATACAATTACAATGTGAAACAGATATTTGGACAGGAACGAAGTAAAGAGAAACTGGATTTAAGGCAGATCGAGAAGGACATCGAGCCAAAGTGCCCGTTTCTAAGCTGTATTAATCTAAAACTTTAATTTTCCTAATACCATACAATGGTAAAATAATAGAGTAGTTATTTGAGATACCATTCATTTCAAAATTGATTGGTATTTCAAAATTATTGATTATTTCAAAAAAATTCAAAATGATCGGTATCTCAAAATGATTAGTGCACTTCAAAATGTGCTTTTCAGGTGCTTCTACGAAAAATATAAATTAAGTCATAATTTCTGTTATCTCACCTTGTCTGATCTTTGATTACATTTCTCTTCCTTCGCTTGGTTTCACTTGCCATGGGTGTTTATTCCATCCAGTCAGATGCACTTTGTTATTTTTATCGAGTCTGACCCACTGTTTTTTGTCACAGTGTTGATGCAATGGATCCAAGTGCCAAATACAACATGAAGCACAGCAGGCGAGGTGTTGCCCTGATCTTCAACCATGAGCGCTTTTACTGGTATCTGGGATTGCCCAACAGAGGAGGCACAAACGCGGACAGATTTAATCTGGAAAGAAGGTATTTCATCAGATATTTTACAGTTCTTCTCATTTGGTGATCCATTGTGGTTTAATGTTTTATGTGTCGTTCCTAACTGTCACTGTATGTCATTTGAGGAAGGACATTCTTGCTATTGAGGGAGTGCAGCGTAGGTTTACAAGGTTAATTCCCGGGATGGCGGGACTGTCATATGCTGAGAGAATGGAGCGGCTGGGCTTGTACACTCGGGTTTTGAAGGATGAGAGGGTATTTCATTGAATGATATTAGATTATTAAGGGTTTGGACACGCTGGAGGCAGGAAACATGTTCCCGGTGTTGGGGGAGTCCAGAACCAGGGGACACAGTTTAAGAATAAGGGGTAAGCCATTTAGAATGGAGGCGAGGAAACACTTTTTCTCACAGAGAGTGGTGAGTGTGTGGAATTCTCCGCATCAGAGGGCGGTGGAGGCAGGTTCTCTGGATACTTTCAAGAGAGAGCTAGGTAGGGCTCTTAAAGATAGTGGAGTCAGGGGATATGGGGAGAAGGCAGGAACGGGGTACTGATTGGGGATGATCAGCCATTGAATGGTGATGCTGGCTCGAAGGGTCGAATGGCCTACTCCTGCACCTATTGTCTATTGTCTATTATCGTGTTGTCACTTGTGTGCGGAGCACCAAGGCAAATTCCTTGTATGTGAATAAACTTATTCAATCATTTATACTTGTTCAGCACAACAGTGAACTTTCATGTGCACTGTTTAAATATGTTATTGTTGCTTATTGTTCCTCATTGAAACCTACTGAATAGTGAAAGCCATGGATAGAGTGGATGTGGAGAGGATGTTTCCACTAGTGGGAGCATCCAAGACCAGAGGTTATAGCCTCAGAATTAAAAGATGCTCCTTTAGGAAGGAGATGAGGAAGAATTTTTTTAGTCAGAGGGTGATGAATCTGTGGATTATTTGCCACAAAAGGCTGTGGAGGCCAAGTCAATGGATATTTTTGAGGTAGAGATAGATAGATTCTGGATTAGGACCGGTGTCAAGGTTTATGGGAAGAAGATAGGAGAGTGGGGTTAGGAGGAAGAGATAGATCAGCCATGATTGAATGAGACTAGACTTGATGGGCCGAATAGCCAAATTCTGCTCCTATCACTTGTGACCTTATGAAGAACCCACACCGCCCAGGATACGCTCTCATTTCACTCCAACCATCTGGAAGAAGGTGTAGAAAATTGTAACGTCCAGGTTCGGGAACAGATTCTTCCCAACAACCATCAGGTTAGACACTGTGAGACACTGACACTACAAACAGCCTGAGTTGTGCAAGGGTCTTTGGGCTCTGCTTGGCTTTACAGTATGTGTGTGTGTGTGTGTATATATATATATATATATATATATATATATATATATATATACTTTACAGTATGTGTGTATTTATATATATATATATACACATTTATTAAACTTTTTTCTGTTTGAATACTGTGATTTATGAAAATAACCAAAATGAGCACACTGATGCCCTTGCTGTGGAGAAATTTCTATTTTTTAAATCGCCAGATCGAAGTAATTTTTAAACACACTATATGTTCATTATTTTTATTGTTTGACTGGGTAGAAATATACAGTTTAGTAAGTGATTGGCACCAATTGCAGGGTAATGTCATTGAATATAATCCTTCTGTAAGAGTGGTAAGTTCTTGGTTTGATCTAACTAGTTTTCGTACAATTGCCAATGTTTAATTGTACCATAGCATCATAGAGTGATACAGTGTGCAAACAGGCCCTTCAGCCCAACTTGCCCACATGTCCCAGCCACACTAGCCCCACCTACCCGCGTTTGGTTCATGTCCAAACCTGTCCTATCCATGTACCTGTCTAACTGTTTCTTAAATGTTGGGATAGTCCCAGCCTCAACTACCTCCTCTGGCAGCTTGTCCAATACACCCACCACCCTTTGTGTGAAAAAGTTACCCCTCAGATTCCTATTAAATCTTTTTCACTTCACCTTAAACCAATATCCTCAGGTCCTCGATTCACCTACTCTGGACAAGAGACTCTGTGTATCTGCCCGATCTATTCCTCAGATGATTATATTGTACATCCTCGTCAGGGATTAGTATAGGTAATAACCATCCTTACAGCATGTTTGTTCTTGACTGGGGATTGTTTACAACAAGGAAGATCCTATGGGGATGACTTTCTTAAAACGAAACTACATGAAGGCCACTATGAGAGACTCAGCATATACTTTATGTATTTTAATAGGTTACAAGATCTCGGTTTCGATGTGTCTGCGTACGACAACCTCAAAACAATAGAAGTGTTGGAGACCATTCACAAAGGTAACACTTGAGCTTTAGTCACATTTGAACGGGCCATTGTATAAGGCTCTGCTAAGACCACATCTGGAGTATTGTGTACAGTTTTGGTCTCCTAATTTGAGGAAGGACTGTCATATGAGGAAAGATTGAAAAGACTAGGCTTGTATTCACTGTAGTTTATAAGGATGATGGGGTATCTTGCAGAAACATATAAAATTATAAAAGGACTGGACAAGCTAGATGCAGGAAAAATGTTCCCAATGTTGGACGAGTCCAGAACCAGGGGCCACAGTCTTAGAATAAAGGGGAGGCCATTTAAGACTGAGGCGAGGAAAAACTTTTTCACCCAGAGAGTTGTGAATTTGTAGTATTCCCTGCCACAGAGGGCAGTGGAGGCCAAATCACTGGATGGATATAAGAGAGAGTTAGATAGAGCTCTAGGGGGCTAGTGGAATCAAGGGATATGGGGAGAAGGCAGGCACGGGTTATTGATTGGGGACGATCAGCCATGATCACAATGAATGGCGGTGTTGGCACGAAGGGCCGAATGGCCTCCTCCTGCACCTATTTTCTATGTTTCTATAACACGGCTTTCAGCATTTTACAAGTGTAAGGATTTATAGACATCCCAAGGATTTATAGACATTACAATTGCAGAAACTTTCCTTAATCCCAGATTGAGTGTTTAATTAATTAAGCATAATGACCTGGGCCTGCGGTGATACAATGAAGAAATATTTATAAAAGGAGATTTAATCATTATATTGAATATTGGAATTGACAGTTGCGAGTATTTGTCTCGTCATAAAACATAGGGTTGGAGTCCATTTCGTAGAACCTGTGGTGTCGGGGACAAAGCCAGGTTTGGCAGGGATCGCACCGACACTCACAGTAGGGTGAACTCGCGTGATATGTTTCATTTACAGAGACGGGAAAGTCCATGACCACATGGGGGCGCTGTCCCTCGTCATCCAGGAGCTGGCCATCTTGTGTTGTTCCCAGCCGTTCATCCTTGCCTTGAGAGCTCATCCTGGCGGCTCAGCTTTGGGCTTGAAGAGGTGGTGCTGGCAGTCTCTGGGTTATCCTGGCAGCTCAGTCTTTGCCTCTGTGTGTGGGCACAGTCCCTCGTTGTCCATGGGCAGGAAGAGACACTGGCATCTCAGGCTTGTCCCGGATATTCAGTCTTAGCCTCAGCCTTGACCACACAAATGATGCCGATGTTCTCAGCTTTGTCCCAGTGGCTCAGTCTTCCTCAAAGCTGCGATGGGAAAATACAGCAAGCAGGGAAGCTTCCCATTATCTCTCCCCTCCTTTTTCCCCTCTGGCTAAAATGCCTGGGTTTGATGTGTAGGAAGAAACTGCAGATGCTGGTTTAAACCGTAGATAGATACAAAATGCTGGAGTCACTCAGCGGGACAGGCAGCATCTCTGGAGAGAAGGAATGGTTGATGTTTTGGGTTGAGACCCTTCTTCAGACTGCGAGTCAGGGGAAAGGGAAACGAGAGATAGACTGATGTGGAGAGATAAAGAACAATGAATGAAAGATATGCAAAAAAAGTAACGATGATAAAGGAAACGGGCCATTGTTAGCTGTTTGCTAGGTGAGAATGAGAAGCTGGTGCGACTTGGGTGGGGGAGGGATGGGGAGAGAGGGAATGCAAGGGTTACTTGAAGTTAGAGAAATCAAAATTCATACCGCTGGGCTGTAAGCTGCCCAAGCGAAATATGAGGTGCTCCAATTCCTCTAATTTGTGTTTAGCCTCACTCTGACATTGGAGCAGATCTGGGAAAGAAAGGTCAGTGTGGGAATGGGAAGGGGAATTAAAGTGTTTGGCAGGAAGGTCCAGGCGGACTGAGCAAAGGTGTTCAGCGAAACGATCACCTAGTCTACGTTTGGTCTCGCCAATGTACAAAAGTCCATGGAGTCCACAGGTCAACGGAGGATGCGATCTCACTGGCTCTCCACTCCGCACTGGACCACTTGGACAATAAAAACACTTACTCTGGCTGTTGTTCATAGACTACAGCTCGGCATTTAATACCATCATCCCCTCCAAGCTGGTTACCTCCCCCTCTACATCGGGGACCTGGGGTGGAGGGTACTGCACCGAGGAGTCCTTTGTAATCTGTTTCTCTCGCGATTCACGGACTCGCCAGCCGCCTGCCACTGTTGCGGGCTGGAAGAATCTGTGTTCCATGTGTATATGGAGTGTGTGAGGTTGCAGCCCCTGTTCCAATATCTAAAGGGGCTGCTCCTTGCCTTCTGGCTGCACTTCACACCCACCATCCTCATCTTTGGATACCCTGTGCGTAGGGGAGAGGGTAGGGGGCCAAGGATGTCCTGGTTTGGTTGCTCCTGGGCCTGGCCAAGCTGGCCATCCACGAGTCACAGCGGCTGCCTGCCCCTTTTCCGGGGTTACGTCCGCACCCGGGTGGTGTTAGAGAGGGACTACGCGCTTTCCAAGGGCATGCTGGGGGATTTCTGGGACCGCTGAGCATCGTGGGGGGGTGGAATGCATCCTTGACAAGGAGTGTAACATAGTTGTATAATAGTTTATCGCTTGTCGTGTATTATGGTGGTGGGTTCTGTTTTGTTTTTTACTGTACTATATATATTATTTTAGTATTTGAATAAATTAATAGAATTTTTCAAAAAGCTGGTCATCAAGCTCACGGAACTGGGTCTCTGCGGATCCCTCTGCAATTGGATCCTCGACTTCCTCATCTATAGACCACAGTCTGTTCGAATTGGCAGAAATACTTCTTCCTCATTAACAATCAGCACGGGAGCACCTCAAGGCTGTGTGCTCAGCCCCCTGCTCTACTCACTCTATACTCATGACTGTGTAGCCGGACACAGTGCGAACTCCATCCTCAAGTTCGCCGACGAAACCACCGTTGTCGGACGAATTACAGATGGTGATGAGTCAGAGTATCACTATGTTTACTTATTCTGTTGTGCTGCTGCAAGAATTTCATTGTTCTATCTGGGACATGACAATATGATACTCTTGAAGGATCATCTTGAAGGAGTAGGCTGACAGGATTCAGGTGTCCATTCCAATGTCAGCTAATCGGTTGTAACTGTTACGAATGATGCTCTCTCCTGAGCTGTCTGGCAGTGATAGAGGTCAGAGCAGCATCTAAGGGTGAACATAGGACTGCATTTAAAAGATACTTAGCATATTTCGCTTGGGTAGTTTACACCCCAGTGGTATGAGCATTGACTTCCCTTGCTTTCTCCTTCGTTCCCCTCCCCCTTCCCAGTTCTCCTACTAGTCCTACTGTCTCCGCCTACTTTCTATTTTGACTTTCTACTTTCTACTGTCCTGCTGATTACTCCAAAATTACTCCAGCATTTTGTGTCTATCTTTGGACAAGACTTGATTGCCGTGAATGGGAGATTTTCTGAAATGGTCCACTGATTTGTGATGTTTACCAACCGACATTTACTCGAGGAGTAATTTGCAGAGAGTAGATTGAGATGACATTTAGGCAGAACATGCATAGATATTAATGGAGATGTTGAGGCTTGATAGAAGCACCCACCCCAGTGAAATTTTGAAAGTTGGATAATATCTTTAGGGGTTGGAAAGTTGGGGAGAATCTAGGCCTTGTAACAACTGCATGCATCAATAACATTTTAGGTAGACAGAAAATGCTGGAGAAACTCAGCGGGTGAGGCAGCATCTATGGAGAAAAGGAATAGGCAACGTTTCGGGTCGAGACCCTTCTTCAGACTGATGTCGGGGGGGCGGGGAAAAAAGAAAGGAAGAGGTGGAGACTGTAGGCTTTGTGGGAGAACTGGGAAGGGGGAGGGGAAGGAGGGAGAAAGCAAGGGTTATCTAAAATTAGGGAAGTCAATGTTCGTACCGCTGGGGTGTAAACTACCGTGTAAACTACCCATTTACCCATCTACCCATCATCCTCCATCCATGCCCGGTCCCACGTCTCACTCCCCCCCCCCCTCCCCCGCTCCTCTGTGACCTGGCTATCTCCACCCTCACTTCTGATGCGGGGTCTTGACCCAACAAAATCAACCATTCCTTTGCATCCATACATGCTGCACAACCCTCTGAGTTCCTTCAGCAGATTACTTTTAATCCTGAACAGATCACGTTGATCCATGTATGAGTGGGTTGGGTAAAATCCCATTTCAAAAGGTATAGTAAAGACGTGGGTTGTTTATGACTAATGGCCTTGAGCTTTGCTGCTTATTTTAAATCAGATTTTCTTTTTTCCCTTCACAGTGGCCAGTTCAGATCATTCTGATGCCGATTGCTTCTTATGCATCTTTCTCAGTCACGGGGAGAACAATCATATCTATGCTTACGATGGAAAGATAAACCTGCAAGAATTAATTGCCCGCTTTAGAGGAGACAAGTGTTCTTCTCTCGTGGGGAAACCTAAAATATTCATAATTCAGGTAGTGAATCTACGGATTTTGTAAAAGTGTAAAGGGCCTGTCCCACCTTGCGAGTTTTCCCAAGACCTCTCCCGAGTTTAAAAAAAAATCAAGCTCGTGGTAAGTACGTAGCGGGTACGTTGGAGCTCGGGACGTCTCTTAGCGGCTCGTAACGCTAACGGCAGGTACTTGGGAAAATGCGGTAAGCTCGTGAAGTTTTTTTCTACATGTTGAAAAATGTCCACGAGAGCCCCGATTACCGACGAGCGGATATTACCGTAATTCTCCGAGTTCGAATCAGGGGAAACTCGGGAGAACTCTTGAATTACCTCGTACAGTGGGACAGGCCCTTTAATATTTGAAGCTTCCGGTTTTTCTTAAGGTATTATTGATTGTATTTTTGAAGTATTAGTGCTGTGTTTGTGAAGCTGAATTGATATTAGTTAAATGAGAGAATTTGGAGTACTATGTCTATCAAGTTCTTCTTGAGAAGTATTTCATCTTCATTGTGTACAAATCTCTACACAAACATAAAATTATCATTTATATAACACCGCTCTCTAAGGGTTATAATCAGTAAAACAGCAATCATGTAAAATTTGAACAATAAAAGTCAATGTAACCACTCATCAATCAGCAGATTTTAAAAATATTTGGGTTATAAATATTTTATGCTAAATAATTCATAATTGATATAGACAGTAATGTGGAGAGATGAACTATGAAAGATATGCAAAAAAGTAGCGATGATAAATGAAACGGGCCATTGTTAGCTGTTTGTGGGGTGAAAATGAGAAGCTGGTGTAACTTGGGTGGGGGAGGGATAGAGAGCGAGGGAATGCCGGGCTACCTGGTGAGAGAAATCAATATTCATACCACTAAAGCTGTAAGCTGCCCAAGCGAAATATGAGATGCTGTTCCTCCAATTTGCGTTAAGCCTCACTCTGGCAATGGAGGAGACCGAGGACAGAAAGGTCTGTGTAGGAATGGGAAGGAGAATTAAAGTGTCCGGCAACCAGGAGATCCTGTTGATTCACTCGGGCTGAGCGAAGGTGTTCCGCGAAACGATCGTCCAATCTGTGTTTGGTTTCGCCGATGTATAAGAGTCCACATCTAGAACAACGGATACAGCAGATGAGGTTGGAGGAGGTGCAAGTGAACCTCTGCCTAACCTGAAAGGACCGTCGGGGTCCCTGGACAGTCGAGGGAGGAGGTATAGGGACAGGTGCAGTTGCAGGGGAAAGTACCTGGGGAGAGGGTGGTTTGGGTGGGAAAGGATGAGTTAGCCAGGGAGTTGCGGAGGGAACGGTCTCTGGGGAAGGCAGAAAGGGGTGGAGATGGGAAAATGTGGTTAGTGGTGGGATCCCGTTAGGAGGTGGCGGAAACTTTGGAGGGTTATATGTTGTATACGACGGCTGATGGGGTGGAAGGTCAGCACTAGATACATAGAAAATAGATGCAGGATTAGGCCATTCAGCCCTTCAAGCCAGCACCACCATTCAGCTTGATCACGGCTGATCATCCACAATCAGTACTCCTTTCCTGCCTTCAACCCATGTCCCTTGATTCCAGTAGCCCTAAGAGCTCTAACTCTCTTTTGAATGAGGACATCTCAGATGTCCTGGTTTGGAACACCTCATCTTGGGTGCAGATGCAGCGTAGACGGAGGAATTGGGAGAATCGCCAAATGGGACAGGCCCTTTAGTAGAGGGAAATTGGATGGTTCTTGAAGAGTTCTTGATTAAACAGCAGAGTACATTCAATTCTCAGTTCTAGGGTGGAAATAACTTTTCAGGAGGTGGTACAGTCAAGAAAGTAATCCCCAGTATTTGGGAATGAGTTATGATAAGAGACTGATAAGATTTTGTGTGAAGGAACTGCAAATGCTGAAGATAGATGCTGGAGTAACTCTGTGGGACAGGCAGCATCTCTGGAGAGAAGGAATGGGTGACGTCTCTAGATTGAAAATCATGTGTGGTGTGCAATTTTCCAAGAGTGGAAAGTGTTCCTTTATAGAGAAGGAATGGGTGACGTTTCGGGTCAGGAGGAAGGACAATCTTGCTATTGAGGGAGTGCAGCGTAGGTTCACAAGGTTAATTCCCGGGATGGCAGGACTGTCATATGATGAAAGAATGGAATGACAGGAAACATTCACAGGAATTTAGAAGGATGAGAGTGGATCTTATAGAAACATATAAAATTATTAAGGGTTTGGACATGCTAGATGCAGGAAACATGCTCCTGATGTTGGGGGAGTCCAGAACCAGGGGCCACACTTTGGGAATAAGTGATAGGCCATCTAGAACTGTGATGAGGAAAACCTTTTCACCCAGAGAGTTGTGAATTTGTGGAATTCTCTGCCTCACCCATTCCTTCTCTCCCGAGATGCTGCCTGTCCGACTGAGTTGCTCCAGCATTTTGTGTCTATCTTCAGTTTGAACCAGCATTTGCAGTTCCTTCCTACACAAGTGTATTTATACATCGATACAGCTCATTTAATAAAAGATTAAACACAATGCAAGGACTAATGTCACTGAGTAAAAAAATGGATCAGATCTGTGAATAAAGTAAGTTGTGCTAAAAAGCCTAATGGGCCTGTCCCACTTACATAACTTTTTCGGCGACTTCTGGCACCCGTCATAGGTCATTAGAGGTCACCGAAAATGTTGAAAATCCAGCGGCGACCAGAACAGGGTACGACTCTTTGGGCGACTACTCACGATCATACAGGCTTCACCCCGCGCTTGTATGGTCGTGAGTAGTCTCCTAGTCACCCATCGAGTCGTAGCGTCTTTCTGGTCGCCGCTGAATTTCAACATGTTGAACATTTTTGGCGACCTGGAACGACCTATGACGGGTGCCGGCTTTCGCTGAAAAGGTCACGTAAGTGGGACAGGCCAATCATTTTTTTTAAGTGCATGACTGGATATTTTTAAAATATCTTTATTGAGAATTACTCTTTTCGTTTAAGCCAGGATTAATTATCATGCTTTTGTTCATGATTTTTTTTAGGCATGTCGAGGAGATAAACATGACGATCCAGTGATGCCCAGAGATGAGGTTGATTCAAAGATGAGTGAAGATTCAGCAGTGAACGAGGTGGTTGTTGATGCAGCAACTGTACCCACACTACCAGCTGGAGCTGATTTTGTAATGTGCTATTCAGTAGCTGAAGGTAACAAAATGCAGCAGATTTATTTTGCATGGGGCGGCACGGTGGCGCAGCGGTAGAGTTGCTGCCTTACAGCGCTTGCAGCGCCGGAGACCAGGTTTTGATCCCGACTACGGGTGCTGCCTGTACAGGGTTTGTACGTTCTCCCCGTGACCTAAGAAACATACAAAATAGGTACAGGAGGAGGCCATTCGGCCCTATGAGCCAGCACCACCATTCATTGTGATCATGGCTGATTGTCCCTATTCAATAACCCGTGCCTGCCTTCTCCCCATATCCCTTGATTCCACTAGCCCCTAGAGCTCTATCTAACTCTCTCTTAAACCCATCCAGTGATTTGGCCTCCACTGCCCTCTGTGGCAGGGAATTCCACAAATTCACAACTCTCTGGGTGAAAATGTTTTTTCTCACCTCAGTCTTAAATGGCCGCCCCTTTATTCTAACTGTGGCCTCCGTGGGTTTTCTCCGCGATCTTCAATTTCCTTCCACACTCCGATTGTAGATTAATTAGCTTGGTATAAATGTAAAATTGTCCCTGGTGTGCGTAGGAAAGTGTTCGAGTGCGGCGATCGTTGGTCGGCGAGGACTTGGTGGGCCAAAGGGCCTGTTTCCGCGCTGTATCTACGATATGATATGATAGAACTTTATATATCCCACGAGAGAATTTGATCAAAAATTCTCTAAACTAAACTTATTTTATTTTGTTTCATTTGTCCATCCTGTGCTATTTGTAACTTTTCAGACCACAAGATGAACACATAATGGCAGTATCTCACCAAAAACATGTCAGAAGTGATAGGAGCTGAATTAGGCCATCAAGTCTACTCCACCATTCAATCATGGTTGATCTATCTCTCCCTCTAAACCACATTCTCCTGCCTTCTCCCCATTACCCCTGACACCAAAACTAAATCTAAGTACATGAAGATCGCATTACTGTCTTTTTTACCCTTTCCTCTCCCGAACAGAAACAAAAGGGCTCATTGGGGGAAGATCCCAGTTCTAGATTTGCATGAATGTCAAGGAACATGAATGTCAAGAATAAAAAGGGAACAGCATAGATTCCAAGAGTTCAACATTATAGAAAGCCTGGTGGAGAAGGTGCAAGGTTGAAAATGTAAAAATAAATTGGGAAATTAAAGAGATAACAGAAGTAAAACAAACAAAAATTGTAAACACAAAGGGATCGAGGATTTAATATGAAAGAGTGGGGAATGAATATTGTGCCTTTGCAAAGGAGAGTAATGATTGAGATTGTAGGAGAACGTAAAGTATTGGAAATTAAATTGCCAGCTCCAAAACATAGAGCAGTACAGAATTCAAGACCAACATGTTCCTGTGAGGAAGAAAGACAAAAGATGGCACGGTTTGTGAAGAGTCAAAGTGCTGGAGTAACTCTGCAGGTCAGGCAGCATCTCTGGATGGAATGGAGAAGTCTGAAGAAGTGTCCTGACCCAAACATCACTATAGTTCCATCTGTGGTTTCTTCTGTCCACTCCTTGAATATTGTATGCTGCAGGAACTATCTAATATTGTATGCTGCAGCGATTCTTCCCCACCCCCACTGTTTAAAATATGACTTTTTACTCCATGAAACATAGTTGATTTTAATGATGTGCACTTGGTTACACATCCAACTGAAAATTGTGCATCAATTCTTGGAAAAGAATAGATCGTGCATTTTGATAGTATAGTCCTAATTGTTTAGTTTAGAGATACAGCGCGGAATCAGGCCCGTCGGCACATCGAGTCTGCACCGATCAGCGATCCCCGCACACTAACACAATCCTACACTCGGGACAATTTTTACATATATACCAGGCCAATTAACCTACAAACCTGTACATCTTTGGCGTGTGGGAAGAAACCGAAGATCTCTGAGAAATCTCACGCAGTCACGGGGAGAACATACAAACTCCATACAGACAGCACCCGCAGTCAGGATCGAATCTGGGTCTCTGGCGCTGCAAGGCTGCAACTCTACCGCTGCGCCACCGTGCCACCCTTTACGTGTATCCATAAATTAAACCCACGATCTGGCCATTGCCTCAGAATAAAAGTGTAGTCAGTGTGACAGAAACAAATGATTAAAAAACAATTACCTATGGAATGCGAACACTGTGGGCAAACTGGCATTGATTGCCTATTCCCCACATGCCCTCTACTGGAGTGGTAAAGCCTCTGCCTTGAATTACTTCATTGACTGTAGACTGAGACCAAGGCAGCATTTGAAATGCTCTTGCGTTTTGGTCCTGTGAAGACTCCTGACCATCACAACGGTGAACCCTATTCCCCAACTACACTTCAGGAGTTGGACATCCTGCATATTTTACAACCTTTCACTTTAGAGCTGCTAGGTAATAATGGGCTCGTGGGTTTGGTTTATCTATCATAGTGTAGCAACGACACAAATACCTCAAGAGAAGTGTTTACGAGCAATCTGTTGTAATTTAGTTCGTACTTGTCAACTCTTCAAATTTTTTTTTAAAAAGAAAAGGAAATTGTTAGAATTTGCTGCTAAAGCTACCATTTTCGTTTAAACCTCTGTACATTTGTATATAATTTGTTTCTTTTAAATTAAATCTTTGTGGTCTCAATTTTGGGAATATTTTCTACTTTAGGCTTCTACTCCCATCGTGAAACTATAAATGGCTCTTGGTACGTTCAGGATCTCTGCAAAATACTCGAGAGCTATGGCTCACAGCTCGAATTCACGGAGCTCCTGACGCTGGTGAATAGGAAGGTCTCATGGCGAAGTGTGCATAACTGTGCTGATCGTACTGCAATAGGGAAGAAACAAATCCCCTGCTTTGCCTCGATGCTGACAAAGAAACTGTATTTTGAGCCAAAGACTTCATAGTAGTTCATAACTTGCTTCCTTAGCTGTCTGGTTTATTGGGACAAAGCAGTTTCTAAAACAAAAACAGATTGAATCGTTATTAAACACAGATTTTAAATGTGTGCTTTTGTAGAACTATTTTTTTTTAAATTAAAGGACTATTGGAAGTTCAACTGTAAACATTGAGCAGTGAGCAGCAAAACTAGCATTTGTCAACTTGTATTTGGTACATTTTGGCCATAATGCTAAATGCTTTACTGTACAATCATAAAATATGGTTTACATAATTGGTCAACCAAAGGCTATCTTACTCTTCTGTCCAATTGTTGAGTTTATATCTGGTATTATGTGCAACTTTAAATAAAAAATCAAAATCACATGGTTCTACCCTTTTGATTAAACTTGATTAGTGTGTTGCTCAAATGGTCATATGCTCCAATTAACTTTATAAGAAGTCTTCCATACTTATGAAGGGCAATTAAATACCAGCTTTTGATATGTATAAGAAGGAACTGCAGATGCTGGAAAAATCAAAAGTCGACAAAAAAAATGCTGGCGAAACTCGGCGGGTGAGGCAGCATCTATGGAGAAAAGGAGTATTGAGGCCGTGGGGGTCGGCGGTATCGGTGAGTCAGTGAAGGTCGGTGGCAGCGGCCTTCAGTCTGAAGAAGGGTCTCGACCCAAAACATCGCCTACTTCTTTTCTCCATAGATGTTGCCTCACCCGCTGAGTTTATCCAGCATTTTTTGTCAACTTCAAGCTTTTGATATGGTCATGTAGGATCCACATCTACCTATGTTAAATAAGTTCATTTAAAAAAGGAACTAAGGGTTTTTTTTAATTAAGAAAAGGTGTTTTTCTAGTTATATTCTTTTCAGATCTGGGGCTTTTAGTACTGGTACTCATGTTATTTTCTTCCCTCCGATACTCTTGAGTGCAGCACGAATCAACTCATTTGGTCACGTATGTGACTTTACCTTGGTGTGAGTTTTGCTGGTTAGGGAACCATTCTGGTGCAGGATCTCAGGCAACCTTTCTGTCCCACATTCATTTTTCCTTACTCAGGCTCTTTGTAAACATTTGTGAGGAAGCTAAAGCCTTGAAACCAATTTCAAAGTAAGTGAACTTGGAATTAATATGAAGTGTATTGTGTATTTTTGTTTAGTTGCAAGTCAGACATATTGTGAATGTTGGTGTGTTTCACGTGTATAATCTTGAACAATTTTAAATAAACGATGGATCAATCATCTTTGATACTCAATCACAGTTGCATCTTTTAAAACAAACTACAAATCAAAAGCGGAGAGGATGTTTCCACTAGTGGGAGAGTCTAGGACCAGAGGTCAGAGCCTCAGAATAAAAAGACCATCCTTTAGAAAGGAGATGAGGATGTATTTCTTCAGTCAGAGGATGGTGAATCTGTGGAATTCATTGCCACAGACGGCTGTGGAGGCCGTTAGAGGATATTTTAAAGGCAGAGATAGATAGATTCTTGATTAGTACGGTATTCGGGGTTATGGGGAGAAGGGGGTTTAGAGGGGAAGATAGATTAGCCATGATTGAATGGCGGAGTACACTTGGTGGGCTGAATGGCTTCACTCGGGTTTATAGTTCATTGGCACAAGCCACCATTACAAATTGTAACAAAGAAACAAGCAAACCACTCAGGCCCCATTGTGCCTAATCGCTATTCATCAAGGTCGATCCCTATCGATCCCCCAAGGTCATCAATCCCTATTTTTCTGCACAATTCCCGTAATCCCTTGATTCCCTTAATGCCCAGAAATACAACCATCTCCATTTTGAATAAACAATGACTGAAGGAGAATTCCAAAGATCCCACCCTCAGTGAAGAAAATTCCCTGTTTTGAGACTGTGAATCCAGGTTCTAGACGTCAGCCAAGGAAGTGTCGAACCTGTTGAGTCTTGTTAAAAAGATGAGGTTTCAATTAGTTAACCTCTCATTCTCCAGGGAACACAGGCCTCATCTACGTAGCCTATCCTCCTGGGCAAATAGGTCATTCTTTATGAATCTTTACTTCATCTCTATGGACTCTCCTGGCCATGGTTACACAGTGTAGAAAAAGGACAATCTGCCCACCGTGTCCACACTGGCCAGTGAGCACGCATTTGTATTAATAGACTGTGGACCGAGGTGATTTTTTGTTTCATTTCGTAACCCACATCCCATATCTACCTGTATTTACAGGGCACTCACTTAACTTTTTTTCCCTGTTGCCAGCCGGGGCAGCTTTTTAGGTTGCCAAATTACAGTTTAGGTGGTCATTTAAGACGTCTTGCATGACGCGTGTGATAATGTGCTCGGACAAAGTGCGTAGTTACCAGTCGGAATTATGCTCAATGAAGCATTCACACATTATTTCTGCTTCAAATAAAGTCACAAACTAATCATATTCACCAATCAAGACATGATATATACCACAATGACATGCAGCAAAATTATAATACAGTATCTCAACTCTTTTTACACGTTGCAATTAATGCAATTTATATTATTTATTTCCACTTCCAAACAAAAATGTGGTTGTATTATTCAGTGTATGATCAACCTGTGTCAATAAATTCTGGACCATGGTAACATATATGCTTAACCATGCACATTACAGATTGATGCAAGCATCTATGAAGGACCGAAAATTATCATGACATGGCCATAGCTTGGGTGGTTATTGCTATTGGTACAGAAACACTCTCGCTTCTCACATAATTTATCCACAACAAAATATACAGGTTGCAAATTTCCAAAGGCATTTTATGATAATAGCTGTTAAAACAGACTTTACCCATCTGACAGGTTAAACATTACACTAACTGACAAGAGATGCACAAAGGACATAACTGCAGCAAATGTTCTTTTGGTAATATGTTTAAAGGTGTCAAAACGCCACATCACCGGACATTCAGATTAGATGTATGTGTTGTGAACAGCAATGAAGATACCCAGTTTGTACGCACCAGATTTAAAACAAAATTATTGATAAACGCTGTTTCCATCATTCCCACTTCAGAATTAACATTAAATTTTCAACTGAAATATCTCCTGACCAAGTTTGTGATGTATATGACCGACTGTAGAAGTAAAACCAGGATAAATCCAACCTATAGTTGTGAATAAGAGGTAGACAAAAATGCTGGAGAAACTCAGCGGGTGCAGCAGCATCTATGGAGCGAAGGAAATAGGCAACGTTTCGGGCCGAAACCCTTCTTCAGACTCTCTTGTGAATGTTGTTCATTAAATAACTACAGTACTGATACTCCATATTAAGAGGATTGATTTGCCATTAAAATGAATTCTGTAATAACGTGTCAACGGTAGCAGTGACAATCGAACACTGCGGTTTTAATGTTTCACGTGTTCACAATTTAATTAATCCATCTTTATGGATTAAAAACAAATAATAACATTGGGAATATAAACACATTTGATTGCATTCCATTATCAAACATAGTCAATGTTCGCTCTGAAGACATTTACAGCACAATAGGGTGAATCAGTGCGGGATGGATAGATGTGAGTTGGTTGGAGTAGGTTAAATTGTGAGGGGAGAGCGCAGGGGATGTCAGTGGGGTTGAATGGGGGGATCCGTACGGGATGATCTGTGCAGGATCGATGGGGAGTTCAGTACAGGATGGATGGGGGGAGGGGGGGAGGATCAGTACAGGATGAATGGGGGGTTCAGTACAGGATGAATGGGGGGATCAGCACAGGATAAATGGGGATAGACAGAAATGCTGGAGAAACTCAGCGGGTGAGGCAGCATCTATGGAGTGAAGGAAATAGGCAATGTTTCGGGTCGAGACCCTTCAGACTGATCCCCCCATTCTTCTTGAAAGCGGTTATCGCCATTGGCAGAGTGGCAAGCAGCGGCCGCTATCAGCGCGGGCGGGGTGCAGGAGGAGGAGGAGGAGGTGAAGACAAGGCAAGGCAAGTTTATTTGTATAGCACCTTTCAACAACAAGGTAATTCAAAGTGCTTTACATAAAACATTAAAAACATTGGAAAGAAAAACATATAAAATGACATTTAGATGTAAAACGATTATTAGATTATTCAGATAAAATAATTACAAAATTAAAAGCAATCAAATAAAATATTTAAAATAGAATAAAACCAGGAATAGAAGTTACAGTGCAGTATAGGTAATTAATAAATTGTATTGTTTACTGAAAGGCAGCGGCAAACAGAAAAGTCTTCAGTCTAGATTTAAAAGAGCTGAGAGTTGCAGCAGACCTGCAGTTTTCTGGGAGTTTGTTCCAGATATGTGGTGCATAAAAACTAAATGCTGCCTCTCCATGTTTAGTTCTGACTCTGGGGACACGGAGCAGACCTGTCCCAGACGATCTGAGAGGTCTGGGTGGTTCATAGCTAAGCAGAAGATCAGAAATGTATTTTGGCCCTAAACCATTCAGTGCTTTGTAAACCAACAGTAGTATTTTGAAATCAATTCTTTGACAGACAGGAAGCCAGTGTAAAGACCTCAGAACTGGAGTAATGTGATCTATTTTTTTGGTCTTAGTGAGGACTCGAGCAGCAGCATTCTGAATTAACTGCAGCTGTCTGATCGACTTTTTAGGGAGACCTGTAAAGACACTGTTACAGTAGTCGAGCCTGCTGAAGATAAATGCATGCATGTCGCGGCCACTGCTGCTGCATTGAATATAAAGCAGGACAGTAAAAGCTTCTTTAGGTATGTGAAGAGGAAAAAAATAGTTAAGATCAAAGTTGGACCCTTGAAGACCGAAAAAGGTGAATTTATTATGGGGAACAAGGAAATGGCAAATGAGTTGAACAGGTACTTTGGATCTGTCTTCACAAACAATCTTCCTGATATAGTAGTGGCCAGGGGATCTGGGGTGACAGAGGAACTGAAGGAAATCCACATTAGGCAGGAAATGGTGTTGGATAGACTGATGGGACTGAAGGCTGATAAATCCCCAGGGCCTGATGGTCTGCATCTCAGGGAAGTGGCTCTAGAAATCGTGGATGCAGTGGTGATAATTTTCCAATGTTCTATAGACTCAGGATCAGTTCCTGTGGATTGGAGGGTAGCTAATGTTATCCCACTTTTTAAGAAAGGCGGGAGAGAGAAAACGGGGAATTATAGACCAGTTAGCCTGACATCGGTGGTGGGGAAGGTGCTGGAGTCGATTATAAAAGATGAGATAGCCGCACATTTGGATAGCAGTAACAGGATCGGTCCAAGTCAGCATGGATTGGTGAAATCATGCTTGACTAATCTTCTGGAATTTTTTGAAGATGTAACTCGGAAAATGGACAAGGGAGAGCCAGTGGATGTAGTGTACCTGAACTTTCAGAAAGCATTTGATAAGGTCCCTCTTAAGAGATTAGTGGGCAAAATTAGGGCACATGGTATTGGGGGTAGAGTGCTGACATGGATAGAGAAGTGGTTGGCAGACAGGAAACAAAGAGTAGGGATTAACGGGTCCCTTACAGAATGGCAGGCAGTGACTAGTGGGGTACCGCAAGGCTCGGTGCTAGGACCGCAGCTATTTACAATATACATCAATGATTTGGATGAAGGGATTCAAAGTAACATTAGCAAATTTGCAGATGATACGAAGCTGGGTGGCAGTGTGAACTGTGAGGAGGATGCTATGAGAATGCAGGGTGACTTGGACAGGTAGGGGGAGTGGGCAGATGCATGGCAGATGAAGTTTAATGCGGATAAATGTGAGGTTATCCACTTTGGTAGCAAAACCAGGAAGGCAGATTACTATCTAAATGGCGTCGTTGGGATAAGGGGAGTACAACGGTATCTGGGGGTCCTTGCACATCAGTCTATGAAAGTAAGCAAAGTGTTCAAGAAGGAACTGCAGATGCTGGAAGATCGAAGGTACACAAAAGGCTGGAGAAACTCAGCGGGTACAGCAGCATCTATGGAGCGAAGGAAATAGGCAACGTTTCGGGCCGAAACCCTTCATTCTCAATTCCACTCTCCAGGCCCTCACCCCCTCATCTTCACCATGGATGTCCAGTCACTCTACACCTCCATCCCCCACCACGATGGCCTCAAAGCCCTCCGGTTCTTCCTCGACCAGAGGAGCAATCTATACCCAGCCACTGACACCCTCCTCCGCCTAGCGGAGTTGGTCCTCACCCTCAACAACTTTACGTTTGACTCCTCCCATTTCCTCCAAACACAAGGCGTAGCTATGGGCACACGCATGGGCCCCAGCTATGCCTGCTTCTTTGTCGGGTACGTTGATCAATCCTTGTTCGAGGCGTACCAGGGCCCCATCCCCGACCTCTACCTCCGTTACATTGACGACTGCTTTGGGGCCACCTCCTGCACCCACACACAACTGACTGACTTCATCCACTTCACCACCAACTTCCATCCGGCACTCCAATACACCTGGACCATTTCCGACACTTCCCTACCATTCCTTGACCTCACCATCTCCATCGCAGGGGACAGACTTCTGACCGACATACACTACAAACCAACTGACTCACATGGCTATCTGGACTACACGTCTTCCCACCCTGCCCCCTGTAATGACTCCATCCCCTACTCCCAATTCCTCCGCCTACGCCGCATCTGCTCCCAGGATGAGACGTTCCACACCAGGGCATCGGAAATGTCCTCGTTCTTCAGGGAACAGGGATTCCCCTCCGCCACCATAGATGAGGCTCGCACCAGGGTCTCATCCATACCCCGCAACACTGCTCTCTCTCCCCATCCCCGCACTCGCAACAAGGGCAGAGTCCCCCTAGTCCTCACCTTTCACCCCACCAGCCGGCAAATACAACACATAATCCTCCGCCACCTCCAACGTGACCCCACCACTCGCCACATCTTCCCATCCCCCCCTATGTCTGCCTTCCGCAAAGACCGCTCCCTCCGCAACTCCCTTGTCAATTCTTCCCTTCCCTCCCGTACCACCCCCTCCCCGGGCACTTTCCGTTGCAACCGCAAGAAATGCAACACCTGTCCCTTCACCTCCCCCCTCGACTCCATTCAAGGACCCAAGCAGTCGTTCCAGGTGCGACAAAGGTTCACCTGCATCTCCTCCAACCTCATCTACTGCATCCGCTGCTCTAGATGTCAGCTGATTTACATCGGGGAGACCAAGCGGAGGTTGGGCGATCGTTTCGCCGAACACCTCCGCTCAGTCCGCAATAACCTACCTGAACTCCCGGTGGCTCAGCAATTCAACTCCCCCTCCAATTCCCAATCAGACCTCTCTGTCCTGGGTCTCCTCCATTGCCAGAGTGATCAACACCGGAAATTGGAGGAACAGCATCTCATATTCCGCCTGGGGAGTCTGCATCCTGGGGGCATGAACATTGAATTCTCCCAGTTTTGCTAGCCCTTGCTGTCTCCTCCCCTTCCTTAACCCTCGAGCTGTCTCCCCCCGCCCTCGGGCTCCTCCTCCTCCCCTTTTCCTTCCTTCTTCCCACCTCAGTCTGAAGAAGGGTTTCGGCCCGAAACGTTGCCTATTTCCTTCGCTCCATAGATGCTGCTGTACCCGCTGAGTTTATCCAGCCTTTTGTGTACCTATGAAAGTAAGCATGCAGGTACAGCAGGCAGTGAAGAAAGTGAATGGCATGTTGGCCTTTATAACAAGAGGAATCGAATATAGGAACAAAGAGGTCCTTCTGCAGTTGTACAGAGCCCTAGTGAGACCACACCTGGAGTATTGTGTGCAGTTTTGGTCCCTTAATTTGAGGAAGGACATTCTTGCTATTGAGGCAGTGCAGCGTAGGTTTTCAAGGTTAATTCCCGGGATGGCGGGACTGTCTTATGCTGAGAGAATGGAGCGGCTGGGCTTGTACACTCTGGAGTTTAGAAGGATGAGAGAGATCATCAGTGTGCGGAGCTCCGTCTGGCGTGGTCTGTTGGCTTGGAAGCCGCAGGCTCCGGTGGGAAGGTGGCCGTTCCTGGCACCCCAAGCTGCTGGGGGTTCTCCCGACGCCGGAGTACCATCACCCGGCGAGAACATCGGGCGCCGTGGCGGCGACTGTGGAGGCCTCAATAGGCCCGACTATGGGTGGACAAGAGGATGGGGACTGGACTTTGTGCCTTCCCCCACAGTGGGAATCACTGTGGGGGGATGTTTTGGTGTTGAATTTCTTTATGAATACTGTGTTGTATTTTTATTAGTGTGCTGCAAGGACATCAGAATTTCCCCTGAATAAGGGGATTAATAAAGTATTTATCTATCTATCTATCTCATTGAAACATATAAGATTGTTAAGGGCTTGAACACACTAGAGGCAGGAAACATGTTCCCGATGTTGGGGAAGTCCAGAACCAGGGGCCACAGTTTAAGAATAAGGAGTAAGCCATTTAGAACAGAGACAAGGAAACACTTTTTCTCACAGAGAGTGATGAGTCTGTGGAATTCTCTGCCTCAGAGGGCGGTAGAGGCAGGTTTTCTGGATGCTTTCAAGAGAGAGCTAGATAGGGCTCTTAAAAATAGCGGAGTCAGGGAATATGGGGAGAAGGCAGGAACGGGGTACTGATTGGGGATGATCAGCCATGATCACATTGAATGGCGGTGCTGGCTCGAAGGGCCGAATGGCCTACTCCTGCACCTATTGGCTATTGTCTATAAACAAATAAAAATGCAATGTTTCTGTTTGTAAACTAGCCATTCATGACATACCCACCTATAAAATCTAAACCAAAAGATGGGGAAAATAAATGATTATATACAGTCTACTTTTGCAGTTTAGTGTGTCAAATTAAGTGTTACTGAGTTTATAAACATCCATTAACTGTTGAGTCATGAACAAGATGTTAAATTCTTTTTTTTATCAACTCAATTATTAATCATCTGCTGTGTATTTCTGGTTTATGACAATCAATAAACGTGCCAATCCCACATCAAAGAACAAAACACATTTTAGACTTACATCAACAACATATTGCTCTAGGGAGCTGGATATTGCTCTAGGGAGCTGGATATTGCTCTAAGGAGCTGGATATTGCTCTAGGGAGCTGAATATTGCTCTATGGGGAGCTGGATATAGCTCTAGGGAGCTAATATTGCTCTATGGGGAGCTGGATATTGCTCTAGGGAGCTGAATATTGCTCTATGGGGAGCTGGATTCCGTGCGGCGGTCTATTTATTTTTCTGTCTAAGGGAGATTACATAACGGGAGGGTGAGAGAGAGGGCCCGGGACGGAGCAGCCAGCCTTCCGCCCAGTAACTACCCACCAACCACCACCTCCAACGGTTCGGCTGTCTGGTCCCAGCGGCCACTAGCAGCCACCCGAGCTTTCCAATGAGTTGGTGGAGAGTTCCTTTCCACAGCGTGTGGGGAGTCTGGCCCGGGTCAGCACGGCCTGGGCTGCACAAAGTAGCAAACTTGGCTGGGCCGCCAGGGGTAAAGTTGCGGGGAGGGCAGGAGCATTGAGAAGGAGGGGGTCGGGGATCATGCCAACAACTCACTCACTCACCGCTGCCGCGGCGCGACGGGTGCGGAGCCACCGCATTGTGACCGGGAGCGGCCGCCGGGACCGAACAGCGGAACCGGCCGCCACCTCAGCGCCTTCTGCCGGCCCGCCTGCCAGCCATAGTCCTTCGGCACAAGCGCAACCAGTGGAGGTGGTGGTTGGCGGATAGCTACTGGGCGGAAGGCTGGCTGCTCCGTCCCGAGCTCGCTCTCTCTCCCTCTTTCTCTCTCTCTCTCTCTCTCCCCCCCCCTCGTTATGTGATCTCCTTGAGCCAGGAAGTAAACAGCCCGCAGCACGGAATCCAGCTCCCCATAGAGTAATATTAAGCTACCTGTTATTGAGCACAAGAGCACTGTTACTTTTTCTAATAAATTTTCTAATAATCTTAAATAATTAGTGTGCAACTTTTGGCACTGACGAGTTACAAAATTATATATTTTTAAAATCTGTGCCAAATTTCATGTAGATACCAGACATGGGCCACGAAAGTTAAATTCTAGATGCTTTTTCGATGCTCGGCCCACGGCCTATAGTCACTCCAGCATTTTGTGTCTTCCTTTGTATTAATCCTATCTTCTAATACTAGATCCATAGCCTTCTGTGCCAAGGCAGTTCAATGCTAATCTAGATATTTAAATGTCAGCAACTCAGCTTCCACCATTCCGTCAGTCGGTTCTGGTCACCCAGCTATTGGCAATATGTCATTGAGCTGGAGAGGATGCAGAAAAGATTTGCATGGATGTTACCAGGACTGGAGGATTTTTATAATAAGAAGGTTTGTTGGTTAATTGGCCTCTGTAGATTGCCCATAGAGTGTAGGAAATTGATGAGAAAGTGGTACAACATATAACTAGTGTGAACAAAATATACCCTAATCACCTTCAATCTATATCCCCTATTAGTTTTTACTCTCCAAGGAAATAGTTTTGATCTACTGTCTATAAACATAATTATATTAAACTCTCTGCTATCCAACCTCCTCTGTTCCAAGGAGCACAAACACAGCTTGTGATCTATCCACTAAAGTCTTTTGTGACTAGGAAAGAATGTTGTTCACAAACTCACCACTTGCGATTAAATAGTATTACTAGTTTAGTTTAGTTTAGTTTAGAGATACAGCGCAAACAGGCCCTTCGACCCACTGAGTCCACACCGCCCAGCGATCCACTCACATCAACACTACCCTACACACACTAGGGACAAATTACACGTATACCAAGCCAATTAACCTCAAACCTGTCAAATTATCAAATTACTGCATTAAAAACAACCAAGTATAGAAATATAATGAAAGTCATGACGCCGAATACCATATCATCTAGAACAAGACGCAGGCTCACAGCTTGTGTGATAATGGGAGAGCCTAAATATTTATTTCACAAACTAGAAAAATTAGGAAAGAGCAAGTCAGACAGTGCAAAATTATCACTTTTATTAAGTTTCTTTCTATTTCCACTAATATGAAGTTCCAGCAATGAAACCACACTCACAATTATTTTACTGCTATAATGTAATCTTTATTTCAATGCATTTCAAAGTATTAAGAAACTGATAAACTTTAATAAACATGTATCAAACATATCCTCATTACCTTCCAGTATCATGGAATAATAGCACTGGAAAGTCTTATTTGTATTTCTGATTCAGATGAGCCTTTTTTTCCCCTGAAAAATGAATCGGAAAGCTTTCTCAAACATCAAACCCCCTGCTTTCCCGGAAAGAAAAGCCGATACCCCAATCTAGAGCTTAAAATATAAAAGTAAGCATTACTTGGTCAAGAACTCTGAAAGAAAGAGATAGATGTCAAGAGATACTGAGTGACAGAGATATTATTGTTTGATTATTAACAGCAAACATATCTTCAAAACGGAAAGCAGAATGAGGAAAACAGGGCAATTAAAGGGCCTGTCACACTTGGGCGTCATTTGCGCGTCACGCAGGTGGCGCGCGAAGATTTTGTGAATCCCAAAATTCTGGGGCGAGCGCGCGACCGCACGTCAGTGCCTACGTCACCACGCACCATGCGCGCATCGTGACGCGTAAATGACGACCAAGTGGGACAGGCCCTTAATAATGGCAAGTACACAATACATGTGTGTGTTGGCTGTGACAGACAACAACAAACAGGAAACTTCCAATTTACTAAGTTAAACCAAGTTTTACAGAAACCAGAAACAGCATCAAAAAGAAAATGTCAAACTTGTCTCTTTCCAAGTGGGGACTTGTTAGTGATCAGAGAGAGGGTACTTGCCCTAATGTTACTAAGAAAATTATAAAAAGATGCCTCAGCCATTATTTTCTCTTCAAAAGGGGGATGAAAAGGATAATTTTAAACAGGAGAATTTATGATGTGCTTTCTCATCATTTCATATGGCATGTGCTGTGACCATTCTGATGGTATTTTTCTTCCATAAATAATAGTAATTAAGTGCATTCTTTGGCATTAATGTGGAAGAATGGTCTCAAGTTGTCAGCACTGTTCAAACCTGGATAAAGACAAAAATCTAAATTAAAAATGCACTTGCTTCATTATTTTTGCCTCTTACTAATGATAGATCCAAGTCAACTTTTCTTTTTAATTTCCTGCGCATTCAAACATGCAACGCATAAAGACATATTTTAAGTTCTACCTACTGTGGGTTCCCCAGTTCTTCTCAAAGTCGTGGAGTATGATATATGCAACCCCCAATTAAAGTACCGTTCTAAGGTGCTTTCCCACCGCATAACACAACAGATAGACATCCTAACCAGATGTTCATATCCCATGGGAATTGTAATCCATGAGTACAATTAAGGATTACATTGCACCACTGGTTATTCTGTATCGTAGGTTTTAATTAAAATGAATAACCAAAATCCCCCGAATCATACTTCAACTCATCAGATATTTTCTGTGATATAGTCTGTCACAAAGCTCGTGGATACGTCCATTTATTGTTGTTACATCCCTCTCAAGAAAATACTTAACCTTTTAAGACAATTAACCTCTTGTAATCATGCTCAGCTGGTAAAGAAAGATTGTATTGAGTCATTGTCGTTATCTTTACAACACTGCATATCGCTCTATTAAAATGTATTGCTTTCTAGTTAAGGTCTGATATTAAAAACTGTATTTGCAGCAAACCGATCCCAAACTTCAGTATGTGAAGGACGGAACTGCAGGTGCTGGTTTAAACTGAAGATAGACACAAAAAGCTGGTGCAACTCAGCGGGACAGGTAGCATCTCTGGAGAGAAGGAGTGGGTGATGCTTCGGGTCGAGACCCTTCTTCAAGCTTGATGAGGGAGTGGGGGCTTGGAAAGCGATGGCACTGACCAAGTACGACACATCACGCTGACCCTGCTTCTCAGCGGGCTCCAGCGAGCGCAGATTAACAGGTAGCAAGGGAAGATGGTGCGCACCACATGTAAAATCATACTCTGACACCAAACTATAGGTTCTAGTTATCATTTCTGCTTACTTCCAGGAAGATGCCTGTAAAATGACCCATTGCTCATATACGTTGGTGCACTGTGTGTTTTATCAAAAAGAAAATTAGCTCTCAGTGTGGAGTAACTTGAAAGATTATGTCTGATACAGTATGTGTCCACTGATAGGAACTAATTAAAATCAAATGTGAAGAGAATAGTCTGTGAACAATAGCTGCAGGTGGTGATTGGATTTTGGATACCTGGTGACAAAGAGGTTAACGTCATAAAACTGTCCCAATTTACACCTACATCAGTTGTAGATTTTTAAACTTTGCTGCTTAAGTGTTCGATTGGAAGTTGCAAATGTAAAGGATTCCTCAGACGTCCGAGATCATGTTCCACCTGCGAGGTAAAGACATTGGGATCAGCAATAACTTGCATCAATATTGCACATTTCCATCAACAACATTGACAAACAGAGACAGATGCCATGCCAAAAGGAGAAGAAACTGGGATGTTTGACAAAAGAAGTTTGTGCCTTGTGGAGGAAGGGAATATTGGGGTGGAAGTGATGGATTGGCAAATACTGGGCCACGCAGCCTAGACAGTCAAAGGGAATCGTGGGAAAGTGAAGTCGAGAGGCCATTGTAGGAAGAAATGTTTTAAATGGGTTGTAGGGCTGTAGAATATAGATTGCAAGCAATGAGGAGATTAAACACAAAGTTGTACATTTTGAGATGGAGACTTTTGGATTCTGTTAATCAATGGAAACCAATATCCAACAAGGATGAGCAAGCAAGGTAGGATCGGATACCAGCAAAAGAATTTTGAGTGAACTGAAGTTTACATATCCGAGGTCGGAGCGTGGCCAGAAAAATAATCATATGTGGAGATAAGCAAAGCTTGGATACATGTTTAGCAACTGAGGAACACAAATGGGTAACGTAACAGATGGTGAAGTAGTATGCATTCTTTCTGATAGGATACATGGTCACGGAGAAAATGTTTTGACTGGTTTAATGTAACTGGAGACAGTGAACAGGGAGTGGATTGGAAATGATGGGAAAGGACAAGATTTGTACTAACACCTGAAGGCCCTGGTTTATTCTTCCCATTGCTTAAATGTAGTCAGAAAGACGTATAGAAAAGAGAATGTTTCAGACGGAGGGTGATAAGGAGCAATTGGTGATAATTCTACCATTTTTATAGCTCACATTTGGCTGGTTTAGATTAGTTTAGTTAAGTTTAGTTTAGTTTATTGTCACATTTGCTGATGTAGTGAAAAGCTTTTTGTTGCGTGCTATCCAGTCAGCGGAAAGACTGTACAAGATTACAATTGAGCCTTGATTAGTACGGGTGTCAAGGGAGAAGGCAGGAGAATGGAGTTTGGATGGAAAGATAGATCAGCCCTGATTGAATGGCGGAGTAGACTTGATGGGCCAAATGGCCTAATTCTGCTCCTATAACTTATGACTAAGCCAACAATCGAGTTACACGGGGTACTTCAGTAAGGAACATGGTCAACTTCTTTGATCAAAGTTTCAATGGCAGCTTGGATATAAGTGGAATCATCTGAAATTTTTGACTGTGGATGATAAGCATCTTGTTTGCTGGTAAACAATCTGGAGGATTCAACAATCTGGAGGAAAAGCAAAGAGAAGGCACAGGATAGTGATAGTTGACCTGTGGCTGTGCCCAAGACAGCAGCGATAGAAAGATGAGCAGAATGGGATCAACAAATTCATGCTTTGAATCTAATGATACCTAACCTCATCTATCTCCTCCTTGATTCTGTTGTACCTATCCACGTCAAATCTACGTCTTTTGGCAATCCGGTAAAAGTATTGAAGCATCTGTCTGTCTTTTATCTCACCGTATGCACAATCCTTGGAAAAAGAAACACAATTTAAGTAAACTATAAAAATTACATGTAATGCACAAGCAAAACTATATAGACACTGAAAACGTTTAATAGTTCACTGTGTGAGTAAACTTCTGGCAATGTCGACATTTATTGTCAATCCTTATTTCCCTAAACTACGGATAATAATAAGAGTAAAAGTCCAATGGTAGATATGAATGGCAGATTTTAGGGATCTAAACAGCTCCCAAGTGAAACAGAGATTTACAGGCACCTCCTCCAAACTTGTCTCCTGCATTTGTTGCTTGCGATGTGGCCTTCTCTACATTGTAGACAAAGCCCAGAGTGAGCATGCGCTTTTCCCAAGTGCCTGCACTCAGTCCAATATGGTAATATCTTGAGCTACTTCTTCTTCTTGCATATGGCGTGCAGCCTAAAGTTGTAGGACAACTTGTTCTATCTGATCTTATTTGATTGTGCACGCCGGGTTGATTGCATTCGTCGAAACAGGGCGGACCACGTGAAGGTTGTAATCTCCCACCCCATCTTGAGCTCCCAGTTACTTCAACTCCCCTGCCCACACCAACAGTTCATCCTCGACCTTCTCACTGAAGCCAAATGCAAACTAGAAGATTGACACTTCATATTCTGGCCGGCTAGTGTACAAACTAATGGTAAAATATTAAATGTTGCACTTTCAGGTAGCCCGCACACCGTGTTTCTCTCTCTATCTCTCTCCTACTGATCCACCCAGGAGAAAAGTGTGATGAAATTGCCTGAAGTTGAAGAATGCAAGGTTCATACCACAGGGTTGTAGGCTACCCAAGCGGAATATGAGGTGCTGTTCCTCCTGTCTATGTGTGACCTCTCTCTGGCAATTGAGGAGACCCAGGACAGGAAGGTCAGTGCGGGAATGGGAAGGGGAGTTGAAATGGTAACTCAAAAATTGCACTGTACCTTAACTGGTACATGTGACAATAAACTGACCTTGAAACCTTGAAATGGTTTGCAACAAGGAGACCTTTGTTGTCACCACTGATGACATACTGATCTGTCTCTACCTCCACCCTCCCTTACCCAACTCCATCTGCCCATCGATCCTCTCCTCACCTGGTTCCAAATAGCACCTGCCAGCTCCCACCTCACTCCCCTCCCCCCCCCCCCTCATTTATTTATACTATCCCCCCTCTACACTCTCAGCCATGATACGGGGTCTCAACTCAACATGTTGAGCATCCGTCTGCCTGCAAAGATGCTGCCTGACCTGCTGAGGTCTTCCAGTCATTTTTTTGCTTGCTCCCGACTCCAGCATCTGCAGTCTCCTGGTTCTCTGTGTCCCACTGGACTTTAGAAGAATGAGAGGTGTTCTTATTGAAAGCAAAATATTCTGAAGTGACTTCTTCTTGCGTATGGCGTGCACAGCCTAAAGTTGTAGATGAAGGGTAGACGTCCAGGCCAGGACAGCATCAGCTACTGGTTGAATGGCTTTGATGCCACCAGGGAAAAGCCTCAGTGAGTAGTCATTCACGATGTGTGGGATGGTCTGGTCTGGATATCTGCAGTCGCAAGCAGGGCTGTCTGTCATCCCCCACTTATGCAGGTGACGCACTGTTCTTGCATGGATGGAGCGGATTCTGTTCAGGGTTAGCCATTGCTTGCGATGGAGGTCAAAACCCGGTGGTTTCGCTGTGGGGTCTGTGATGACCTCTCCGTTGTTGGTGTTGGCATCTTTCCAGGCTCTGCGCCACTCAGTCTTGGAGTCAAAGTCTTCCAGAGATTTAACGGAAGAGACTGCAATCTTCACGTGGTCCACCCTGTTTCGACTAATGCAATCAAGCCGACGTGCACAGACAAATAGATGTAGTGTTTTGATTTCACTTTTGAACATGCTACTAGTGACTCGTAACCCAAACAGCCCTTCCCAGCATCGGGAAATCTCTACTCATCTACCAGCTAGAGTTGAGTATAGGAGCAAAGCGTCTTTCTGCAGTTGTACAGGGCCCTAGTGAGATCACACCTGGAGTATTGTGTGCCGTTTTGGTCCCCTAATTTGAGGATGGACATTCTTGCTATTGAGGGAGTGCAGCGTAGGTTTACAAGGTTAATTCCCGGGATGGCGGGACTGTCATATGCTGAGAGAATGGAGCGGCTGGGCTTGTACACTCTGGAGTTTAGAAGGATGAGAGGGTATCTTATTGAAACATATAAGATTATTAAAGGTTTGGACATGCTAGAGGCAGGAAACATGTTCCCGATGTTGGGGGAGTCCAGAACCAGGGGCCACAGTTTAAGAATAAGGGGTAAGCCATTTAGTACGGAGACGAGGAAACACTTTTTCTCTCAGAGTGTTGTGAGTCTGCCTCAGAGGGCGGTAGAGGCCGGTTCTCTGGATACTTTCAAGAGAGAGCTAGATAGGGCTCTTAAAGATAGCGGAGTCAGGGGATATGGGGAGAAGGCAGGAATGGCGTACCGATTGGGGATGATCAGCCATGATCACATTGAATGGCGGGTGCTGGCTCGAAGGGCCGAATGGCCTACTCCTGCACCTATTGTCTATTGTCTAAATGTGGAAGGAATGTCCAGGGCAAAGAATGAATACATCTCAAGATCTGCTAAGGACCTTAATGCTGATGTCCGCCTTCTACAAGAGACGCACATCGCTGATACCTCATGTGCTTCCAAGCTGTGAAGTGACTTGAGGGTGACTCAGATGCTGAGATGCTTTCGATCATGGGAGTCATAGAGTGATACAGTGTGGAGACAGGCCCTTCGGCCCAATTTGCCCACACAGACCAACATGCCTCAGCTACACTAGTCCCACCTGCCCACATTTGTCCATGTCTCTCCAGACCTGTCCTATCCGTGGACCTGTCTGGGATGAGGCAGAATTATTTCTTCTGGAGGGCTGTGCATCTTTGGAATTCTCTACCCAAGAAAGCCGGAGGCTGAATCACTGAACCAATTTTAGGCTGCAACTGACCACTGTAGATATGGTGACCTTGAGCTATGGTGGATTCAAAGGTTATGGGGATCAGCCAACTAAAATGGAGGCGAAGCCGAGATCAAATCAGCAATCATATCATGGAACGGTGGGCAGACACAAGCACCACATGGCCTATCAGTCACTACTGTTCATGTCTCTTCTACTGTGTCATCAATTCATTTGTAAAGGCCCTGATCAACTCCGCTTTCGTTAATCTGACATCCAGGGTTCCATAACTATTCCTTTGCTTGGAAGTTTTTCCTCAATATCTCATATCTTGTCATGTGATAGGAGAAGAATCAGGCCATTCGGCCCATCAAGTCTCCTCCACCATTCAATCATGGCTGATCTATCTCTCCCTCCTAACCCCATTCTCCTGCCTTCTCCCCATAACCCCTGACACCCGTACTTATCAAGAATCTATCTCTCGCTGCCTTAAAAATATCCGTTGACTTGGCTTCCACAGCCTTCTGTGGCAAAGAATTCCACAGATTCACCACCCTCTGACCATAGCAAATCCACCTCATCCTAATGCCCCTGTCCCACTTAGGAAACCTGAACGGAAACCTCTGGTGACTTTATTCCCCACCCAAGGTTTCCATGAATCACCAGAGTTTTTGGTCACTCGCCTGGAAAGCATGGGCTTCCTCTGGGTAGTCTAGTTCACTCACACATTCTAAAGTCTGCTTCAGTCTGAACACTACCGTCTGAAGAAGGGTCTCGACCCGAAGTCACCCATTCCTTCTCTACAGAGATGCTGCCAGTCCCGCTGAGTTACTCCAGCATTTTGTGTCTATCTTCACTCGCAGATTGGTTAGCTATTTAATTGGCTACATGTCAAAATAGACGAGTGGGAGAATCAGTTGATAAAATTGTGGGGCAGGATAGAAATATGAGATTGGCTTCGAATTAGCGTGATGGTTGATGTGAACCTGGTGGGCAAGAGGGACTGTTTCCATATTGTATCTTTTGTACAACTCTTGCAATCTCTAGTTTCATAATACAATGCTGAAAGTAAGCATGCAGGTACAGCACGCAGTGCCGAAAGCAAACGGCATTTTAACCTTCTTAGCGAGAGAATTTGAGTATAAGAGCAAGGAAGTCCTACTGTAGTTGTACAGGGCCCTGGTGAGACCACGTCTGGAGTATTGTGTGCAGTTTTGGTCTCCTAATTTGAGGAAGGACATTCTTGCTATTGAGGGAGTGCAGCGTAGGTTCACTAGGTTAATTCCCGGGATGGCGGGACTGACATATGATGAAAGAATGGATCGACTGGGCTTATATTCATTGGGATTTAGAAGGATGAGAGGAGATCTTATAGAAACATATTAAATTATTAAGGGATTGGACAGGCTGGAAGCAGGAAAAATCTTCCCGATGTTTGGGGAGTCCGGAACCATGGGTCACAGTTTAAGAATAAGAGGTAGGCCATTTAGAACTGAGATGAGGAAATACTTTTTCACCCAGAGAGTTGTGAATCTGTGGAATTCCCTACCACGGAAAGCAGTGGAGGCCAATTTACTGGATGTTTTCAAGAGAGAGTTGGATTTAGCTCTTAGGGTTAACGGAATCAAGTGATATGGGGGATAAAGCAGGAACGGGGTACTGATTCTGGATGATCAGCCACGACCATATCGAATGGCGGTGCTGGCTCGAAGGGCCGAATGATCTACTCCTGCACCTATTTTCTATGTTTCTATAGTTCTATGTCTTGCAATTGTCAAAGATTTACGCATACAGTATGTACTCCACATCCTTTGAGATTGTGTCATTTAGTTTATATCATCATTCCTTTTATCCCACCCACACCCCAACCGTTTGAAGCTTAAAGATTGAAAAAAAACAGAAATTACCTGGCGCGTGATGAGGAAGTATGCGTAAAAGGCCAAAGAACTCCCATATGTGATGAAGTAGGTGACGGGCTCTATGATGTCCCAGGAGTAGACCCACCATGTTAGCCAAGCCAATGCTCCACCTTGAGTGGCCATCAGACCCAAAGCTGTCCACATGAATCGACCGGATTTAGCTTCAGCTTTCAGATATAACTGCGACCTCGTCTGGAGGTATGAAAGTTTTAGTTGCTCATTAGTCTACAATTGATCAAGAATAAACATTGTAGTTTATTAGATTAAAAATGTAGTGCGCCCCAATGCTTGGCATTGGCACTAGGTTCTGTAGAGAGCACTGATCCTGCAGGCATTTGCATCACTGTATAAAAATGCCTTACAGTACATGTACGGTTGGCTTTATGAACTACTGCAATTGCACTTGCTTCCTGTTTGCACTGTATATTGATTTTAGATAAAACGCTACCACTTACGGCTGTGATTTTTGGCCATCTTACTCAGTCCCCCTCCGCTGAGCAGGTGCAGAGAATTTTTCCCATCAATGAAAAATAAAAGTGTTATTAGTTTAAAAAATGTTGAGAATCTCTCTCCTATCAATCACGCCATGAAAGCCACACCTTTTCTGGTGGGAGGGGGAGGGGTTATAAAACCCGGAAGTGTGGGTGTGGCTCAGTCTCTGCATGATGGGGGAGGGAGAGGTCACGACTGTCTGAGCTGTGAATCAACTGAACACACTGAATGTCTACTGAACTGTGAGTTTGGTGTTTTGTGTGGTTTTATGGTGGTTTCACCCTGCATGAAATGGTATGAAACTGCACTTGAATTCGGTGGCCTTGCACCCTGCTTGAAGTGGTTGGAAACTGCACTTGAATTTGGTGGCTTTCTTGCACCTTGCTTGAAGTGGTTGGAAACTGCACTTGAATTCGGTGGCCTTGCACCCTGCTTGAAGTGGTAGGAAACTGCACTTTAATTTGGTGGCCTTGCACCCTGCTTGAAATGGTAGGAACATGGATTTGAATTTGGTGGCCTTGCACCTTGCTTGAAAAGGAATTTCAAGGAATAGTCATGAGTCAACTACCAGCCCAATGCCGTGAGTGAGCTGCCAGCAGATCAGGCTTGAGGGACTGAGCTGCCACCCCAAGAACCCAAACCAGCACTCCAGAAAGCCCCCCCACTGGCCACCAATATTGGAATTGGTGGAGAGGTGGAATATTGCGTTGGGGGACCAACCCTCCCGTGTGAACATGGGACCCAACGGGTCCCACTTAGTCTAGTATATATATATATATATATATACACAAACAAACAAGATGACAGTCTGTATGTATGTGCATATATGAGTATGTGTGTATATATAGGTACACACACATAACTTTTTTTCTTGTTTATTATATTGTTTACAGTGTACTATGTTTACATATTCTGTTTGTGCTGCTGCAAGTAAGAATTTCATTGTTCTATCTGGGACACATGACAATAAAACAGTCCTGACTAATGAATAAACGTACCTCACTCCAACTGGTCACCCACCTGAGATATTCTTAACCATTTCATTTTACTACTACAGGTGCACAACCTTTTATCCGAAGATCCAAATAACGAAAACCTCCGAATAGCGGCCATTTTTTCGGTCCTTGAAGAAAGGTCCTTGAAAACGTTCACCGAGGGCGGCCCGCAGAGGTGACAGCGAAACCTCCGGTCGGTCCTCGAAGAAAGGGGAACTAAATCCCCATTCATAAAAGAGAAGATGAGGGTATATTGCGCGGGAGGGTTAATAATTGACAATATGCTGCTGCCTGCCCGCTGAGTTAAAAAGTTCCCACGGTGGACTCACGATATACAGTGTTTCGTGAGTCTTGCGTGGGAACTTTTTAATTCAGCGGGGCAGGCAGCAGCAGATTGTCGCTCGCTTCAGTATCACCCCACCTACACCCCTCTGCTTCCCGGCCATGTGTGTGACCCCTTCCCTCCCCTCTCCAGGTCCCCGCCCATTGCACCGGCGCGGGGGCTTTGCACTGTCTTCACGTCGGCGATTGCAGCAGGACCGTGTCAGGACCAATTAGATACCGACCACCAGGCCCACCGCAAGCACGGAGATCCCAGAGACCCACAGCCAACAGCAGCCCAGCCCAGCCCCACTCCAACTACAGAGGAACCTGGGTTGCGGATGACGGGGCGCAGCTCGGGGCGTCGTAGGGGCCCATCGGGGAGCGGCCACTCAAAGCCACGCCGGGAGATGTAGGGCCCTGCCCCGGTCTTGATGTTGGAGCCCCCGGCGGGCGCTAGCAAGTCCGCGGCAATTTACAGCCGCGCCGGGCGTTGTAAGGCCCCCCTCCAGGTCACTCTCAACCTCTATGATGTTTGCTCTCAACCTCGTAATTCGGGCGGGAGAAGTCGCCGCTGCCGGTGCCCCGCAAAGCAGTCTCCCACCGGAGACCCGCGAGCTCCCGGTGTCACCATCCACCGGAGTCGGGTCGCAGCAGCTCTCCCCCGCAACTCTCCACGCTCCGAAGCTGGCTAGCTCCACGGAGGTATGTCCGTAGGTCCACAGCTCCCACCGCCGCCCACCGACCCCCAGGCCCACTGCAAGCATGGAGATCCCAGAGACCCACAGCCAGCAGCAACTCCAGCCCAGCCCCGCTCCAACTCCAGAGGAACACGTAGGGGCAGAAGCTGATGGTGTGCAAGGTACGTCTTGTTCTTGGGGTGGCGGATGAGGGGGCGCAGCTCGGGCTGTGGGCGAACTGCCACTTGTCGCTGTAGCGGCCAAAGATCATAGAGGAGCTCCTCTATGATCTTTGGTAGCGGCCCATCGGGGAGCGGATTCCTCTGGAGTTGGAGGGGGAGGGGGGTATTGTGCTGTTTGATCGCCCCCTGCTATCCCAGGGACAGGGAGACACAGCGGCTTTTTAGACTGGTGGGCAATCACTTCCAAAGTTCTGCCCACACAGTCAGTACACTTCTCCTACACTGTATTTCATACAAACATTTATTCTGCAAGAAAAAACGACATTGAAGACTCAAACTCGCGATCGAGTAACTGCCAGGATCAAGGCGCAAACTAGCGACCTTGCGGATATGAGCCGAGCACTCTACCACTGAGCCAGCCATTAAAATCTACGCTAAAAAAATTCCATTCCGAAGACCGACAAATTCTGAATTACGAAAAGTGTCTGGTCCCAAGGCTTTCGGATAAAAGGTTGTGCACCTGTATATGTTATTTACCACATACAGCATTGGCCCATTCTTAGTCACGTGTGTGACCAAAAAGATGAAAAATTGTGAAATACATCTCTTCTAACTCTGAAAGCATTACTGGTATGTCGTTTTGTGCTGTATATATGATTCATATTTTTTTCGGTTTATCAAATGAAATTTGTACATGTTATGCTGACAATGTTTGTTTAGGGTCAGAGGTCAAATATGACTGGTCACGTGTGTGGCCTCGCACGGAAGCATTTTACAAACTCTGTGAATGTTAAAAATCTGGGAAGTTCATATCTTTAGCAGACATGCATTATAATTCCGTAGGGTAGGAAAATAGCAATAAGATTCATCTCTTACAATTTATTTTAATGTATCACCTTGTGATGAAATCTGGTCACGTGTGTGACATTTTGGATTCGCTTTCCACAGAATGGGCCTATTTACTATATTTCGTAGCTAGCAGTCACTGGTTGTTCAGAGAAGGATTTCATGCAGACATTGTCATCCGTATTTATGAACTTGCTCATTGATACAGAATAATAATAATAATGGATGGGATTTATATAGCGCCTTTCTAATACTCAAGACGCTTTACATCGCATTATTCATTCACTCCTCAGTCACACTCGGTGGTGGTAAGCTACTTCTGTAGCCACAGCTGCCCTGGGGCAGACTGACGGAAGCGTGGCTGCCATTCTGCGCCTACGGCCCCTCCGACCACCACCAATCACTCACACACATTCACACACAGGCAAAGGTGGGTGAAGTGTCTTGCCCAAGGACACAACGACAGTATGCACTCCAAGCGGGATTCGAACCGGCTACCTTCCAGTTGCCAGCCGAACACTTAGCCCATTGTGCCATCTGTCGTCCCACACCTCTGTTGCTGACACCATCAAGTTTGCCACACACAACCTCACTGCTTTGTGCATTGGCAGATGGAAAACCTTTGGCCAAATTAAGAGCTAAGATGCTTAAGAATGGTGAGGCAAAACCTGTTCTAACTTACAGACCTGTTCAATAATTTGTCGCTGGTCGTTTAGCTCTTCCAGTTTCTCCAGGAGTTCCTGTTCTCTGATGAGCTGGTGATTTTCTACATGTAACGCCACATAAAGCCTTTGGATCAGGTCTTTCACACTGTCCATCTCTGTAGACTGCTCGCTGCACACCTGGTCTATGGTATTGGATGGAAAACATTCAAAAATGAATTAACACGCAAGTCCAAGCAATCAGATCAGCTGTGTGGGAAGGAATGCAGATGCCGGTTTAAACCGAAGATGGACACAAACAGCTGGAGTAACTCAGCCGGACAGGCAGCATCTCTGGAGAGAAGTAATGGATGACATTTTGGGTCGAGACCCTTCTTCAGACTAGTTTGTGAAAAGGGGAAACAAGAGCTATAGACGATGATCTAGAGAGATAAAGAACAATGAATGAAAGAAAGATGTGCAAAAAAGCGACAATGAGAAAAAGAACAACAAATGAAAGATATGCAAATTCTTTTTCTCATTGTTACTTTTTTTGCACATCTTTCTTTCATCCATTGTTCTTTATCTTGCTACATCATCGTCTATGTCTCTCGTCAGTCAGATCAGCTGATCAGTTTTCCAAAACCCATAATACAATTAATCTTTGATTACTAAAGAAACGCAAAAACACAAGGGAATTGAGATTTCCAGAGTGGTGGCCAGATACTGCAATATCATATATCTATCAAAAAACCAAGTTTAATGTCACTTGAAAACATCATGGAGCTCCTAGAAACACAAGAAAACGCAGATATTGTTTTTTTTTTTAAAGTGCTGGAGCAACTCATTGGTTCAGGCAGCATCTCTGGAGGACGCATATAGATGGCATTTTGGGTTCAGTGTCCTCTTATTCAGGATGGCTTAGATCAGGGGTCAGCAACCTACGGCCCCCGGGCCGAGTGAGGCCCATAACCCGAAATCATCCGGCCCGCAGGCGGATTTTTTTCCCCCGTAATCATCCAAGCGCCGAGCGCCAAGCTCTGGCTGTACCGCATCCTTCGCAAAGCCGCCGGCACCTTCTGTGAACACGTTTAAGAAAGAACTGCAGCTGCTGGAAAAATCGAAGGTAGACAAAAATGCTGGAGAAACTCAGCGGGTGAGGCAGCCTCATGCAATCCTTGCATGTCTCACCCGCTGTGTTTCTCCAGCATTTTTGTCTACCTTCTGTGAACACGTGATTTGATGCCTGCCATCCGGGGCGGGATCCATGTGTACACGTGATAGATGTGGCCCGCCATCCGCTCACAGACATGCGTCCTGGCCCCTATGCAGAAAGGTTGCCGACCCCTGGCTTAGAAGATGAGATCAAACCTCTGGAATGGGCTTAAATCTGCAGCCTTCTTATACAGAAGCCGGAGTTGACATGGAGCAATGAACAACACCACCTCCCTTGCTCTTAATAGGGACCCTAATGTCAGTGACAATAGTTGCTTCTAAATATAGCCACGGTTTTTTGAATTGAAGTATTACATATAATGGGCTGTGCTATAACGCCATCTATCTGTGTCCTCCAGAGATGCTGCCTGAACCACTGAGTTACTCCAGCACTTTTTTTATAAACCAGTATCTGTGTTTTCTTGTGTTTCTAGAGATGGCATGTAAAGAAATAGAACTCTTAAACCCTAAAACAGATCGCAGCGTTCAACATTTTCGAAACCACAGGCAATGTGCTCAGATCTGCAACTGGCATTCGTAAAAGTATGTATTTATCTATATGCCGACTTAAAAATTGTATGGAAATGACATATAATGTTCCATGCTGAAATAAATGGCGGTATTTGAATCGATTGCTCTTGGTCAGTGAAATTCAAATCTTTACACTAAAACTTGGAATGACAATCATGTTCTAATGTTATATCATTACCTTGTTTTCTCGTGACCTTACAGACCTTCTGTTTTCTTCTTAGTCCTCTTTCTGAAGCAAATATACTTTCAACATATCTTATTATTTGTGGATAACGTGAATCGTGTGAATTCTTAATCTGATACTAGAATTATTTGATCTTTTCAAAGGATGGAATGTTACAATTTGGTCTGGAATTCATTGCTATTCTTTCAGTGTTAGCCTGTTGTGTAGAGTATCAGTGTGTGACAGTTGTACTTTTCCGAATGCAATGCTTTCAGCGCCAAAGACCCAGGTTCGATCCTGACCTCAGGTGCTGTCTGAGTAGTTTGCACATTCTCTCAGTGATCATGTGGTTTTCCTCTGGATGCTCTGTTTTCCTTCCACATGCCAAAGACGTGTGGGTTTGTAGTTTAATTGGCCACTAAAACTTGCCCCTAATGTGCAGGGAGTGGATGCGAAAGTGGGATATTGTCAAATGGTGATCAATGGTCAATGTGGATTCGGTGGGCCGAAGGGCCTGCTTCCATGCAATATCTCTTAAAAAAAAACTAAGGTTCTACTTCTACTTAAACTTGACCCATAACTAATTTTCTTTCTGACCTGAATCATTAATTCCTGAAATTAATCCAATCCAACAGTAAAGCTTCACATGAACTCTCTCTCCTCTTGCACCATGCCAACATGATCATTTACTAGGAGCATGTTGATAGGCTATCTGATGATATTTGCTCCCCTCAGGGGAGCTACAGCCAACTGCAGTGTTGCTCTCCCACCCAAAAATGAACCAACCCACCCTCAGTGGATCAAAAGAGAAGACCTTGAAGCAATGAAACAGCAAATATGTGCATGCAGCCACATCTTTTTTCATACCAAAATATCCCAACGCACTTCACAGAAATTAACATGGTCAAATGTAGAGTTATACAGAACATCCTTTATTGAAGGCAATAAAGTCTCAACTGATTGATGTCTGTGTCTGGTACAACGAGTGCACACAATTATCAAAGGTCCTCTTCCATTTTTATACATTGCAATGTGCAAACCCGTATTAAGACTTGTTTGAACTGAACAAAACACTGAACATATTAAACGTCACACTTTTATACTTGTCAAGAGAGTGCATCATCAACAGATATGATATAATGATTCTGATGCTGGCTGCCAAAGACTGCTAGCAGATAGAATATTTGCATTTAATGATTTGTATTCAGTCATATCCACTTAGACCTTATTCTAGTACTTTATCAGAGGTAGTTGAGGCTGGGATTATCCCTTTGTTTAAGAAACAGTTGGACAGGTACATGGATAGGACAGGTTTGGAGGGTTATGGACCAGGCGCAGGCAAGTGGGACTGGGGTAGCTGGGACATGTTGGCCGGTGCGGGCGAGTTGGGCCGAAGGGCCTGTTTCCACACTGTATCACTCTATGACTATGACTCAATCAGACAGAACATGGGCACGAAACATGTGCAAATATCACCGGGGAAGTGACTGAAAAGAAAGGTTTTGATGAACTAACAATCTAAACTGGTTCAAGTAAATAGAAACATGTATAATTTTGGAATAAAGCTAGTATTCTATCTGCTAGCAGTATTTGTTGCAACATTGTTTCATAATTGTAAGATTAGAGCTTTTCTTTTTTTGTGAGTGAACTCAGAATACACACAATGTGTAGTGGAAATCTGATCTATTTCTCCCCAAATAGTACTGGGCAGCGGATTGATGGAAATGTGCAAGAATCTGATTATTGATCTTTTTGGGTTATATTGGACAATAAAACAGAGCCGATTCAAATCAACCAGCAGTCTAAAGAAGGGTCTTGACCCAAAACATCACATATCCATGTTCTCCAGGGATGCTGCCTGACCTGCTGAGTTACTCCAGCACTCTGTGTCCATGTTCTCCACAGATGCTGCCTGACCTGCTGAGTTACTCCAGCTCTTTGTGTCCTTTTCAGCAGCAGAACAGATGAGATGGTTTATTAACCACATAACCGACATTGAAAGAGACATTTTCCGTATTGAGAAATACTGAGCAATGTAATTTGGAGATTGAGATGGTTCAGTTTTGGGATGATTTATAAAAAAGAAATCAAACAATGAGCATGAGACAGGAGGTCATGTGAATGTCATAAGGTTTGCTTTCTTTAAGAAAAGGTTACAAAGACCACTAAACATCATGAATAAAAATATCTTGTCCAAACTACTATCAAGAAACGCGTCTTACCTTTTTTCGGAGGTATTACAGAATACTTTGTCTCATTAATAACTAATTGAAAGTTATTTGTTAGCAGAACATACATTGGAGTGGAGGCAGAAACTCTGGTGCCATCTGCAGGAAAACAATAACATAATTGAAAGTTAAATCATTCTAATAAAATAAAAATCTGTGAACTCTTATTACTCTCTTTCTTTACTCATTATACAGCATGCAATGTGTAGGAAGGAACTGCAGATGCTGGTTTGAAACCGAAGATAGACACAAAATGCTGGAGTAACTCTGTGGGTCAGGCAGCATCACTGGAGAGAAGGAACGGATGACGTTTCGGGTGGAGACGGGTCGAGACCTGAAACATCACCCATTTCCTCTCTCCAGAGATGCTGCCTGACCCACAGAGTTACTCCAGCATTTTGTGTCTATACAGCATGCAAGGCCAGGCATAAATGACAGCAGTCATAGTAGTCATTATTGTTGATCCCACTGTGGAAATGCAGAATCTCAAGCCCACAATTTTATTCAGGTCATAGCTGTTCAATACACACCTAGGTAGAATTCACACACTAATATTACATGAATCAATGCATATCCATGCATATTTGCTTGTTAATTAATTGAGATTGTGTGGCGGGGACTGGCAGGAGTTCAGCCAAAAACTAGTCGGGCACAAGTTGTGTGCTCTAGACGTGTTTATTCTTCTGCAATACCCTACTCCTCAGCTGACACGGGAGTTGCCCGGCCTTAAATAACAACTCAGATACCGACCCCGTGACTTGCGCCTCCCCCACCAAGACGCCGCCCTCAAGAGCCGATGGTTCGTTGTGACCTTGGGTTGCTATCAGGTTCCGCCACAATTAGCACGATTCATGAGAGTTGAGAAACATACCTGGCTGACAAATGACAAAATGGTGAATCCAATCCGTTATCTACCTTGCACCACAGAATACATATATAAACTGAAGGGCTTCTGACTGCGTATTTACGCCCGTTTGCCTTTTCATGATAAGGCACAATATTATTGTTGGAGGATGTTACCTTATAAATGAAAATTGGTTCAACTATTGCAACACTTCTTGACAAGATGATGTGCAAGTTTCTGTACTGAATGCATGGAATCAGCAGAGAGACCTTGCTCCTGTTTCCACTGGTGGGAGAGCAGTGGAGAGCCAAGAGATAGCTGCAAGCTCCTAGGCGTACTCACCTCTGGTGATCTATACGGTACGATAGAACTTTATTCATCCCCAGAGGGAAATCGGTCTGGCAACAGTCACAACACACAGGGTACCCCCAGGGCTGAGGATTCTAAATGAGAGAGCCCCCGCCCCCCCTCCCCCCCAACACACACCGGGTCCCACTTTGTTCTCCCGCTGTCCCTCACGGTGGTCCCCCCACTCCGGGTCCACGTTGTCTTCCCCTCCCCCCTTCTATCCTATCCTGGGCTCAGCACATTGATGCAATAACGAAGGAAGCTCATGAACACCTCAACTTCCTCAGAGGGTTGAGGAGATACTTGCACATGTATACAATGACCAGCATACTGGCTTTGACAGCACCATGTTAGACTTTGCACCATTATCTATGTCAGGTCTATGTCGGGGGTGGGGAACCTTTTCATGTTGGAATGCCGCATTAAGTTAGCTGTAATCTAATAAGGCCGCATAGAAGAAACTTCAATTAGATATACTTCAAAATGTACATTCATTTGTAAAAATCTAACTACTATGTACTAACTTCAAGAAAATGAAATCAAATTGTTAATTATAATGTTAACTAACCTTTAATGACTTTGTTGTGACTGCTTTCTAGAGTCTAGAGTCGCATTAGAACTAAATCATGAGTTTAACAAGTGTTACAAAATTTAGATTCATTCAAAAGGCTGCACTTAATGGCCTAGAAGGCCACAGGTTCCCCACCCCTGGTCTATGTACTTTAGTCCATGCACTAACATGGTCTAATGTACTGATACGCCAGTAACTAATAATCTATTGCCTATTTATTTTTCTTTTGTTGTCGTTTCATCTAATGTACCCATAAAGTTGCATCATGGCCTAGTTCGGAAAATCGAATGCTCAAGAACGAAGGAGACTGCAGAAAGTCATGGATATTGCTTGGTCCGCCTCGGTTACTGACCACCCCACCATCGAAAGGATCTACAGGAAATGTCGCCTTAGAAATGCAGCTAATATCATAGTAACACCACCTTTGACATGCTTTCTTCTTGTTGTTACTATTGGGGAAAAAGATACAGTAGGAATGTTACAACATTTTGAGATTTTAAAAATCAAGCCTGTAATTTATCCCATCAAATATAGCATAAAAATAACTTTAATTTGATACCTAATTCACTTTCATATCTTCAGTATTAAAAAGGTTATGGTCATTTTCATACTAGGAAATTAACATCTTGTTCCCTATTGCTTTTCCATTGACTTAACACAAAAACTGTGATCGAGGACAGTCAAAAGCCCATAACTTTCTTAAAAATTAAGAGAACTGAATAAAAAAAATTTCAGTTATTATAGATTGAAGCATTCTGAAACAAATATGAAACATCTTACTTGGATGACCTGAAATTAAAGCATACAATTAGTTAGTTACCTAATTGTAGCTAATTACAAAATTGACTGTTGTGACGAAAATAGTAATAAACACCCAGACTGCCTTGAAAATTAAAAAATGTTATATTCTCAAGATCAGAACTTATAATGCTTAACAGTATTATATCTATAAGTCTGTAACAGATAGCTAAATCCGGAGGAGGCGTTGTCCTGAACGGCTGCCTGTCCTGCAGCTGTCCGTTTTTTTCCCCTTCTTTTTTATTATTTTTAGTACGTTGAGTGTGCAGTCAGGGGGCCTAATCTTTTTATGTGTGGGGGGTGGTGGGGGGGAAGGGGGAAACTGCTTTTCGAGTCCCTACCTGGTCGGAGGGGTTGCCTTCCTCCGAGCAGCGACTTTGACCTGTCCTTGCGGCCTACCAGCGGGTCCTGGAGCGACGTTTCCCTGAGGGGACCTGGCCAGAACATCGGCTTTGGCGGCGGCGCAGAACATCGGCTTTGGCGGCGGCGCAGCGCTGGAGCGCTATTGCGGAGCGGGCGATGCCTTTCCTGTGTCGCCGCGCTGGGACTCCAGTATGCTGGATCCGCCGATAAGAACATTGTGGAGCCGCGGTTCTGTGGAGCGGCCAGCTGCGACGCTGAACGTTACATCCCGGAGCCTGGGATCTCTCGTTGAGATCGCCAGTGTGCGGAGCTCCGTCCGGCGCGGTCTGTTGGCTTGGAAGCCGCGGTCTCCGGTGGGAAGGCGGCCGTTCCTGGCACCCCAAGCCCTGGGGGTTCTCCCGACGCCGGAGCACCATCACCCGGCGAGAACATCGGGCGCCGTGGCGGCGACTGTGGAGGCCTCAATAGGCCCGACTTTGGGTGGACAAGAGGATGGGGACTGGACTTTGTGCCTTCCCCCACAGTGGGAATCACTGTGGGGGGATGTTTTTGTGTTGAACTTCTTTTTGAATACTATGTTGTATTTTTATTAGTGTGCTGCAAGGACATCAGAATTTCCCCTGAATAAGGGGATTAATAAAGTTTAATCTAATCTAAAGAAATTACAATTTCTGGCAACAGACCAAGTTTTTATGGAGAAGATCAGTTGCTAGCTGGTACATTGGCATATCATAATCAGTAGCATCATCATACTCCTCAGATTGTAACCAATAAGCAACTCTGCACACCTTGTTCTTCCTCAACTTTTCAATTTTGACAATGTAAACTAAAGGTTTTTGCTCTTCAAACCACACATGACATGCCTTTCTGCCCACTACTTTCCCATTAAAAATGTCCTGTAGATCATCACATTTGGAGTAGTCCAAATTCGGATAATCTCTGCGAATGCTGTCTAAATCAGTCTCTTTTGCTGGGCATTTGGATTGCATTTCTTCTTCAGAGACATCTGTTTAAAATGTAAAGAGAAAAAAAAGCACTAAACTGCATTAACAGAAACAAGTTATTATTTGCAGTTTCAGAAAAAAAGGTAGAAATTATAAAGTTAAACGCTAAAACAAATAGTTAATACCCTTTGGCGGTCTCAAGAACGACAACTGAACTTTTAAACAAATCTTTATTCGAAAATTCACTTTCCAGAAAAGAGGTTTTCTCGACTCGTCTGGCCACATCGGTGGCCAGTGCTGAACAGCCGCGCGAAAGCAATACCGCGCGAAAACAAGCAGCCCCTCCCGAGTCACGTAACCGCAGTTTCCGAACGCCGGGTTCGATACCTGCGTGCGCCAGTAGGCGCCGCTACAACCCAACACAAAATTGTTTCATCAAATCAATTAAATTCATCTAATCAATTACTAGATCTAAACATCTATCCATTTCTTAAGAGAAGGCTACATTTTTTAAATAGCCTAAGTATCCAAATAACAAATTGATCCCATTCACACAAGAATTCATAATATAACATGATTTTTAAATCTCAATTTGTCATGAGTTTATATGCCAAATGTAAGGAATTTATGTTCAATTCCCATAAATTAATCCAGAAACATCCACTCTCAACATAATCAAAATCATTATTATTTGCACAATACATCTGACTAAAACTGTACTGTGGATATTTAGTGTGAAAATATTGATCATGGATGGTCAATAACACAAAATATAGATGATTTAGATGTTCTTTTGACATGATTGTGCAAAAAAATAAACAATTTGATTATCTTGAGAGTGGATGTTTCTGGAATGTGCTCGATTGGAATGTTGCCGTTGCCATAGATTTTAAGCCTATATCGGCAGGGAAGACACGGCAAATTTGTAACATGCCTAAATAAAATATTTCGCATCATAAGATTAAAATTAAGCCACACCAAAAAGCAAGATAACATGTTAAATAAACATAGATACATAGAAAATAGGTGCAGGAGTAGGCCATTCGGCCCTTCGAGCCTGCACCGCCATTCAATATGATCATGGCTGATCATCCAACTCAGTATCCTGTACCTGCCTTCTCTCCATACCCCCTGATCCCTTTAGCCACAAGGGCCACATCTAACTCCCTCTTAAATATAGCCAATGAACTGGCCTCAATTACCTTCTGCGGGAGAGAATTCCAGAGATTCACCACTCTCTGTGTGAAAAAAGTTTTTCTCATCTCGGTCCTAAAAGATTTCCCCCTTATCCTTAAACTGTGACCCCTTGTTCTGGACTTCCCCAACATCAGGAACAATCTTCCTGCATCTAGCCTGTCCAACCCCTTAAGAATTTTGTAAGTTTCTATAAGATCCCCCCTCAATCTTCTAAATTCTAGCGAGTACAAACCGAGTCTATCCAGTCTTTCTTCATATGAAAGTCCTGACATCCCAGGAATCAGTCTGGTGAACCTTCTCTGTACTCCCTCTATGGCAAGAATGTCTTTCCTCAGATTAGGAGACCAAAACTGTACGCAATACTCCAGGTGTGGTCTCACCAAGACCCTGTACAACTGCAGTAGAACCTCCCTGCTCCTATACTCAAATCCTTTTGCTATGAATGCTAACATACCATTCGCCTTCTTCACTGCCTGCTGCACCTGCATGCCTACTTTTAATGACTGGTGTACCATGACACCCAGGTCTCGTTGCATCTCCCCCTTTCCTAATCGGCCACCATTCAGATAATAATCTACTTTCCTGTTTTTGCCACCAAAGTGGATAACCTCACATTTATCCACATTATACTGCATCTGCCATGCATTTGCCCACTCACCCAGCCTATCCAAGTCACCTTGCAGCCTCCTAGCATCCTCCTCACAGCTAACACTGCCCCCCAGCTTCGTGTCATCCGCACACTTGGAGATGTTGCATTCAATTCCCTCGTCCAAATCATTAATATATATCGTAAATAGCTGGGGTCCCAGAACTGAGCCTTGCGGTACCCCACTAGTCACTGCCTGCCATTGTGAAAAGGACCCGTTTACTCCTACTCTTTGCTTCCTGTCTGCCAGCCAGTTCTCTATCCATATCAATGCTGAACCCCCAATACCGTGTGCAATAAACTGCATACCTTTGATCATGGCAGATCATCCCCAATCAGTAACCCGTTCCTGCCTTCTCCCCATATCCCCTCTCTGCTATCTTTATGAGCCCTATCTAGCTCTCTCTTGAAAGTATCCAGGGAACCGGCCTCCACCGCCCTCTGAGGCAGAGAATTCCAGACTCACAACTCTCTGCGTGAAAAAGTGTTTCCGCGTCTCCATTCCAAATGGCCTACCACTTATTCTGAAACTGTGGCCCTGGTTCTGGACCTCCCCAACATCGGCAACATCTAGCCTGTCCAAATCCTTAATAATCTTATAATGTTTCAATAAGAACCCCTCTCATCATTCTAAACTCCACAGTATACAAGCCCAGCCGCTCCATTCTATCAGCATATGACAGTCCCGCCATCCCGGGAATTAACCTCGTGAACCTACGCTGCACTCCCTCAATAGCAAGAATGTCCTTCCTCAAATTATGGGACCAAAACTGCACACAATACTCCAGGTGTCGTCTCACTAGGGCCCTATACAACTGCAGGACCTCTTTGCTCCTGTACTCAACTCCTCTTGTTATGAAGGCATTCGCTTTCTTCACTGCCTGCTGTACCTGCATGCTTACATTCATTGACTGATGAACAAGGACCCCCAGATCCCGTTGTACTTCCCCTTTTCCTAACTAGACACCATTTAAATAATGGGTATAGATCATGTGTGGGCAGAGGAGATTAGTTTAATGACATCTTGCTTAGCACAGACATTGTGGGCCAAAGGGCCTGTTCTTGTGCTGTACTGTTCCATGTTTGTTTTATGTATAACCAACTACTCGTTTGAATTTACATAGTATTTCAAGCAATCATCTCATTTCATAGTAGTTTCCCACGAACAAATCCCATCGTTCGATATTAAATGTTATTTCGATCTGGCCACTTTACATTCCCATTGGTCGCTTGTGGTTTTGTGGTATCAAGCCAAGAAATGCCCACAGTCCCACATCTGAGTAAGACTTGAATACTGTATAGACTCACCTTCCCTCAGTTCTGATGATGAGTCAACAACCTGAAATATTATCTGTTCCCCTTCCTCCTTTGAGTGAAGGAAAATCCCTGGCTAGATGACGAAACCCTGGTTGATGAGGGAAATTGGGGCTATGGTCAGGAAAAAGGAGTCTATGACAAGTATAAGCAGCTGGCATCAAGCAAATCATAGAAACATAGACATAGAAAAACAGGTGCAGGAGCAGCCCATTCGGCCCTTCAAGCCAGCACGCCATTCAATGTGATCATGGCTGATCATCCGAAATCAGTACACCGTTCCTGCTTTTCCCCCATATCCCTTGATTCCGTTAGCCCTAAGAGGATTTCTTTGAGAATTATAAGGAATGTACAATTACACACAAGAACCAAAAGGGGATATGATTTATCTTTGGCAGATAAGGTAAAGGAAAATACCAAACGATTCTAAACATACATTAAGAGCAAAAGGATAACTTTGGACAGGAACATAGATAAGAAAGGTTTAGAGGCTATGGGCCAAATGCAGGCAGGTGGGACTAGTGTAGCTGGGACATTGTGTTCGGCGTGGGCAAGTTGGGCTGAGGGGTCTGTTAAGACACATGGAAGTGCAGGGACTAGAGGGATGTATAGTGGATGAGATCAGTTCAACTTGGCATCATGTTCGGCACAAACATTGTGGGCCAAAGGGCATGTCCCTGTGTTGTATAGTCCTATGTTCTCTCTATATTAATGATTTTGGATGAGAATATATAGGCGGCAGATTGGCAGATGACACCAAAATTGGTGGTACAGTGGCCAATGAAGAAGTATGTCTAAAGTTACCAAAGTATGTTAATCAACTGGGAGAGCAGGTAAAGGAATGGCAGATGGAATCGAAAACCAGCCAAGTGCAGAGGGATGCACTTTGGAAAGTTAAACCGTGCTAAGGTCCTGGGGAGTGTGTAGAAGACAGATATCCAAGGTAGCACGTGCCGTCAGGGTAAGCAAGGTAGGCAGTGCCTACTCTGACTAAAATTATAAAAAGGTAATTATTAAATATAAATAGCAAATATTTCCTATTCATTTACCCAATTCAGTATTTATTATTAAATGGTTATTATTTTTATAATGGATCTTAGGTAGGCATAATTCTCCCGTGTCTTTCATCCGCAGTACGCATAATACACGTAACTATGTTCAACTCACGTGCCGTGGACGCTGATTCAAGCTTTCACTGACAACGAGCATAAACGTGGACTGCGTGCATGTGTGCTGCACTGCCTGCGCACAAGGTGCTGCGCACGCCCACAGGAGAGGAGACCAAACTGCGCACGTGCGTTTTTAAAAGATTTTTTCCAAAGTCGACTGACTGCCTACAGAACCGATCTGCCCATGCGCAGTTTTTTAAAGGCCGACTGACTGCCTACCCTGAGTAATTACTCACGACTATGGCGTGCTTGCCATCACTGGCCGTGTCACTGACTACAAGAATGAGGACATCATATTATAGTGGTGAAAAACATTAGTTAGTATGCACTTGGAGTATTGTGTGGAGTTGTGCAGATAGATCAGCCACGACTGAATGGCGGTGTAGACTTGATGGGCCCAAAGGCCAAATTCTGCTCCCATCACTTATGAACCTGGAGAGGCTGCAGAAAAGATTCACAAGACCATTGCCTGGACTGGACTGGCTTGAGTTACAAGAAGAGACTCCAACAGTTAGGAGTGTTTTCTCAGGAGACCTTTTAGACGTTTATAAAATGATCAAGGGCATAGATAGGGCAAATAATCAGAATATTTTTTTCCCCCAGTATTAGGGAGTCTAAAAATAGAGGACATAGCATTAAGGTGAGAGGAGAAAGATTTAAAAGGAAAGTTTTTCCATGGATGGTGGAGAGTTTGTGGAACGAACTGCCAGAGGAAGAGGAAGAGGAAGGGGTGGCTACAATTGCAATATTTTGAAGACATTGGGATAGGAAACATTTAGAACAATATGGGCTAAACACAGGCAAATAGAACAAGCTTAGATGGTCATCTTCGTAAGCATTGGCAAGTTGGGATGAAGAGATAACACTGTATTGTATAAATCTATGAATCTGTGGTACTCAGCCCCACAGAAGGCTGCAGAGGCCAAGTCACTAAAATTCAGGGATATGGTTTAGTTTAGTTTAGAGATACAGCGCGGCAACAGGCCATTCCATCCACCAAGTCTGCAACGATCAGTGATCCACACATATCAACACTGTCCTACACGCACTAGGCAGGGTCGGATTTAGATGAAGAGAAGCCCTAAGCTATTTCACTTGTGAGGCCCCCCCCTCCCAATCCCCCACCCCACGACTAGAGGACCATGATTACCCGACAGTGACAGTGTGACACATTTAGATCCTACTGTATGTTGTCATTAAACAGTTGGTTTTAAAATACATATTGGATTCATCGTGGAGCGGGCGATGCCTTACCTGGATCGCCATTTAAAGTTCTGGAGTGTTGGGCCTGCTGCTTCAACATCATGGAGCTGTGGTTTGCGGAGCTCCCAGCCTCGGGCCGCGCTGATTTTAATATCGCGGAGCCCTGGGAACCCTTTGCCGAGGGCCGCCAGGGACAATTTACACTTATACCAAGCCGATTACCCTACAAATCCGTACATCTTTGGAATGTGCGAGGAAACCGAAGATCTCGGAGAAAATCCAAGCAGGTCACGGGGAGAACGTACAAACTCTGTACAGCCAGCACCCTGTTCACCAGGATCGAACCCGGGTCTCTGGCGCTGCGAGGCAGCAACTCTACTGCTGCGCCATCGTGCCGGGAAATTGAGGATCAAACATTAATATACCAAATGGTGGATAAAGCTTGATGGGCGGAATAATCTACTCTGTTCTTCTACGTATAAAAAACAAGCAGAATGTCTGTACACATTTAAATGTAGCTTTCAAATGGAACATTAAATAATCACCTTCTGCAAGGATTGCAATGTTGCTGATGCCTTGATCTTCATCCTTCACATCCCTCAGAAAGTTTCCAACATTCATCAACAGTGGCTTTACAATAAACTGGCAGCACTCTTTTCTGGAGGGGAGCTTGATGGAGATTACTGTAAACCTATTTTTGCATTCGACAGTCACCTCTGGAAAATAAACGCACAATCATTCGCAAATTGCACTTTCATTGCATTAAACACATGATGATATATCACTGCCTATTTTTTTTTAGTTTAGTTTAGTTTAGTTCAGCGTGGAAATAGGCCCTTCGGCCCACAGGGTCTGCGCCAACCAGCTATCCCCACGCACTAACACTATCCTACACCCACAAGGGACAATTTTTACATTTACCAAGCCAATTAACTCACAAACCTGTACTTCTTTGGAGTATGTGAGGAAACAAAAGATCTCGGAGAAAACCCACGCAGGTCACGGGGAGAACGTACAAACTTCATACAGACGGCACCCGTAGTCGGGATCGAACCCAGGCCTCTGGCGCTGCATTCGCTGTAAGGCAGCAACTATACCGCTGCTCCACCGTGACCGCCTCAACATCATATGCAAAGTCAGCTTTTAGTACGCTGTGTAATCTTGGAGCTAATTTGAAACAAAAACACTCAATCTTTCTCCCTGGAAATGGGGTGCAGGCAGGGGTGGGAGCCATATTCAGAACTAATCAAGTAGATCAAGGAGCCATTCATGAAACTAAAGGGCCTGTCCCACTTGCATGCGATTGCATGCGTTTGGCGCGACCAAACGGAAGCGGAGTTCGCGCTACGTTCGCGGTAAGTGCGCAAAGTACGCGCTAAGTTCGCGCGTGACGCAATTTGCGTCATACTTACCAATCAGCTGGGAAGGAGGCGGGCCGACTCAATTTGGGCGTCGCACGGCTTCGGGCGGTGACGTCATCGCGTAACGCCACACCGGGCAGTGATGTCATCGCGCAACGCCACGCCGGGCGGTAATGTCATCGCGCAACGCCACTCCGGGCGGTGATGTAATCGCGCAATGCCACACGCTAGGTGTACGCCGTCAAGACGCTGCATACGACGTCAAAACGCTGCGTACGCCCTCAATGCGCCTGCGGGCCGACAGGCTGTTGGCGCGCGGAATTTTCAGACAGTGCGGGATTTTCGGAGCCCCGCGCGATGTCGGGTCCAGCCCCGCACAACTCCATACGACTCTGCGCTTGGAAGTGGGACCGGCCCCGCGCGGCACTTACGCCTCAAGCAACCACGTTTGGTCGCGCCAGACGCATGCAATCGCCTGCAAGTGGGACAGGCCCTTAAAGTTAACCAGCACAGCCCTGCCAGTAGAGTTTCCACTGCCAGAGGGCAGACTTAGATTCTTAAGATGCTTTCACTGCCCCTATAAACATGTGCAGTTCAGTCACTAGTTTATGCTTGGGGCATACACGAAGGCACCTCAAACAGTGTTAAAATGAACTAGGATTCTAACTGCAAAATTGAAGAAAAACTACACTGCACAGGAAAGCGAGAAAATGGAGAAACTTTCTGAAGGCTGGTATCAGTGATTGTTATCAATCAGACATCTTTTCGTTATAACAGTTGGTTGGACAAGGATGAGAACAGATTAGCTTTTACATTAGAGTGGATTAACTGTTATTTAGGTATTACACAATGCCAGACTGGGAGCTCCTGAGTGCCAGTGAAAGGGAAGACCTTGTTTTAGTGTCTTTAGTGTTAAGGAAGACCTTGTTTTAGGGCGGCAGCAGTAGAGACCTAGGTTCAAACCCGACTACAGGTGTTGTCTGTATGGATTTGTACGTTCTCCCTGTAACCGCGTGGGTTTTTCCCCCGAGATCTTCGGTTTCCTCCAAAGACGTACGGGTTTGTAGGTTAATTGGTGTAAATGTAGATTGTCCCTAGTGTGTGCAGGATAGTGTTAGTGCGCGGGGGTCGCTGGTCGGTGCATCCTCGGTTGGTCTAAGGGCCTGTTTCCGCGCTGTATCTCTAAACTAAACTAAAAATTATGCAATTACATCTTTCAGGAATTAAGCATATGCAAACAGAGTGGAGAATATTGTGTGAAACAGACACCAATGATACTACAAAACCAGTTTGGACCTGGTGCCCTGCAACACAGTTCTGCCATGCATGTGATCACAGCAAGGAACACAAATGTTCCAATCTGAAGTAGCTGTCAGACAGGATCAGTAACAGTAGGAAATCCTTCGGTGTCATAAACAGGCATTTTAAATCATCTGCTGCTTAAATGGAATACAAGATCAATAAAATAATAAAGGGCCTGTCCCACTTAGACAATTTTTTCAGCGACTACAGGCGACTAGGCTGTCGCCAGATGGTCGCGGGGTGACTCCTGTATGGTCGTGAGTTGTCTCAAGTCGCCTAAAGTCGTAACTTTTCTCTTGTCGCCGTTGGATTTTGAAATGTTCAAAACCTTTCGGCGACTGTGGGCTTGACGTAGCTTGTCTTCTCCTGTCGTAGGTGCTGTCGCCAGGATGACGCAGGTTGTCGCCAGGTGATGACCTCGGTGAATTCCATGGCGACTACCGGCGACTGAATTGTCTTCAGGGTCATAGCTTGTCGCGGGTGGACGTAGGTTGACTTTGGTTGTCGTAGGTTGTCGCCTGTGTGGTCGTAGGTTGTCGTAGGTGTGGTCGCAGGTGGACGTCCTAATGGGTCGCCGGTTGTCAGTTGCTTGCAGTAGCTTGATGTCGATTTGGTGGTAGGTTGTCGTAGACATTGTCGTAGGGGGGTCCAATTGCCGGTTTCTCGGCGACCTGCCACGACTGTGACAGTCGCCGGCAATCGTTGAAAGAATCGCCTAAGTGGGACAGGCCGTTAAAGAGTTGCTGCCTTGGAGCACCAGAGACTCAGGTTCGATGCAAGCAAATCTTCTTGCCAGATTTTTCACTACAGTTAATGCTGATAATTCAGCAACAAGATATAAACTTAATAAATCATTCAAGTAGACCATTGACCTACCATCAGATGAGACGAGAGTGTTGTAAAGGGCCACTGTGCATTGTCTCAGTCGGAAGCACGATCCTGAGTCCTTTTGCTGCAGAACATAAGAGACTGTATGAAACATCGTAACAAATGCAAAAGAAAGAATACTCTTAGTTGCGTAGATTAGAGTGGACTTCTGATAGCGCATGATTTAAGAACGTTTTAAAATTTGGATTGAGTGATGGTGAGATACGATGACAGTCATGAAAAACTAAAGACCAAATGTCAATGAGACCCAAAGGATCATGCACACAGCAAATGCATTTTGTAATGGGAGTACAGATTTCCTCTCGTGTCAGTCTTGAATGGCTGACTCCTTATTGTGAGACTGTGACCACTGCTTCTGGCCATTCAGATAATCTGCCTCTACACTGTTAAGTAAAGAATTGTATTTGTTTCAATGTTTTAGTTTAGTTTGGTTTACAGATACAGCGGGGAAACAGACCCTTCGGCCCGCCGAGTCCGCACCGACCAGCGATCCCCGCACAAGGGGGGGGGGGGGAGGGGGGGGAGGGGAAGGGGGGGGGGGAGGGGAAGGGGGGGGGGGGAGGGGAAGGGGCCAGACAACTTTTAATAAGCCAGAGATACACAGCTGTGAAGTTTAGCGGGCATTTAACATTACCAGTTGGTTTTCCTTGGTTCTGAAAACTCGTGCTTACGTTTTTTTCCCCCCTAATTAGCCAATTAAAATGCCCGATCAGCAAAGGAGATTACCAACGGCTACCTCGACTACCTACAACAACATGGCGACCCCACTACCACTGCACTACGAGTTCAAAAGTATCGATTTTCCCCATGCCGACCAATTTTTACTCACAGAACATTTTTCAACGACCAAACTGAGGCCGTGGGAACTCTTCTCAACCATGAAGGAGACTTACCAGAGACCACCTACAATCATCTGTCGACCATGCTGCGAGCTTGTGTCGAGCACAGACTCTCCTAAACTCGCAAATAAGGTTGCCACAGTGGGACAGGCCCTTTACACAATGTAACAAACAGCCCTCGTGTGTGTAGGAAAGAACTGCAGATGCTGGTTTAAATAGAAGATAGACATAAAAGGCTGGACAAACTCAGCGGGACAGGCAGCATCTCTGGAGAGAATAAACAGCCCTCTACAATTTTTAGCTTGTTGTAACAAAAATACATTTTTAGCTATTAAAAAGAATTTTGTATTGGAAAACAATTTGTTGTTTCACGGAATTACCATCCTTTTCAGTTATAGCGGACAATCGACATTAACGGACACCATTCAACCCCCCCTCCCCCCTACACCCATCCACAAGTCCAACCTCCGCAGTTTTGGGGACAGAGCTTTCTCCAGGGCAGCTCCCAGGCTCTGGAACTCCCACCCCCAACTGATCCGCAATTCTGTGTCCCTCACCATCTTCCAGTCCCGCCTCAAGACCCATCTCTTCACCTCTGCCTATCCTTAGCCCCACGTCCCCCTCCCTTTTCATCTGTGCATTAATTGCCTCATATTGTGTTTTGTATTGAATTCTGTCTTTACTTTGTGTACTAGTCATGTCTCTACTATTTATTTCATTCCCCTTACATGTTTTTCCTCTACCTGCTAAATTTTTGTAAGGTGTCCTTGAGACTCTTGAAAGGCGCCCATAAATAAAATGTATTATTATTATTATTATTATTATTATTATGTGTGTTCCGGTTTTGTTAATCCTCCCAAAATGCACCAGCCCACATTTTGCAGGATTAAATTCCATCTGCCACTGCTACAAAATCATACATGTCATTCACAAGTAACAGAAGTAGAATTAGGCCTATCGAGCCTACTCCACCATTCAATCATGGCTGATCTCTGCCTCATAATCCCATTTTCCTGACTTCTCTATACTACCAGGGGGCGCCGCACGATGGCAGCCTCGTCCAACCTCGGCCATGAGAAGGAGGGGTGGTGGTGTCGGCGGTAAACGAAGGTCCGAAGGTCGGACAGCTGGCCGGGCTGCCGACCGACGGGGCCATGGGCGAGGCGCTGCTGCTGCACTCCATAGGCTGCACTACCTCGGGACGGGTGAGGCGGGGCCAGACATGGCGCTCCGACCCGACAGTCCCCTCGACCCGAGTAGTAGCAGTCAAATATGGGACAAGGGCGGTCCCTAAATGGTGCCCACATCAATACAGGAAGTGTCTGGCTCCACTTTCTCAAGGGTAATTTCGGCAGGGCAATAAATGCAGTGCTTCCCAAAAATGCCACCCTATCACAAATGAATTAAAGAACTATTATTCCCATCGTTCACCTCCCAAAAAGTTCTAACAAAACTTCAGAATGCAGTAGAACAAATATTTTTTGCCAGACCAAAAAAACAAAAATTAAGTAAATGAGTGTAAAACTTTATCAGATCTAGTACTTTCTTGCACTTTCTGGTATTAGCTTGCTGCTTAGCCACAAACTATACAAGCATACTTCCTGTTTTCAGTCACACTATCTGATAATATATGCTGCTCTTTCCTCCCAATCTGATCAGTAGACAGACGTGTCGTTCATTAACTATTTCTAATCCATTTATGGAAAAAAATGCAAAATCCTACCAGGATGATCAAGTCATTGTTATGCGCACAAAACTGAATACTGTACCGAGAATTTTACATAGATCTTGTGATTGAAAGGGCTTCGTCCACTGTGTAAGATGTATATATATTTGGCAGCAAATCTATCTATCATTAGAAATATTGCTAGAGACATTTTTTCAAATGCTGCCCAAGTATGCAAAAATCCTTAAATACACTGTTGATTAAGCTGTATCCTTCATTGCTGGATGGGGTGCCGGACTTTGCGTGCAGCAGAACACAAATAAACTTGATTTGGCAATTCATTTATACAATTCACTTATGCAGAAAAAAATAACTGAATCCACAAGATGATTCATCTATTACAGCATTACACATTATAAAGAATTATAATCAGCACCTCTACTTCCTGAGAAGTTTGTGGAACTCCAGAGCCAATTATATCATGGGAGACCCCTTCCACCCCTGCAACGGACTGTTCCAGCTGCTACGGTCAGGCAAATGCCTCTAATGCCATGCTGTGAGAACGGAGAGGTTGAGAAGGGGTGTCTTCCCAGAGGCCATTAGGACTGTAAACCCCTACCTCAGCAGGGACTAACTTTACTGTACCATTCTACTGTTTTTTTTAATTGTGTTTTTTTTCCTTTTTCCTTCCTCCCACAATATGTAATATGTAAAAGAATATGTGATTCTGTTCCATTCTGTTTGTAGTTTGTTGTTTGTTTGTTTTTTGCACAAAGTCCACGAGCATTGCCACTTTTCATTTCACTGCACATCTCGTATGTGTATGTGACGAATAAACTTGACTTGACTTGAGATTACAGAGATTCGGTATGTCAAAGAAGATTCACTTGAGCTTCTACAGGTGCACAGTAGAGAGCATAATGACTGGTTGCATCGTGGCCTGGATCGGCGACTTGAACGTCCAGGAGCAGAAAAGACTACAAAAAGTCGTGACCGCTGCCCAGTCCATTACCGGCTCTGACCTCCCCACCATCGAAGGGAACTATCGCAGTCGCTGCCTCAAAAAGGCAGCCAACAACATCAAAGACCTACACCAACCTGGCCACACACTCATTTCACCATTGCCATCGGGAAGAAGGTACAGGAGCCTGAAAACTGTAACGTCCACGTTCAGGAACAGCTTCTTCCCTACAGCCATCAGGCTATTAAACACGACAACAAATAAGCTCTGAACTACAACAGACTATTATTATTATTGCACTATATTTGTTTATTTATTGAGTGTGTGTGCATGTGTATATATACACACTGAACTCATATCTGGGACAAATGACAATAAAACACTTGATGCCTATGTTTGATTCATGGTTCAGTCTGGCTTTGTTGAACCACCACTGAATGAAAGCTGTTTTGTCTGATCTAGTTATACCAGGACATCCATCACCAACGGTACCAGAATACATCGATCACCACACTAATTTGAGGGCACAAATCTGACAATATTTATCATTCTATATTATCACCTTGTATTTAAAAATTCTGAGTTTCAGTAACTGTTCCAAGCTGATTGTTTATTAATAATATTTTACTGACCAATCTGTGATAGGATCAGAGACCCATCAAAAAACCTAAAATATTCGATTTTTAACTTTTAATAACTGTCAGGTCACAGTTCTGAAAAAGCTGGAAAGGGTACAGAGAAGATTTACGAGGATGTTGCCAGGACTAGACGGTCTGAGTCATAGGGAGAGGTTGAGTAGGCTGGGACTCTATACCATGCAGGAGCGCAGGAGGATGAGGGGTGACCTTGTAGATGTGTCTAAGATCATGAGAGGAATAGATCGTGTAGAAGCACGCTTATCCATAGTAGGTGAACCGAGGACATAGGTTTAAGGTGAAGGGGAAAAGATTTAACAGGAATCTGAGGGGTAACTTATTCACACAAAGGGTGGTGGGCATATGGAACAAGCTGCCAGAGGAGGTAGTTGACTATCCCAATGTTTAAGAAACAGTTAGACAGGTACATGGATGCTGCCTTTCCCGCTGAGTCACTCCAGCATTTTGTGATCTACCTTCGATTTAAACCAGCATCTGCAGTTCTTTCCTACACATACATGGATAGGACAGGTTTGGAGGGATATGGACCAAACGCAGGCAGGTGGGACTGGTGTAGCTGGGACATGTTGCCCAGCGTGGGCAAGGTGGGCTAAAGGGCCCGTTTCCACAATGTAGCACTCGATGACCCGATGACTAAAAGCACATCCAAGTATTTTTAAAATGTGATGAAGTTCCCCACTTCAACCATCCTTACAGTCAATGATTCCAGACTCTGGTTGGCAAAGTCTTTGTTCATCTCTCCTCTCATCCTTCTATCAATTACTTTAAATCTATATCCCCCTGGTCTATGAGTTCTCTGCTAAAATAAAAAGATTTTACTTATCTCAGTCGATCACAATCCCAATTAAGTCTCCTGGCAACCTCCTGCGTTACAAAGAGGCAACCCAAAAGCAAAACAATGGCAATGCCTTTTTAAACCACCTTATCAAACCACTTAATCACCCATTACTTTCCATTATATTTTTTGCTCCTCCACAGAGGTCAATATCTTCCAACTCTTGCTTTCTTCTTTTGCCCGATTGCACCTCCTCAAATGTTTTGACATGCACGTATCTGGTTTAAATTCCATTTGCCACCAATCTGCCATACTATTAGGGTTCTCAAAGCTTCTTCCTCACTGTTAACCAAAAGATCATAAGTGATAGGAGCAGAAGTAGGCCATTCGGCCCATCAAGTCTACTCCACCATTCAATCATGGCAATGGCAAGTAAGAATTTCATTGTTCTATCTGGGACATATGACAATAAAACACTATTGACACCATTCTCCACATAACCTCTGACACCAGTACTAATTAACACGTGCTTCGTGCCACAAAGCCCTCTTAAGATCCAATTTTCCAATCTTTACTGGTTCATTGGCTTTGACTATGATTGCAATTTTTTACTGTCAATATCCTTGCCAAAGTTGAAGTTCTGATCTCATCAAGGTTCCGTGTTACCTCCAAAAAAAAATTTGATACTATTTTCCCTGTACAAATGCATGTTATTTTTTTGTTGAAGAATTGTACCAAGCCTAAAATCTATATCTATCTATCTATCTTCTTCTATCTATATATATATATCTATCTTCTATATCTATCTATCTGTCTATCCTATTACTAAAACTCTCATCTTGTCCTCTTCCGGTTTGCGTTGTTTTTAAATTTGTGCAAAGACGGTACCCTATATCGCTAGGATTTTTTGCCACCTTACTCAACGTTCTCCTCTGCTCCAAGCGCACCAGATTTCGTTCCGATCGGTGAAATATTACAAGAGTTATTTGCCTGTTATTCGCCAGGACAGCAACGCCCCTTCCGGCACCCGCTGTCAATCACCGGCACCGAGAATAAAGCTCAGAGAAGGAGCAGAGCTTAGGCTGTGTGCGCGGGCGGAGGCGAGCTGTGAGCGCGACAGGCGCTGGGGACGGGAGCCGCTGCGTAAGTCCGGAGCCGGGTCCTGGAGCCGGTGAGTGCGGTCGGAGCCAGGGCCGGGAACCGGTGAGCCCACACACCCACCTCCCATACCCCCCTCCCCTACACACCCCCTCCCCCAAACGCCCACACCCCTCAAACACACCTCCTCCGCCACCCCCACAATCCCTCCCCCTACCCCCACCTCCCCCACCCCTCCCACACACCCCACTCCCACACATACCCCTCCCTCCCCCACACACCCCCCCTCCCCACACCACCCCCTCCCCACCCCACACCAACCCCTCCCCCATACACCCCTCCATCCCCCACACACCTCTCTCCCCCACACGCAGGTGGAGTTTAACCCGAGCAAGTATGAAGTGTTGCACTTTGGGAGGTTAAATGTCAGGGCAGAGAATACAGTTAATGGCAAGACCCTTAACAACATTGAGATGCAGGGGGAATCTTGGAGTCCAAGTTCATAGCTCACTGTACATGGCAGCAAAAGTAGATGGGGTTGGACAGGCTAGATGCAGGAAGATTGTTCCCGATGTTGGGGAAGTCCAGGACAAGGGGTCACAGTTTAAGGATAAAGGGGAAATCCTTTAGGACCGAGATGAGAAAAACATTTTTCACACAGAGAGTGGTGAATCTCTGGAACTCTCTGCCACAGAAGGTAGTTGAGGCCAGTTCATTGGCTATATTTAAGAGGGAGTTAGATGTTGCCCTTGTGGCTAAAGGGGTCAGGGGGTATGGAGAGAAGGCAGGTACAGGATACTGAGTTGGATGATCAACCATGATCATATTGAATGGCAGTGCAGGCTCGAAGGGCCGAATGGCCTACTCCTGCACCTATTTTCTATGTTTCTATGATAAAGAAGACGTATAGTATGTTTGTCTTCATTGATAGGGGCATTGAGTATAAGAGTCAGGAAGTCATGCTGCAGCTCTATATTGCTTTGATTGGGCTGCATGTGGAGTATTGCATGCAATTCTGGTCACCCCATTTAGGCTGTGGGTCGAGGAGCTTTATTCTAGTTTCGTGACCCAAGTCACTAAACTACATGAAATTTTCACATATTGTGTAAAAAAATTATATAAATCACCCTGAAACTCGTCATGAACAAGACTTGCACATTTTTTATTAAATTAGAGAAAAACCGGAAAAATGTCTGGTAATTTTTAGTCCAATCAAAGCACGTTTAACATTGAGTTGTATGCCAGTTGGCCAATCACGCGCTTTGCTTCAGGCTAGCACACAAAATGGCTGAGGGTGCCTCTACAGATGCCTGTTTTACTGGAGATTCCGATTTGTTGTTCTGTGGAATACATGTCGTGGAAACTTGCAGCAAGGTAATTGAATTTAGTGAGAAAAGCATTAAATAGGCTGAAGAATGTGCTGCTAAGTGGAAGAAAGCCTTGAAAGCAAAGTCGCTGCTGAGGTGCTCCAACACAAAGAAGACAGCCAGGAATCAACTCTAACTGAAAGGTAAGATCTAAAGTCTGAATTTATGAAAATCTATCTGTATGGACTTTAATTAATTTAATTGCACCCTTTTATAATGTGAATAAATTCATTCATTCACTCATTCATTCACTTATTCATTTATTCATTCATTCATTCACTCATTCACTCGTGCATTCATGAAGTTGAGGGCCTAAGCTATATGTTTCCATAACTCAGTCAATTAAACATTGTCACTAATGCCAGCTTGTTGTAGAGTAATAAGTCTTTAACAGCTAATCTCGGAGCTGCCTGCGATAACTTACCGGGAAAAAGTGCTCCGACCGCGGGGCCCAGGTACCCGCAGTATAGTGAAGCTGCGGTCTCAATTAAGACGCGGCCGATTCGCGAACGCGGAGCCGCGGATCATCTCCGCGGGTGGGGGGGTGGGGAGGCTGTACATAGTGCCGTCTGTAGCGGCCGTTTCCAGCCCCCGACCACGGGAGAAAAACGGAGGGATATCGATCGCACTTTATAGGCTTCCATTGCAGTCAGAAATGGTCAGAAATGGTTGTTGTTTCTGTAGAAATGAATTGGTGATATGTGAACTTGAACTTGTTTTTCTATGGTAGTCTATGGTAGTAACCTATTGGTATTCTCATTAACATTAAGAAGAGGTTAACATTTTATGAATTGAAGTCCATGCAGACTTAATGACTATGAGATTTATTTTTTCTGTAGCCTCTACTTAAACTTGAAATAACTTATCAATTGTAGTAAATTACAGTGTAAGTCTCATTGACATTAAATAGAGGTTGACACTTTATGAATGGAAGTCCATGCAGACCTAGGTACAATGAGATATTTCTTTCTCTAGCTATTCTGCACCCTCTGCTCCTGCACTTGAACTTGAAGTCTTATCTATGGCAGTAAATTACAGTGTAAGTCTCATTGACATTAAGAAGAGATTGACATTTTATGAATTGAAGTCCATGCAGACCTAAGTAATATGAGATTTGATTTTTCTGTAGCTTCTGCCCCTCCACTCTTCAGAGCCTGTCCACACAAAAGTGTTTTGTGTGGACATGCACTGTGCTTTAATGAACACTAATTTGATAATTTGCAGACTTGCCATCCCATCTACCTGGACATGCATACATGTTTAATTTCCTCATTGATATGTCGATATTGTCTTACATAATATAAAACATGAAAAGATGTAAAATACACCGACACATATTATCTTCTATTATTAGGAGGCAACAGTGTATCCCGGGTTATGATGCAGAGTGCTATCGTCACTTCTGCAACATAACAACAATAAATCGAGCGATAGCAAAGTCTAGAAGGAAGAAAGGTAATGATAGGACTCAAACAACAAATCTTTTTACTTATGGTCATATGATGTTACTTTGAAAAATGAAAAGATATATTTGAGGATATTGATATATTTTACTTTTCATTCCTTTTCTGTTTTCTTTTTCCTCTTTCAATTGAGTTCAAGACGCTGAAAAGCCTGAAGCAGGTGAATCACCTCAAGAGGCAGTTCCTGATGGTGAAGCAGATGAGCCGGCCCTAAAGAGACTGCTTCGATCCATGACAAGTCATAGTCAACAGACAGCAACTGTCGAGCACACTGACCGCAGGCATGTCCTACCAGCGCATTGCATCATTTGTAAATGTTCAAAGTACACAAAAGAAATAAATTGTGGAAAAAAATGATTATATAAAGTTTTATTTTAATGTGGATCGTTTCACTGTTTATTTGGTCAAATTATTTAAACAATAAGTGAATTGCTTATTATAATGGCGTGCCGGTGAATGACTGCGACAATCCACCCACCGATCCACACATACATACATACATACATACATACGCACATCCACACACACATCCATCCATACGCACACTTCCATGCATGCAAACACACACATACATGCACACATAAATCCGCACACACACACATCCATTCACACGCAGACATACATGTACACATCCAAACATCCATCCACACGTACATACACACTTACATCCACAGATACACGTTTGAAAGGCATACACAGACACACACAAACTAGAGATAAACAATGCAACACTTTTAAGGTTCTTTTAGGTCAAAGGTAATAGCCCTCATTTGCAAAGGCACCATCTCGGGGGGGGGGGGGGGGGGGGGGGGGGTGTCTATAACATAAATATAAGCTCATTGTAGCTTAAAATGAATATTCATCGAGTAAACATCAGAGCATTCGATTCTTGGCCAGGATGTGACATTTACATCAGAAATAAGACAGGTCTCTTACAGGTCTGGCACTGCCCCAGTCCCACTATGGCCGTTACCCCCACTCTCCCCACTTTGGCAGTCAGCGGGGTTCAGTAAATGGGGAAACCTAGAGGATCTGTCCTGACCCTTTATTTAGGCAGGTTCATGAGCCCTTAAAACTTGGGACATCTGCTGCAATCTCATTTAATTTCCTATTAAAGCGACTGGAACATGCCTGCCTGGCACTGCCCCAGTCCCACTATGGCCATCACCCCCACTCTGCACACTGGCAGTCAGTAGGGTTCAGTAAAGGGAGGAACCCACAAGAACTTCCCTAGCCCATTAATTAGGCTGGTTCAGGAGCAGGACCTCTGCGACAGTGTCATTAAAAAAAACACTCACAATTATATTCATCATATTATTTTTATATAATATAATTATACTTAATTATATATGATAACATTCATATTAACAGGTTTTATATATCTATATATATATATATTGGTATAATAATATATAGTTTAAATGGACTACAATACGGAAATAGGCTGCCCATGGTGTAATACGGGCATTGGCGACTAGATCGCGCTTGTTTTCCCGATCTCATTTTCTAATTAGTTTAATTAATCAATGTGCAACTTTTGGTAATGACGAGTTATGACTTCCTTCTCAATTATATTTCATCTAAATCTATGGAAAATGTCATGTAGTTTGGTGACTTGGGTCACAAAAACCTATTTCTAGACACATTTTTGATGCTCAGCCCACAGCCTAATTACAGGAAAGGTGTGGAGGCTTTCGAGAGGGTGCATAGGAGGTTTATTAGGATGCTGCTTGGGTTAGAGGGTTTCAGCTTCAGGGAGTGTGGAGTTGGATTATTTTCCCTGGAACACCGGAGGTTCAGCGAAGACTTGATAGAAGTTTATAAAATGATGATAAGGTAGACAGTCAGAACCTGTTCCCTGGGTGGAAATGTACAACTGGAGGGCATAGCTATAAATTGAGAGAGAGAACGTTTAATGGAGATGTGCGGGGCCAGTTTTTCTATTTTACACAGAGAGTGGTGGGGGCTTGGAACACACTGCCAGGAGCGGTGTTTGAGATGCTCTTGGATAAGCATGTGGAAATGCAGGGAATAGAGGGATATGAATCATGTACAAGCAATAAGATCAGTTCAGGTAGGCATCATGTTCGACACAGCCATTGTGGACCTGAGCCCGTGATGTTCGATGAGGGAGGCTCAATACAATCTTGCAGGCTTAATACAGTCTAAGATCGAATAATAGCGCCTTCTGTCTACTATATTGTACTTTTAAAACCATTGCATCAGAGACAACCTCTTCGCCTCACCTTTTTTTATAGATTACCATATACGAGCGACCTTTGATTTACGATGTTCTGCCACAGGCTTCTCATTGTTTACTATCAAAACCACACACAGTTCTGAATACCTTTACCCAATCTTCCCAAAAGGTTCTCTTCTGAAGAGAACAACCCTGCTTCTCTGGTTTCTCCATACAATTAAAACTGAAACCATTCCAGTAAATCTCCTTTGTACCCTCTCGAAGGCATTAAGAAATTTCCAAAAGTGAACCGCACAGGGTTGGGCATATTGAGTCTAACCAACAACATGGCAGAATCAAAACAGGACGAATATAGGATTAATGTCAATGGGTGATGAATGGTCAGTGCGGACTCGATGGGCTGAAGCGCTTGTTCTTTTTCTTTTTATGATCATGAGAATTGGAAAAGGAGAAGTGGTTCATTGTGATAATTTTTCAGAAACTAAAAACATTCATTATAGTTCACTGAAGCTGTGCTTGAGCAAGTTAAAGAACTGTAGATGATGGTTTACATAAAGTGCTGGCGTAACTCAGTAGGTCAGGTACCTAAATTTATGTAACTAACCTACAAAAAAACCTTAGCCCCCAACTTTCTTCCCCCTCCGCTGTGCCCCTCCTCGATGAGCACCCATTTCTCCCCTTCCCTCTGTCCCTTCCACCTATATTCCTTTCCCTGGCTTCACATTTCACGCCTCTTCATCCTTCTCTTTAGTTTAGTTTAGTTTAGTTTAGAGATACAGCGCGGAAACAGGCCCTTCGGCCTACCGAGTTCAAACCTGTACATCTTTGGAGCGTGGGAGGAAATCGAAGATCTCGGAGAAAACCCACGCAGGTCACAGGGAGAAGGTACAAAGTCCGTACAGACGGTGCCCGTAGTCAGGCTGGATGCCTGGGACCCGGGGCGCTGGCGCTGTAAGGCAGCAACTCTACCGCTGCGCCACTGATTAGTGCAAATGGGTACTTGATGTATAGTACTGTGCAAATCTGTGACAACCAAATCACCCAGAGCAGCTATCGCTCAGAAAAGGTCAAGTTATAAGCAGACTCGGTGGGCCGAAGGGCCGGTTTGCTACGCAGGATCCCTAAAGTCCAGAGTCTAGACAAGTCTGTTTTATGGCAGACATTATTGTGGGCATTTCTGTTCATTGCAGAGAGCGCCATGCCGGCCATTACAGTAAATAAAAGCTGCACAAATCAAAGGCACACAGCCCAAAGAGTCAATGATAGTGGCAAATTAATAATTAAAATACTAATTCAAGCTCAGAAATGTTTAATAATAGATTTGAATAGAATAATTCATTGTTATTAGATTATTAATATTTTATGTTGTTTGAGTTTAGCCTTTTTGTTTTAACAGGCATTTGAAGTCTTTGAACGGTTTTGGCAATCAGTAATCTTGGCCAAGTGCTTTGACCAGCTGTGAGGGGCTCTCTCCATTTACTGCAGGATGGAACAGAGATCTTCACGGTCTTGCTGATCAAGGGTGGTCGAGGGGCAGGCACATGCAGATCAGACAGTTTGAGTGCAGGGTGTAGGACCACATGCTGATGTGACATGTAGATTACACGCTGTGCACTACTGAGCCTGGCTGAGTGGTCACAAGATCATAAATGATAGATTAGGCCATTCGGCCCATCAAACTTACTCCACCATTCAATCATGGCTGATCTATCTCTCCCTCCTAACCCCATTCTCCTGCCTCTTCCCCGTAACCCCCGACAGCCGCACTAATCATGAATCTCTCTCTGCCTTAAAAATATCCATTGACGGCCTCCACAGCCTTCTGTGGCAAAGAATTCCACAGATTCACCACTCTCTGACCAAATAAATTTCTCCTCATCTCCTTTCTAAAGGAGCGTCCTTTAATTCTGAAGCTACCTGTATGACCTAGATTCACCCACTAATAGAAACATCCTCTCCACATCCACTCTATGCAAGCCTTTAATTATTCGGTACGTTTTAATGAGGACCCCCCTCATTCTAAACTCCAGCGAGTACAGGCCCAGTGCTATCAAACTCTTCATATCGACTAACTAGGGCATTGCAGATAGCGTTTCTACTTGCTTGGGGACTAGCTGGATAGGCCAGCGAGGGTCAGACTTGCAGAGAAACAAACTCTTCAGCCCAACTCATCCATACCAACCAAGATGCCTCATCTAAGCTGGTCCCATTTACCTGGGTTTGCCCCACATCAGAGGATAGAGGTTCAACTGAAATGGAGTCGCTAACTTCCAGACCTGAACAATCTGCTGCATCATCGCACATCACCATGAGTGAGGACACAAATAAAGAGGAAGGATCGGACAAGTATGGAGGGATATGGACCAAATGCAGGCAACTGCAACTAGTGTAGCTGGGACATGTTGGCCGTTGTTGGCGAGTTGAGCCGAAGGGCCTGTTTCCACACTGTATCACTCTAGGAAGGATAGTGAGCGAGTCAGGACTGAAGATATTGTCAAAATATTAATGGAAGGAAATTAAAGCTAATTCAAGTCTGGATCTGTAGGAAGGAACTACAGGTGCTTGTTTAAACCGAAAATAGACACAAAATGCTGGAGTGACTCAGCGGGACAGGCAGCATCTCTGGAGGGAACGAATGGGTGGCGTTTCGAGTCAAGACCTTTCTTCAGTCTGGATGTTGAACAATCTGACATCAGTGAGAATAGCAGGTGGTGAAAAAGAAACAGAAAAGCTAGCTTTTAATTTACAGTCGAAGTGACATGAACATAATTCTGCATGCTGGGTGAAAAAAGAATGCAAAGCATATACAAATTACTTCTTTGTTGGAAGCATGCAAATATTGTCAGGCATGTGTATTCAATCCATCTAAAGAAACAGGAAATCGCTGAGAAACTGCTGGCAGCAACACAGAGTTGACCAGTTTGACAAGATTTATATCAATCTCCGAACACAGAAAATGAATTAACAGATTACCAGCAGGCAGAGCTGGTGAAATGTTTAAGAAGGAACTGCAGATGCTGGAAAATCAAAGGTAGACAAAAATGCTGGACAAACTCAGCGGGTGAGGCAGCATTTATGGAGCGAAGGAAATAGGCAACGTTTCAGGCCGAAACCCTTCTTCAGGGCTGGTGAAATAGCCACTTTACCCTCTCAGCTCCAGCACGAAGCGCACAGTGCAATGGGTGCCGTGACTCGGTAAACAAAAACAACAAAACGTCACCCATTCCTTCTCTCCAGAGATGCTGCCTGGCCCACTGAATTACTCCAGTGTTTTGTGTCTATCTTTGGGTGCTGTGACTACTTTAGTTAGAAAATGTACATTGTTGGTGGTGGTCCGTGGTAGATGATGATAGCATGGTTGTGCGTTCTCATGTTTTGTGGGATCGAGTGGTGCTCACGAATCCGATGTGCGAGCCACACATGCAGGAGCAGTGGGGGCACATGATGGCCGTTGTGGGGGTGGGGGATTTAGGCCTGCAGCCTTCCACCTGTCTCTGGCACCAACGAGTCAGCTTCGGCGGTTGTCTTCGACACTGCTGACTGCCTTCCTGGTGGTTGTACGCCAGCCAGTCCTGTCGCTGGCACGGGTTCCCAGTTCTTTTGGGGCTTGGCCTGCGTGTTGGAGGTGCCCCTTGATGCAGCCTTTGAACTGCTCCTTTATCCCTGCGACAGAACTCCATACAGCAGTCGACGAGTCAAGCGGGATTTATCCATCCGGATCACATGGCCTGTCCATGGAAACTGGGCCTTTATGATCATTGCTTCGATGCTTGTGACGCCAGATCAGACCAGCACTTCCACGTTGGTCACCCTGTCCCATACCCACCTCTTTTCCACCCATGATGGACCGCAGAGAGCACGCGGAACATGTCAAGCTGGCGGGCGTGTTTCCTGTACAAGGTCAATGTTTCACATCCGTACGGCAAGCTGGAGAGTACGACAGCGTTGTAGACTTTCAGCCTAGTTGACAGCTTGATGTTGTGGTGGTTTAACACTCGTGCTCAGAGTTGACCAAGGATATTTCCTTTTCCAGCGAGTCATCAGAAAACGTCACGCTGCCCAAGTGCTCGAAAGGGTCAACTGTTTTCAGCTGCGTGTTGTCAATGTATACACGGTGGTGGTGCTGAAGAGCCTGGGGCTGGCTTCAGTCTTACTGAGACGGATATTAAGACCAAGCTGCTCTGCCAATATTTATACAATGACAAGCTGAAATGCATCAGGCATGGGTTGCAACTCAGCGTTACCCTCTCTTGCTGCTTCCCCTCTGTGATTCCTACTGTTCACTTACCACGTCCTGTCCCATACCCACCTCTTTTCCAGCTTTATCCCCCCCGCCCCACTACAATCAGTCTGAAGAGGGCTTTCAATCCAAAATGCCAGCGACCCTTGTCCACCAAGAAGATGCTGCCCGACCCACTAAGTAACTCCAGCACTTTGGGATTTTTTTTCGTAAACTAGCATCAGCAGTTCCCTGCCTCTGGGTTGAAGCATTGCTCTTTTATAATTTACCACTAATTCAAAAATCATTTAAAAGTACAAATAAGATAGACTCAAATAGAGTGAGAATGTTTTGGCAGTGCCAAGGCCCAGTGGCAGAGAGGGGTAAGCCACTTTTTCCCAGCCAACCATCTGTAGCCTCTCTGTCTTAAGTAGAATGGTTTTCTCTTCACCTTTGGCCACAACTCAGCCATGACTATCCAATCTCTTTCTTTTCATTCAGAGTAAGTGTTGATTTAATGTCATGGGCAACAATATCAAACAACATCTAAAGGAGCCAGTAATCTCAAGGCCCAACCTGCAACCTGCATATAAAAACAGAAAACGCTGGACAGAGAAACAGAGTTCACACTTCAACTTGAAGATTCTTCTCCAGAATGGTGCAAATTTAGAGATAGAAGACAGACCAGAGTAGCACAGGGCCCTTCAATCCGCCATGTTTGTGCTGAACATGATGCCACGTTAACCTACCCGATCTCCCGGTGGCTCAGCACTTCAACTCCCCCTCCCGTTCCAAATCCGACCTTTCTGTCCTGGACCACCTCCATGGCCAGAGTGAGGACCACCGTAAATTGGAGGAGCAGCACCTCATATTTCACTTGGGCAGTTTACACCCCAGAGGTATGAACATTGACTTCTCTAATTTCAAGTAGTCCCTGCTTTCCCCTCCTGCTCTCCCACAGCCCACTGTCTCTGCCTCTTCCTTTCTACTTCCCTCCCCCCCCATCCTCACGTCAGCCTGAAGGATGGTCTTGACCCGAAACGTTGCCTATTCCCGTCGCTGCATAGATGCTGTCTCACCCACTGCGGTTCTCCAGCATTTTTGTCCACCAAGTTAAACTGATCTCATTTAACTGTACATGATCCATATCCATCTATTCCTTCCATTTCCTTGTGCCTTTCTCATAGTCGCAATAATGACACTATCGTATCTGCCTCCACCACCACCGCTGACTGTGCTCCAAGCCCCCACCACTCTCTGAGCATACACCTGGCCTCGCACATCTCAATTAGACTTCCCCATCACCTTATAGCTTTGCCCTTAGTTTAGTTTAGAGATACAGCATGGAAACAGGCCCTTCGGCCCAACCGGTCCGCGCCGACCAGCGATCCCCGCACATTAACACCATCCTACACCCACAAGGGACAATTTTTACATTTACCAAGCCAATTAACCTACAAACCTGTATGTCTTTGGAGTGTGGGAGGAAACCGAAGTTCTCGGAGAAAACCCACGCAAGTCACAGGGAGAATGTACAAACTCCGTACAGACAGCTGCATTCTCTGTAAGTCACCAACTCTACTGCTGCGCCACTGTGACCGCCCTTGTTGTTGGGCATTTCCCCATTGGGAAAAAGGTTCTGACTATCTATCCTCTCTGGCTTCTGCCAAATGACACTGCAATCTCATTTACCCCCATTAAGTACCTCTCCCCAACATCCAGACCTATCCTTATTCAAAACAATCTTAAAACCTATGGATAGGAAGGAGGTGCAGATGCTGGTTTAAACCGAAGATAGACCCAAAAGCTGAAGTAGCTCAGCGGGTCAGGCAGCAACTCTGGAGAAAAGGAATAGCTCCAGGGATGCTGTCTGACCCGCTGAGTTACTCCAGCTTTATGTGTCTATCTGTGGTATAAACCTATGTATGGAGATGTGTTCACAAACCATAAACGAGATGAATAAAACGTTTATGGTGCAAAGAAAGACGGGATACCGCCTGGAACACAAAAGAATGCCTGTCACAGATGGAGAACAACAGGAGATTGAGCTGGAGGGATTAAAGTGGAAGTCAGATGGAGATTGAAGTGACATTCAATTGGAAGTCCCACATTGCGCTTGCAAACTGAACAGATGTTTTTACAATAGTCACAATCCTGATTTGGTTTCTCCAACAGAGAGAACTCATCATGAGTAATGAGTATGCAATGTTAAATTGAAAGAAATGCAAAAAAAAAAAATCATAGCTTCATCGGCAAAGGGTGAAGCAAAGACCTGAATTGTCTTTGGCTCTGGCACCACGACAACAAAAACAAGCTCAAGAACCAGTGTTTCATTGTCCTACGAGCACAAATCAGCCACGCGGACCAAATATTAAAAAGTGAACAATTTCAAATAATAGGCTATCTGAACAACCTTTGTGTCTTTCTCCTAGTTCTCCGTATCCACATATTTCCACCTCTTTGGAAAGGTATTGGTTATTCATTATCCGTTACCAGTTTTCGCCCGGCACCATCCAGCCTTTATGGTGCACTGTAATGGCTCGATTGTAATCATGTATTGTTTTTCTGCTGACTCGCTAGCACAGCTTTACACTGTACCTTGGTACACATAACAATAAACTAAACTGTAAACGGTAGCAAACTGGTAGTAAAGAAAGAAAACTCAATACTAACATTTATGTCAAGAGGGCTTGTGTTCACAAAAACAGGGATTTATTGCTGAGGCTCTATAAGAAGATGGTCAGGCCGCATTTGGAATATTATGAGCAATTTTGGGCACCATATCGGAGGAAGGTAGGATGTGCTGGCTCTGGAGAGGGTCCAGAGGAGGTTTACAAGAATGATCCCAGGAACCAGTAGGTTAACCTATGATGAGCGTTGATCGGCACTGGACCTGCACTCGCTGGAGTTTAGAAGAATGAAAGGGGACCTTTTTGAAACATACAGAATAGTGAAAGGCTTGGATAGAGCGGATGGGGAGAGGATGTTTCCACTAGTGGGAGAGTCCAGGGCTGGAGGTCATAACCTCAGAATTAAAGGACATTATTTTAGGAAGGCGATGAGGGGACATTTTTTTGGTCAGAGGGTGGTGAATCTGTGAAATTCATTGCCACATATGGCTGTGGAGGCCGAATCTGTGGATATTTTTAAGGCAGAGATAGATAAATTCTTGATTAGTACGTGTGTCAGGGGGTTATGACACTGTACCTAAAAAGGCAAGGATTACTTATCTTAATGACTACAGGCCTGTCGCACTGACCTCTGTAGTCATGAAGACGCTCGAAAGGTTTGTGCTGGCCAGGGTGAAAAATATCACAAACACCCTGCTGGACCCTCTGCAGTTTGCATATCGGGTCAATAGATCTGTGGATGATGCAGTCAACCTGGGCCTGCACTTCATCCTACAGCACCTAGACCGCCAGGGAACCTATGCGAGGATCCTGTTTGTTAATTTTAGCTCTGCATTCAACACCATTGTGCCAGAGCTACTACACTCCAAACTTTCCGAGTTGACTGTGCCTGAACCCCTCTGTCGGTGAATCACCAGCTTCCTGACAGACAGGAAGCAGCATGTGAGGCTGTGAAAGCACATCTCGGATGCGCAAACGCTCAGCATAGGAGCACCACAAGGCTGCGTACTCTCTCCTCTCCGCTACTCTCTCTACACCAACGACTGCACCTCCACAGACACCTCTGTCAAGCTTCTCAAGTTTGTGGACAACACAACCCTGAATGGACTGATCCAGGATGGGGAGGAATCTGCCTACAGACAGGAAGTGGCACAGCTGGCGTCCTGGTGCCGTCGCAACAACCCAGAGCTCAATGCTCTTAAGACAGTGGAATTGATTGTAGACTTTAGGAGAGCTCCCCCTCGCCTCACCCCACTCACCATCAACAACACCACAGTCACGTCTGTGGAGTCTTTTAAGTTTCTGGGAACCATCATCTCCAAGGACCTTAAGTGGGGGGCTACCATCGACTCCACTGTCAAAAAGGCACAACAGAGGATGTACTTCCTACGGCAGCTGAGGAAGCACAATCTGCCACAGGCAATGATGGTCCAATTCTACACGGCCATCGTAGAGTCTGTTCTCACCTTCTCCATCATGGTCTGGTTTGGCTCAGCCACCAAGCACGACACCTGGAGGCTGCAGCAAATCGTCCAATCAGCAGAGAAGGTTATTGGCTGCAACCTTCCCTCCATTGATGAACTGTACACTGCAAGGGCCAGGAAGCGAGCGGGCAACATCATCTCTGACCCCTCTCACCCTGGCCACAAACTCTTTGAATCACTACCCTCTGGAAGGCGGCTCTGGATTGTCAAAGCTGCCACAGCTAGACATAAAAACTGTTTTTATCCATGAGTAGTTGCTCTACTCAACAGCCAAAAATCTGTAGCCTCCCTTTGATCTGGTATTTTATTGGTTCACATGCTTGATCAATGGTGTTTTATCATTAATATTTTATTATTATTAATGTTTAGTGTTTTCTGAGTCATTCTTAACTGTCACTGTATGTCATGTTGGTACTTGTGGACGGCGCACCAAGGCAAATTCCTTGTATGTGAATACTTGGCCAATAAACAAACTTACTTATTTATGGGGAGAATGGGGAGAGATAGATTCGCCATGATTGAATAACGGAGTAGACTTGATGGGCCGAATGGCCTAATTCTATTCCTATCACTTACGACCTTATAAACACTATCTTTTTTCCTGCATTTGTTGCCTTTTGATTTTTAAATCATGTTCAAAAACTTGTAATTTCAAGTAGTTAAAATAATAGACATTTAAGAACAGAATTAGGGTTAAAGAGGGCAATTATTAAACAGTAGTTATAAACCATAAATTGACAGCCCTGCAAAAAGTGGATGCACTTTGATGATAAACCTGAGTTTGCCACGTCTGAAGGCACTTTGTTAGGAAAGTTTAGGGGACATTGAGAATGGGCAAGGAAACAGATTTTGTCCATTTTAATTAGCAGTGGAATTAAAATTAGAATTAAAGCCATATTACAAGTAGAGAAAATAGCAATGAGAATAATGAAAATAAAGATCACATTTTATTAAGCTCATTCATATTCTTCATCAACCATGCACATCTCCCAAAGTAACTAGTAACTAATATTGATCACTCATCTGATTCCAAGTGTGCCTCCACTTGGCTGACAAACCACCGAGGTATTGGACAGACAACCTGTCTATCAAATGACACAGGTATATTGACGTACTGTTTCAATTATCCACTCAAATGGGATACATTAAAGAGACATGAAAGCCTGGAAAATTGAAAATCGCAAATATTGTCAACATCTTTGCAAGTGGGTAAAGGGCGGCACGGTGGCGCAGTGGTAGAGTTGCTGCCTTACAGCGAATATAACGCCGGAGACCCGGGTTCGATCCCGACTATGGGTGCTATCTGTATGGATTTTGTACGTTCTCCCCGTGACCTGCATGGGTTTTCTCAGAGATCTTCGGTTTCCTCCCACATTCCAAAGACGTACAAGTATGTAGGTCAATTGGCTTGGTAAATGTAAAGATTGTCCCTAGTGTGTGTAGGATAGTGTTAATGTGCGGGGATCGCTGGTCGGCACGGACCCGGTGTGCAGAAGGGCCTGTTTCCATGTTGTATCTCTAAACTAAACTAAAATCAAGAGAACACGACCAAGAGGGTTCATTTGTCACATGCACTGGACAACAAGAACAACACATTTCTGACGTGCTGCAACTTTCCAGGAACATCAGATGCAACAATGATAATTATGTCATAAATTACCCATGAGGATATTGAGGAGAATGAAGGGATTTCACTGTGCAGTGTAGGCTGTGCTTCTGATGTTAGGGTTAATGTTGGGACCAGGTATAGTGAACGTTTTACTCCTTAGCCAAGCTGAACAAGATTTATTGTGGCAATGCTTGATGCTTGTACGGGATAGTGTAGTGGAAAAGTGTGCCAATTCACAGATCATTGAATCATGGTGATACCACCAACGTGACCAAGATCGCACTGAGCAGATGTAATTTTAGGTAGACAAAAATGCTGGAGAAACTCAGCAGGTGAGGCAGCATCTATGGAGCGAAGGAATAGGTGACGTTTTGGGTATATAATATTCATGTCCAGTAGCAGTCTTTCATCAAACAGCCAAAAGCACCATCTTGCCAATTTTCCTTCAAGTTTTCCGAGGAAGTTTAAATTTTATTTTGAAGGAATAAAAACAGTTGCCTGCAAAGTGTGGTTTCAATCCAATCCAATCCAACTTTATTTGTTAAGCACTTTAAGACAACCAATGTTGACCAAAGTGCTGTACAGAAGAAAAAACAAGACATCATAAACAGACAACATAACAGAACATAACATAACAGCTCACATAAGGCGCATAAATCACATATGAAATACAACAATAAATCAAAAGACATAAAACATGAGTAAAAATAATAGCCATGCAATAAGCAATCAAAATAAGAAACCAATCAAGCAAATAAAGTCGACATATTACTGGGTATCAAAGGCCACGGAGAAGAGATGGGTTTTAAGAAGAGATTTAAAACAGACAGAGAAGAGGCCTGTTTAATGTGGAGAGGCAGATCGTTCCATAATTTGGGTGCCGACACAGCAAAGGCATGGTCCCCTCTGAGCTTCCGCTTAGTTTTAGGCCCACTCAGGAGCAGCTGATTATCTGACCTGAGAGAGCGGGCGGGTGTATAAGGGTGTAGAAGCTCAGATAGGTAGGGCGGGGCAAGACCATTTATGGATTTAAAAGCAAATAAAATAATTTTAAAATGGATCCTAAACTGAATAGGCAACCAGTGGAGTGAGGCTAAAATGTGCGAAATGTGCTCATGTTTACGTGTGCCAGTTAAAAGACGTACAGCTGCATTCTGTACCATCTGGAGACGGGCGATGGAGGACCCACTAACCCCCACATACAGTGCATTGCAGTAATCCAGCCGAGTGGTAACAAAGGCGTGGATTACCGTCTCAAAGTGCTGCCTTGACAGAATTGGCTTTATTTTGGCCAGCTGCCTCAAATGGAAAAAGCTTGACTTCAGCCATTAAATAGCATCTGAAATCAAGTCCACAGCTGGAAACAAACATTGGGGTATCGTGTTCAGTTTTGGTCACCCTGCTTTGGGAAGGATATTGGTAAGCCAGAAAGAGTGCAGAGAAGATTTATGAAGATGTTAAGAATGTGAGCTACAGGGAGAGATTAGGCAGGCGAGGATTTTATACCTTGGAGCACAGGAGGCTGAGGGGTGATCTTGTAGAGGTGTATAAGATTATGAGGGCAGTAGATAGGGTAAATGAACAGTCTCTTACCCCGAGTAGGGGAATCAACAACCAGGGAACATGTGTTTGAGGAGAGAGGAGAAAGATTTAATAGGAACCCGAGGTGCAACATTTTTACACACAGGGTATGTGGAACAAGCTGTCAGAGGATGTAGTTGAGGCAGATACTATAATAACATTCAAAATACATTTGGACAGGTACATAGATAGGAAAAATTTACAGGGAAATTAGTGGGCAGGTGGGACTAGTGTAGATGGGGCATCTTGGTTGAGCCGAAGGGTCTGTTTCTGTGCTGTGTGACTCTATGACTCTCTAACACAATAATTAGTTCTTCAGTCAAATACTAAACAATAAAATATGTCCTACTTGCGAGTAGCTACGAATATAATCCAGACGGAATAGGTGAGGGTGTCAGAGAAACTGGGAAAGAGACATCTTAATAAAACTGGCCTATTGTGCCCAACCAAGGCTGGAACCATGTTGTCACTGGAACACAAACTGGCACTGATAGTGAGAGGTCAAACTACTTTAACATTGGGAGAAGAATCAGTAAACAGCAGATAAGACTCAAAATTAAATCAGAAGGTGAGAAATATAAACAATAGAAAGATTAGGAACATTCCAAAAACTCTTAGAATCAGACTTCTGGAAAATAGTAAAAGTGATGAATTAAATATTGAAGTACATGTTTGCATGCGTATAGGCACAAAGGATCGTGAATCCCTTGCAATGGTGGAGGCAAAACACAATACGTCCAGGAATAGATTTTAATATTCTCAGTTATTGAGTAATCAGGAATGATGGAGAAGGAAAAAGATAAGCAAGGAGCAATTGAGGAAAATATGGTTCTAAACAAAAAGGATATTAAATGACTCTAAGATTGATTCTTAGTCAGTCTGAAGAAGGGTCTTGCCCCAAAATGTCACAAAATCCTTCTCTCCTGAGATGCTGCCTGTCCCGCTGAGTTACTCCAGCATTTTGTGTCTATCGTCGATTTAAACCAGCATCTGCAGTTCTTTCCTACGCACTAAGATTGAATCTATTTGTGTTTGAGTTGAGGAACAGTGGGAATAATTAATAACATTACTGTGTTGGCGCTAAAGAGTGCATAAGAAAGCGATTAGCAGATACGTGAGCAAATTACAAAGGTGTTGATCTAAAACTAGATCCAGACAGCACACGAGGTCAACATCAAACCCGGGTCTCTGGCGTGTTAGGCAGCAACTCTACCGCTGTGCCACCGTGCCTTGTGTGAAGTATCCATGAGGCAGCAGCTCGATCAGCTCGGCCACTGTGCCTTGTACCACTTCTGACTCGTTTCCACAAACAAACAACACTAGCTAGCTGGTAACTCTTTAATACTCATGAAATTTTATTTAATGTATTTGCTGCCTGTATCCTATGTGATTTTAAACATGTCTTTCAAATATCCTCTTAATCCCAGCTTCTGCAATTCATTCACAAAATTACAATTCCTCTTCTGTGAGCCATTGCAGCATATGACTTTCGTAACCTCTTAAGCCACATCCTTGCTAAAATGCATGGCCAGTATCAGACCAAGAACTCCTGGACCAGTGCGTTTATAAAAGTGCTTTTGGTGACTTCCTGGCCTTTTACACTCTCTCAATTTAAAGATCTTGTAATCCTATGTTAGCTGCTTCGGTAATCAATACTGTTATCAATAATGTCCTATGATGTCTGTGCCGAACTGTGATGAAGAGACAACTTACTAAAGATGACAAGGTGATGACAGAGAAAATAGAAGAAAATATATATTCCTTTCTGAAATGGACAGATAGCTAAAGATTTGTGTAGGAAGGAACTGCAGTTGCTGGTTTAAACCGAAGATAGACACAAAAAGCTGGAGTAACTCAGCGGGTCAGGCAGCATCTCTGGAGAAAAGGAATAGGTGACGTTTTGGGTCGAGACCCTTCTTCAGATAGCTAAAGATTGTTAGTGCTAGTACAATGCAGACAATCATATGGTGTGATGGGTGGCAGAAACATAGAAAATAGGTGAACGAGTAGGCCATTTGGCCCTTCGAGCCATATGATCATGGCTGACCATCCAAAATCAGTACCCCATTCCTGCTTTCTCCCCAAACCCCTTGATTATGTTCATATGAGCAACATCTAACTCTCTCTTGAATACGTCAAGAGAGAGAACACATGATGTGGGACTATGCAAGTACTATGCAGACAATCACACTGATCCCTCCCAACAACCCTGCAATTTCCTTCCTTTCTGATAATTATCTAACTCCCTTTTGAACTTTATAATTGAATCTACACCACTGCTGATCTCAGGAGCATGCTGCAGATCTTAAACATTCCCTGCACAAGGCTTTTCCTCATGTCACATCCGGGTCTTCCGCCTGGCACCATCATGTCACTTAACACTTCCACTAGTGGTCTCCCCATTTGACTCCACACTTCACAATTTTGAATGGCACCATCAGATCACCTTGCAATCTCCCCCATTCCAGGATATCCATTTTCCATGCACTTATTTGAAATCCCTCATTCCTGAAACGTCACCCATTCCTTCTCTCCAGTCTGCCTGTCCCGCTGAGTTACTCCAGCATTTTGTGTCTATCATTTTAGTACATTTCTTTTGCACTAACTCAGAAGGCTTTATATGTTTGCTTAAGGAGGGCACCTAGATATTGACATAATATTCCTATTGTGGGGTGGAAGATTGCAACCTTCACGTGGTCCGCCCTGTTTCGACTAATGCAATCAACTAGACGTGCACAAACAGAAGATCAAATAGAACAAGTTGTCCTACAACTTTAAGCTGTGCATGCCACACGAAAGAAGATTCCTATTGTGACTAAAGCCCCCCTTGCATTCCCTCTCTCTCCGTCCCTCCCTCACCCAAGTCGCACCAGCTTCTCGTTCTCACTTAGGAAACAACTAACAATGGCCTGCTCCTTTATCATTGTTACTTTTTTGCCTATCTTTCATTCATGTATTCTATATCTCTCTGCATCACCGTCTATTCCTCTCGTTTCACTTTCCACTGACCAATCTCATAAACATTTTTTAATCCACTCTCTCACTCTGCTCTGCCGCTTTCATTGAATTCCACACATATGCCTGCAAGGTAAAGATTTTCCTCAGAGTTTTCAAGACGTGAAATGTTTTACCAGAAGCTAATTTCAAAAATAGGGGGGTAGGGTTTTTTTGGGGAAAAAATGGGTAAAGAACTTAAAACAGCCAATGGCAAAAAGCTAGGAAGTGAAATGAAAGACGACTTTTTCCAAAAATCCCAACACAGGGAAGGTGAGCTGAATAGCATTTCCTAACGCTGCAATATTCTAGTTCTGTGAAATGTCTGGTTGCATTAATACAAACAACGACACTGGGCTTTTGTGTACTGAACCCCATTTACCAATGTACGGCATGACTAATTTGAACCATCTAATACGATGCCACATAAGCAATCACCAGAACAGGGTGATTTCAACACTGATCAACACTGATTTCCGAATCATGCCTGCGACTAAACACGTTATTATTTTTTTTAAATATATATGGACACATTTTCTGCACATCCAACAGAATCCAGCTATTACTCATATAATTATGGGCTTCATCCTCTTTCTCTGATAGCAACGTCCAACAAAACGATAAATCATCAGTCCCTGGTCCATTTTAAAGATTCTAAAGCACATTTTTCAATTTCAATTTTTGCATAGATCTGCAAACATCAAAATAATCTAATCTGATAGTGGAAGGTTGCCTCACGGCCTGTGACTAGTGGTGTGCCTCAGGCTTCGGTGCTGGGCCCGTTACTGTTTGTCATCTATATCAATGTTTTGGATAAGAACATACACGGCAAGATTAGCAAGTTTGCAGATGATACAAAAGTAGGTGGTTTTTTAATAGATAGTGAAGATGGTTGTGAAAAATTGTAGCAGGATCTTGATCAGTTGGCCAGGTGGGCAGGGGAATGGTTGATGGAATTGAATACAGAGAAATGAGAGGTGTTGCATTTTTGGAAGTCTAACATGGGCAGGACCTATACAATGAATGGTAGGGCTCTGGGGAGTGTTGTAGAGCAGAGGGATCTAGGAATTCAGGTGCATGGTTCCTTGAAGGTGGAGTCACAGGTGGATTTGGTGGTCAAAAAGACATTTGGCACATTGGCCTTTTTCATTCAGAGTATCGAGTATAGAAGTTGGGAGGTCATGTTGTATTTGTATAAGACATTGATGAGGAGCATTTAGAGTTTTGTGTTCAGTTCTGGGCACCGTGTTATAGGAAAGATGTTGTCAAGCTGGAAAGGGTACAGAGAAGTTTTACAAGGATGTTGTCAGGACCTGAGGGTTTGAGCTATTGGGAGTGGTTGAGTAGGCTGGGACTATATTCCTTGGAGCACAGGAGGATGAGAGGAGGTGATCTTATTGAGGCGTATAAAAATTATGAGAAGAATAGATCGGATAAATGCACAAAGTATGTTGCCCAGAGTAGGTGAATCGAGGACCTGAGGACATAGGTTTGAGGTGAAGGGGAAAAGATTTAATAGGAATCTGAGGGGTAACTTTTTCACACAAAGGGTGGCGGGAGAAATGAAACAAGCTGACAGAGGAATTCAGGCAGGAATTTCCCCAATATTTAAGAAACAGTTAAGACAGGTACATGGATAGGACAGGTCTGGAGGGATATGGACCAAACGTGGGCAGGTGGGACGAGTGTAGTTGGGACATGTTGGCCGGTGGGGGCAAGTTGGGCTGAAGGGCCTGTTTCCACACTGTATCACTCTATGAAAACAAAATAATTTAATTGTAAAAAAATGTACTTTTCTCCCTTCTGATCTGCAAAAACCAAATGATAAACTCACCACCATGCTGCTATACTTGCACTGGTGCTCTTTGAGAAGCTGCCTGTTCAAGTGGAATGCAAACAGGATGCCCAGTTCTCACTGTAAAAGAGTTCTCTCTACATGCAGCCTGCTGTGCTCCCAGAGCTGTGTATTGCTGACACACATCAGTTGCTTTCAAGTGGGGAATACTTTTACACTAGCCGACAATATGCAAAGGGTGGTCGGTGTTCCCAAGGGAAGGGTGTCCATGTACCCGAGGGAGGGAGTGTTCGTGTACCACATGGTGGGGTATCCGTGTACGCGAGTGTCCGTGTACCAGTGGGATGTGTACCCGAGGGAAGGTCCGTATTCCTGAGGGAGGGTCCATGTACCCAAGGGTCCGTGTACCTGGCGGGGGGGGGAGGGGTCTGTGTACCAGGGGGAGGGTCCGTGTACCTGAGGGTATCTGTACACCAGGAGGGTCCGTGTACCTGGGGGAGGGTCTGTGCACCCGGGGGAAGGGGTGTCCGTGTACGAGAGGGGGCGTGTACGAGAGGGGGTCCGTACCCCGGTCTGTGTGTGGTGCCCGTGTACCGGGGGAGGGTCTGTGTACTAGGGGGAGGGTCCATGTACCCAAGTGTATCCGTGTACCAGGGGGAGGGCCCGTGTACCTGAGGGTATCTGTGTACCAGGAGGGTCTGTGTACCTGAGGGAGAGTCTGTACACCAGGGGGAGGGCCCGTGTACCCGAGGGTATCTGTGTACCAGGAGGGTCTGTACACCAGGGGGAGGGTCTGTGTACCTGAGGGAGAGTCTGTACACCAGGGGGAGGGTCTGTGTACCCGAGGGTATCTGTGTACCAGGAGGGTCTGTACACCAGGGGGAGGGTCTGTGTACCTGAGGGAGAGTCTGTACACCAGGGGGAGGGTCTGTACACCAGGGGGAGGGTCTGTACACCAGGGGGAGGGTCTGTACACCAGGGGGAGGGTCTGTGTACCTGAGGGAGAGTCTGTACACCAGGGGGAGAGTCTGTACACCAGGGGGAGGGCCTGTGTACCCGGTGGCGTGGTGTCCGTGTACCAGATGTACCCGAGGGTCTGTACACCCGGGGAAGGTGTGTCAGTGTACCAGAGGGGGTCCGTGTACCCGGGGGATGGGCCCGTGTACCCGGGGGATGGGCCCGTGTACCCGGGGGATGGGCCCGTGTACTCACCGCCGGTGTGGGCGCCGCCCGCAGGAGGTTGGCGGTGAGCGGGAACAGCGGCCTGAGGCAGCTCCGGCTCCACAACATCGTCCACCCGACAGCCGCGACCCGGCCCGGCCCGGGGAGAGAAGGAAGGAAGGAGAGGGCGAGGAGGGAGGAGCGGCCGCCGTCTCCCGGCGCCCAGGACCCGCCCACGGTGTGTCTGTCTGTGGGAGACACACAGCGCCAGCGCCGCCGCCCACAGTCACACCTCATCTCAACCTGTCATCTCAACCTGTCCTCCCTCCCTCTCCCTCCCTCCCTCTCCCTCCCTCCCTCTCCCTCTCCCACCTCCTCTCCCCTCTCCTCTCCCACCTCCTCCTCCTCTCCCTCTCCCTCTCCTCTCCCCCCTCCTCCCTCCTCCTCCTCCTCTCCCGTCCTCTCTCCTCCTCTCCTCTCTATCCGTTTACTCTCTCCTCTCCTCTCCCCTCCTCTCCCCTCCTCTCCTCTCTCTCTATCCCTCCACTCTCCCCGCCCTCTCTCTACCCCCCTCTCTCTCTACCCCCCTCTCTCTCTACCCCCTCTCTCTCTCTACCTCCCTCTCTCTCTACCACCGCCCTCTCTCCCTCTCTCTCTAACCCCCTCTCTCCCTCTCCCTTGCCCCCTCTCTCCCTCCTCTTCTCTCCCCTCCACCCCCTCCCCTATCCTCTCTCCCCCTCTACCCTCCCACTCTCTACCCCCTCTCCTCTCTACCCTCCCTTCTCCCTCCTCCTCCCCCTCCCCTTTCCCCTCCCTTCTCCCTCCTCCTCCTCTCTACCCTCCCTTCCCCCTCTCTCCCGTCTACCCTCCCCCTCTCTACCCTCTACCCTCCCCCTCTCTATCCCCTCTACCCTCTACCCTCCCGTCTCCCTCCCCATCCTCCTCCCGCTACCCTCATCCCCTCTCCCCCCCTCCCCTCCCCTTACCCCCCCTTTCCCCACTCCCACATCATGTACCCCACCCCCTCCCACATCATCTCTCCACCCCCGCATCTTGTCAACACCCTCCCATTCCCAATCCCACATTGTGTCCCCACTCTCCCCACCCTATATTGTCTTCCCACCCTCATGTCATGTCCCACTCTCCCCACCCCCACATCATGTCAACACCCTCCCCACACAAGAGTGTTTGATCGTCATGTGTCCCAGATAGAACAATGACATTCTTACTTGCAGCAGTGCAACAGAATATGTGAACATAGTAAGTACCCTGTAAACAATATAATAAACGAGAGGGAGAAAAAAGGTTCAGTGTGTGTATCTATACACACATATATATATATATAGATCATATATATATATATATATATACACACATACGTACACACAAAAAAAAGATAATAATAGTGCAATAATAACAATAATAGTCCATGTAGTTCAGAGCTTATTTGAGGTTGTAGTATTTGATAACCGAATGGCTGCAAGGAAGAACTCACACATAAAATACCCTCCCCACTCCTCTCCCCACTCCTCACATCATGTCCCCACCCTACCCCCACATCCTGTCGGGTAAGGCAGATGAACTTAGGTTATTGATAGGCTGGGGCGATTGGGATATTGTAGCCATTAGGGAAACCTGGTTAAGAGAGGGGCAGGACTGGCAGCTCCATGTTCCAGGGTAGAGGAGTTTCAGGAGAGACTGAGGAGAATGTAAAAGAGGAGAGGTGAGGGTTGCATTATTGGTTAAAAAGAATGTCTCAGCAATGGCCAGGGGTCGGGACATGATGTGGGTAGGGGTGGGTGTTGACATGATGTGGGGGTAGGGGTGGAGACATGGGTGACATTATGGACGGTTCATCTAGTGAGGCTATATGGGTGGAAGGAAGCCTGGATGACGAAGGATATTGAGGCATTGGTCAAGAGTAAGAAGGAGGCATGGGACAGGTACAGGCAACTGGAATGAAGTGTATCCCTGGGGAATTTTGGGAGCTAAGGAGTAAGCTACAAAAGGAAGCCTGAAGGGCAAAAGGGGACAGGAGAAAGCTCTGGTGGAGAGCATGAAGGATAATCCCAAGAGATTTTATAAGTACATAAAGTAAAAAAGGGTGCCCAGAGAGAGAGTCGGACCCCTCAGGAATCAAAGCAGTCAACTCTGTGTGGAGCCACAGATGGGCAAGGTCCTCAATGAGTATTTCTCCTCTGTATTTACCGTGGTGAAAGACAGGAGAACGGGGGAACTTGGGGCAGTCAATGGAAGTGTCTTGAGAGCAGTCAGTATTAAAGTCACAGAGGTCCTGATGCGTATAGAGATAGACAATTCTCCCGGGCCTGATCAGATATATCCGAGGAAGCTGTGGGAAACTAGAAAAGAAATTGCAGGAGCCCTCGCTGAGATTTATGAGCCATTATTAAATACAGGAGAGTTGTCGGAAGACTGGAGGGAGGCCTCTATTCAAGAACGGCTGCAGGGAAAAGGCTGGGAACTATAGGCTTAACAACTGTGGTCAGAAAGTTACTAGAGAGGGATAGGATATACATGCATTTAGATGGACAAGGGCTGATTAGGGCTAACATGGTTTTGGCTTCTCCGTGGATTGTCACCTTGTCGTGGTGGAGAAGCTTGTGTGGACCTGAGATCCTGAGAGCGATGCCGTCTGGAGCTATGCTCCTGGTAGGGCCACCTATGGCGGTAAGGTTGAGGGGGAGGTCTCTGACAAAGAGCAATCCAACCAAGACCTCAACGGTGGAACAGGTGGAGGATGATGTCACACTTTAGTGGAGCATCACAATTGCTGGGAAGGCGGATGAAGGCTGCAGCAGAAAAGGGTCTCCGGTCGTCTTGGACTCCATGCCACTGGATCCTGACCCAGATCCGTCAAGGACCGTGTAGTGGCTGTCTGTGCACCAGTCTCCCCACGTTAAACAAAGTCACGCACAGGCGTCCCCCATATAGGACAGTCCTACTCGTTTCGAGTGACCGCCGATGAACATGGTTTTGTACATGGGAGGTTGTGTCTCACGAACCTGATTGAGTTTTTTGAGGATGTGACTAAAAAGGTCGATGAAGGCAGAGCTATATACGTTTACATTGACTTTATTAAGATATTCAACAAACTTCCTCATAGTAGGCTGCCTGCAAGGTGAGATTCCATGGAGATCAAGGAGACATTGCTGAATGGATACATCAATGATTTGGATGAGAACATACATGGCATGATTAGCAAGTTTGCAGATGACACAAAAGTGGGTGGAACTGCAGATAGTGAAGAGTAGGAAAATCGTCACCTATTCCTTCTCTCCAAAGATGCTGCCTCACCCGCTGAGTTACTCCAGCATTTTGTGTCTACCAGGGACGGAAAACCTGGGGGGGGGCCAGAGGGGACACGTCCCCCCCCATGTTTTGAGAGGTGGGGGACATCCCCCCCAAGTTTTTGTAATCCCGATTTTAAAATCTCCGTTTTTAGCGCTGGATTGAGCCTCCGAAGCCTCGCGCTTGTGTGTGAGTGTGCGCATGCGCGCGTGGCTGCCAAAGAATTGTGTCCCCGTCCCCTCCATGTTTTGATAGCGAGTTCCGCTCTTGGTGTCTACCTTCGATTTTACCAGCATCTGCAGTTCTTTCTTACACACTATAGGACTTTGGTTGGGCTGCATTTGGCGTTTTGCCTGCAGTTCTGGTTGCCCCGTTTCAGGAGAGGATGTGGAGGCTTTGGAGACGGTGCAGAGGAGGTTTACCAGAATGCTGCCTGGATTAGAGTGTGAGATATAAATGTGTGCTCACAATCACGACACTTTTAGAGACAAAGTCAGACAAAGAAGTTCTTTATTTTCCAAGTTTCAATTCTGCAGAATTGGGTGTCTCTCTCTATCGCCCCCTAGAGACACAACGAGGATGGAGATGCTCTTCACTTTTATTCATTTCAGTTCACAATTGTCACACCCTTTTCCTCCCCTTCGGGCTCCTTCCAATCAGAGCACTAAGGTTTACATTCCCACGAGAACGTCTCGGAACGCCTCTCGACGTCAAAGTTACCTCCCACATCATGCATCGCATGTGCATTTAAATGAGGCACCTTGTCATAGTGGGTGTTGTCTTCATATTCATGTTTCTCATTACGCATGCGTGATACAGAGCATACAGAGCGTCCTTTTCCCCTTTCCTCTAGTTCCCTTAAAGGCTTTTGCTGAAGTTTTTATCTGTTAATTTCTCAACCTTGAAAGTCTCTGCTTGTTCTTTTATTGTTACTATCTATCCTAGCGCAGTCTGGTTTTCATGCTGACAGCTCACTATTTCTTCCTCAGCTATATTTTTTTTAGTCCTAGTCTAAATCAACTATCCCTATTAACCCTTTCCTCACAAGAGGGTTTCACTTACAGTGGATTAGAGGGTTTCACTTACAGTGAGAGGTTGGATAGAGTGGGATTGTCTTCTCCGGAATGTCGGAGTTTGAAGGAAGACTTGATAGAAGCATTTAAAATTATAAGAGGGATAGAGAGGGTAGACAGTCAGAACCTTTTCCCCAGAGTGGAAATGTTCAACACTAGAGGGCATAGCTTTAAGGTGAGAGGGGGAAAGTTTAATGGAGAAGTGCAGGGCAAGTTATTTTTAACACAGAGGGGTGGTGGGGGTCTGGAACACACTGCCAGGGGTGGTGGTAATGGCTGATAGGATAGTGGCGTTTAAGAGGTTTTCGGTTGTGCGCATTTTAGAGCAGGGAATAGAGGGATATGGATCATGTACAGGCACACAAGATCAATTTAACTTGGCATCATGCTCACCACAAACATTGTGGGCCGAAGGGTCCATTCCTGTGCTGTGCTGTTCTACGCCATCACCACCCATTCATGCACTCCACATCATTTCACCAACCCCACCTCATCCATCCCTCATAGAGTCATAGAGTGATACAGTGTGTCCACACCAGCCAACATGTCCCAGCTACACTAGTCCCACCTGCCCGCGTTTGGTCCATGTCCCTCTAAACCTGTCCTATCCATGTACCTGTCTAACTGCTTCTTAAATGTTGGGTGAGTCCCAGCCTCAACTACCTCCTCTGGCAGCTTGTTCCATACACCCACCACTCTTTGTGTGAAAAAGTTACCCCACGGATTCCTATTAAATCTTTTCCGCTTCATCTTAAACCTATGTCCTCTGGTCCTCGATTCATCTACCCTGGGCAAGAGACTCTGTGCATCTATTCCTCTCATGACTACCCGATCTATCCGGAGGTGCCGCAGAGAATCCGATGCCGGAGGCTCGCGGGTCAGAGCCCGGGCCTCGCAGGATGGAGGGAGAGCCTTGCGGAGCCCGCGGCTGGGACCTGAGTCGGCACCATGGAGGCGTCAGGAGGGGACCCGGCGGCATTAGTGGAGAGGTCGGTGCGGCAGTTCATGATGGTGCCGACCGACGGACGAGGACGGTACACGTGGAAGTGGGGACGCCGCTGCCGGGGGAAGGAACACTGGAGGACCCGGCATGGGGGGGACCGCCATGAGGTAGGGGAAGGGGCGAAGAACAAAGGGGGAACTGGCGCGGAGTGGACGGGGGAGGGGATTTTTAAACTTTGTAAGCTCCCTTGGCAAGGTATGCAAGCAAATAATTTCACTGTGGTCACATGTGACAATAAAGTATTCAATTTAATATTCCTCTCATGGCTCATATTGTCACCAGTGCCCCCATCCCACCCTGCATATCATATCACCAGCAACTGTCCCTCCCCTCCCCCAACCCACATTCTGCCACCAGCTGCCCTACACGACTTATTACACCACCGACGAAAAGTCAATCGGAGCTCGCAGTAATAATAATTTTTAATTAATTCCCTGTGGCAGTAGAGGGATCACAAGAAAGATTTGTGTTTATGTAAAATCTTTCAAGACACGTCCAGGACACAAAGTGCTCTTGATGGCAAGACACCGCGATAAATGCGGCAGCAAATTCCTCACCACAAGCTTCCAGCAGCATGATGTGCCGGCAATGAGGATCTCTGCTATTTGAAATAGTGCTGTGCAATTGTTTTTTCCACCATCAGTCGAAAGGAGGCACTTCGTACAGTTGTAAAATATGTTTTAATCATGTGCTTGCTCTCAGTATCTGAGAGGGCGAAAATTAGATTTACTATTCAATCTGCTGCTCCCAAGTTTGAAAATAAATGACCCAAAATGTCAAACTTGGTAGTAATTTGTTTTTCTCTATTAGTTTGGTCTTGGGATACAGCTCGGAAACTGGCTCTTCAGCCAACCTAGTCCGCGCTGACCGGCTATCCCCGGATATTAACACTACACCACACACACAAGGGACAATTTACATTTATACCAGGCCAATTAACCTACAAACCTGTACATCTTTGGAGTGTGGGAGGAAACTGAAGATGTCGGAGAAAACCCACACGGACACAGGGAGAACGTACAAAGTCCATATAAACTCCATACTCCACCCATAGTTGGGATTGAACCCAGGACTCGGGTGCTGAAAGCGCTGTAAGGCAGCAACTCTACCGCTGTGCCACCGTGCCGCCCCTGAATGATCTGAACTAAAATTATTTGAACCCATTGTTGGTCGGCATTTATTTGAGAAGTATAGGGATTGTTTCTTTTATTTATTTTTCAGTTAACGACATAAGATGTATAGACTATGGTATCTTTTAATTATCCCACATAGAGAGAGATGTAGTCAGGGTGGAAGTGCAAAGTAGTCAAAGGAACGGGACACAATCCTCAAATTCCCTGGATAACTTCCAAAGTTACTGTGCACCCGTAGAAGTTCGAGAGAATCCTCCTTGACATATTGACTCTCCATAACCTTTCACAGGAAGTAGAGTCACTGATGTGCCTTCTTTATAATTGCATCAGTGTGCTGGGTCCAGGAAAGATCTTCGGAAATATGCACGCCCGGGAATTTGAAGTTTTTGATCCTTTCCACCATCATCCCATTGATATAAACAGGACTGTGGGTCCCTATCCTTCCCCTTCCAAAGTCCACAATCAGTTTCTTGGTTTTGCTGGTGTTGAGAGCCAGGTTGTTGTGCTGGCACCATTTGGTCAATCAGTCGATCTCACTTCTATACTCTGACTCATCACTTTCTGTGATTCGTCCCACAACAGTGGTGTCGTCGGCAAACTTGATAATGGAGTTTGCACTGTGTCCAGCTACACAGTCATGAGTATAGAGTGAGTACTCGCCCGTTCTCACACGTCACCTGTTCCTTTTCACCAGAGATGCTGCCGGTCCCGCTGAGTTACTCCAGCATTTTGTGCCTATCCTCATCACAAAGTAGTTCTTTGGAGCTGAGACTGATTTTTTTTCATCGAGTTCTGGTACATTCCGAAATGACGGATGAAGCCAACATAGGATTTTATGTCCGTCTAGAAAATGCAGAGTATGCCCCAGGTGAGGCATATAGTGTGTCATGGGGCAGATGAGTGTGTGGAATGGGAGGTTGTAATGAAATGTATGTAGTATTCAAGGATTCGGGTCAATGAATGGAGGAAACATGTGGTGAAGAGCACAAATGACTATTTATCAAAGCAAACACAAGTGAAACACAGAAAAACTATCAACTATCAATAAAGAAACAATACAAAATAACTCTCCCGCTCCTCTGCACATTTGAGTCTCCTATCTTCAATGACTGACACCGGCTCTTCCTCTCTCTCTCCCCCTCTAGTGAAGATTTTTCTCTCCCTGAAGATGAAGCTCATGCTCTCATGGTAGAAGCATGTACTTATATAATAATTTTATCTCTAAGAACAGCAGGTGATTATGTGCCAAGCTAGCTATCCTCCTTGGTACCATAATGGCGCGAGTTATGTGTCCTATCAGACGCCGAGCTAGCCTCGGATGTCTCTGGGAAAGCAAAGCTTATCTCAGCAACCTCGCAGGTGTCCTCATGATCTACTGGTCCCTTTGAATCAGCCCATACATTTTTCAAAACCATCTACTTGTTTTCCTAAGCAGGGTTTGAAATGCTGTGCTGCGAGTTTAGCTGACAACTCCATTTTAGCTCACAGTCCGTTTAACCCTTACATTACAGAGCTACAGCACTACACTCTCAAAGGACTTGAATGAGCTTCTGATGAGGATACTCAAGGTGCGCAGTTCCTTTCTTGACGTTCCATTTAGAGCAGTCATTGGCCTGGAATTCCCCTGTACTGGCGAGGACTTCACACGTTTTTGAGGAGACTTTGAGAACATCCTTGAGTTGAAACCTCTGATTGGCTGTTAATCTCTTACTGTGAAGTTCATGTTCTGTTTGCCGAGTCTAAAGCGAGGCTGAAATGACCGATCCAACAGAACCATTCAGTGCAAGGGATATTGATATCGGAGACGCAGATTTGTAGCACTAATTTATCCTGTCAGCTCTAGGCATGGTCTCATGTTACGGAAAGATATTGATAAACTGGTAAATCAGTCTAGGCTGTGGGCCGAGGAGCTTTATTCTGCAGTTTCGTGACCCAAGTCACCAAACTACATGAAATTTTCACATATTGTGTAAAAAAATGTATATAAATCACCCCTGAAACTCGATATGAAGAAGACTTGCACATTTTTATTAAATTAGAGAAAAACCGGAAAAATTTCGGGAATTTTTTAGTCCAATCAAAGCACGTTTAACATTGAGTTGTCTGCCAGTTGGCCAATCACGCGCTTTGTTTCAGGCTAGCACACAAAATGGCTGAGGGGGCTTCACAGATGCCTGTTTTACTGGAGATTCCGATGTGTTGTTCTGTGGAATAAATGTCGTGGAAACTTGCAGCAGGTTAATTGTATTTAGTGGGAAAAGCATTAAAAAGGCTGAAGAAAGTGCTGCGAAGTGGATTAAAGTGCAAGAAAGCATTCAAAGTCCCTGCTGATGTGCTGGGACACAAAGAAGGCCCCCCTGAATCAACTCTAACTAAAAGATAAGATTAAAGTCTGAATTTATGAAAATCTATCTGTATGGACTTTAATTAATTTAATATAATATGAATAAATTCATTCATTCAATCATTCATTCCTTATTCATTCATTCATTCACTTACTCACTTACTCATTCATTCATTCATGAAATTGAGGGCAATTGAGGACATTTGATCTCATTAGCTTCCTGAGGTCTCCAGTTTCCTCCCACAAAGGTGTATTGGCTACCATAAATGATCACCTGGTGTTGGTTATAAGCAAGGAGTCACAGAGGAGTTCACAAATGGATGTGTGCAACGGCTCTGTGCACGTGACAGAACAACTTGCAGAAGTATGAGGACAGATGGGTAAATGGGACAAATGGGGATGTTTCATGGGAGCCAGAATGGATCCAATGGGACAAATGTCCCTTTTTGTGGCTAAATTAAAAACAAATAGCTTGTGGTGTCAGAATGAAGACCTGCAGCAGACAATGACAATAGACAATAGGTGCAGGAGTAGGCCATTCAGCCCTTCGAGCCAGCACCGTCATTCAATGTGATCATGGCTGATCATCCCCAATCAGTACCCCATTCCTGCCTTCTCCCCATATCCCCTGACTCCGCTATTTTTAAGCCCTATCTAGCTCTCTCTTGAAAGCATCCAGAGAACCTGCCTCCACCGCCCTCTGAGACATTGGGCAGGCGATTTCAGTGATACACTTGAAGCCAAACACCAACTCCAAATGTCTTTGAAAATATTTAATTATCAAGAATATCTCGTAACATCAGTCTATTAAAATAATTTGCATCAGAACACCATTTCAGAGGAATAAAAGAGCAAACCGAACATCATATACAATATGAGACAGGAACATAATGGATCCGTTGTAAATAATGTAGACAAATAACAAAATATTTAATCAATATTTAGAGATTTTATTTTGAGGAAATACAAGCCATGGCATTAAATGTTTTTCCATCGTCACTCATAGCTATTTAGTTTGACTGTACTGGTGTACTTAACCCCACTATATAGTCCGTTCCTGATCAACTGATGCTTCATTAATAGACACCTCCTCTGCTATCTATTGACTGAGTACCCATGCCCTTGACATTTGGTTAGAAGCATCTTTGGAAAGCTTTAAAACTATGGAACTACAAAATTATTGTTTAATAATCTCATTGTTTTCTATGTTTAAGAAGGAACTGCAGATGCTGGAAAATTGAAGGTAGGCAAAAATTCTGGAGAAACTCAGCGGGTGAGGCAGCATCCATGGAGCGAAGGAAATAGATGGTGAATCAACCCAAAACGTTGCCTATTCCTTCGCTCCATAGATGCTGCCTCACCCGCTGAGTTTCTCCAGCATTTTTGTCTACCTTCATTGTTTTCTATAGTTGCTTCTATTGCCGAACGTATTTAATTTGACATTGTATGGCCAGACATATTTAGACGAGTGGTATTATACCACATCCTCTTTGGACTGTTCCTCATCTGTGGCTCAAGTGTGGCAACGTGTCATTCATAGACGTGGAACAATTGGAAGTTTATTTTGTTCTTGTTATTCTAATCTTGTTAGTCTAGTTTTCCTAATCTAAAAAAAAAACACATTATACTGCAGATGGATGCGGCATTTGTATTTTGCTTGATTTAGGTGAAGGGAAACACCAGGTTTTACAGCTTGAAGTTCAGGAAGTTATTTATTAATATGTCAGTGCTCTAAACCTCCCTTTGCATCACATATATATTTACTTAGCTACGGTCGTTGCACATATCCATTTTGTTTCCTCGAGACTTCAGCCGACCATCATGTGGGGTGCTGATAGGACAAGGAAGTGGGTTTTAAAATCACCTACCCACTACATCAGCCCTAGTCATACAAGCTTGAAATACAAACACATGAGGAAAATGAAAACCCATGAGAGCACTTTTAATTCCACACAAAGATCCAAAGCTAAATTAAAAAGTAAAGAATGAAACTTTAAAAATGTGACAGCGACCTGCAGTTTGACCTGAAGGACTGTACAGATTCAGATACACGTCATGAATGGTTTAGGTAGGCCGGGACAAATTTGATCACAAAACATTCAACACCGTTGCACACAGTTTATTCTTTCCTTTTTAATGCAACCATATATTAGGTCGATATTTCTTGTACATCACAAAATTATTTTTTCTATAAACACAGAATTTTATAATGTGTACTTCAAGACCACATTCAACAGGCCTGCAGGTGATCTAAATGCAGACTGCATTTGCCTGCCGTCCTAGAGAAATTAGATACAAAAAGCTGGAGTAACTCAGCAGGACAGGCAGCATCTCTGGAGAGAAGGAATGGGTGATGTCTCCGGTCGAGATCCTTCTTCAGATTGAAACGTCACCCATTCCTTCTCTCCAGAGATGCTGCTTGTCCCGCTGAGTTACTCAAGCTTTTTGTGTCTACCTTTGGTTTAAACCAGCATCTGCAGTTCCTTCTTACACATCCAATAGAAATTCTTACATTTACAGTTATTGCTTCTACACACTGCCATCACCAATGAAAAAAAATCAACATATACACTGATACATTACATACTGGAAAAATTAATCGGACCAAAATGAACAAAACTGTAAACAGAGGCTTAGACGTGGCAATAAATATTTTTTTGTGTTAGGTAACAAGGTCTCCAAGCTCCTGCTCCATCTAGAATAAAACATTCAAGCCCATACCTTCATGCCATTATTATAATTCTACAATAACAATGGCATCTTAAACGTCATTGTAGAGCAGACTTATACATTACAGTGTATAACTTCAAGAATTTATTCTGCGGGTTCACCAATTTTTATCCACCAGCTTTTCATATTCCTACTGTCAAGGTAAAACAAATCAGGATTGAAACACTGTTTGAAAATATCCACGTCTTTGTAGCCCATTGTAAAATCCACTCTTCGAGGTGAATGTAATTCTGCTTTAGATGTCATTAGTATCCCAACCCTCCCCCCAAAAAAACAAGGTGATCGTTCTTTAGTTCCAACTCATGAGCCATAACTGTTACTTGGAGATTAGTTGCTGAATGTGAAGAAGAAACTCATAATATGATAACGCAGATTCTGTTCTGTCCTCCACTAACTGCTGAAAAAAGTTTGTATTGAAAGGAGCATCATCCCTGTTAACATTAAACAAACATTCAGTTTATTAAACTCCGCAAGCACATTTTGAACATAAATCAAAGACACAACATCAATTAAAAAGACAGCAGATCTACTGATGACAACATGATAGCCGGTCCTCGGACTATCCTGTTTCTTCCAGTGAGGCCTTGAGCCCATTACATGTTTTTCTTTGCAGATTCTTCTGCAAGGTGGATAGCTCTGAATAAATCTCTGTGGATCTGTGCAAAATAAGACTTCCGGCATATGATTGCACACAGAATGCCATTGACAGCTGTGAAGCCCCAAGCTCACAAAGCTATTACTGAAAGTGAATGTTTGCGACTGTCATTGACATCCACAAAAATTCAACAACGACACTGTGGTGGAGCGGTGGAGTTGCTGCCTTACAGTGCTGGAGGCCCACGCACAATCCTGACTACGGGTGCTGTCTGTACCAAGTTTGTACGTTCTCCCCGTGACCTGCGTGGGTTTTCTCCGAGACCTTCGGTTTCTCCCACGCTCCAAAGTGTGCGGACTCGGTGCGCCGAAGGCCTGTTTCGGCGCTGTATCTCTAAACTAAACCGCTTGAGAACCATCAAAAATATGCAGAAAATTTAATATAAAAACTTAAAACTAAAACACAAATAGACTCATCATCATTTAAAGACAATTAACTCAGTTTAAATGTAATCAACCATGTCACATATTACTTCAATTGCTCAACACATAGATTTCCCAGTCTGAGAGCAAGAAAGCCTGTGTTATTCCATTAGACTTTGTGTAGGGCAGGAGCAATGGACAACACAAGTGACGTTGTGGAAAGCGAGTGGGCAGATGCGTGGCAGATGCAGTATAATATAGATAAATGTGAGGTTATTCACATTGGCGGCAAAATCAAGGGGGCAGATTATTATCTCAATGGGGTTAGGTTAGGTAAGGGGGAGGGTACTGTGTTGTGTACAGTTTTGGTCTCCTAATTTGAGGAAGGACATCCTTGTGATTGAGGCAGTGCAGCGTAGGTTCACGAGATTGATCCCTGTGATGGCGGGACTATCATATGAGGAAAGATTGAAAAGACTAGGGTTGTATTCACTGGAGTTTAGAAGAATGAGGGGGGTGGGGGGATCTTATAGAAACATATAAAATTATAAAAGGACTGGACAAGCTAGATGCAGGAAAAATGTTCACAATGTTGGATGAGTCCAGAACCAGGGGCCACAGTTTTAGAATAAAGGGGGGGCCATTTAAGACTGAGGTGAGAAAAAACGTTTTCACCCAGAGAGTTGTGAATTTGTGGAATTCCCTGCCACAGAGGGCAGTGGAGGCCAAGTCACTGGATGGATTTAAGAGAGAGTTAGATAGAGCTCTAGGGGATAGTGGAATCAAGGGATATGGGGAGAAGGCAGGCATGGGTTATTGATTGGGGACGATCAGCCATGACCACAATGAATGGCGGTGCTGGCCTCCTGCACCTATTTTCTATGTTTGTTGGCTTGCTTGAGCCAGCACCAGAGCCAGAGATCTTCACTTACACCAAGAAACATGGCCTAATCTCACAGAGTAATGAATGTCTGGATAAAGATAAATTTACTTCATGCAAATTTTATGTTATATTTAAGGATTTACTAGACCAAGGGCAGACCCGTTGGGTCTGCTCCCCCAACGCAGCCATTCCCTACCCGTAGCCCCCACGGGAGACGTGGTCCTCCAACTCAAGCGGCTCAGGAATGAGCAGTGCGGCTGGTTTTAAATGGCGTCTTTGAGGCGAGCCGTTATGGTCGTTGGTCAGCAGGAGGCGACAAAATGAGTGAGTGGGGGGGGGGGGGGGGAGAAGGATTTAATGAAAAATGTGGACATAAACATAACGAAATCTAATGAGGAGTGGATAGTTGGAATGAAAGGTGAAATGTCTACCGAAATGGCTGCTTCTATGGGTGAGAAGCCAGTTTATTTTTGAAATATTGGGGGGTGGGGGGGGAGACAAGGATTTGATTAAAAAGGTGTACTTAAACACGACGAAATGTAATGAGGAGCGGATACTTAGAAAGAAAAGTGAAATCTCTACCGAAATGGAAAAGATCTCGGCGATTGTGCGTCTGGATTCGGCGTGGCAAGGAATCAAAGGAAGAAATGCAGCCGTCAGCCGTACATGTAAATGGATCCATTCGGATTGGACATCTGCGAGCATCGGCTATTCCGATTGGACATCTGCGAGTATTGGGCATTGTGACATCACACGATGGAACGAATCGAAAGGCAGAAAGGCAGCCGGACGGCAGGCGGCAGCCACAGAGTTTTATATAATAATAGATGTTTCACCCATTTGAGATTAAAAGTAAAACTGAACTGGGCTAATAGCACTTTAGGGAGGGTACCTAAACCTTGAAATTTCAGATTCAGCCAGAAGATGAACTGCAAAAACAATAAGGTCATTCTGGATGCTGGTGCAGCTAGTTTAGTTTAGAGATACAGCGTGGAAACAAGCCATTCGGCCCACCAGTTAGCCTCACATCGGTGGTGGGGAAGATGCTGGAGTCAATTATAAAAGATGAAATAGCGGCACATTTAGATAGAAGTAACAGGATCGATCCGAGTCAGCATGGATTTACGAAGGGGAAATCATGCTTGACTAATCTTCTGGAATGTTTTTGAGGCTGTAACTAGGTAAATGGGCAAGGGAGAGCCAGTGGATGTAGTATACCTGGACTTTCAGAAAGCATTTGATAAGGTCCCACATAGGAGATTAGTGGGCAAAATTAGGGCACATGGTATTGGGGGTAGAGTGCTGACATGGATAAAAAAAAATTGGTTGGCAGACTGGAAACAAAGAGTAGGGATTAATTCCCTTTCAGAATGGCAGGCAGTGACTAGTGGGGTACCGCAAGGCTCAGTGCTGGGATCGCAGCTATTTACAATATATATTAATGATTTAGATGATGGGATTACAAGTAACATTAGCAAATTTGCAGATGACACAAAGCTGGGTGGCAGTGTGAACTGTGAGGAGGATGCTATGAGAATGTAGGGTGACTTGGACAGGTTGGGTGAGTGGGCAGATGCATGGCAGATGCAGTTTAAGGTGGATTAATGTGATCCACTTTGGTAGCAAAAACAGGAAGGCAGATTATTATCTAAATGGTGTCAAGTTGAAAAAAGGTGAAGTACAATGGGATCTTTGGGTCATTGTTCATCAGTCAATGAAAGTAAGCATGCAGGTAGAGCTGGCAGTGAAGAAAGCGAATGGCATGTTGGCCTTCATAACAAGAGGAGTTGAGTATAGGAGCAATGAGGTCCTTCTGCTGTTGTACAGGGCCCTTGTGAGACCATACCTGCAGTTTTGGTCTCCAAATTTGAGGAAGGACATTGTTGGTATTGAGGGAGTGCAGCGCAGGTTCACAAGGTTAATTCCCAGGATGGCGGGACTGTCATATGCTGAGAGAATGGAGCGGCTTGGCTTGTATACTCTGGAATTTAGAAGGATGAGAGGGTATCTTATTGAAACATCTAAGATTATTAAGGGTTTGGACACGCTAGAGACAGGAAACATGTTCCCGATGTTGAGGAGTCCAGAACCAGGGGCCGCAGTTTAAGAATAAGGGGTAAGCCATTTAGAATGGAGATGAGGAAACACTTTTTCACACAGAGAGTTGTGAGTCTGAAGAATTCTCTGCCTCAGAGGGCGGTGGAGGCTGGTTCTCTCAAGGATACTTTCAAGAGAGAGCTGGACAGGGCTCTTAAAGATAGCGCAGTCTGGGGATATGGAGAGAAGGCAGGAGCGGGGTACTGATTGTGGATGATCAGCCATGATCACATTGAATGGTGGTGCTGGCTCGAAGGACCAAATGGCCTACTCCTGCACCTATTATCTATTGAATTTGCGCTGACCAGCGATCATTCCGTACACTCGGGAAAATTGACGATTTTTAACTAAGCCAAATTTTAGTTTAGAGATACAGCGTGAAAACAGGCCCTTCGGCCCACCGGGTCCGAGCCAAACAGCGATCCTCGCACATTAACATTATCCTGCACCCACTAAGGAAAATGGTTACATTTACCAAGCCAATTAACTTACAAACCTCTACGTCTTTGGAGTGTGGGAGGAAACCGAAGATCTCGGGTGAAAACCGACGCAGTTCACTGGGAGAATGTACAAACTCCGTACAGACAGCACCCGTAGTCTGGATCGAACCCAGGTCTCCGGCGCTGCATTCGCTGTAAGGCAGCAACTCTACCGCTGCGCCACCTTAGCCGCCCAGTATCTAAGTGCTCTTTTCTTCGCAACACAAGTGTAAGTATTTACAGCTTTATTTGAATATTTTTTACCACCAAGTGAACATAATGTCTTATACTCACTTCACAACATAAAGAATGGATAGAAATGGTCTACTATCGCGAAGCCAGGAGACAAAACTGGTAACTCTTTGAGATAATGCTGTATCCAATTCTGGAAGTTGATACTTTTCCACCAAAGCAGTAAACAATCAAGGTAGGAATCAGAGAAACAAGAGTAAAACAATTAATCTGTGATACTTTGCAGCTTTACAATGTACGACATTAAGCTGCCATTTGAGGACAGCAAGGTGCAAAAAAAAAAATTAACAGACAACATGAAAAACAAAAATCCTTGACTTAAAACATTAATTTTATCTCTTACAATGTATTTTTAATGGAAGTGATCAAATGTAATCAATTGCTTCGATTGATTAAAAGACTCCAGCTCTTGTGGGGGTGCTAATTCTGAGTTCCAACATTAATCTACTTGGATTCTCTCCTATATGGTTCCCTCCTAGAGAAGATGAGATTAAGAAAATCAAGAAAAATGTTCACACAGGCATCCTAAAACATTCATACAGTAAATTCAAGAGTATAATGCCATACTTCTGCTACTGGCCACCCCTGCAACCCTTAGATACCTCTTCCTGCTACGTACTTCATTTTCTCTCCTGTAACACCTCACTGCAGCCAGGAGCATCCCGCAACGGATAATTGAAATGGGAACATCTTTTGCCCCATTGGTACTCCATCCAGGTACTTCTCATCCCACCAAATCCCAAACCTCATCGACTTTTATGATGAGAGTGTTCCGTCACTTACTGGAGTTGCAATCAGGTAACAAGTGTTTGCTGCAACCAAGTGCATGTGGGATCCAGAAGCAAACTAGCCTCGCGGCTTGAACTTACTTTCTCATCATGTGCTATTAGGAAATTACTTAAGATTTTTATTTCCTTACGCACCCCTGAACAGAGGGAAAACCTGAAACATTTATAAATAGTATTTTACTGCTTTGACAGTTCAGGCTAAACAAAGAACAAGGTTGTGAAGTTAAGTTTTGATCTCTCATGCAACATTTTCTGTTGATATGCTTGGCCTTGCCTTGAGAGAAATCCAGCCCATTTTTCATGCAGCCGCTATTGTCTGGAATTGTATTCACTGGTCAGCATAGATGCCTCGCTGGTGACTGGAAATTCTGACCCGATAATAACGAGGTACACGAGGTAATTAACATTAAAACGGCAGATAGAAGCTTATTCGTGCAGGAATTTAGGCAAGTAAGTAAACTAAGATGGAGTCATCATAGTTATACACCACGGAAAAAGGCTCTTCAGCCCAACTCGTCCATATCGACCAGCATACCCTATCTAAGATGGTCCTATTTGCCTGTGTTTTGTCCATATCGTAACCATAAGACATAGGAACAGAATTAGGCCATTCGGCCACTCAATTCTATTCTGCCATTCAATCATGGCTGATCTATTTTCCCTCTCAATCCCATTCTTCCCGTAACATTTAATGCCGGTCCTTATCCAGAACCTACCAATCTCTGCTTTAAAATTACCCAATGTCTTGGCCTCCAAAGTTGCCTGTGGCAATAAATTCCACAGATTCACCACCCTCTGGCAAAATAAATTTATAATCTCCATTCTAAAGGTACGTCCTTTTATTCTGAGGCTGTACCCTTGCGTTCTGTACTCTCCCATTACTCGAAATATCCTTTCACTATCCAGTCGGTTTTAATGAGATTCCCCCCCCCCATTCATTTAAACTCCACAAATACAGGCCCAGAGCCTTCAAACACTTCTCATATGTTAATCCGATCATCCCCAGGAATATTCTTGTAAACCTTCTCTGGACCCTCTCCAATGCCAGTACATCCTTCCTCAGATATAGGGCCCAAAACTGCTCACAATATTCCAAATGCGGCCTCACCAGCTTTTTATAAGGCGTCAGCATTACATTCTTGCCTTTATATACTGCTCCCCTCAAAATGAATGCAAGCCATTTCAGAATTCTGCACCAGCACTCCCAAGGCCCTTTGCATCTCAGTTTTCTGAATCCTCGCCACATTTAGAAAGTCACCTCCGCCATGATTCCTTCTAGCAAGGTGCACGACCACACACTGTATTGCATATACCGCCTCTTTGCCCACTCTACCAACCTGTCCACGTCCTCTGCAGACTGCCGGCTTCCTCAACATTACCTTCCCCTCCACCCATCTTCATGGCCTAATCTCACAGAATCATTAATGCATTGATGCAAGATTCACTTTATGCAAATGTTATGTTATATTTAAGGTTTTACGCTTCACCCTTTCCTGTCCATGTTCCTGTCCTGGTGTATTTTAAATATTAGTAGACACAAAATGCTGGAGTAACTCAGCGGGATAGGCAGCATCTCTGGAGAGAAGGAATGGGTGACGTTTCGGGTCGAAATCCTTCATGTTGTTATAGAAGGTAGACAAAAATGCTGGAGAAACTTAGCGGTTGAGGCAGCATCTATGGAGCGAAGGAATAGGTGACGTTTCGCGTCGCGATGCTTGTTCAGACTGATGTGGGGGTTGTGGGGGCGGGAAGAAGGAAGGAAGAGACAGAGACAGTGGGCTGTGGGAGAGCTGGGAAGGGGAGGGGAAGGAGGGGGAAAGCAAGGACTACCTGAAATTGGATAAGTCAACGTTCATACCGCTGGGATGTAAACTACTCAAGCAAAATATGAGGTGCTGCTCCTCCAATTTGCGGTGGGACTCACTCTGGCCATGGAGGAAGCCCAGGACAGAAAGGTCGGATTCGGAATGGGAGGGGAAGTTGAAGTGCTGAGCCACCGGGAGATCAGGTTGGTTAATGCGAACTGTACGGAAGTGTTGGGTGAAGCGATCGCCAAGCCTGCGCTTGGTCTCACCGATGTAGAGGAGCTGACACCTAGAGCAGCGGATGCAATAGACGAGGTTGGAGGAGGTGCAGTTGAACCTCTGCCTCACCTGGAAAGATTGCTTGGGTTCTTGGATGGAGTCAAGGGGGGAGGTAAAGCGACAAGTGTAGCATTTTTTGCGGTTGCAAAGGAAAGTACCAGAGGAGGGGTTGGTTTGGGTGGGAAGGGACGAATTGACCAGGGAGTTACGGAGCGAACGTTCTCTGTGGAAAGCCGAAAGCGGAGGAGATGGGAAGACGTGGCAAGTGGTGGGATCCCGTAGGAGGTGGCGAAAATGTCGGTGGATTATCTATTGTAGGTGAAGGCTGGTAGGGTGGAAGATGAGGACAAGGGGGGTCCTCTGACTTCATCACTCGTCCTTGTTACGAGTGGGGGGGTGGAGGAGTGAGAGCGGAGCTACGGGATATAGAAGAGACCCTGGTGAGAACCTCATCTATATTCGAAGAGGGGAATCACCGTACCCTAAAGATTGAGGTGGTTTGGAACACCTCATCCTGGGAGTTGATGTGGTGTAGACGGAGGAATTGGGAGTAGAGGATAGAGTCCTTACAGGAAGCAGGGTGGGAAGAAGTGTAGTCTAGATAGCGAAGGGAGTCAGTGGATTTATAGTAGATGTCAGTCAGTAGTCTGTTACCTGCGATGGTGATAATGAGGTCCAGAAACAGTAGGGAGATGTCGGAAGTGGTCCAGGTGTATTTGAGTGCCGGATGGAAGTTAGTGGTGAAATGGATGAAGTCAGTGAGTTCTGCATGGGTGCAGGAGGTAGCACCAATGCAGTCGTCAACGTAGAGTTCGGGGATAGGGCCACAGTACACCTCGAACAAGGATTGTTCGACGTACCCGACAAAGAGGCAGGCACAGCTTGGGCCCATGCGGGTGCCCATGGCTACACCTTGGATTTGGAGGAAATGGGAGGAGTCAAAGGAAAAGTTGTTGAGGGTAAGGACCAGCTCCGCTAGGCGGAGGAGAGTATTGGTAGACGTGAATTGGCTGGTTCTGCGGTCAAGGTAGAAACGGAGGACTTTAAGACCCTCTTGATGGGAGATGGAGGTGTAGAGTGACTGACCATCCATGGTGAAGATGAGGGAATGTGGGCCTGGAAAATGGAAGTCATGGAGGAGACGAAGAGGTGTGAGGCGTCTTGGACATAAGATGGGAGGGATTTAACCGGGCGGGGGGGGAAGATAGGATGGAGTCGAGGTATGTGGAAATAAGTTTGGTGGGACAAGAACATGCAGAAACAATGGGTCGGCCAGGACAGTGGATTTTGGGGAGAAGGTAAAATCGGGCCGTGCGGGGCTGGGGAACGATGAGGTTGGAGGCTTGGGAGGGCAGGGAGTCGGAAGTGATGAAGCCAGTGATAGTGTTTGAGATAATGGCCTGGTGCTCGTCTGTGGGGTCATGGTCCAAAGATAAGTAGGAGGAGGTGTCTGAGAGTTGGCGCCTGGCCTCAGTCCGGTAGAGATCAGTGCGCCAGACTACCACGGCACCTCCCTTCATATTGTTATAGTATCTGCCTCAACTACCTCATCTGGCAGCTCGGTCCATATACCCACCACCTCCCGGGTGAAAAAGTTGCACCTCAGGTTTGTATTAAATCCTGTCCCTCTCACCTTGAACTCACATTCTCCGGTTCTTGATTCCCCTACTCCAAGTGAAAGACTGTGCAAGATGGTGATAACAACATTTTATCCGATGGAAGCAAGATCCATTTTAAACCCAACAGACATTACATTTAAGAACCATTCAAACACTTAGCAATTAAGCTAACACATTTTCATCAGCATCTTTTGCTTTATTAACTTACCAGATTTTGTGGAATAGAAGCATAGTTAGAAAATCCAAGTACGTTATTAATAAAGCTGCTGCTGCAATTTTTGCCGATCCAGAGGTACATAACCTAAAAAGATATTCAAAACTATTAACTGGTAAGGGGAGATGTGCATAAAAATATGAATTTATATCATTTGTGGATAAATCAAAAATGTAGCCTTGTGCATTTAGAATACCCTTGCACAAAGGGAAAATACTGGAAACTATTATTTAGAGTGGCAGCAGGCCGATTAGAAAACATAATAGGATTGGGCAGAGTCAACATAGACTTTGGGATGGCACGGTGGTGCAGCAGTAGAGTTACGGCAGAGACCCGGGTTCGAACCCGACTACAGGTGTGGTCTGTACAGAGTGGGCTTTCTCCGCGGTCTTTGGTTTCCTCCCACACTCCAAATACGTACAGGTTTGTAGGTTAATTGACGGTATAAATGTAAATTGTCCCTAGTGTGTAGGATAGTGTTAATGTGCGGGGATCGCTGGTCGGTGCAGACTTGGTGGGCCGAAGGGCCTGTTTCCAAACTAAACTAAGAGTATGAAGGGGAATTCATTGTTTGATAAAAGCTGCTTTTTTGTCACGAGCAGAATAAATAAGGCCGAACCAGTTGATGTGGTATATTTGGACTTTCCAAAGTCTGTTGAATTCTCTGCCTTAAAGGGCAGTGGAGGCCGGTTCTCTGGATACTCTCAAGAGAGAACTAGATAGGGCTCTTAAAGATAGCGGAGTCAGGTGATATGGGCAGAAGGCAGGAACGGGGGGTACTGATTGGGGATGATCAGACATGATCACATTGAATGGCGGTGCTGGCCCGAAGGGCCGAATGGCCTACGTCTGCACCTATTGTCTATTGTTACAGTTGTTTAAGAGTGTATTTGACATTTAAGAATATTTATTTAGATAATTGGGTAATTTTGTATTATGGTGGTGGGTTTGTTTGGTATTGTTTTTTTTTTTGTATATATTATTCTTGTAATAATTGATTACATTGATTTTTGCAAAAAGGTTATGAGAGTGCAGAGCACTGAAGGTAACATATTATCGAGAGACAGAATTAATGGGTAATTTTTGGGTTGGGAAGCTGTGACCAGCTAAGTGCTGCGGCTCCAGTAGGAGAGGGTCAAGGATAATATGTCCTTGTATAAGTATACCAATGATACAAAGCAAGATGACACACTGGGCTGAGAGGAAGCTGCAGCAAGCATTAGTTGAATTACGTGTCATGTTAAGTAAGTGGGTAAAGACGTGGCAGATGGAATAGGGTGTGCAGAAATCGTAGGACATTAACATTAGTGGAAAAGTAGAAAAGCCAATTTATTTTTAAAGCATGTGTAGGAAGGAACTGCAGATGCTGGATTAAACTAAAGATACACAAAAAGCTGGATTAACTCGGCAGGTCAGGCAGCATCTCTGGAGAAAAGGAATGGGTGATATTTTGGGTCAATTGCAATTACATTGAAGGGTGTTAGTGGTTAGAGATCTTTCTTTGGGTCTCCCTATCTAAGGTAAGGCATATTTACAATAAAAACAAATGAAGCAAAGGTTTACCATGTTGATTCATTGGACTCAGGTTTAATGTACAAACACAGAATAAGCAGACGGCCTCTCCTCTGCAGAGCCTTGTAAAATAAGATATGTCAGTGAAGTTTACAAAATTATTTTGGGGCTTGACAGTGCAGGCATGGGCTTGAATATTCGCCAGGCTAAGGTTTAGTTTAGTTTCGAGAAACAGCGTGAAAACAGACCCTTCGGCCCGACCAACGATCATCTATACATTACACACTAGGGCCAATTTTACAGAGGCCAGTTAACCTAAAAACCTGCACGTCTTTGGAATGTGGGAGGATACCGGAGCACTTGGAGAAAACCCACGCGGTCACAGGGAGAACGTGCAAACTCCACTGGGTGGGGGAGTGAGATCAGAACTGCGGGACACTGAGGCAACATGGGTGAGGGATCCACTCACAACACCAGGTGGGGTAACCACGTTTACTTGGATGTCCGAAAGTGGAAAACCTCAGCTTGGGAGCAGCTATGGCGGAGACGGAGAAATTGTGAGTAAGAGATGACGTCCTTGCAAGAGGCAGGCTGGAAAGAGATGTAGTGAAGATAACTGTGGGATTCAATGGGTTTATAGTAGACTAGGCTAAGTGGGACCCGTTGGGTCCCATGTTCACACGGGAGGGCTGGTCCCCCGATGCAGTATGGGTACTGTGGGCTGAAGGGACTGGTTAGTATGGACATTGTGGGCCAAATGGATTCTTGAGGTGGCAGCTTAGTCATTCAAGCCTGATGTGCTGGCAGCTCACTAACGGCTGGTGGACTAACAGTTGACTCACGGCCATTCTTTGAAATTCCACTTCAAGCAGGGTGTAAGGCAACCAAATTCAAATGCAGTTTCTTACCATTTCAAGCAGGGTGCAAGGCCACCAAATTCAAGTGCTGTTTCCTACCACTTCAAGCAAGGTGCAAGGCCACCAAATTCAAGTGCACTTTCATGCCATTTCAAGCAGGGTGCAAGGCCACCAAATTCAAGTGCAGTTTCATGCCACTTCAAGCAGGGTGCAAGGCCACCAAATTCAAGTGCAGTTTCACGTCAATTCAAGCAGGGTGAAAGGCCACCAAATGCTAGTGCAATTTCAAGCAGGGTGCAAGACAACCGCATTCAAATGCAGTTTCATACCATTTCAATCAGGGTGAAACCACCATAAAACCACTATAAAACCACACAAAAACACCACACTCACAGTTCAGTAGACATTCAGTGTGTTCAGTTGATTCACAGCTCAGACAGTCGTGACCTCTCTCTCCCCCATCTTGCAGAGACTGAGCCACACCCACATTTACGGGTTTTATAATCCCTCCCCCTCCAATTGGAAGGGGCGTGGCCTTCATGGCATGATTGACAGTAGAGAGATTCTCAAAAACATTTTTTAACACTAACACCACTTTTATTTTTAATTGATGGGAAGAATCCTCTGCACTTGATGAGTGGCGAGGAACTGAGTAAGATGGTCAAAAATCACAGCTGTAAGCGGTAGCGTTTTATCTAAAATCAATATTCGTGGAAACAGGAAGTCGTCAAGTTTCCACCAACAACAGACATTTTTTTTTTGCCGTGCAGCCTTTCAAAGCAGTTACCACCACCAACAACAGCCATTTTTTTTGCAGTGCAGCCTTTCAAAGCAGTTACCACCACCAATAACAACTTTTTTTTTTGCAATGTAGCCTTTCAAAGCAGTTGGCACCACCAACAACAGCCATTTTATTTGCAGTGCAGTCATTTAAAAGCAGTTACCACCACCTACAACAGCCATTTTTTTTTTTTGCAGTGCAGCCTTTCAAAGCAGTTACCATCACCAACAACAGCCGTTTTTTTTTGCAGTGCAGCCTTTCAAAGCAGATACCACCACCAACAACAGCCAATAGACACTTTTTGCAAGCATTTTAGAACCAATAGACACTTTTTGCAAGCTTTAGAACCAATAGAGACACTTTCTGCAAGCATTATAGAACCAATAGAGACACTTTATGGAACCATTTTAGAACCAATAGAGACACTTTATGGAACCATTTTAGAACCAATAGAGACACTTTATGGAACCATTTTAGAACCAATAGAGACACTTTATGGAACCATTTTAGAACCAATAGAGACACTTTATGGAACCATTTTAGAACCAATAGAGACACTTTATGGAACCATTTTAGAACCAATAGAGATACTTTTGCAAGCATTTTAGAACCAATAGACACTTTTTGCAAGCATTTTAGAACCAATAGACACTTTTTACAAGCTTTTTAGAACCAATAGACACTTTTTTCCAAGCATTTTAGAACCAATAGACACTTTTAAAGCAGTTACCACCACCAACAACAGCCATTTTGTTTTACAGTGCAGCCTTTCAAAGCAGTTACCACCACCAACAGACATTTTTTTGCAGTAGCCTTTCAAAGCAGTTACCTCCACCAACAACAGCCATTTTTTTTTGCATGCAGCCTTTCAAAGCAGATACCACCAACAACAGCCATTTTTTCCCCAGTGCAGCTATTTAAAAGCAGTTACCACCACCAACACCAGCCATTTTTTTTTCAGTGCAGCCTTTAAAAAGCAGTTACCACCACCAACAGCCATTTTTTTTGCAGTGCAGCCTTTCAAAGCAGTTAACACCACCAACAATAGCCATTTTGTTTTACAGTGCAGCCTTTCAAAACAGTTACCACCACCACAACAGCCAATTTGTTTTTGCAGTGCAGCCTTTCAAAGCAGTTCCCTCCAACAACAGCCATTTTTTTTTGCAATGCAGCCTTTCAAAGCAGATACCACCACCAACAACAGCCATTTATTTTCCAGTGCAGCCATTTAAAAGCGGTTACCACCACCAACAACAACCATTTTTTCCCCAGTGCAGCCATATAAAAGCAGTTACCACCACCAACAACAGCCATTTTTTTTGCAGTGCAGCCTTTCAAAGCAGTTACCACCACAACAACAGCCAATAGACACTTTTTGCAAGCATTTTATAACCAATAGACACTTTTTGCAAGCTTTAGAACCAATAGACACTTTCTGCAAGCATTTTAGAACCAAAAGACATTTTCTGCAAGCATTTTAGAATCAATAGAGACACTTTATGGAACCATTTTCGAACCAATAGAGACACTTTTTGCAAGCATTTTAGAACCAATAGAAACTTTTCGCAACCATTTTAGAACCAATAGACACTTTTTGCAAGCATTTTAAAACCAATAGAGCCACTTTTGCAAGCATTTTAAAACCAATAGAGACACTTATTGCAAACATTTTAAAACCAATAGACACTTTTTGTAAGCATTTTAGAACTAATAGACACTTTTTGTAAGCATTTTAGAATCAATACACTTTTTGCAAGCCTTTTAGAACCAATAGACACTTTTTGCAACCATTTTAGAAATAATAGACACTTTTTGCAAGCATTTTAGAACCACATTAAGGGCACTCACAGTTGAGTGGACAGGTGGTCAGTGTTATTCACAGCTCAGAGAGACATAGCTCAGAGAGACATGACCGTCAGGCTTCCTCCATCTTGCAGAGAGTGAGTGAGGCACACCACTTCCGGGTTTTATAGTCCCTCCCCCCTCCCACCAGCAGGGGCAGCAGAGAGAATGGCAATTTAAAAAAAAACATTAATATCTCTCTGATTTTTCATCGATGGAAAAAATCCTCCGGTCCCGAAAGGCGGAGGGGGGTTCTGAGCGAGGTGGCCAAAAATGATGGCCGTAGGTGGCGGCGTTGTCTCGGAAATCGCAGCACAGTGGGCCAAAAGCCGTCAAGATCAGACTTTTAGTAATATAGATATCGGTCGAAGGTCTAGACGTTCCCCATGATGGAGACAGAGAGATCGAGAGAGGTGTCGGAGATAGTCCAAGTGAGGGGAAGTTAGTGGAAGTGTAGTGATGTTGATGAAATCATTGAGAAGTCGTTATCTGGACAGAAGAATTAGGCAGAAGAATTAGGCATATATTTTCAGAAGAATTAGGCAGAACAATTAGGCATATATTTTCAGCAGTTTTTATGGTAGAAGGTACAAACATTCCCCTAACTCGAAATAAATTGGGAGGAAAATATATTAATTGGCATTAAACATACTGATGGGGTTAAAGGATGATAAATACTCTAGGTCTCATGATTTTCAACAAAATAATCATACAAAGAGTTGCTACAATGAATGTGGATACATTTGATTTAACCTTTCAAAAATCATTAGATTCTGGAGAGTTACCAAAGAATTGGAAAACTACCAGTTTGACATTCTTATTCAAAAAGAATGGGAGGCAGAAAAAAAGCTGGTTAGCCTAATTGCTATGACTGGAAAAACATTTATATCATTGAAGTAATAGCAGAATATTTGAAAAATCATAATGTGATCAAAAGGAGTTGACGTGATTCATAACAGGATTGGCAACTTGTAAGCCGTGGGGATCAGTGCTGGGCTCACAGCTGTATAAATATTTATCAATAATTTAGAAGGATTAAGTGAATGCCCAATAATTATGTCTGTGGAAGGGAAGGATAGCTGTGAGGAGGAGACGGAAGGTTTACACAGAAATATTACCATGTTTCATGAGTGGCAGGAAGTTGGAAAATGGAGAATGTTTGAAATTGTGTTGTTCCTTTTGAAAGAATTGTAGATGGGTTATGCATGCAACCTATAATGTAGTTACCTCATCACCACTAACCACGCCCCATCATATTAGTATAACTGTAGTATCCTCCCTTTGTTCCTCCCACTAGGTCCCAGTACGCCTGAAGGCTGGATGCAGTCAGTGCTGGGACGTGTGTGCCACGTGCTATATTAAACTCTCAGTAAAGGTTACAGTGTGTCAGTAATCATTCCTTTACATGGTGTCAGAAGTTTAAACTCGCGTTTCCCGTTTATCGGTTATTATTTATTTTGTCCCCGTTAGTGCCCAGTGTTGGGTTTCCCTTGACATGGCATCCTCATGCCGAAAGCCATCTCCCCTTGTCTTCGACGCTGACATTGCGGAGCGATGGTCGACTTTCGTGATGGACTACACTCACTACGTCAATATTGCGCACCGGAACGACCCAGCCACGGTCAAAGCATCACTCCTGCTCAACCTGGCCGGTCCCGACGCAATGAAGAGAGCTCAAGCCTTTGTCTATGAACCAGCAGTCCTGGATGACAACGACCAGCCGGTCGAGCCAGCTGAATCGGCCGACGAACCGGTATGTCTTTTGCGCAAGTTCGCGGAGATATGCGACCTGCCCTCCAACCGTATACTGGAGCGGGCCAGGTTCTTCTCACGCAAGCAACAGCCGGATGAACCTGTTGAGTGCTTCATCGCCGACCTGCGGCACCTTGCCCAGCGGTGCCGATTTGAAACCATGCGCGACCAGCTCACCAGAGACATTCTCGTCACTGGCATGATTGATCAGAAGCTACGTGCCGACCTGCTGCAACGGCCTGACCTAACCCTGACTCAGGCAATGCATGCGTGCCGCATTGCCGAAGTGGTCACCCCTCCGCATGGACAGAGGGGGTCTGACAGCCGAGCCATAAATCTAACTGGTGTTGCTGGACAACGACGTATGAGGGACAACTTTCGCCCTCCACCGCGGCCCGTTCGTACATCCCGGGTCCCGCGATCTCAAAAGTGTCCAAACTGCAATTACGTGCACTCCACAGAATCACAGTGCCCAGCCCTTGGGAAGACCTGCAATTTCTGCGGGAGAAGGAACCATTTTGCAGCTGCCTGCCGGTCCCGTGGGAAAGTGCCCTCAGCTCCCAGACAACTCCTAAACAACCTTCTGCAAGTTGATAGCGAGATGGATTCTCAGTCCTCTGTTGACGCTGCCCCCGACTCTGAGCTCAGCTATTCCACGGGAGATGTAAGTATTTACACTCTCCTCCACAGCCGATCTCGCCTCCCTGATCCTTCTGTGAATATAACTGTAAACAATAAGTCCTTCTCTGCTAAGCTGGACACGGGGGCGAAAGTGAACGTAATGTCAACAAAGCTGTTCCACCAGATAAGGAATAATGAGCTGCTGATTGCAGATCGCTCTGTTTTGCGTGCCTATGGGGGAGAGGAACTAACACCTGTGGGGAGGGCGACCTTCCACTGCGTGCTGCAGAAATCTTCCCAGGACCTGTCTTTCTTTATTCTGGACAGTGACTGTGTGACGTTGCTGAGCAACCAGGCATGCCAGGATCTTGGTCTGGTGTCGTTTGACCGTACGGTCCACGAGGTGCAAGCTGTGATGGATCCATTATCCGAGTACCCAGACTTGTTTGACGACAAGTTGGGGAAGCTGCCGTTGGTGTACAAGATCGTGACTGACCCATCTGTGGTGCCTGTGATCCGTCCACCCCATAGAGTGTCGTTCGCCATGAAGGGCAAGGTGGAGAGTATGCTGAAAGACATGGTCAACATGGGAGTGCTGGAGGCTGTCAGCGATCCAACCGAATGGGTCTCCACCATGGTCGCCACGTTGAAGAAAGGAAAAAATGAGATACGGGTATGCATCAACCCCAAGGACTTGAATATGGCGATTAAACGGCCCCACTACCCCATGAGGCTGTCGAAGATGTTGCCGCCCAGGTGGGACAAGCCACAGTGTTCTCCTTCCTCGATGCCAGAAGTTCGTTTTGGCAGATACCCCTGGACAAACGCTCCACGGACCTGACCACGTTCAGCACGCCCTTCGGCAGGTTTAAGTTTTTGCGGATGCCGTTCGGCATCAACTCCGCCAGCGAGGTATTTCAGCGTTCAATGGAACAATTGTTTGCAGGTCTGCCCTGCGCGATCATTGTGGACGACATACTGGTCTATGGGAGGGATGTGGCCGAACATGACCGCAACCTCCGACGGATTTTGGACCGTGCTCGGCAGATAAATTTGAAGCTTAATCGGTCAAAGTGCAAGTTCCGGGTGCCTGAGGTCACATATGTTGGCCACATTTTCACGGCCCAAGGGTTGAAGCCAGACCCGCAAAAGACCAGCGCCATCTCAGAGCTGCCCGCCCCGACAGACGTTGTCAGTCTGCAGCGTTTCCTGGGTATGGTGAATTACCTGGGGAAGTTTATCCCCGACCTCAGCGAATTGAGCGCACCCCTGAGACAGCTCACAAAAAAGGACATTGCTTGGGCATGGTTTCCACACCACCAGCAGGCGTTTGACCTGCTAAAGACGAGGCTGGTCAGCACACCTACCCTGAAGTTCTTTGATCTACTGCGTCCGATCGTGGTCACTTGCGACGCCTCCCGATTTGGACTGGGTGCTGCCTGCCTGCAACCCCACGCTGATGACTCGCTGCTGCCCATCTCCTATGCCTCTAGGACCATGACGGACACAGAGCAGCGCTATGCTCAGATAGAGAAGGAGCTGCTGGCGGTGGTTTTCGCATGTTCGAAGTTTAAGGACTTCCTATTTGGCACCAGGTTCACCGTTGAGACGGATCACCAGCCACTGGTAACGATACTGAACAAGCCTATTCACTGCGCTCCTGCCAGGCTACAGCGGATGATGCTGCAGCTACAGCGCTTTGACTTTAAAATCATATATAAGAGGGGCACCGAGATGCATGTGGCTGATGCACTGTCCCGGGCCCCCCGGGCCTCCTGCGACCAGCACCCCTTCGAGCAGTCGGACTTACAGGTACTGAACGTTAACTTCGTCCCTTCTCAGCAACTACAGTGCTTGGTTGCACATACCGCAAACGACCCCGACCTGCAGCAGCTTGCTGCTGTCATCAAGCGCGGGTGGCCCACCAAACGGAATTCGTTGCCTGCCAGCATCCACCCCTATTTTTTGGTCCGCGATGAGTTGGTCCTCCGGGACGGCATTATTATCAAAGGACACAAAGTGGTCGTCCCTGCCTCGCTGCATGGCTTGTATTTTGACGCCGCCCACATGGGGCATCCCGGGGCAGATGCCACTATCTCACATGCCCAGGAACAGTACTACTGGCCGGCCATGGCTAAGTACATCCAGGCCAGGGTGGATTCCTGTCTGGACTGTAACTCTCTTGCCCCGCATCAGCAAAGACAGCCGGTTTTGCAGCAGCCTGCCCCTGACATGCCCTGGTCTTCCCTGGCTGCCGATATTTTCGACTGGCGCGGGAGGCAATACCTTGTGCTAGTAGACTCTTACTCGAATTGGTTCGAGGTGGACCTCCTCCCTGCCATCACCTCCGAGATGGTGATCAGCAAGCTTCGCCGTCACTTTGCCACGTTTGGTTCCCCTGTCCGGCTGCAGACAGACAACGGACGCCAGTTCACCAGCGCTGAGTTTCGAGCGTTTGCTGCAAAGTGGAACTTTAATCATTTCACCAGCAGCCCGGAGTACCCGCAGAGCAACGGTCTAGCTGAACGGGCGGTCCGCAGCGTTAAGCACCTGCTTGAACAGACCCGCCTCTCAAACGGGGATTTCTATCAGGGTCTCCTGAACCTTCGGAACATTTCCAGAGACAGTACCATGGGATCCCCTGCCCAGCGACTCATGTCCCGTGTTGTCCGCCCTCCGATGCCTATTGCCCAGCAGTCCCTGATGCCCAAAGCCCTGCAGCCTGCTGATGTCCAGCAACGTATTGCCCAGAAGCACGATATCCAGCGCCGCTCGCATGACAAATCCTGCCGCCCTCTTTCGCCACTGATGCCTGGACAGGTCGTCCGTTTGCAGACGTCCACCGGCTACTCCCGACTTGCCACCGTCGTCGGGTTTGACAGCGCGCCACGGTCATACCTCGTGGATTTCGAAGGGACTGTATACCGACGCAGCCGCCAGCACCTGTTGGCGGTTAACGAGCCCAAACCACCTCCTGCGATTCCGTATACCCCTCCATCGCGTGTCGAGCCTTCCTCCACTAACGTACCCTCTGCTCCCTGCATGCCACGGTCGGTCCCTTCGCCTCGGATACCCCCCCCTGCTTTCGCTCCTCAGGCTCTGTTGTCCCCTGCAAGGTCTTCTCTCTCTCCCACTTCCGCTCGTTCTACCCCTTCTGTTTCACCTGGCTCACCTGTGCCTCTCCGTTCCCCCTCCAAGATGGGTTCTCCACCCACCTTCTCTCCCCCTCCTGTTTCTGTTCCTGTCCCTCCTCCTATTCTTTCGGGTGGGGAGGGTGAAGGTGCTGTGCGCACTCGCTCGGGTCGGATTGTAAAACCTCCGGCTCGCTACGGAGAGTATGCTTAGCTTTGCAGGTTCTGTATAATAAACCTGCCACTGTTGTAACTTGTTTAAATTGTAAGGGGAAGGATGTAGATGGGTTATGCATGCAACCTATAATGTAGTTACCTCATCACCACTAACCACGCCCCATCATATTAGTATAACTGTAGTATCCTCCCTTTGTTCCTCCCACTAGGTCCCAGTACGCCTGAAGGCTGGATGCAGTCAGTGCTGGGACGTGTGTGCCACGTGCTATATTAAACTCTCAGTAAAGGTTACAGTGTGTCAGTAATCACTCCTTTACAAGAATGATTTAAAAAAAATCTTAAATGACAAAAGATTGTAGAAAGATGCAACACAGAGGAATTTGTGAGCCCTCGTACATGAAACGCAATCAGTTAGCATTCAGGTGCAGCAGATAATCAAGGAGGCATGGTGGCGTAGCGGTAGAGTTGCTGCCTTACAGGGCCAGAGACCCCGGTTCGATCCTGACTACGGGTGGTGCCTGTTGTTCTCCCCATGACCTGCGTGGGTTTTCTCCGAGATCTTCGGTTTCCTCCCACACTCCAAAGACGTACAGGTTTGTACGTTAATTGGCTTGGTATAAATGTAAAAAAAATTGTCCCTAGTGTGTGTAGGGTAGTGTTAATGTGCGGGGATCGCTGGTTGGTGCAGACTCAGGGGAGCGAAGGGCCTGTTTTCATGCTGAATCTCGTCTAAACTAAACTAATACGGTGTTTAGTTTTCGGGGATGAGAGGATAAAAGTGGAAAAGTCTTATTAACACTGGGTGTTCATTGTTGGACAGACACTGAATCAATTTCTCACTGGGACAAATGTGGTCCCAAATGGCAACATCGTTCGCACTGTCTATCTTGCATTATAAAAGGATTATTTCCTTAAAAAACAAAGTGGTTGTAATTTCTTGCTAATGCTAATACTCTATTTTAAATTCTTTGCACAGATTCAGTTAAAGACGCTTTGGCAAACCTTCATGGGACAAAAATCATCAGAATGAACCTACAGTCAGATTCCCATGTGGAGCAAAGTTGCAACCTCTTTAGTAAAATACTGAACCTGCAAGAAAAATAGGCCACAAATATCTAAAACATTATAACCAGGCTTCAGAGCCACTGGTGAAAGAAAATGAGAAAATCTTGGCCCGATGATTGGCAGGGGTCTTCTTCTTCTTGCATATGGCATACACAGCCCAAAGTTGTAGGACAACTTGTTCTATTAGGCTGTGGGCCGAGGAGCTTTATTCTGCAGTTTCGTGACCCAAGTCACCAAACTACATGATATTTTCACATATTGTGTAAAAATATTTATATAAATCACCCCTGAAACTCGATATGAAGAAGACTTGCACATTTTTATTAAATTAGAGATAAACCGGAAAAATGTCGGAAATGTTTTAGTCCACGTTTAACATTGAGTTGTCTGCCAGTTGGCCAATCACGCGCTTTGTTTCAGGCTAGCACACAAAATGGCTGAGGGGGCTTCACAGATGCCTGTTTTACTGGAGATTCCGATGTGTTGTTCTGTGGACTAAATGTCGTGGAAACTTGCAGCAGGTTAATTGTATTTAGTGGGAAAAGCATTAAAAAGGCTGAAGAAAGTGCTGCGAAATGGATTAAAGTGCAAGAAAGCCTTCAAAGTCCCTGCTGATGTGCTGGAACACACAGAAGGCCCCCATGAATCAACTCCAACTGAAAGGTAAGACTAAAGTGAATTTATGAAAATCTATCTGTATGGACTTTAATTAATTTAATTGCACCCGTTTATAATGTGAATAAATTCATTCATTCATTCATTCCTTATTCATTCATTCACTCACTCACTCACTTACTCATTCATTCATTCATTCATGAAATTGAGGGCCTAAACTATAACACAGTCAATTAAACATTTTCACTAATGCCAGCCTGTTGTAGAGTAATAAGTCTTTAACAGCTAATCTCGGAGCTGCCTGCGAAAACTTACCGGGAAAAAGTGCTCCGATCGCAGGGCCTAGGTACTCGCGGTAAATAGCGATCGATAGCGATCGATATCCCTCCGTTTTTCTCCCGTTATCGGGGTTTGAAAACGACCGCTACAGGCGGCACTATGTACATCCTCCTCCCCCCCCCCCTCGCCCGCGGAGATGATTCGCGGCTCCGCGATCGCGAATCGGCCGCTTATTAATTGAGACCGCGGCTTCACTTTACCGCGAGTACCTAGGCCCCGCGATCGGAGCACTTTTTCCCGGTAAATTTTCGCAGACAGCTCCGAGATTATTTGTTAAAGACTTATTACTCTACTACAAGCTGGCGTTAGTGACAATGTTTAATTGACTGTGTTATAGTTTAGGCCCAGCATTTTTCCGGTTTTTCTCTAATTTAATAAAAATGTGCAAGTCTTCTTCATATCGAGTTTCAGGGGTGATTTATATAAATATTTTTACACAATATGTGAAAATTTCATGTAGTTTGGTGACTTGGGTCACAAAATCCTATTTCTAGACACATTTTTGATGCTCGGCCCACAGCCTATATTTGATCTTATTTGATTGTGCATGCCAGGTTGATTGCATTTGTTGAAACAGGGCAGACCACGTGAAGGTTGCAATCTCCCACCCCAATTGGCAGGGGTGATTCTGACTGATAAACAGAAACGAGATCAGCTGCATTTTATCAACAAATATTATAAAAAATGTAGACTCTATGTTTAAAGAATAATGGCCTCATTTCTTATATGCCAAAGGCACAAGAATTACAATCGGGTTTAGCAGATTTAAAACAAACTACTTACAGAACAACAATCCATCAGGAAAGCACCCTCTTTTGATAGTTTTTCTGCAGAAAGTTGCAAAATATGTGGCTGAGGGACAGTTTTGTCACCAACAGTGATGGAACCCTATCAGGAGCACAAAAGTAAATTAAAAACAATTTTTTACTGCGTGTGTTTTCTCTGAGATCTTCGGTTTCCTCCCACACTCCAAAGACGTACAGGTTTGTAGATTAATTGGCTTGGGTTTGTATACTTGGCATAAGTGTAAATTGTCCCAAGTGAGTGTAGGCTTGAGTTAATGTGCGGGGATCGCTGGTCGGTGCGGGCTCCGTGGGCTGAAGGGTCTGTTTCCGCGCTGTATCTCTAAACTAAACTAATGAGCAAAATTTAGAGTTAAAGTTACACTTTTAGACTTCTTCATTGCCCTCACCGACTCCAATTCTCACCCCCTCTGAATGCACAGTGCTCAATCACTCATCAGCAATATCAACCATGTCTTCAAGCCTGCAGACAAGGGAGCTGCCATTATAGTCTGGTGGACTGACCTCCATGTTACTGAGGCTTGGTGACAGTTCTCCTCATACCAAGTCATTGACCATGATGTTACCAATGAGCACCAGGCCACCGTCTCGCAAACCATCACGTCTCATCATTTCCAGCAATCCCCCCTCCACAGCTTCCAACCTGACAATTCCCAAACCTCATACAGCCTGTTTCTATTTTCTACCCAAAAATCACACACAATACTGACCGGGTAGGCTCATGGTATCTGCCTGCTTTAGCCTCCTCATACCTGGACTTGATCTTGACCCCCTTATCAAGTCCCTTCCCACCTATATCTGAGACACCTCACCCACCAATTCAACAACTTCCAAATCCTGTGCCTCCACTGCCTCATGTTTCCAATGGACGTCCAGCCCTTCTGTACTTCAAATCCCCGCCAGGTTTGCCTCAGGGCCCCCCATTTCTTCCCAAGACAGAGACACAACCAGTTCCCCTCAACCAACCCTCTCCTCCACCTAGTGGAACGCATTTTCACCTTCAACAACATTTCTTTCGATACCTCTCACTAAAGGAATCTGAAAAGCCAACACCTGTCACATCTTGTGTCGGAAAGAACTGCGGATGCTGGTTAAATTCGAAGATAGACACATAAAGCTGGGGTAACTCAGCGGGTCAGGCAGCATCTCCGGAGAGAAGGAATGGGTAATGTTTTGGGTCGAGACCATTCTTCAGACTTGCCACATGTTCTCGTCCCCAACCCCTCTGGCTTTCAAGAGAGACCATGTTCTCTTCTCCTTGGTTTGCTCCTCCCTCGCCACCCACCCCTCTCCTTTCTTTAAATTAGGTATAACTGAACTAGGTTAAGCAAGAAATGATATGAAATGCTTGAATTTTGCACTATCTAGACTTCCATCAAACCAAACGTTTAGCAAAATTTGCATAATTTGTAATGCGAAGCTAAAGTAAACACTTTTTTAACTAGATGTACAAAGTATTACATTTATTAAACTAAACAATACTAGATATCTGACGACAAAGAACATTAATTCAAATGGCTTAATAATGACCTAATGACTTCAAAAAATAATGAATTCCAGCATCTAATTTGTAATGATTGCAAAAGTAAACATACTTTTTTAAATAGGAAATGTACCGAGTATTACATTTATTGGACTAAACATTACTAGATACCTGAACCAAGAACATTAGGCAAGGCAAGGCAAGGCAACTTTATTTATATAGCACATTTCATACACGAGGCAGACTCAAAGTGCTTCACATAAAAACATGTCATACAATAAATGAAATAATAAAATGAAATAAAATAGAAGAACTAAAAGAAAAGAAAAGCAAAATTAAAAATGCATTATAAAAAGTGCAAAAGTTAAAAGTGCAATGTAGTTAAGATTTAGCTGAAAGCTAAAGTAAACATAAAAGTTTTCAGTCTTATTTTAAAAGTGGTCAAAGTTGAGGCAAGTCTTAAATCTTCAGGAAGTTTATTCCAGCTAATTGTTGCATAGTAACTAAATCCTGCTTTCCCATGTTTTGTATTTACTCTGGGAATCACTAGCAGATTGGTTTCAGAAGATCTTAGCGGTCTAGAAGGCTTATATAGTGGAAGCATGTCAGTGATATACTTTGGCCCTAAACCATGTAGTGATTTATAGGTGAGCAGCAGGATTTTAAAATCAATTCTCTGACATACAGGGAGCCAATGTAAGGATTTAAGAATTGGTGTAATGTGTTCAAATTTTTTGGTCTTTGTTAGAACTCTAGCAACAGCGTTCTGAACAAGCTGTAGCTGCCTGACAGTTTTTTTTGGAAGACCTGCAAGGAGACCGTTACAATAATCTAGCCTACTATTAATAAAGGCATGTACAAGTTTTTCTAAGTCTTGAGCTGACATGAGTCCTCTTAATCTTGCTATGTTTTTGAGGTGATAGTAGGCCGATTTTGTTACTGATTTGATGTGACTGTCGAAATTTAAATCTGAATCCATAATGACCCCAAGATTTCTGGCTTTGTTTGAAGTTTTCAGGGACAGAGAGTGAAGGTGTTGGGTTACTTTAAGCCTTTCTTTTTTAGCACCAAAAACAATTATCTCCGTTTTGTCCTTATTTAGTTGGAGAAAATTTTGGCACATCCAGTCTTTGACTTGCTCAATGCACTGGCACAACAGATCTATGGGGCGATAGTCATTTGGTGATAGCGCTACATAGATTTGAGTGTCATCGGCAAATTATTTAATTATGACATCTACGTCTTTTGTGACTGAATGGTTTCAAGTGTATTTTATTTGCTACTTATGTGAAACTTTACCTACTTGTCTGACCTGTGCACAATTCTACATTACAAAGATGGGAGGATCAATTATCACCAATCAGGAAACAAAAAATATAAATGATAATCTGAGCTACATCTTGCAGTGAGCATGAACAGAACCTCGGACTTCACTGGCTTTATCTTGCACGGAACGTTATTTCCTATCGTCTATCTGTACACTGTGGATGATCCGATTGTAATCATGTATTGTCTTTACGTTGACTGGTTAGCACGCAACAAAAGCTTTTCACTGTACTTCGGTACACGTGGCAATAAACTAAACTAAACAGAACTGACAACATGCAGCCATTTCACCTAACATTAGCTTTAAGAATCTGGGACTTTGTGACAGATTTTGGTGAGGAGTTCAGAGGGCAGTGGTGAATTTATTGCCACAGAAGGCTGTGGAGGCCAAGAATTCATATTTTTAAGGCAGAGATAGGTAGATTCTTGATTGGTACGGGTGTCAGAGGTTATGGGGAGAAGGCAGGAGAATGGGGTTAGGAGGGAGAGATAGATCAGCCATGATTGAATGGTGGAGTAGATTTGATGGGCCGAATGGCCCAATTCTACTCCTATCACTTATGACCTGGTACAAGGCTGCCAATCTTTGAGACGCCATTGATTTCAGCAAGCATTCTAAGCCTGCACTTTTGCAGGCGAAGTGTAAAGCCACAATTATTTGCAGGCAAAGTGTAAAGCAATAATTCTTTTAAAGCAATAATTCTTTCAAAGAGTTTTGCTTTCCATTAACAGTTTTTAAAAACTACTCCAATGTATTGATAGGACAGTTTGTCAGCCAAGTTTGTTTTGGGGGGTGGGGGATTACAGGAGACAATCCTGTGCACTGGGCCCACACCCGCACTACTCCGGCAATTACATTCTCACATCAAGGCCACTGTTTCCTTTGCCCAGAACTGGAAATCATATTTGGATGGCAATCTATCTCCCAGTTATGACTTTTTTAAAAATCAGATACGAGAGACTGTAGAAAAAAACCAATACAATTCCTTGGCTCACCAAGGCGGGTAGAACAATGGGGGGTGGAGAACAATGGGGGAACTGGCACTGGGGGGGGGGGGGGGGGATTTGTAACTTTGCATGCGCCTCTTATGGGCGACTATTTGCATACCGTGGCAAGGTATGCAAGTAAAGAATTTCACTATAACTTGTCATATGTGACAAAGAAGTATTCAATTCAATTCAGATTCAACACCATCAGGTCTCAAAGTCTGAGATGGTTCTAAAGGTTTTAGTTAACAACATCAAACATTTGTAAAACAATGTTTTTGTAAAACAATTTCACTAACCTCGTCAGACAGATTGTCTATTCTGTATAAGTGTGGATGAATCATGAGCATCAGGTGAACTAATGGCTGAGTCTTCATCTTGCACATGGCAAACACCCTTTCATCCAACCCAATGCACGGGCCAGATTTAAATGCTTGCTGCAAAATCAAAGATTATACAAAATATGTAAGTTGCGAGCTGCAAATTAATCATTTTCACAATATTTGACGATAAAATCCATAAAAATGTATATATAGTTCACAGTGTGGCGCCATCTAGTGGTCGGGCCACAGGTTAATCGAACTCTCATTCATCATGTGATAAGAGGCACGTGACTGAGGGGCGGGGGTTAGAAAGGAAGTTGAGGGTGTGCCCTGCTGCAGCGACACATGGTTACTCTGGGCTCAGTAACACTGCTCTTGTGTTGGAATTCTTATTTGTTTAACAAAGCTTGTCCTTGAGTTGACAAAGTTTGCCCCCTTTATCGTGCCTTATTGGTGACCCCGACGTGATTTGAACACGCAGCCTTCGTGTTGATGGTTATATTGGTGCACTGAGGCTTTGACATACCATGTGATTGGAGGGTCCAGAGTTTAGTTTAGTTTAGAGATACAACGCAGAAACAGGCCCTTCGGCCCACCGGATCCACGCTGACCAGCGATCCTCGCATATTAACACTACCCTACCACATACTAGGGACAATTTTTACATTTATACCAAGCCAATTAACCTACGAACTTTGGAGTGAGGAAGGAATCTAAAGACCTCAGAGAAAATCCACACAGGTCACGGGAAGAACATACAAACTCCGTACAGACAGGATTGAATCCGGGTCTCTGGGTCTGTAAGGCAGTATTTCTACCGCTACGCCACCGTTCCGTACTATTGTTGCTTTTAGAGACTTCCCATTACTTTCAACTATTCTTTAGGTTCCTCCAATTTACCCTCAACCCACAGATCTCAGCTGTTCTCAATTCTCAATGTCTATCCCTGATCACCAGTCTCTCCCATCGCTCTTGCTCACCTGACGCTGACTCCAACTGTCTTCCATCTCTCTCCCTCACCTCTTCCCTTCGAGGCCATGCATCAGGAACACACTGAAGCCGTGAAGTTGAGTTATGAGGCGTAAGGTATAGGCACCTCACCAACTAAACACCCACCCACCCCGTCAGACATCAAACCCCGGAAGTTGCATTTCCCATCACTCTCATTGGACTCTTCAGAACCTGAAAAGCCTGATTGGAAGCAGGTTTTCATTGATCCTGGCGATCTGCCAAAGAAGAGTTGCTCGGCCTAGGTTTTTAACAAATAACTAATTTATAGAGGTTTCTTCACTTTGTTATAGGAGTAAATTGTAATCCAGGCTTAGAAATGCTCTTTATTTACAGCTCATTGCCCAGAGATGTACCGTATTTCCCGGCGATGAAGATGCACCTGTGTCAAAGACGCACCGCCATTTTGAGTTGCTAAATTTTGAAAAGAAAATTGACCCGTTGACCCATAGTGAATGTGAACAAGACACAGGTAAATTTTCGGGCCTTATTTTAGGGTAAAAAATAGTGTCTTCGACAACGGGAAATACGGTAAGAGAGATATTCAGCCAAGATGAACAACCATTCCCCTACCTCATCAAACAGAAATGTAATGAATTAACATAACACGATTTCTGACAGATCAATGTTTTTCATTTTTAAATTGTCATATTTAAAAAATTAAATTCTCTTGGTCCTGACCCTTTCAAAGATATTCCCTTGTTTTCTCCACCCTGTTCCCTTTCTCAGCAACATCGCATCTGTTCATGTTGTCACTTTATAGTCATGGAAACATGCCCTTCGGCCCGACTTGTCCATGCCGACCAAGATGCCCCCCTCTAAGGTGGTCCCATTTGGTTCAAATCTCTCTAAACAATTCCTGCCCATGTATCTGTTCAAATGTCTTATAGAACATCCACATTTGTTGTAGAGAATGCAGTTCTGATGAAAGTTTATTGAACTAAACAGAAACATAGCTCTTTTCCTCTTTTAGTTCAGTTTAGAGATACAGCGCGTAAAAAAGGCTGGCGAAATGTACAATCCGCAGCTCTGGCCAGAAGGGGCATTTGTCCGGTGCTACTACGAGCCGCGCAGGGTTGGAGTAATCGGATCAAGCACTGAGCCTGCTGCGGGGGCAATGAGTGTGCCTGTTGGTGCTAGGGGCACTCACTAGTCTCGCTAAATGACCATTTGGGTTCTATCGTACAACTGTGTGGCTGCATTTGGGCCAGAGCGCAGAGGATAAAGCTCTCCGCTCAGTTGGTGACAAGTAATATACTAAGATTTTATATGTGTTTTATGGTGCTTTTTATATGCAATGTATTTTTAATGTAACGTTGTCCCTTGTCTAGACCTTGAGTCTGAAATAAATTTTATTATCATTACTATTATTATTATTATTATTATTATTATTATTATTATTATTATTATTATTATTATTATTATTTTCATTTCTCCAAAAGCACCATCTGACCTAGGTTTCTCCTGCAGTCTCTATTTCAGTTTTCCCAAGAGGTGTAGCATTTTCCTTCAGGTTGCAATTCAAGCGTATTCTGAAGAATACCTTATTATATAAATATGGCATTAATTACTTATTATATAAAATATGGCATTGCAAAAGACAACGGTCTGATGTACCTGTTTCAAAAGAGCCAGAATGTAAAGGGCAAACAGTCTGAGAGAGTTTGGAACCACCAGAACAGACTGCTGGAGATTAGAAACCGTAGAATGATATGCAGAGAAGGAATCTACCACGGCATTTACCAAGGCATCTCTGGCATCAGACAGACTTGAGGAAACAGATCGATCGACAGCTAAGGATTCAAAAGAAGTTATAATTTAAGGCACAGATATATTAAAGCTTCATGTTAGTCAATAGCCTCAACTCTTTTAACGATTACAGAATGAACAACAAGGAAGTCACTGAGTATAGAACACCTCACAAACTGCCAAATAAATAACATTTGATATTGCCAAACTTTCTTTCCGAGTTACCTTTTGAAAAATAAATTGAAAAAGTAAGTCACTTTGTGACACTCTTTGTCAGATCTGGCCACTCCGTCCATCATCATTTCGGCTGTTTTTCTGTTTAAAAAATAAATAAATCTGGCATACCAGATCTGTCTCACAGCCTAGATAGACTCCCCGCTCCCATTTCCACACTGACCTTTCTGGGGCTGGAGGAACAGCAGCTCATATTTCACTTGGGCAGCTTACACCCCAGCGGTATGAATAATGACTTCTCTAACTTCAAGTAATCTTTGCTTTACCTCTCGCTCCATCCCTCCCCCTTCCCTGTTCTCCAACCAGTCTGACTTTCCCGCTGATTACAAAGATCCTTTTCCTTGATCTGCATCTCATTTGATGTCTGAAGATGGGGCTCAACCTGAAACGTCACCCATTCCTTCTTTCCAGAGATGCTGCCTGTCCCGCTGAGTTACTCCAGCATTTTGTGTCTATCTTCTCATTTGATGTCTTGTTTTCACCCTTTACACCTTATCTCAGCGTCTCCCTCTCCCGACTGTCTGAAGAAGGTTCTCGACACAAAATGTCACCTATTCCTTCTCTCCAGAGATGCTGCTTGTCCCGCTGAGTTACTGCAGCATTTTGTGTCTATCTTCAGTGTAAACCAGCATCTGCAGTTCCTTCCTACACATGCCTCACAGCCTAACTAACGGCAACATATTATACAGAAAAAAAGCTTGATCTGATTGTACCTGTTACTTACTTGGCACAATAAATCATGACAGATATTCCCTTTGTTCTACCCTGCTCTATCTTGCCACCTCTGCTTTCTCAGTGCTGATGATGGGTTCTTGATCTGAAACATTAATTGTTTCCACCTCGACAGGTGCTGCATCACCTGTCAAATGTTTTCTGGATGTTCTGTTTTCAAACACTTGAGCTATTGAATTCTGGTCTATTCTAAAGAAGTTATTCAACCCTTGCCCTGTGTCTGCACAACATATTGAAGTAATTTTACATGAACGAACGGCAAGATTTCTTAAATGCATGTGGTTTTATTCTTTGAAAGAAGTCCTTCCTTTCATTCACATTATTGCAAAGCATATTTTGCACTCATGCTTAACAAATATTGCCAACTATGGCTACATTATTATCAAAAACTTCAATAGCTAGTAACTTGCCCCAAAGCACTGCATTCACATTTTGCACAGGACCTAGATTTAGTGGCAGCAATATCTTGCCTGTATTTACTCCATCATATTGTACAACTGTATTAGAATATTCACCTACCCATCGTGGCTAGAAGGCAAGTAATAGCCTGTACATCTGCTCCTGTGTAAACATCAGCCACAGAACTCACAACAGGTAAACACAAAGTATGAACTCGAATCCGTCGCTCACCTGAAAATATCAAAAGTTAAAGTTATCCCTAATTTTAAGAATGAAACTTTACACATAGTTTAGGACATGAAGTTTGGAATTCTAACCATCAGACTAACACACACATATATATATATATATTACTAAAAGTCTGATCTTGACCGCTTTTGGCTCGCTGCGGTGTGATTTCCGAGGGAACTTCTACACCTATGGCCGTCATTTTTGGCCACCTCGCTCAGAGCCCCCCTCCGCCTTCCTGGACTAGAGGATTTTTCCCATCAATGAAAAATCAGAGAGATATTAATGTTTTTAAATAATTTGCCATTCTCTCTGCTGCCCCTGCTAGAGGGAGGGACAGGGACTATAAAATCAGGAAGTGGTGTGCCTCACTCAGTCTCTGCAAGAATGAGGAAGTCAGAGGGTCATGTCTCTCAGAGCTCTGAATAACACTGAACACATGTCTACTCCATGGTGAGTGCCCTTAATGTGGTTCTAAAATGCTCTGTCTCTGGTGAGTGTGTTTGTTGGACGTTATTTAAAGCTTTAAACATTTGGTTTACACACTGTATATTCAACTCGTTCTGAAGTTACTTGGCATTTTAGTATTGGGTGAGTATGTGTGAGTGAATGAGTCTGTGTGTGTGTATGTGAATGAGTCTGTGCATGTGTGAATGAATCTGTGTATGTGTGAATGAGTCTGTGTATGTGCGTGTGTGAGTGTGTGTGTGTGTGTGTGTGTGTGAATGACAAGGAGCAGAGTGGGGGGGGGGTTGAAGGGAGGAGGGGTGACTGAGTGAACTGCCAGCGTACCAGGCGTGAGTGACTGCACTGCCAGCCCACCAGCCGTAAGTGACTGAACTGCCAGCCCAATAATCCATTCAGTTCACCCTCTCCCCCTTCTCTCTGACACAGTCTGTCACCTGTTTTGGGCAGAAATTCTGGCCAAAGATGGAGGAAGCGAGAGGGTCACATCTCTCTGAGCTGTGAATAACACTGAACAAATGTCAACTCAACTGTGAGTGTCCTTAATGTGGTTTGAAAATGAAAATGTGATTGCTTTGAAATGCTGCACTGCAAATGGTTGTTGGTGGTGGTAACTGCTTTGAAATGCTGCACTGCAGATGGTTGTTGGTGGTGGTAACTGCTTTGAAATGCTGCACTGCAAATGGTTGTTGGTGGTGGTAACTGCACAACTTCCTTTTTGCATTGCATATTGATTTTAGATAAAACGCTACCACTTATGGCTGTGATTTTTGGCCATCTTACTCAGTCCCCCTCTGCTCATCAGGTGCAGAGGATTCTTCCCATCAATGAAATATAAAAGTGTTATTAGTGTTTAAAAAAATGTTCAGAATCTCTCTCCTGTCAATCACGCCATGAAGGCCACGCTCCTTCCGTTGGGAGGGGGGAGAGTTTATAAAACCCGGAAGTGTGGGTGTGGCTCAGTCTCTGCAAGATGGGGGAGGGAGAGGTCACGACTCTGTCTGAGCTGTGAATTAACTGAATACACTGAATGTCTACTGAACTGTGAGTGTGCTGTTTATGTGGTGTTTTGTGTGGTTTTATGGTGGTTTCTCCCTGCTTGAAATGGTATGAAACTGCATTTGAATGTGGTGGCCTTGCACCCTGCATGAAATGGTATGAAACTGCATTTGAATTTGGTGGCCTTGCACCCTGCAATAAATGGTATGAAACTGCACTTGAATTTGATGGCCTTGCACCCTGCTTGAAATGGTATGAAACTGCACTTCAATGTGGTTGTCTTGCATCCTGCTTGAAGTGGTATGAAATTGCACTTGAATTTGGTGGCCTTGCACCCTGCTTGAAATGGAATTTCAAGGAATAGCCGTGAGTCAACTGATCGCCCACCTGCTGTGAGTGAGCTGCCAGCACATCAGGCTTGAGTGTCTGAGCTGTCACTCCAAGAATCCATTTGGCCCACCATGTCCATACTAGCCCTCTGGAAACCAGTCCCTTCAGCCCACAATACCCATACTAGCGCTCCAGAAAGCCCCCCCACTGGCCACCAATATTGGAATTGGTGGAGAGGTGGAATATTCCATTGGGGGACCAGCCCTCCCATGTGATGCTGGGACCCAACGGGTCCCACTTAGTTTAGTGTATATATATATAACTAAAACTCTCATCTTGTTTGTTAGTGAGTCTGTCTGCGTGTGATTCATGCCCTGAATTACGCTAAAAGGGCACACGACAGCGCGACAATTTTTGGAACACCGTACTCACCATTGTCCTGTGGTGTAAATTTTCGTTCAGATTTATGTTATATGTTAAGTTATTCACATTTTTAACTTTACAAAATCGCACTTTGAGATATATTCTTCCATCTGCACTGGCAGTTACAGCTATGACATCACAATGGGATTGTAGCACTGCTCGCAACACTGAGTCCAGGCAGCCCTAGCAAGTGCAATCACATTTTTTTTAAAGTTTAAAATGGGGGATGGTGAAGAAGGGGAAATGTGCCGCCCCTGCACAGTTGGGGGCTATGGGTGAGTGGTGGAATATTGCATTGGGGGAACGGGTTACGTTGGTGGAACGGGTGAGTGCTGGAATATTGTGTTGGGGGAAACAGGTTGCATTGGGGGACGAGGCCTCCCGTGTGACAGAGACCCAACGGGTTCCACTTGATTTAGTATAATATAAAATTATAGGTTAAGAACTAGAAATATGATTAGGTTGTATGGCTCTTTCTCAGCTGGAATACGCATCACTCAATGGTACGCAAAAAGAAAACAATTAAACAAAAACTTGCAAAAACATTGCACTTTCCATGTCATGCCAAAATGCTTTCTACCTTTGAAGTAAATTCTTTTTGTAGCAGTCATGGTTATCAACATGCAAACTGCGAGTTTCCACAAACAGCAATGTGATAACAACCAGTTCATCTTGTTTCAGTTACAGCAATAAATATTAAAGACACAAGGAACTGCAGATGCAGTTACCTTGTGTAGTACACAAAGTGCTGGAATAACTCAGTGGGTTAGGCAGCATCTCTGGTGGACATAGACAGGCAACGTTTCAGGTCGGCACTCTTCTTCACTCAGACTGATTCTAACCAGGCTGTCTGAAGAAGGGGCTAAATATTGCCCGGGTTATTGTGAAAGGATTTATTTCAATCATGTGAAAGATTGGTCAAATACCATGCGTGTAACATCTCAGCTGAATTATAGCAATTCCGTTGGAGTGGAGCAGTCTCTCAAGTACTGCACTGATGTGTCAACCTAATGTTTTTATGCTGAAATCTCCATTGTTGGACCCAAACCCACAATCTACCAACCAAGATTATCTGCCAACCAAACCATACAGCAAATCATTTCTCTTTAAACTGGCATTACAAGAATATGCCAAATTAAAGCCTGTAAACAGAACAAAAATACTTGTATTCTTCAAACTATCTCTTCGAACATAGAACGGTACAGCAAAGGAACGGGCCCTCCAGCCAACAATGTTTGTGCCGAACATGATGCCTAACTGCCGATCTCATCTGCCTGCATGTGATCCTTATCCCTCTATTCCCTGCATTTCCATGTGCCTCTTAGACGGCACAATAGTATCTGCCTCTACCACCACCCCTGGCAGTGCGTTCCAGACACCCACCATCCACTGCGAAAAAAAACTTGCCCCCCAATATCTCTATTAAACGTTTCCCCTCTCATCTTATAGCTGTAGCCTCTAATATTGGACATTTCCACCCTGGGAAAAAAAGGTTCTGACCGTTTACCCAATTTATGCCTCTCAATTTTTTTTATACCTCTCTCAAGTCTCCCCTCAACCTCCATGTCTATCCAACGTCTCCCTGTAGCTGAAACCCTCCAATCCAGGCAGTATTCTGGTAAACTTCCTCTGCACTCTTTCCAAAGCCTCCACATCTTTCCTATGATAAGGTGACCAGAACTGTATGCAATACTCCGAATACAGCCTAAACAAAGTCCTATAGAACTGCATCATGACTTCAGGACTCTTGTGCTCAATGCCCCTAGCAATGAAGGCAAGCATACCTAATTCCTTCTTTGCCACACTATCTACTTGTGCTGCCACCTTTCAGGGGGTGTGAACTTCAACTCCAAGATCCCTCGGCACATCAATGCTGTTAGGGGTGTTGCCATTAACTATGCACTTTTGCCTTACATTTAAACTACTAAAGTGCAACACCTCGCACTTGCTCGAGTTAAACTCCATCTGCCATTTCTCCGCTCATTTCTGCAGCTGATCTATATCCTGCTGCATCTTCTGACTGCCTTCCTCACTGTCTGCAACTCCTCCAATTTTGATGTTGTCAGCAAAACTACTATATATACACACATTGGATGTAAATGGGTCTGTGAGTCGGTTTATATATATATATATATATATATATATATAGCACTATATATATACCAGAAACAGCAGAGATCCCAGCACAGATCCCTGCCGAATACCACTGCTCAGACCTCCAGCCAGAGAATCTAACTTCCACTACAACTCTCTGTCATGTGAAGAAGCCAGTTCCGAGTCCACACGATCAAGACATCAAGAATCCCGTCCATCTTAATCTTCTGGATCAGGCAACCACGAGGGACCTTATTAAAAGCGTTACTAAAATCCATCTATGCAACATACACCGCCCTACCCTCATCAATCTCCTTTGTCGCCTCCTCGAAAAACTCAATCAAGTTAGTGAGACAGGTAGAGATACCCGCCACGGACCGAAGAAGGAGGGCCCGCTGGTAGGCTCGGTTCACCCACCGTGACTCTGGACTCGGCCCAGAGCCACCAGCATTGACGGGACCCGCGATGCCAAGAACAAGGAGAGACCTGTGAACAATCGCCAATAGCGAAGCCGGACCTGTACCAGCAAGAGCGGGGAGCGGACATGCACAACCGAGGGCTATCTGGCCGGCGAGAACGAAGGGAGACTCCACGAGCATTAGTAAAGAGTTTGAAAAATCTACCATGCCCTCTGTGTTCATGCATAGATTCCCTTTTTGGTCTATCATCTATTATAGCCCTCTTTCAACCCATTTCCTATTCCTTTGCTCACAGAATATTTTTGGATTCATTTTTATATTTGCTGCCGGCTGCTTCTGATATTCTCTGCCTCCTACTTCCGGTTCTGCTTCCCCTCTAAAGCTGGTTCTTACTCATGTTGATAATCTGGCACCCATCATGTAAACACTGCAGATGTAAGAATGTGGAACAACATTCAGAATGGTAGAAGAGTCTACCCCGCCATTCAATCATGACTGATCTGTCTTTCCCGCATAACCCCATTCTTCAGCCTTTTCCCTATAACGCCTCACACACATAATAATCAAGAATCCGACAAACACCGCCTTAAAAATGCCCAATGACTTGGCCTCCACAGCCGTCTGTGGCAACAAATTCCATAGATTCACCACCCTCTGACTAAAGAAATTCCTCCTTATCTCCTTCCTATAGCTGCATCCTTTTACTGTGAGCCAACACTCTCTGGTCCTAGACTCTCCCACTAATGGAGGCATCCTCTCCACATCCACTCTATCCAGGCCTTTCACTATTTGTATTTCAACGAGGTCCCCCCGCATCCTCCTGAACCCCACCGACTGCAGGCCCAGTGCCGTCAAACGCTCATCATGCGTTAACCCAATCATCCCCGAGATCATCCTCGTAAACCTCATCTGGACCCTCTCCAACACCAGGACATCCTTCCTCGTATATGGGGCCCAAAACTGCTTACAATACTCCAAATGCAGTCTGACTGGTGCCTTATAAAGCCTCAGCATTACACCCCTATTCGCTTTGCAAAAGTTACTCAGGGAATACTCTGCCACTTCTTTATTGAAGTACTGTATGTGAACTTCAGTCTTTCACTGCTTTTAATTGTTAAGAAAATAAAGTAATGCGTTTTAAAAAAAAAAGCAAATACTACCCATAACATTTTAGTCAGCTTAATATAATTCGCATTGCCTTATCATGTATCAACAGTGAAAAATCTTTACAATGAAAAGAATAATGGGCTGAATATTCCTTAACTACAATATTACTCAAGGGTCTGCATAAAACACACCTACCGTTACTTGAAGTGTAAAGCAAAGCAGCCTGAAAACATACAACAGATGAATCTGCAAGACTTTCCTCAATGGACATCTGCACTGCAAATCCCGAATCAGGATTTATATTAGCAAGAGACAGCAGATCAGTGGAACGCACAAAGAAATTTCCATGGAAAGTGTGAATGGAAAGTCCTGTAAAAAAAAAAAAAATTATTATAAACTGGGCACTCCAATGCATTCACATGCACTTGGTATGCATGCCAAATCAATGTATTTATTTTTGTATCTCAAGCTTTCATCAAGTATAATAGGCTGAACCTTACTGATACTAAGTTAGTTCCACACTGAACTGCCGGTAGTTACTCCTATAATTTAAGGGAAGTTTTAGTATTTTTGCTTGCATGCATTTAAAAGTCAATTTCAATTTTCTTAGTTACCTCCTGAAAAAAACTCAATCAAGTACAAGTTCAGATTTATTGCCACATGCACCAATTAAGGTACAGTGAAATTTGACTTACCATGCAGCCATACAAACAAAAGAGCACAATACGTAATAGAATATAACATGAACATCCACCACAGTGGAATCAACATTCTTCACTATGGTGGAAGGCAATAACTTTGTCAGTCCTCCTCCCTTATTTATCCGTGGTCGGGGCCATGAACCCTCCGCAGTCGCCGCTACGGATGGCCCGATGTACAGGCCCTCTCGTCGGGATGCTCGAAACTCCGATGTTGGGACGGACGGACATTCCGCGGCTTGGAGGTCCCGAATCGGCCGCTTCCTACCGGAGACCGGGACTTCACGATGTTATAGGCCGCAATATGTTTCTATAAGAACCCCCTCATCCTTCTAAACGCCAGTGAATACAAGCCCAGTCTTTTTCAATCTTTCCTCATATGACAGTCCCGCCATCCCAGGGATCCTTTTAACAATCCCCATAGGTGCAATACAAATGCATGTTTATGATAATGCACTAGCAAAGAATTCTGTGCAGTTTATCAGAAGCATAAGCAGTTTATCCTGTTGATAAATGCAAATGTACATAAAATATATTACCTTTTGTGCAGCGTATTCTCATGACTGCTTCAAAGCCAATTTTTCTAATGAGGTAACGTTGGAGGTCTTTCTGAAACTTCTCTGCCTGTGCGGGATTGTGAATATGATGGAATGACGGGTAGTAGAACACTGATCCAGCAGAGTACTTTGACATACAAGCTGTAGAAACCACAACATGTTGAACAAAAGTGTAGAATTCATTAACACACATTGGTGGCATGCATAGTCTCTTGTAATAAAATGATGTGGTGAAAAGTCAATGCATAATTATTTCTGCTTTTTAATTACATCAGATTATAACTGATATGGTCATACGATGCACATTTATTTATTGATTATATTATCCATTGAGTCTTGTGTTTACAAATCTGTTGTGCTGTTCCATGTAAGAATTTCACTGTTCTGTTTTGGTACAGATGACAATGAAACACTCCTGACTCTTGAAATAGTGTACAGTAATATTTTCAAACGACACAATTAATTTATTAAAGCAGTTACAAGCTTAGCTGGAAATGAAAAAAAAAATAGGGGCAACACAGTGGAGCAGTGGTAGAGCCGCTGCCTTACAGTGGCAGAGACCCAGGTTCGATCCTTTCTTCGGGTGCAGTCTGTATGGAGTTTGTACGTTCTCCCTGTGACTGCGTGGGTTTTTTCTGGGTGCTCCGGTTTCCTCCCACACTCCAAAGACAACAGGTTTGGAGGTTAATTGGCTTCTGTAAATTGTCCCTAGTATGTAGGATAGTGCTAGTGTATGGGGTAATCACTGGTCAGAGAGGCCACGGTGGGCCGAAAGGCCTATTTCCGCACCATATCTCTAAAGTCTAATCCCAAATAATTGATACATTTTTCATTTGTACATTTTCCTTGCGGCTGAACACTTCTGTTTGGCCTTTTCTTTGGGAACCATGTATAATTAAGGGCCTTTCTCTGTGCTGTACTGTTTTATGTTCTATAAATGCAGTTGATAGTGGTGTGGAATGAGTTTGGGGTTAATATTATGAATACCAGTGAAGGTAGACACAGGTGATCTATATCCTGTTGTGGAAAATTCCTTTCTCTAATAGGTCACATAGTCTATAATCTAAATCTCACCAACGTATCTGTCTCAACCACCAACCCCAGCAGCGGGTTTTACTTTAACACTTCCTGTGTAAAAGTTTGCCGGCACAACTCCCTTAAACTTTGTCCCTCTCTCTTTAATGCTAAGCCCTCTTGTATTTAATTTTTCCTGAGGAAAATGTTTTGACTGTCTATACTATACCTCTGATAATTTTACGTTCTTCCATCCAGACTCCCTGCAACCTCCGATGTTCCCGAAAGAACAAGTCGGTCCAACCTCTCCCTGTAGCTAATACTTGATCCCGGCTTCCTTCTGGTTAACATCCTCTGCATCCTTTCCATTACCTCCACATCCTTCCTGCAATGGGACCACCAGAACTGCACACAACACTCCAAATGAGGCCTAACCAAAGTCCTATAAAGCTGCCTCATGACTTCCTGACTCTTATACTCAATACCACAACCTATGAAACTCTTTAACAATCCATCTACTTGTGTTACCACCTTCAGACAGTTATGGACATTTTGACCACCAAGTCCCTCTTAATCTTTTGTATCAGCCTATTATGCGTGATGTTTACAACTGCCTTACTAAAATCCATGTACACAACATCCACTGCCCTTTTCTTATTTATCGAATTCATCACCTCTTCAAAAAATTCAAATCAAGTTTGGAAGGCATGACCAGCTGTATATAAAGCCATGCATTCTGTCCCTAATTAACCCATTCTCTTCCAAGTGGCAGTAAATCCTATCCCGAAAAACCCTCTCCAATAACTTCTCTACCACTGAAGTGAATTCCCTGCATTTTCTTTATTTCCCATTTTAAGTAAAGGAATAACAATCGCTACTCTGCAGTCCTCTGGGACCTCGCTGCTGGCTAGAAAGGACATCTCCTCTCTCAATAACCTGGGATAAATCCCATCAGGTCCTGGGGATTTATCCACCTTAATACTCTTCAAGAGCTCCAACACCTCCTTCTTAATCTCAATCTGCCCTTGCATATTAGTATTCTCCACGCTGATCTCACTGTTCGGCATGTCTTTTACTCTTTAGTACCTCGCCTACATCCCCAGACTCCAAGCACAAATTCTTCTTTATCCTTGAGCGTCCCTATCTTCTCCCTGGATACCCTCTTCTCTCTTGCTTTTAATATAGGTATAAAAAGCTTTGGTATTTCTTTAGTCCGATTCGCCAGACATTTTGTGGCCCCTTTTGGCTTGTTTAATCATCCACTTGTGATCTTTCCTCCATTTCCTCAAAGGCCCTGTCTGATTCCATCCTCTTAAACCTTGCATGTGCTTCCTTGACCAATTTTACAACCCATTTGGTCATTCAAATGGTCTGTAGATTTCCTTGCATTGAAATCAACACACTTCGACCAATCAGCTTCCTTCGCCTCGCCCTGTCTGTCCTTCCTTTGATACTTCTTGGTCTTAACCACTACCTTCCCATCACTCCATACAATTTCTGAACAACTACTATGCTTCTCACCCCCTGCCTCTCTAGTTTAAACCCTCCTGAGTAGCATGAGTGAACCTCTCTGCAAGGATATAGGTTCCCCTTAAGTTTAGAAGCACCCCGTTCCTCTTGTACAGGTCACCTCTGCCCCAGAAGAGATCCCAGTTGTCTAAAAATGTGAACCGCCGCCCACTGCACCAACTCCTGAGCCACACATTCGTCTGATCTACCTCCCTATTCCTATTACAATCAGTTTGTCCAAAGTGCCCGTGTACATGCTGAATGACTGCACATTCCCATTAAACAAAACCATTTGGTCCAATTTTGAAAAAGTACTGGGTCCAATACATAAAAGCTTTTGGGGGTTGTTTCATGCTCAAAATAAATCTAATTATTTATTTATTTATTTATTCATTTCATAGGTATATTACAAAACTAATTTAACAGTAATGAAAATGCTCTTACCAAGTGAAGCCATGTCAGAATATTGTCCACTCAGCAAAAACAGATCTACTGCCACCTGCTGGCCTGAGCAATCCAAGGCAAACTTTTTATAAAAGTCTATGGCCGGACCAAGGTGCTGCGCTCCCTGAATTGAAATCAAATAATATCCCAGAAATATTTCAGACATTGTTATAGATGAGCAACTACCATTTGAAAATAACATTGCTTGTGTGGCCTCACAAGGTCACATTGACCTCACTAGGTCACATAGTCCGACAGGGATTCATCTTCAATACTAGAACAGTGATTATTCTTTAGGGGAATACAGACTGAGCATAGTCCAAGAATGGCTCAGCTGTACAACGTGGTTGGAAAAGACAGGAAAACAACAGTAAAAAGAGATTCAATAGTTAAAGACGGGAGAGGGGACTTTCTGTGCACACAGACACGACTTCATAATTAGTTGCTTCCATGGTAGTTGGCTCCTAGACACCTATGAAGAACATTTTCAAGGCGGCCAGAAATCATAGTCAGGCAATGGCAGAGGTAGAAAGGCGGAGGCGATATTGCAGAGAGATTATAGCAAATTGGGAATTCAGATTAAGATGAGTTTATTGCCAAATACAGAGCATATAATGAAATTCCTTGTTTGCATGAAGTTCGTGGAGTAACTATGCAGCAATGATAAATACAATATTAAGTAAAGCAAAACAGCAGGATTATTCAGAGAGGGTAGTACAATCCAAAGCAGTGCAAAATAATATGCAGGTACAATCATGGAATAGCCAAATGAGGTAGAGTTAACAGTTCCGCGTACATGGCAGCATCGCCAAGTGAAAGGAGGTGTGAAAGATATGATTGTTTTAGGAGTCTGATAGCAGTGGGGAAGAAACTGTATCAAAACTTGGATGTCTGGGCTTTTGAGCTCCTGTATCCTCTCCCAGAAGGTAAAGGAGAGAAAAGGGAATGGCCAGGATGGCAGGCATGCTTGACAATACTTCTGGCGTTTCTGATGCAAGCACCATGAAGATGGACTGGATGGATGGAAGTGGGAATCCTGTGATGGACTGACATGTGTTCACCACTCAGGCTGTCAAGTGCAGGAAAAAAAGCGGGAAAATGGTTGTATCCTAGTTGTTATTATCAGTATCATAATTAAAAGATACGATGTTGGCAAAATCAATAGACAATAGATAATAGGTGCAGGAGTAGGTCATTTGGTCCTTCAAGCCAGCACCGCCATTCAATGTAATCATGGCTGATCATCCCCAATCAGTACCCCATTCCTGCCTTCTCCCCATATCCCCTGACTCCGCTATCTTTAAGAGCCCTATCTAGCTCTCTCTTGAAAGTGTCCGGAGAACCGGTTGAGGCAGAGAATTCCACACACTCACAACTCTCCTTGAGAAAAAGTGATTCCTCGCCTCTGTTCTAAATGGCTTACTCCTTATTCTTAAACTGTGGCCCCCAAGCTGTACCAATCAATGGTACAGCTTGGGGACAGCTGAGACCCATAAAGAAAGGATTGCAAAATAATCGGGGTTGACAGCCAGTGGAGAGGCTTGTTCATGCAATTGGGGAGGATATGTGGGAAAGACCAACAATGAGGCCATATGGTTTAAATGAAGAATGAAAATAGGATAGGCCCCCAAATAGTCAAAGAGAGAGAGAAGAGTATATATGCAGGGGTGTTTATGACATGTGCAGAAAGAGCAAGCGGGTTTCAACAAAACCAAATATCTGAAAGAGTAGCCTAGCAAAGATGTGCAACTCTTCAATGGCTTTTTAGTAATAAGGGGGCAGTCCCACTTGGGCGACCTAATTGGCGAGTTTAGAAGAGTTTGAAAAAATGACATGTTGAAGACCTCCTTCGACAATGTAGAAGACCTTCTTCGACTATGTTCAAGACCAGGTTCGACTAGCTACGACTAACTACGACTAACTACGGCAAAATTGGACACCGAATAGTGGAGAGTGAAGACGACCTCCTTCGACTATTGTATTTTTTAACATATTGAAAAAAACGCCACGACCTTGCTGAGGCCTCGAGTACGCGGAGCCCAATCTCGAGCATGAAGGAGAGTTACCAAGACCTCCTACGACCTCGTGTCGACCACGCTGGGAGTATGAGTCGAGGGCAAACTCACGGATTAGGCCGCCCAAGTGGGACAGGCCCTAAAGCATGCAGCAAGCTCAACAAGACAAGGGAATTTATAATCCATCCTGTCTTGAAAATCATAGAACATGGAAACAGATACTTCAACCCTCGTCTTCACGACAGCTATCAAGTATAATTGCGTATCTATATTTAACACATTTTCCAGCACTTGGTCCATAGCCTTCTAAGCCATGTGTAGGAAAGAACTGCAGATGCTGGTTTAAATCGAAGATAGACACAAAATGCTGGAGTAACTCAGCGGGACAAGCCTTTTAAGCCATATTGTCTTCTAAGCCATCTAATGGCACCTAAAGCCATGGTTTCAGCTGTCATTAAAATATAACCAATATTATGAGGGTATCTGCCTCCACCACCCCCTCAGAATGCAACCAATCTGTTCCTATAAACCACTCCCCTAAATCTCCTAACTTTATCAGTTATAATGTGCTTGAGGAACATGGCACCCTTTATATGGAAGGTTGATACTAAATGCTGTAGTAACTCAGCAGGACAGGCAGCATCTCTGGAGAGCAGGAACGGGTGACGTTTCGGGTTGAGACCTTTCTTCAGACCCGAAACGTCATCCATTCCTTCTCTCCAGAGATGCTGCCTGTCCCGCTGAGTTACTCCAGCATTTTGTGTCCATCTTCCATTTAAACCAGCATCTGCAGTTCCTTCCTACACACCATTTATATGGTTGCACTTTAAGTTGCTGAATGTTCTGTCACCCCACAAATTAGCTTTCCTTTTGCTGTCTATATTACTCAACAAATCTATTCCTTAGAGTTGTCCAGGCCTCTCGATGTCAGTTAATCAAAGGTACAATAATAAAAAATAAAAATCATCTATAGATTATATTTGACGCAAGATTCTTTTGTGTGGGTCTAATTACCTTTATGGTGGATCGCTGGTTAGGATCTTCCCTTGAAAAAAGCTGACCAACACCAATGGATGGGAGCTGTGTCTGGAACACAGACATGCGCCCTCCTGTTGCAGACATGAGCTTCAATGCGGCCTGCAGAGCTGGCCCCAGCGCACTATGAGTCTCCCTTGTGCCGGCAAACATTTTGGGCAGCACCTCTAGTAAATCTTCAATAAGCTGCAAAAAAAAAAACCCAAAAATTTTCAGACTTTGCAAATCTAACAGAGTTACTGGCATGAATCTTTTGCAAAGATCCACAATAATTATTTCCTGCAGTAACATAAAAGTAAATATGAATGCACAAATAAAATGCCTGACATCCACTTCTTTTCATGCTTTGCAGAACAGAGTATAAAATTAATTTTCATTGAAAAGCAATGACCAAAATTCAATTCTTAGAATAATTATGACATTTTAAAGAGGGAAACTAAACCATAACTCAGTTCTGGGCACCGTGTTATAAAGATATTGTCAAGCTTGAAAGAGTTCAGAGAAGATTTACGAGGATGTTGACAGGACTAGAGGGTGTGAGCTATAGGGAGAGGTTGAGCAGGTTGGGAGTCTATTCCTTGGAGCGCAGGAGGATGAGGGGTGATCTTATGGAGGTGTATAAAATCATGAGAGGAATAGATCGGGTAGATGCACAGAGTCTATTGCCCAGAGTAGGGGAATCGAGGACCAGAGGACATAGGTTTAAGATGAAGGAGAAAAGATTTAATAGGAATCTGAGGGGTAACTTTTTCACACAAAGGGTGGTGGGTGTATGGAACAAGCTGCCAGAGGAAGTAGTTGAGACTGGGACTATACCAACTTTTAAGAAACAGTTGAACAGGTATATGGATAAGACAAGTTTGGAGGGATATGGACCAAACGCTGGCAGTTGGGACAAGTGTAGCTGGAACATGTTGGCCGGTGTAGGCAAGTTGGGTCGAAGGGCCTGTTTCCATATAACTTCCTCCATAACTCTAACTTCCTAAATCCACTCATGCAGTTAAATATCTAAATTTCTATTTGAAATTTTCTATTTGGTGTGCCCTCCTTTTCCACTGAGACTTTGCTCACTGAACTCCTTGTAAGGAATTCCTTGTAACTTAATAATGGCAACCCATTTAAGTTGCTGTTGAAATGATCCAATAGTCCCATTGCTTCAGTTTAATTGCTGGAGACGTTTAAAATTATTTTTTGTCACTTGGTCCCAGCTTTCTTCCCCTCATTTTGTTTTGCTTTACATATGTGACTTCACAATGAATTGCATACATCTTCCACACTGGTGAAGGGATGTAAACCTGAAATGTTAATTTTCTTTCCACAAATGTGGCCTGATCTGCCGAATTGTTTTTATCTGTTACAACATTTTTTAAATTTCAGATGTCCAGGAGTACAGACGTAGAGGCAGAGTTGCTGCCTTACAGCGAACGCAGCGCCGGAGACCCGGGTTCGATCCTGACTACGGGTGCTGTCTGAACGGAGTTTGTACGTTCTCCCCGTGATCTGTGTGGGTTTTCTCCGAGATCTTCGGTTCCCTCCCACACTCCAAAGACATACAGGTTTGTAGGATAATTGGCTTGGTAAATGTAAAATTTGTCCCTACTCAGTGCTGGAATAGTGTTAATGTGTGCGGATCGCTGGTCGGCATGGACCCGGTGGGCCGAAGGGCCTGTTTTCGCGCTGTATCTCTAAACTAAACTAAACTAAACTGCAGATTTTTGATTCTAAATTAGACGTCCTGGTTCATCCTGTTTACATTGCACCAAGTGTTCCAAATGTAATTCCTTGAAAATACATTCTTGTTACTTGCTCTACTCACACATGCTGCAAGTTGCCTGCAGAGGGCGTAGCACAACATCAGATGCCCAATGTGTGAAATTTTTGCCATAAAGGCATCCAGTGTGGGCTGCCTGCTACAAGTTACCATTAATGATAAATGCTGTTAGTTCATCACCAATTGAAAAATCGAGATCATTAATGCCTCAGGATAATTCTGCAATTGTGTTTACTGCAACTTGAAAGGGTTCAGAGAAGATTTACGAGGATGTTGCCAGGACTAGAGGGTGTGAGCTATAGGGAGAGGCTGAGTCGGCTGGGACTCTATTCCTTGGAGTGCAGGACGATGAGTGTATAAAATTATGAGAGAAATAGATTGGGTAGATGCAGTGTCTCTTGCTCAGAGTAGGGGAATCGAGGACCAGAGGACATAGGTTTAAGGTGAAGGGGAAAAGATTTAATAGTAATCTGAGGGGCAACTTTTTCACAAAAAGAGTGATGGGTGTATGGAACAAGCTGCCAGAGGATGTGGGCAGACTGTGCCATTTCGAACATGTTGGGCCAAAGAACCTGTTTCCATGTCATATAACATCCAGTGGAATAAAAGTGGTCACATTATTTCACATAGTCAATGTATCAGGCACACATTGCTTGTTATGCTATGTGAGAGATGTGAAGAGAAAAGCAGTAAGCATTGGATACACAAAATGATGCTTAGAACACAACAAGATGAAAAATAAGGTAACATATTTATGGAACGAATAAGGCAGCTGCCTCTAGTAGTAATTACACACAAGGGAAATGAAGGCTGAATCTTTTTCATATTTGTTTTTTGTTTCTTTATTAGAATTATTTTGTTTTCCAAAATTGTAAAACCTAAATTGTAAGCTCCTCCTTTCAGTCTTTTCACATAAATTACCACAGGAGTTTTGTCAGCTCGGAAAATGTCTGATCGGAACATAAAAATGATTGTTTTAATACATATTTTACATGTAAAAAGGTGTTTATGTACCTGAAAACCCCCAGGGGCATTTGTGTGAACAAGATTTTGTTTATCAGTAATGCGTACATTTCTTTCCTATAAACTTTAGATTGTTAGAAAAGCTTTTAAGGACTCCCTTGATAGGCCAGCTAGTTTTTCAGTGATTAACTCAACTGTACAAATCGAGAGTGCTGATTTCAGCTAATTGATATTATATGTGTAGGAAGGAACTGCAGATGCTGGTTTACATCGAAGATAGACACAAAATGCTGGAGTAACTCAGCGGGACGTGCAGCATCTCTGGAGAGAAGGAATGGGTGACGTTTCGGGTCGAGACCCATTTTCAGACTGAGAGTCAGGGGAGAGGGAGACACAGAGATAAGGGCGGGCAAGGTGTGAAAACGAGACATCAAAAGAGGTGAGGTTCAAGGATAATGTAGCAATGGATCATTGTTAGCTAGGAGAAGGTGACATCTATTATGTTCTATATCTAGGCCTGCGAGTGAAAGGCAAAGTCACAGAACAAATAAAATGTTTTATTCCTTCACCTGTGATACCTGAGGTAAAAATGAACCTGCAAAGGTCAGCCTCTGATGAAGGGTCTTCGACCCTAAACTTTAATTCTGTTTTCCTTCCACAGAAGAAGTTTAGCCAAAGGGCCCGTTACCATGTCATATGCCTCACTCTGATATGAACAATCCTATATGAACACTGAGTTCTCCTATTTTAGGTAACTACCCAACAACACACCACTTCTTTTGTAAACCTGCGACTGCAGCTCCAGGTGTCTAATATAAGGTCATAAGGAATAGGAGTAGAATAAGGCCATTCGGTCCGTCAAGTCTACTCCGCCATTCAATCACGGCTGATCTAACTCTCCCTCGTAACCCCATTCTCCTGCCTTCTCCCCATAACCCCTGACACCCGTACTAATCAAGAATCTATCTATTTCTGCCTCAAAAATATCCACTGACTTGGCCTCCACAGCCTTCTGTGGCAAATAGTTCCACAGATTCACCACCCTCTGACTAATGAAATTTCTCCTCATCTCCTTCCTAAAAGAACATCCTTTAATTCTGAGGCTAAAACCTCCAGTCCTAGACTTTCCCACTAGTGGAAAGATCCTCTCCACATCCACTCTATCCAAGCCTTTCACTATTCTGTATGGTTCAATGAGATTCCCCCCTCATTCTTCTAAACTCCAGCGAGTACAGGCCCAGTGCCGACAAACACTCATCTTGGGTTAACCTACTCATTCCTGGGATCATTCTTGTAAACCTCCTCTGGACCCTCTCCAGAGACAGCATATCCTTCTTCAGCTATAGTGCCCAAAATTGCTCACAATACTCCAAATGCGGACTTACCAGCGCATTATAGAGCCTCAGCATCACATCCCTGTTTTTGTACACAAGCTCTCTTGAAATAAATGCTCGCATTGCGTTTGCTTCCTTTACTACCGAATTGACTTGCAGATTAACTTTTTGGGAATCCTGCACCAGCACTCCCAAGTCCCTTTGCACCTCCGATTTCCGGATTCTCACCCCATTTAGAAAACATTTATGTTTGATTTGCTTGTGAGTTATACTCTTCATTTATCCAGCCCTTGGTCTTAGTTTTCCAGTGTGATGACTTCAGTCATGAACCTCCTGGCCGTCAAAAATTCCAAGAAAGTAGTTAAGATCAATACGCTCCCTACTATAAAGAGTGCTATGATACAATTTGCATAGTAATAGTTTATATCAACATCTCCACAAAACTGATGATTTTGTTTTTAGTCCCCCAAAACAAGTGGGTGCTGGTCTTATGGAAATTTAAGAAGGATAAACATTTCAAATCCAAATTTCACCCATCTCCTTTCAGTTTTAACAAAAATTAAACAGGGTAATTTAGTCTCTAGGAGTATTTTTAAATTACTTTGTAAGGTTTGTGCACTACTTTAAAAGTATGTCCATTGTTTAAACTATAATCAACAGTATTTCTTTGGCAGGAATCCTGGAATGTAGCGATAGTTGTGAATGATGTTCGCATAAATGTGCTTTTGAAGTTTCCCAGGAGAAACAAACCAAATCTGTAAATAGTCTCTTGTCAACTCCCTACGGTTACCAAAGAAACTTCCCTTGACGGCCGGATCATGTAGGTGGATGCCATTTTTATAAATTAGTACAACAATATGTCTCATTGCAGAATGTCTGCATTTACGTCTAGAAGAATTCATACTCAAAACCGGAAATTGTAGGAAACCATCCAGCAGGTCAGGCAGCAAACGTGGAAAGAGAAACAACTCAAAGGTTTCTGGAGCAGGACTCTTTCGCAGAACCAGCAAAGAGATCAAACTAAGGTAGACACAACATGCTGGAGTAACTCAGCGGGTGAGGCAGCTCTCTGGAGAGAAGGAATGGGTGATGTTTCGGGTCGAGACCCTTCTTCAGACTGATGTCGCGGGAGTGGGCGGGACAAAGATAGAAAGTAGGCGGAGACAGGAGGACTAGTAGGAGAACTGGGTAGGGGAAGGAGAGAGGGAAAGCAAGGACTATCTGAAGTTAGAGGTCAACTTTCATACCGCTGGGGTGTAAACTACCCAAGCAAAATATGAGATGCTGTTCCTCCAATTTGCACTGGGCCTCATTCTGACAATGGAGGAGGACCAGGACAGAAAGAACCCAGACCCGCTGCCACAAGAGATCAAACTAGTTAGTTTACAGCAGCTGAGAAAGAGGGGAAGAGACAAATTGGAAAAGGGGAAGAGACAAAATGGAAAAAGGGAATATTTAGAGTCAGAAACAGGCCCTTCTGCCGAACTTGCCCATGCTGATCAAGATGCCCCATCTGCAATCGTCCCACCTACCGGCATTTAGCCAATATCCCACTAAACCTTACTAACCAACATTCCTGGCCAAATATCTTATAAATGTTGTTTTAAAGGTTATTTTATATGTGTCTAACAGGGTGAGACCAACTGAATTGACATAGCAATGGGAATTGCGGATATAATCATATTATGCTTCTTTCCTGCTGCTGGTGAGAAGTCAGTGGAACATGCTCAGCTGGCTTAGTCTATACAAAAGAAAATGAAAAACTAAGTCTAAATAATGACAGGCAGAAGAGGTGCACAGTTTCTGATGCACACAGAGAGACAGACAGAAAGAATGATCTAAAAATAGAGAACTGATATTTAGTCCAGAAGGCTGCACTGTTCTCAAATGGAAGATGAGGTGACATTCCCCAAGCGTGCATTAGACCCCAGTGCAGGAAGTCACAGCAAGAAAGGTGAAGCAGGGTGGTGAATTAATGTGGCATGCAACTGGAAGCTGAGGAAATATGAATTCTGGTGGGGTTGAAGTCAAGGATAGTGGGAGCTCATGTAATCCGCTGTCCAGGAGGAGGAAGGGTGAGAAGGAAAGGATAGAATAAGTCGGGGGGAAAAAGTAGCCTCACTGAAATATATTCAGGTGGGTATTGTGCAACTGTGCTTCATTGACCTCGCTAATGTACTAATAACGATTTCTACAGTATGTATAGATGTCAGGATGACGTCTGGAGAATGAGACTGATCAGATTCAGATCAGATTCAACTTTATTGTCATTGTGCAGTGTACAGTACAGAGACAACGAAATGCAGTTAGCATCTCCCTAGAAGAGCGACACAAATATGAGCAATAAATAAATCTATTTACGTGCATATAGTCAGTTTTTTTTTTCCTGGTGGGAGGAGTGTCCGGGGGGGGGTGATTGGCAATCACCGAGGTTCAGTGTTGAGTAGTCTAACAGCCGCAGGGAAGAAGCTGTTCCTGGACCTGCTGGTCTGGCAACGGAGAGACCTGTAGCGCCTCCCGGATGGTAGGAGGGTAAACAGTCTATGGTTGGGGTGAGAGCAGTCCTTCGCAGACAACGCTTGCTTTGGACAGACTCATTGGAGGGGAGTGAGGAACTGGTGATGCGTTGGGCAATTTTCACCACCCTCTGCAGTGCTTTCTGGTCGGAGACAGAGCAGTTGCCATACCATACTGTGATACAGTTGGTAAGGATGCTCTCGATGGTGCAGCGGTAGAAGTTCACCAGAATCTGGGGAGACAGATGGACCTTCTTTAGTCTCCTCAGGAAGAAGAGACGCTGGTGAGCCTTCTTGACCAGAGTTGAGGTATTGTGGGTCCAAGAGAGGTAATCGGAGATGTTGACCCCCAGGAACCTGAAGCTGGAAACACGTTCCACCTCCGTCCCGTTAATGTGGATGGGGGTGTGCGTGCCGCCCATAGACTTCCTGAAGTCTACAATGAGCTCCTTGGTCTTCTTGGAGTTAAGGGCCAGGTGACTGGAGCAAAGTCAGTGGATTGTAATCTGTTTTGTAATCAGCTGGATTGTAATCACGTATTGTCTTTCCGCTGACTGGATAAGCATGCAATAAAAAAGCTTTTCACTGTACCTCGGTACAACTAAACTTGAGCTGGATGCCTGATAGTGATGGATTGTCTCATCGAATAACCAAAGATGCTAATTGTAACGGCCTGGTTGATCAGCACACTACTTAAAATAAGGTCCTAAGTGACGGGGAGCAGAATTAGGCCATTCGGCCCATCATGTCTTCTCCGCCTATTCAATCATGGCAGATCTATCTCTCTCTCCTAACCGCATTTTCCTGCCTTCTCCCCATAAACCCTGACACCCGTACTAAGCCAGAAAAATTGCCTTTTGCTTCATAAACCAAATTTATGAACAATTAGTGTGATATTCATAAAATCCCAGAGCACAGCAAACTACAAATATATTTTTTTAAATAGAAAATGCTAGAAGAACTAGGCAAAGTCAAACAGCATCCATGGGGAGAAAAGGATTCAAATTTTCAGGTCAAGAGCTCTTCCTTGGAACTTTGATAATGCCTCTAGGATTCTGTTTTTACCTGATTTTGATCAACTGCAGTTTTTTGTTTCAGATATAGATTGCTTTTACGTGCACCTTATGTGGTTAAACAATGTTTAAAAAAAAGACTGTAATGCCAGGTTCTGGAATTTGACCATGTTTAAAATGGAAGGATGTTGAGCTTTAATCTAATAGTTCTTGCCACATTACCTACCTCATTGCTCTCGTGAAGATTTACCAACAAGCTGTCAGGAGTAGGTATGAAGATATCTGTGCGAGAAATAGAGAAATGAAAAGAGCAACACTCAAACTTGCAATAAATAACCAGATCATATCTTCAAGAAAACAGAAATAATGTAGACATGTTTCATCATGCCAAAGATAGTCATCTGGATTTCACAGTTATCAACATGTTAAAGATTTAAATGCACCCTGATAGCAAAGAAAACAATTGACCAATGTTTTGAAGAAATAATAAGAAATATAATGAGTGCAGCAGGGCCAGAGACCTAGTCTATGTGGACTTCAGCAGGGTCATTGATAAGTTTCCTCATGGTAGCCTGCTCTAGACGGTTAGATCACATGGGATCCAGGAAGAGCTAGCTAATTGCGTAGAGAAATGGCTTCATGGTAGGAAGCAGAGGGTGGTGGTGGACGATTTGTTTTTTCGGACTGGAGGTCTGTAAACTGTTGGCGTGCCGCAGTGATTTGTGTCGACCCGTTGGTGTTTGTCATATACGTTAATGATTTGTATGAGAATGTAAGTTTACAAATGACACTAAAATAGGTGGTGATGTTGGCAGTTCAGGTAGTCATCAAGAATAACAGCAGGATGTTGATCAGTTGGACAAGTGGTCTAAGGAATGGCTCGTGGAGTTACATTCAGATAGTGCAACGTGTTGCATTTTGGGATGTCAAATCAAGGCAGGATCTTCACAGTAAACAGTAAGGCCCTGAGGAGTGCTGTGGGGCAGAGGGATATAGGAGTACAGATACATAGTTCCCTCAAAGTGGCGTTGCAGGTAGATAGGGTGATGAAGAAAGCCTTCATCGGTGAGGAAATTGAGTATAAAAATAAGGGCATAATGTTCAATGCATTGTTAATTATATTCAGTTTTGGTCATCCTACTATAAGAAAGACGCCATTAAGCTGGAAATGGTGCAGAGTATATTTACCAGCATGCTGCCAGGACTTGAAGACCTGAGCTATAGCGACAGATGGGGTTGGTTAGGACTTTATTATTGGAGTGCAGGAGACCGGCGGTTGATATTATAGTGGTGTAAAATGCACAGGGTGAATACAGTCTTTTTCTCAGGGCAGAGGATTCAATAACTAGGTTTAAGGTGAGCTGGGAAAGATATAATAGGAACCCGAGGGGCAGCTTTTTACACAAACGGCGTATGGAACAAGCTGTCAGAGGAATTAATTGTAGCAGGTACAATAACAACATTCAAAGGAAATTTCAACAGGTATATGGACAGGGAAGCTGAGCCAATATGGGCCAAATGCAGCCAAATGAGACAAGCTTCGATTGGGCCGTTTGATCAGCATTTCACAAAATTCTATGAAAGAGATGGTTTCAGAAGGTGGCAGTGAGATAATAGACAATGTCATAACAGTGGAACTATGCAGTCTCTGTAATGCTGAGAAAATGACATTTCAGCTCAACTCCAAATAAGATTCTGAGTTTATCAGAAAAACATTGCCACGGAGAGGCTGATACAATCAATGTTGAGGGTGTGAAGGTCATTGTCCTGAAGCACCAGGAGACAAGTCTGAAGGAGCAATCAGACTTCTTTCAGTGGTGCAATAATAATTCTGACGATGGATAAGGTGAAAAAGTCACATCACAGCTATTGAAATCTGCAATACTGGTTGGGTCCTATTTACTCAGGATTTAAGAGTGTTGGTGTTTTGAGCAGAAAACTAATGGGAGAGATTTTAAATAACTTGCGGGAAGGATGGATAGAGTTTTGGGAGGCAGCAAAAACAATTTCAAGGAATTTAGAGCGGATGGCAAGATTGAAATTGGTGAGGAATAGGTGATTAGGGTGGGGATGGTGCTGGTCAGAAGGATATATGCTGGGATTGTATAGGCCTGACAGCATAGAAATGTCCTGGTGAATTAACAGGCTAATTGAAATTTTATTCTCTGATACAATCTTTCTAAAGAATCCTAGATCCTTTCTTTTCAAAATAACCAGATCATTAACTCACAAAAGAGTTAAAAATCATTGTCTCTTCTGCATCTTGATTTCCCTTTCCCATAAACTCTCCTTTCCTTTATTAACCAAGGAGACATTCTGCAACTTCTCATGATGTCTGTCGGTGGTCAGAAATATAATTCACAAAGACATATACAGCTGCTCCTCGACCTACGATTGGGTTACGTTCCGATAACCCCATCGTAAATCGGAAATATCGTAAGATGAAAACGCAATTAATAGAATTTGATCACGGGACCGGAAGTGGCGTGTGGCACGCAGCTGTTGCCGAGCGTTTGCACCATCGTAAAGTCGGGATATCGTAAGTTGAAGCATCGGGGAGCATCTGTGCTAAACTCAGACAATTACTTTAACCAATTTATCGTGCTGGTAATAATCCCCAGCCTAGGAAACCCACATGACACTCATAACAAAGAACAGATTACTTAATGTAAACAGACATTTTCCATGTTAATTTTTCCTCACTAGCCGAGTCATCATTCTACAAAATTGCATGGAAGCTTTTATTCGTCTGGAAAATGGTGCTTCAGATTAAAATACTATAATTGGTTCAATAAATAGTGGATTTAAACAAACTTATTATCCCATTGTTATGGACAGCATATTGCCACATCGCAAAATTAAAACTGAAAACTTACAAAGATAAGACTTATTTTCATATTGTACCTTCAATCTCGGACACAATCAACATTTGAGGCTGTGACAATCCTTCCTGTAAGTTGAGGAAATGAACTGTGCTGTCAAAGGTAATAAATCCTATTTTGGTCCTTGAGTCCCCAGGTAACCTAAGATATATTCATAATTATTTTTTCACACATATAACCTGAGCAATTAGCTTAAAAGAGCAATGCAAATTTCTACAATGTCAGTAAATCACAAATCGCTAAAATGAAAATATGGCATAATGGCATCAATCTCTTCTTGGGCTTGTACTCAAATCTGTTATTGTTTCGTCACAAACAACTAACTGAATGCTGGAACATTATTCATTGAAATAAAATTTTAAAATGCAATTTAAGACCGACTATACTTTCACTGAAATGTCAGGTTTTGAATGTCAATTGGACCTTTTTAAAGGTTTAGTGAAAGTATCTCAAATTACAAATGTATAAAAGCCATTTCCACATCACATCATTGCAGATTTCATAACTATTTCAAATTCCCTGCAAAACATAATGCTCAAACCCTTTACACCATTGAATTGAATTCAATACTTTATTGTCACATGTGACAAGTCACAGTGCAATTCCATACCCAAGGTATGCAAATAGTCGCCCATAAAGGGCGCTTATAAGGTTACAAATTCCCCCCCTCGCGCCAGATCCCCCTTTGTTCTTCCCCTCCTCCCCCCTCCCTCCCACACGACAGTCCCCTCATGCCGGGTCCTCCATTGTCCATTGGCTTCCAGCACAGGCTACATTATTTTAAAGAAAAAGAAGGATTCTTACTTGTCAAGGTTCTCTAACAAAGACTGACAGCAAATGTTCAGGTATCCTGATTCCACAGCGTTATGGGAAACATCAAAAACAAAGAGATAGACAGCAGGTTGAGGAGGTCGCAACTGCAAAGGAAATATTTTGACTTTCAAAGACATGCTTAAAACAATTAGAACTTCAGAATACATAGTTAAAGCCCTGTCCCACTGTACGAGTTCATTCAAGAGCTCTCCAGAGTTTAAAAAAAGAATCAAGCTCGTGGTAAGCATGTAGAATGAACGTAGTGGGTACGTCGGAGCTCGGGAATGTCTCTTTGTGGCTCATAACGCTAACGGCAGGTATTCGGGAAAGGCGGTAAACTCGGGAAGACTCGTGAAGATTTTTCAACATGTTGAAAAATGTCCACGAGAGCCCCGAGTACCCACGAGCGGCCATTACCGTAAATCTCTGAGTTCGAATCAGGGCAAACTCGGGAGAACTCTTGAATGAACTCGTACAGTGGGACAGGGCTTTTACACGTTATATAATTTCGATCATACAAGTCAATTTCAAACTCATTCAAATAGATCGCAATGCTCTGCTCTATACAATGAATGTTTACTAATATACAAGCATGTCAATAATTATTTGTTTGATTTCTGAAAACAACATTTTACCATATAATCCGATGAAGCAATAAATTCCACAGTTGCAGCTTGAACTTCCGGTCGTTTATGTGGTTCACCGTATGAGCGTGTCAAAGGATTATACATAAATTCTTCTGGTACTGCAAGATAACGTGAAAGATTTCATTTGCAAACAAACACTAATATTCCAAATCATGCAAGTTGTTTCACCAAATGTTAATAATCTCCTGGCAAACTGGTTAAAAGGTCGAAGAGGGGGAATTGAAGTTTAGGAATGATGCCAAAATTATGCACAACGTTGCAAATAAACTCAAGGCCCTGTGAGCTGAACAAATTCGTCAACACAAACAAACTACCCTTAAAGATTAGGGTGAAAAGTGAGAAAACTGCATTTTGCAGCATGGCTCATCCTCTTCATATTGTCACATTATCTGAGGGTATCCAGCAGCATTTGAGGGTAGACAAAAGATGCTGGAGAAACTCAGCGGGTGAGGGTAGCTGCTTCTTGAAAATGCTAGGTAGACAAAAATGCGGGAGAAACTCAGCGGGTGAGGCAGCATCTATGGAGCGAAGGAATAGGTGACGTTTCGGGTCGAGACCCTTCTTCAGTATGCTGATCATTTGAGGGTGGCTACTTCATGAAAATGCTACAATTCACAACAAGAAAACGTTTACAACATGGATGTTTGCAACAATGGAATCAGGACAATAGAAAAGATGAATGATCGAATGATTCATCTGTTCAAAAACTCTTTTGTCCTCATTCAATTGTTGCAAGCATCGTTTTTATAAACATTTGTGAATTTTAGCACTTTCACAAAGTAGCCATCTGCAAATCTTACTTTCCCCACATACTGAAATATCGTTCACTATTTTATGTATCATAATAAATATCTTTAATTTTTTTCTGGATAATTAACCATCACTCTCTTGTCCCTCTATTTCTTCCTTGATGCACATTGTTCTCCCTAATGATAGATGTCATAAGATTCCTGCCAAAGCAGCAGGTAATTCAGTCAGGCAAGGAAACTACCTGTAATACGACAGCAAACTTGAGAATCAGGAATAAAATCATAATATTTCACACTCCCGGAGCTTTCTTTGAACAGTAAAATTGCAAATATTTTTTTAAAGATAACGAATGCAAGTAAAGGAAATCCAAAAATAACCAACCAATATTTGATGTCGTCAAATATCGTCAAATTTCTGTTTAGTTTAATGATACAGCACGGAAACTGGTCCTTCGGCCCATCGAGTCCGCACCGATCAGTGATCCCCGCACACTAACACTATCCTACACACACGGGGACAATGTACATTTTCTTATACCAAGCCAATTAACCTCCAAACCTGTCCGTCTTTGGAGTGTGGGAGGAAACCGAAGATCTCAGAGAAAACCCACGCAGGTCACGGGGAGAACGTGCAAACTCCGTACAGACAGCATCCATGGTCAGGATCGAATCTGGGTCTCTGGCGCTGCGAGGCAGCAACTACCGCTGCGCCACCGTGCCACCCTATCTCAGCTGTTGAGATAAATTCACCTGCAATGCTGTCAAGAATTTGAACTACAGTCATCACTTCAAAAACTGAATACTAGTCAGTCACTGAGATGGTCTTGTCATTTCTGTGGCTTGTGATGCTCATAGAAAGGAAGAACTGCTATGTCCTCAATAATCTCTCTAGTCCTTCATGAGTCTTGAAAATGTCAACTGGAAAACTGAACGTTGACTTTCTGATTCTCTGAATTTGCAGGTATTAAAATAACACCAAAGTTGAGTGATATTTCTTAACTTACCATCATTAACTCGATAACACAGATTGCATTTCCACCTCCTTTGATCAAGGAAGGATACAAATGGGTTAATGTATGTTCTGCAGGTTCGACATCTGACGATGGTGCTGGACGTAATCACGGGCAAATACTGAATCATCAACAAAAACTGTTATTATTAAGCCAAAATTCTAACTTTCTCAATAAATGCAAGTTCAATTAATATCTAAAATGGGATCTATACAAAGCAATTAAACACATCCTGGAAAGGTCCATTGGGCTATAGTCATCCTTTCTCCAACCCGGCTCTCATGATACGCTCCTGCTGCAGGTTGCTACAACTATTTCCAGCAGCATACCTCCCCATATCCTAGGACATGTCATTACCTCAAAGTCAAAGCAGAGAAGAGGCTAAACCTCAAGTACTAGATTCTGAGGTCACAATCCAGAACTGTTTATTGGTGATTTCAACATCTATCATTTTGACTGAAATTCCCGAAATGCAAAGGATTTGGATGGGGTGGGATTTCTAAAGTATGCCCAGGAATGTTTTCTTAAACAATATGTACAGGAGGGTCCCACGACAGTGGGTGCATCACTGAACCTCCCATTAGTGAACAGGGCAGGGCAGGTGACTGAAGTGGAAATGAGGGAGCACCTTGTGACTATTTAAGACTATTGATTTTAAACTAGTCAAGGAAAAAGTCAACTTTGATCCACAAGTTGAAGTGTTAAATTAAGGTAAGACCAATTGTCAAAATATTAGACTAGAACTTGCAATAGTTTACTGGGAGATGCTGGTTTCAGATAAAGGGATGTCTGATATGTGGGAGGCTTTTAAAGGTGAGATCAGCTGGTTGAGGGACTCATGAGTGATGGGGGATAATGAATGCATATGTCAGGTGTAGGCATTGGAATCAAGTGAATTCCTTGACGAATATAAAAAATTGAGCAGAAATCAGGTTAGCTCTGTCAGACAATGTAAAGGAAAATCCTAACAGACCAACATATTAAGAGCAAAAGGGTAACAAGGGAAAGAGTAGGCCCCGTTAAAGATCAACATGTGTGTCTGTGTCAAGCCAGAGATCAGCGTGGTGTTAAATGAATACTTCTTATATGTATTTATTGAGGAGAAGGACATAAAATCAAAGGAATCAAGGGAAATGAGTAATGACGTGTTGGACCATACCTGAATCATATAATAGGTGGTGCTAGCAGTTGTAAACAATATTAAGGTGGATAAATCCCTGGGCCTGACCAAATGTATTCTCACAATTCTCATTGTGCAAAGCTAAGGAAGAAATTGTTAGAGCCATGGCAGAGATATTTGCTTCATCTTTAGTCACGGGTTGATACCAGAAGACTGGAAGGTGGTTAATACTGCACCTTTATTCAAGAATGGCGACAAGGACCAGCCAGTGTACTACAGGCCAGTGCGCCTGATGTTTGTGGTGGGCGAATGGTTGGGAGGAGATTCTGAGGGCCAGGATCTACTGGTATTTGTAGAAACATAGAACTGCAGATGTTGGTTTATAAAAAAGTGTTGAAGTAACTCAAGGAGTTAAGGCAGCTTCTCTGGAGAACATGGGTAAGTGATGTTTTCAGGTTGGGAGAAGGTTCCTGACCCGAAACGCCACCTAATCATGTTCTTCAAAGATGCAGCCTGACCTGATGTAATACTCCAGCACTTTGTGTCTATCTTTGGAGTGTTGTGTGCAGTTCGGACCGCCCTACTGCAGGAGGGATGTCATTAAGCTGGAACTGGACTAGGATGTTACCAGGATTTGCTGGCTTGAGTTACAAGGAAAGTCTGGATAGACTGGGGCTTGTTTCCCTGGAGAATAGGAGACTGAGCAGTAACTTTGTAGAGGTAAACAAAGTGATGAGCGGCATAGATAAGGTGAATGATCAGTTTCTCCCCCCCCCCCCCAAAACATAGAGGCCATAGGTTTAAGGTAAGATGGCGGGAATATTTTACAAAATTTCTTCACACAGAAGGATGTGTATACATGGAACAAGCTGCTTGAGGCAGGTACAATGGTTATGTTTCAAAAATGTTTAGATAGGTACATGGATGGGAATGTTTTAAAGGCGACATGGTACAAACCAAAGATACAATAATACAATACAATACAATACAATACCTTTTATAGCAAGCAAGATAGCCCACTCGACGAAAAAGACGTAGTACGGTCATGGGCAGATTCATGGGTAATTTTCGGCCCCATTTCTGTAACCGGCTTCCGTCTCCGCACCAAAGATCCCATTGCGGAGCAAAGATACTAGTGCGGTGACGGAAGCCGGTTACGGAAACATCCTCGTAAAAATAAAAGTTACTTGGTAAAAATCTTCTCCTCATTTTCAGAATTATAATTTATTAACACAAACTGTTCCCCCGCAACCTTGATTACACTGCGAGTCGGATCGGGTTACTGAAATGGATGAAAAATTGGCCCACATTCTGCTCCGTTGTGTACTGCAAGCGTGCTCAATCTTGCTCTGCTATAGGATCTTTGGTTCAAACGCACGCAAATATTACAAGCTCAGTTATAAAACCAGGCTGGTATGACGAGTTTGGCCAAAGGCCCTGTTATCATGCTGTTCAATTTTATGACTCTATGAAATCTTGACAGAAAGTACATGTCGTCACAAACCCTTTCCCACTGCCTCCAAATGTCACTGGAGATTAAAGCAGCTAAAATGCAATTAAATCAGCGAAAAGTTAATTGACACTTATCAATGTAAATAAAACCCAATTAACAAATTAAATAAAATATTTAATACGAATTAAACCAATTTAGAAGAGGACATGCTGAAAATATTCAGGACAAGCAACAACTGTAATAAGTCCTTCGGCCCAGTGACCTGACAGTTCATCCATTTATCCTTTGTCCAATCAGAATGTTGAGATTACCTCATATCTTTCTTTTAAATTTGGTGTAAAGCTTCTAAAATTGGCTTAGCAAGACCAACTGATGAGATAAACTCACCTGCAACATCTCTAAGAATTCTGCAGTTGCCACTTTAAAATTTGTATACACTTTCAAGAGAGACTGAATAAACCCTTTCAGTGGCTCCTACAGGATAAACAGGTCCAAAATCATCAGCCCGAAATGCTAAATCTGTCGTTCGTTCTGCGGTTCTGCTGCCTAGTCTGCTGACTATTTCCAGAAGCTTACTTTTCGTTCAGATTTTCCATCTGCAGCTTCTCAACTAGTTTTGCTTTCTTTCTCATCCAAAAAGGTGATATGATTAAATAATTGGAGTTGTCCAACTTCTGTATTATAAAGTTGAGGGATAATTGCATCAGGCCCGCTCAGCTCAGCATGATCAGGAACCATCATTCAATCACAGTGCCCTCCATAATGTTTTTGACAAAGACCCATCGTTTATTTATTTGCCTCTGTACTCCACAAGTTATTGTACTTCCTGTGGCGCTGGTGCCAGCTGCCTCCACCTTCAGCCCGGTATCTTTTTGTTTTTTCGGTTTTTTTGTTATGTTGAAGTGTGTTTTTTATGTTTTTTTTAATGTTTTAATGTGGGGGAAGAGGGTACGTTAAGGGGGATACCGTCCTTCAGTCACTTCCTGGAGAGGACGCGACTATTATTCGAGTCGCGTCCTCGCCCCCCCCAGCGGCCTACCTACTGGATTGGCGCGGCCTTTCCTGCCTGGACCGACCAGAGCTCCAGCAGCGGCGGGACAGCGCTGATACATCGCGGGGCTGGCGATGCCTTACTGGGGATCGCCGTCTGGAGCCCGGAGTGCTGGGCCTGCGGCACCGACATCCTGGAGCTGTGGTTCGCGGAGCTCCCAACGCGGGCGGCGCTGACAAACATCGTGGGGTCCTGCGACTCTGCCCGGCTCGGCCGCTGAGGAGGATTTTCACCGTCGGGGTTCGGCGTCGGCGTTCCATCAGCCCGGCGAGAGGGCCTGAGCATCGGGCCGCCCGGGGTGGCGACTGCGGGTGCTCGGAAGGCCCCGACCACGGGTGAACATCTGGGAAGATCGGAGGGGAGGCTGGCTGGACTATGGTGCCTTCCTCACCTTGGTGCCATTGTGTTATGTTGTGTCGTGGACTTTCTGTGTTTGTGCTTTGCTTTTTTTTTTAAATTCTATTTTATTTTTAATATGTTTTATTATTTATTATTTATTTATTTTTATGATACTGACTGTAAAGGGAAATTCATTTCGTTGTCTCTAATTGAGACAATGACAATAAATTTGAATACAATACAATACAATACAATACAATTTGAGATTTGTAATAGAAACACTCACATGTGGTTAAAGTGCACATTGTCAGATATTATTAAAGGTCATTTTTATACATTTTGGTTTCACCATGTTGAAATTACAACTGTGTTTATACATAGTTTCAAGGCACCATAATGTTTGGGACACATGGCTTCACAGGTGTTTGTAATTGCTCAGATGGGTTTAAATGCCTCCTTAATGCAGGTATAAGAGAACACTCAGCACCTAGTCTTTCCTCCAGCCTTTCCATCACCTTTGGAAACTGTTATTGCTGTTTATCAACATGAGGACCAAAGTTGTGCCAAAGAAAGTCAAAGTAGCCATTATGAGACTGAGAAACAAGAATAAAACTGTTAGAGACATCAGCCAAACCTTAAGCTTACCAAAATCAACTGCTTGGAACATCATTACAAAGAAAGAAAGCACTGGTGAGCTTACGAATCACAAAGGGACTGGCAGGCCAAGGAAGACCTCCACAGATCAGAAACACCCTTGAAGAGTCAGGTGTGGATTTGTCAATGACCACTCTCCGCCGAAGACCTCATGAACAGAATTCCAGAGGCTACACTGCTAGATGCAAACCACTGGTCAGTCGCAAAAATAGGATGGTCAGGTTAGTTTGCCAAGAAGTACTTAAAAGAGCAACCACAGTTCTGGAAAAAGATCTTGTGGACAGATGAGACGAAGATTAACTTATATCAGAATGATGGCAAGAGCAAAGTATGGAGGAGAGAAGGAACTGCCCAAGATCCAAAGCATACCACCTCATCTGCAAAACACAGAGGTGGGGGTGCTATGGCCTGGGCATGTATGGCTGCTGAAGGTACTGGTTCACTTATCGTCATTGATGATACAACTGCTGATGGTAGTAACATAATGAATTCTGAAGTGTATAGACACATCCTATCTGTTCAAGTTCAAACAAATGCCTTAAAATTCATTGGCCGGCGGTTTATTCTACAGCAAGACAATGATCCCAAACATACTGCTAAAGCAACAAAGGAGTTTCTCAAAGCTAAAAAATTGTCAATTCTTGAGTGGCCAAGTCAATCACCTGATCTGAACCCAATTGAGCATGCCTTTTATTTGCTGAAGAGAAAACTGAAGGGGTCTAGCCCCCAAAACAAGAACAAGCTAAAGATGGCTGCGATGCAGGCCTGGCAGAGCATCACCAGAGAAGACACCCAGCAACTGGTGATGTCCATGAATTGCAGACTTCAAGCAGTCATTGCATGCAAAGGATATGCAACAAAATACTAAACATGACTACTTTCATTTACATGACATTGCTGTGTCCCAAACATTATGGTGCCCTGAAATGGGGGGACTACGTATAAACACTGCTGTAATTTCTACATGGTGAAACCAAAATGTATAAAAATGGCCTTTATTAAAATCTGACAATGTGCACTTTAACCACATGTGATTTTTTTCTGTTACAAATCTCAAATTGTGGAGTACAGACGCAAATAAATAAATGATGGGTCTTTGTTCCAAACATTATGGAGGGCACTGTAAATGTCATGTCCAGGTGGAACAGAAGGCAAGGCCAGTCACCATCTGAACGTTCAGTGTTTTTTGTACTTGTGCACTGTCACGCACAGACGTGGCATCTGGAACATGCTGACTCATGCACTACTGTCAGCCAATGTTTTCAGTGGAACTGCTGACGAAACCAATGTTATTATATAGAAAATGTTGTGGAAACGTTAAACTGCAGATGCTAGTTTAAACCAAAGATAGACACAAACTGCTGGAGTAACTCAGTGGGACAGGCAGCATCTCTGGAGAGAAGGAACGGGTGACGATTTGGGTCGAGACGTCTGAAGAAGGGTCTCAACCCAAAACGTCACCCATTCCTTCTATCCGAAGATGCTGCCTGTCCCACTGAGTTTCTCCAAGCATTTTGTAACTATCTTCAGTTATTACTGTGAATACAGCTTAACTTCCCTTGCACATAATGAGACAGAATCGGGTATTTTCTGCAAAGACACTTTTAGATTCTATTTTCTCACATTTTTGTACGTGGTGTAACGATAGCTTGAACAATTTATTACTGAGCCCACTCTGACTATCGGTCATCGGTTTAGTCACCAAATAAAACAAATTACCGTCAGGTCTTTGAAAGGATGAAGTAATAACCCAAGAGGAAGTTTTGCTTTGTTCAGCAACGCCTGCGTTTGAGGAACATTCATCAGGGTGCACCGGAATAAGCTGAGATCAAGGAAATAGCATCAAATTAATAAAAAGAAGGTTTGCACCATTATAAATAAAGTCATAAAATAACTTACTCAATTTGAATTTTCAATTTTGTATTTAACCTATTGCACCCGCTAAGTAAAAAGCAAGATATACTAAAGGTACGCCAATATCTCGAAACACACCACAGTATACATTGACGGTGCCGAATTAGAGATGGTCGAAAACTTCAACTTCTCAGGAATAAATATCACCAGCAATTTGTCCTGGATCAGCCACATCAAAGCAATGGCCAAGAAAGCACACCAATGCCTCAACTTCCTCAGAAGGCTTAGGAAGTTTGGCAAGTCCCCAACAACCTCAACAACAATACGCCGTAGAAAGCATTTTATCGGGATGCAGCACAGCACGGTTTGGGAACAGCTCCATACAAGGCCGTAAGAAATTGCAGAGAGTTGTGGACATAGCCCACACCATCACGCAAACCAACCTTCCTTGCATTGACTCCATCTATACTTCACGCTGCCTCGGTAAAGTCACCAGTATAATCAACTACCAGTCTCACCCCGGTCACTCCCTCTTCTCCCCTCTCTCATCAGGCAAAGTAATACAGATGTTTGAAAACACACACCTCCAGATTCAGGGACAGTTTCTTTCCAGCTGTTATCATGCAACTGAACTGTCCTCTCTCCAGCTCAAGTGTGGTTCTGACCTCCCGTCTATCTCACTGGAGACCTTTAAACTATCTTTAATCGGACTTTAGCTTGCACTAAATGTACCCTTTATCCTTCATCTGTACACTGTGGACAGCCTATTGTAGTCTTCTCTTTGTCTGGATAGCATGCAACAAAAGATTTTCACTGTACCTCTCTCAGATAGAGCAGATTTAGTTTAGTGAAGATCAGTGAAGGAGAGTGGGACGCTATTTAGTGTCAGACCAATTAATGGATTGCTTATCCTGAACATGCAGATACGCATGAGTGAAAACAAGTTTTGTAAAAGATGCGATTTTCTCAGAAAACAAAATCTTGTTTGAACATTGAGGTTTGCAGGAAGACTATTCATTTTCTCCTTTCAAATCAAATATCACATCTAGAATTTTATAGTGCTGAATGAAATCTTCCATGCTTAGATCAACTAGGATGTAGAAAAGTACAGCACAAGACAAGGCCTTTCAGCCCACAAGATGGACACAAAATGCTGGAGCAACTCTGCGGGACAGGCAGCATCTCTGGAGTGAGAAGGAATGGCTGACATTTCGGGTTGAGACCCTTCTTCAGACGCGACCCTAAAAATCACCCATTTTTTCTCTCCAAGATGCTGCCTGTCCTGCTGAGTTACTCCAGTATTTTGTGTCTATCTTTGGTTTAAACCAACATCTGCAGCCCACAATGTCCTTGACAAACCTGATGCCAAGAACAATCTACTTGCATATAATCCAAATCCCTCCATTCCCTGCATATCCATATGCCTATCCAAAAATATTTTAGATGTCACTAATGTATTTGCTTCAACCTCCATGCAGGAAGTTCCAGGAACTCACCACCGTCTGTGTATAAAAAACCCACACATCTCCTTTAAACTTTGCCCCTCTTACCTTGAAGCTATGCCCTCTAGTACTTGATTTTTCCATTCTGGTAAAATGATTCTGACTATCTACCCCATCTATGCCTCTCATAATTTCATATACATCTTATCAGATCTCTCCACAACCTCCGGCGTTCCAAAGAAAACAATCCAAGTCTATCCAACCTCTCCCTGTAGCCAATCAGTGTATAATTTAGTAACCCCCTTTGGTCATTTTCCAAAACTTCCACATCCTCCCTGTCATGCAGGAGTCGGTAATCTTGTTCTGCCTAGGGGCCAGGATGCATGTCTGTGAGCGGATGGCGGGCCATATCTATCGTTTGACACATGGTGTTGTTTTTCGCATTAGTTTTCACGTGTTTCTCAATTAGTTTTCCGCATTCCCAGGTCCCTCGCATGCCCCGGCACTGGCTGCAGTTCCCAGGTCGGCTCGCCTACCCCGGGACTGGCTGTAGTGCCAAGGTCGCCTGCGTGCCCCGGGACGAGTTGCAGTTCCCAGATCAGCTCGCGTTCCTGGGACTGGCTGCAGCTCCCAGATCAGCGAAAACTAATTGAAAAAAACACGCCTGCGGGCTCTGGATGATTTCGGATTACCGGCCGGATCCGACCCGTGGGCCGTAGGTTGCTGACCCCTGCTGTAATGGAACTACATGCAATACTCCAAATGCAGCCTAACCAAAGTCCTATAAAAGCCGCATCTGACTTCCTGACTCTTGTACTCAATGCCACAACCTACAAAAGTAAGCATAGCCTGCCTTCTTTACCATCCTATCCACTTGTATTGCCACTTTCTGGGAGTTATGGCTTTGGACCCTACGATCCCTCTGTACATCTAGCTTGCACAGAAATCTTTCGCAGAGTAGAGAAATTTCACTCCCAACAAAAATCATCCAGAACACAGCAGTTACTTAATTTTTGTAATTATATTTTTAATTGCACTTTACCAAGCATATCATTTTGAATGTGAAGCACACCAAAAATAATGGATGTCACGAGACATCCATGCCTTCAGGGTTAGTTAGAGAGCAAAACACACAACGACAAACATTATAACATCAAGATTTTATCCCCACACTCCCCCTTGGAGTATCACAGCTGTAATTAAAAGGCTTTGGAAATATAACCACAACGCAAATTGGAGGAACAGCACCTCATATTTCGCTTGGTCAGCTTACACCTCAGCAGTAGGAACATTGACTTCTCTAACTTCAAATAGCCCTAGCTTTCCCTCTCTCTCCATCCCTCCCCCTTCCCAGTTCTCAGACCAGTCTTACTGTTTACAACTACATTTTATCTGTTTGCTTTGTTATTAGCTTGTCCTGGCTAACTATGGTCTATTCTACATTTTCCTTGATCTCCATTCCCTTTGTCCTATCGCACCTTATCCATGTATCTCCCTCTCCCCTGACATCAGTCTGAAGAATGGTCCTGACCTGAATCATCACCCATTCCTTCTCTCCAGAGATGCCCCCTGACCCGCTGAGCATTTACTCCAGCACTTTGTGTCTAACCACAGATCTTAAATTGGTTGATAACAGTGATATCTACTCTACGGGTCTAATAACTGCAACTCAAAAAAATGCAAACAGCAGCTGTGCAAATACAGATTTGCCAGCAATGAAGGATTAACTGTTTCATGATTTTAAAATTGCAACATCTTTAGGTTCAAGCAGAACATAAAAAAACACAACCTGAATGAAATACAGCAACGTAGTCTCAGGTAACATGATATTGATAAGGATAAATGCTCTTGGAAACATATTTTATTGTTAAGCATTCATAGATCTGTGGGTAACAAACTTACTCTGGATTGCAATTAAGCTTTCTTAATTCTGGACTTAATTTGGATTGAGGATTCTGGATAGGACCAGGTGGAAGAATATTCCGCTCTTGAAGAAGATTGACTTGCTTCAGAGCTTCAGCCTGCTGCTTATTCTGAAATGATAGTCCCTCCATGGTTGATGACAGCTGATTCATGTTAGAAAAAGGCTGCAATTACAAAAGGCAATGATTTCCCTCTGGTTATGCATGTATATCCTTTTATCCTTCGTTAAAACATGTCAATGATCAAAGGTTTTCAATAATTTTTAATTTAACTGTGAAATAAAATTTTCATATTAAGAAAATCTGTGGAATATCCAGTTTCCTAACATCCTTAAATTTGCCAATTTGGAAAAGGGATTTTGCTATTAAAACTGAAAGATAATTTAACAAATTAAATGAACAAATTAACCGGAACCATGCAAATAATTTTCCATTCTTACATTTTTGTACATTTGTACATTCTTGTACATTTTACAAGAAGTTGCTAACAACTTGATTTTGCAAGAAATGCTCCAAACTGATTAAGGTTAGCACAACATATATCTTACTGGAACAACCATTTTAGATGCTAAATGTTATCTTAATTTCATGTCTTATTTCTCTTTTGAAGGTTAGTGTCAGTGTCCGACAGGAAATTAAGTGCAGGCTTCCAAACCTTCAACTCGCAAACGACTACAGTATTTCCATATCATATCCACACCCAACTACAGCATTGTAGGGGCTATGTTGGGTGGGGAAACATAAAAGGCGAGTGAGTAAAGTTAGAGTAGGCTTAGTTAAAACAGCTAGGTTCATAGCGGCCCTACCTGTGTAAACTGCTGAATTCCTGGTGGATGTCCTGGACCTGTGGGCTGCCTCATAGAGTGCAAAGGAGAAGCTACCTTCAGGTAGGGTGGTTGGAGAATTGGATATGCTTCACCATATTGTTTAGTAGTCATTGATGAACTTGGATCAGTTGCAGCAGGGGCTTTATTGTCTGAAGATGTCAAGTCTGCAAACATTTGAAAGTGGAATGTACAATTGTTAAAGTATAGGGTGAACTTGCATTTCTGCAGCAGCTTTCACAATTTCAGTACACCCCAAAACATTTCAACCACCAACTAACAACTTCTCAAATAAAGTAAGGATAAAAAGTACTGGAGTACCTCAGCTGGTCATGCAGCATCTCTGGAGAACATGGATAGGTGACGTTTCGGGTCGAGACCCTTCACCGGTCTGAAGAAGGGTATCAACTTGAAATATCACCTATCCATGTTATCTAGAAATGCTGCCCGACCTGTTGAGTTATTCCAGCATTCTGCAGTATTAGCCAGCCTCTGCAGTTCTTTGAAATACAGTAATTGTTGTGATATAACAAAATGTGCTGGCCAAGTTATAAATAGCAATGGACTAGTGCAAATTATTTTGTTTTGATCTAGTGCATATCATAGAATATGTGCAAAGAATAATTGGGATAAAAAGGAGAGAGGCAGCATGTTTGTCGAGCAAACTCTGTAAAGTTTCCACACTTGGAACTTTATTTGAAAAGTTACCACTCTTAAATCTGCGATAGACAAAAAAGCTGGAGAAACTCAACGGGTGAGGCAGCATCTATGGAGCGAAGGAAATAGGCGATGAAGGAAATAAGACCCGAAACGTCCTCTCTTCCTTCTCTCCATAGATGCTGCCTCACCCGCTGAGTTTCTCCAGCATTTTTTGTCTACCTTCTATTTGTCCAGCATCTGCAGTTCTTTCTTAAACGCCGAGTTATTTCTGCACTTTTGTGTTTTTTTAACTGATTATGGATATTCAGTATGGCTTCTTCTATGGCAAATCACATCTCACAAATCTGTCTGCATTTCTTGAAGAGATGACAAAGAAGATTGATGAGGGCAAGGTGGTAGACGTTATCTAATCAACTTTAACAAGATATTGACAAGATCGTACATGGTAACTTGGTTGAGGAGGTTGGAACACAAGGGATCCAGGGTGACAATAGACAAAAGACAATTGGTGCATGAGTAGGCCATTCGGCCCTTCGAGCCAGCACCGCCATTCAATGTGATCATGGCTGATCATCCCCAATCAATACCCCGTTCCTGCCTTCTCCCATATCCCCTGACTCCGTTATCTTTAAGAACCCTATCTAGCTCTCTCTTGAATATATCCAGAGAACCGGCCTCCACTGCCCTCTGAGGCAGAGAATGAACAAATTGGTTAACAAAAGTTAACAAATTGGATGTAAAATCAGTTTGATGACAGAAAGCAGAAGGTGTATTGGAAGTGTTTAAGAAGGAACTGCAGATGCTGGAAAATCGAAGGTAGACAAAAGTGCTGGAGAAACTCAGCGGGTGCAGCAGCATCTATGGAGCGAAGGAAATAGGCAACGTTTCGGGCCGAAACCCTGGTTACTGTTCCAAATTGGAGGACTGTCATCAGTGTTATGCTGCAAGGATTGGTGCTGGGTCTTCTGTTAGTTCTCATATATATTAATAATTTGAATGAAACAGTAGGTGGCCAGTAGTCTGTTTCTCATGGTAGGGGTGTTTAAAACTAGAGATTTAAGATGAGAGGTAGGAGATTTATTGGGGAATTCAGGGATAAATAGTTCAAATAGTAGTTGGTGTTCGGAATAAGGAGGTGGTGGAGGCAGGAACATTAACCGCATTTAAGAGTAATCTGAACAGGTACTTGAATGAGCAGGACAAAATCATGAGGGGAATAGATCGGGTAAACGCACAGAATCTTTTGCCCAGAATAGGGGAATCGAGAACTAGAGGACATTGGTTTACGGTGAGGGGGGGAAGATTTAATGGGAACATGAGGGTTAACTATTTTTTACACAAAGGATGGTGGGTGCATGCAACAAGCTGCCGGAAGTGGTAGTTGAGGCAGGCACTATTGCAACATTTAAGAAATATTTCGCCAGGTACATGGATAGGGTAGGTTGTGAGGTAGTTGGGCCTTAAGCAGGCAGGTGGGACTGGTATAGATGGGGCATGTTGGGCGGCGTGGGTAACTTGGGCCGAAGGGCCTATTTCCATGCTGTATGAATCAATGACTTTAAGACGGAGAGGGCTATGGAATTAATGCAGGCAAGTGGGATTAGAGTCAATGGGCATGAGGGTAGGTATGATAGCTGGTGAAAGGGACTGTTTATATACTGTGCAAGTCTATTACTCTATATTCCAGCTGTACTTTATTCTCCACTTGCAAATGTTATTTCCATGAATTTAGTAGAAGCAAATTTACGAGTTAAAGTACAATGCATATCAATTACAATATTGTTCAATGCATAAGCAACTGCGGACATATTTCTGCCCTCTGTGAGTGAAGTCCAGCTTTATGGTACTAAGTTTCTTTACATATTTATATTGTCGTCCATGTTCAGTGCATTGCTTCCTCCTTAACCAAACAGTTTATTTGGACAAACAGAACTGCATTGCACTGAGTGTTAAGGAAAGGTTGAAGGTGCACTTAGCATTAATCCTAACTGTCTCATATTGTTAACTTTTCAGTTAAATTGATTTCTTAAAATACATCCAAGTTTTTTTGTAAATAATGGGATTAACTATAGACAACAACCACTATTAGAAATAAATGCTCTAATTTGTGTTTGGAAAACTGCACAATTCTTTGCAATTGATACCTTCTGCAAATAAATCATATGGTCACCTTGATTATTTCCACCTTCCAAACTATCGTAGTTGTTGGGAAGTGATGTGTTAGTGGAAGATGATGTCGAGGAGGAAGAGTCCATGCCTAAAAGAAAATCAAAACACGTCACACACTTACAGCAAAAGATCTACGCATATTTGGAACTAAAATGGTGAAATAAGGTGTGTGCAACTTTTCTCAATACGTTTGGTTTCACAAAGTAGCATCCGCTCATCAGAATTAATATCATTTTATTAACATGTTTTCAAATGCTTGTAGCCCACAAACATTGGATGAGTTTCACAGTAAAGTGTTTGGCGAAGTGGTGGCATTGGGCTCACCGATGTAAAGGAGGCCACATCGAGAGTGCCAAATCCAATAGAGGAGGTTGGAGGCGGTGCATGCAATCGTCTGTCTCACCTGCAAGTCCAGCTGGGATCCCGGAAAGGAGGTCAGTGAGGAGGTGTGGGGCGAGGTGTGAAACCTTCTGCGGCTGCAGGGGAAAGTGCCTGGAAGGGGGGGGGGGGGGAGAGCTTGAGGGAACCAAGGAATCATGGAGGGAGTGGTCTCCGTGGAAAGTAGAAAGAGGTGGGAGTGGGAAGATGTGACTGGTGAGGAGAATGCGATGAAGCTGGCGGAAATGTCAGCTAATTCATTATATGTTGTATGTGGAGTCTGATGGGGTGAAAGGTAATAATCTGTGGAACTCTATCCCTGTTCTGTCAGGGATACTGGCAAGGGCTCTGCCTACAACTGTGGGGTGAGAGGTGGGGTCCAGGGGGAACAATACTTCCTGAAGAATAAGCTCAGTTGTCCGAGAGTGGAAAATCTAGAGTGGAATGCCTCATCGTGAGAGCAGCTGGAGATGGAGGAACTGCGAAAAGGGATGGCATCCTTGCAAGATACAAGATGGGAGGAGGTGGACACAAAATGCTGGGGTAACTCAGCAGATGAGGCAGCATCTCTGGAGAGAAGGAATGAGCGACGTTTCGGGTCGAGACCCTTCTTCGGTCTGATGGGAGCAGGTGTAGTCAAGTCAGTTGTGGGAATCTGTGGGGTTGTGGTCAATGCCTGTGGATAATCTGTCTCCTGAAATGGAAACAGAGAGATCAAGAATGGGAAGAGAGTTATCAGAGATGGTCCAAGCGAATGTATGGGTAGGGTGGAAGTTGGTGCTGAAGTTGACTAACATGATGAGTGAGGAGGCAGGAGGCAGCCCCATTGCTGCCATCGATGCACCGGAGAAAAAGTTTGGCGAGTGGTGCCAGAGTACATTTGAAGCAAACTGTACAGCTTAGCCACAAAAAGAGAGGCATAGCTGGGGCCTTTATGCAACGGCAGTCTCTCGTGTCTCCACAGAATTTGAATGCTCTGTCAACTGATTCCAATGATAAATTCTCCCATTTCTGACTTTAATTTCTTTAGATTTTTCTTTTTAGATGCTTGAATTTTTAAACTCCACTCATATTGCTTTCAAGCTTCTTCATCAATCTCTTGGTCCTGCTCCAACACATTCTAGAGTGCCGTCAACCCCGACACTTGCTACTTTTTCTGGCAATTTCACGTGCGTCTTCTTCGTTGGTGATGCGATCCTTCTGTTGTTGGCCGTAATGGGGTCATTTTTACGATTGTGTTTTTATGCCAGAGAAAACAAATAACCAATGTAGCTCCTACTTGTACACCTTATATGTTAGCTGATGCATTTCATGTTAACATTTATACGCAAGTGGAATATGAGGTGTTGTTCCTCCTCAGTAGCACCTCACCTTCCGCTTACAAACCAAAGGTATGAACACTGAATTCTTCAATACTAAGTAATACCTCCTCCCCTTTCCTTTCTTTCCCACTCCAATGCCCATACATTTCTCCCACCATCCTAGCCATCCTGCTCTTTTACCCTCCTCCCTACCCTCATGTCCCAAGTCACATATTTCCCTTTTATCACCCCCTCCATTTCCCCTCCCCCATTCCCTTTCACCCATATCTCTCCCTCCAGCTTTTCATTTCTCTCTTTCTTTTCTATCCTTGGCTGACACGGTCTTGTTTTCATCAAAGTACCCGTTTATTCCTACTTTGTTTCCCAACCGCCAATAAATTCTCAATCCATATGACACCAACCAACGTGCTTTAACTTTGTTGACATCGCTTTCGTGGAACTTTATCAGAAACTTTCTGAAAACCAAAACTACCTACCGTATTTCCCGGCAATGAAGACACTATTTTTTACCCTAAATGAAGGCCCGAAAATATACCTGCGTCTTGGAGGCCGTAGGTTAGATTGTTAGCCCAGAAAGATAGACTTGGCTATCCTGCACCGCAGGGGGGGGGGGAGAGAGAGTTCCTTCCACAGCGTGTGGGGAGTCTGGCCCGGTTCAGCAGGGCTGGGCCGCCAGGGGTAAAGTTGCGCGGAGGGCAGGAGCGTTGAGAAGGAGGGGGTCGGGGATCATGCCAGAAACTCACTCAGTAGCTCATGTGGCTGTGAGTGGCCGCCGGGACCAGACAGCGGAACTGCAGCTAGACCGGGGCTCGCAGGCGACCCGGGAACTGCAGCTAGTCCTGGGGCTCGCAGGCGACCTGGGAACTGCAGCCAGTCCCGAGGCTAAACCAAACCCTTGATCCTGTCCCACCAGCCTTTTTTTCCCCAAACTTTAGCAACTCAAAATGGGGGTGCATCTTCGATGCAGTTGCGTCTTCATTGCCGGGAAATACGGTATGTTCACTCGTTCTCCCTGTTAGTTACACCCTCAAAACTCAAAATGATTTGTTTAGCCAGGTTTCTCTTTCAGAACCTAAGGTGACTTTGTCCAATCGTGTTAATAGGTTCCAAGTATTTTTATTACAAGTTCTATATTACTTTATAAAATTACTTTGGTTAGTCAAATCTAATTTGCCCTCTTTGAATCCATCTTACATCTGCTTTATCACTCAAATTTTGCTAGATGCCTATTATTTTTTTCTCTCAGGTTATTTTTCTCTATAAAGCTTCCCATGACACAGTTGCTGCATTTGTATTTCTGATTAACTGGTATTAATCTAACAAGGGTTGGAAGATTACAATTAGTCCTCCTGCTGTTTCAACCTATCCTTGAACATCCAAATAAGAATCTCATCCAGTTGAAGTCCTTTTCCACCAATTTGTACACCACTGTGTTCTGCTGAGATTCTTAGATCAATGTAAAGTAATTACTGTGGATTCCAGCCATGCCCTCCAGGCCTTTTCTTCAATTAGCTGCTTGGTCTCTAATCATTCCCAACCAACCCCTTATTGCTTATTTACTATTCATGAAAGACTTTTCACTTCCTTACACATCAAATATCATTGTATTCATATATTCATCTTTCGTGTGTCTTACCTCTAAATTTCAACCTGTATGTCCTTTTTGAAGTATTTTATATATAAACTCTTGAATTCACTCAAAATACTTTTATACACATTACTTTTCTTTCCATGAAACTCATATCGAGTGGACCATAAAAAAAAATTACCAGCTTGCAGACACTTCATGCTGTGGAAACTCGGTATGGAGTCTTGTGGAGTCATGATTTAATCATTGATTATCCTCCAGTGCAACAAACAATTTCAAAACTGCATCCTAATTAACTGTACTTGATCGTTGTGACTTATTCAACATATAGCCCTTTCATCACTCAAATGAACAACTTGTGACCTTAGCTGCAATATTAAACCATTTGCAGCAAATTGAATTCAGCACAGGCGACATTTATGACAATCTGTTAAAACATAAAGCACACCTTCTTCATCATCATCATCCTCATCATCTGAAGTTGATGACAAGGGACTTGGTGCAGAATTAACTTGATTATTAGAAACATATCCACAGTGCATGCCTGTAAAGTGGAAAGCACAAAACAAAGAAAATTAAGCAGAGCAAAGAATAAAAATCACAGCGCAAATCATTCAATAAGCTTAAAATAGATCAACAAGTTAGTAGGATGCAAAACAATCTGTTAATAAAACAGCCAGCACACATAATGGATCAAAAATCAATAAAGACACTCCACAGGTGTCTGTACATGTTATGAACCACACTGAAAAAATATTGGTTTGGGTTCTTAAGTCACTTTTCCATCAACCAACTTGCATAGAAAACAGGTGGTTGTGAGACCAACCGTAGGTTGGGCAATCGTTTCGCCGAACACCTCCGCTCAGTCCGCAATAACCTACCTGAACTCCCGGTGGCTCAGCACTTCAACTCCCCCTCCCATTCCCAATCCGACCTCTCTGTCCTGGGTCTCCTCCATTGCCAGAGTGAGCAACAGCGGAAATTGGAGGAACAGCACCTCATATTCCGTCTGGGGACCTTGCGTCCTTATGGCATTAACATTGAATTCTCCCAATTTTGCTAGCCCTTGCTGTCTCCTCCCCTTCCTTAACCCTCTAGCTGTCTCCTCCCACCCTCCCATCCGCCCGCCCTCGGGCTCCTCCTCCTCCTCCCCTTTTCCTTCTTTCTCCCCCCCCCACCCCCATCAGTCTGAAGAAGGGTTTCGGCCCGAAACGTCGCCTATTTCCTTCGCTCCATAGATGCTGCTGCACCCGCTGAGTTTCCCCAGCAATTTTGTGTACTTTGCATAGAAAACACATCGATTGTCTAAAATGCATCTGCCTCTATTGACAACTAAGTATGGAGACAACCACAGGAAGTTCCCAAGCACAGATACAGATTAGGAAACAAGGCTTCTAAACATGCTGTACTGATAGGTAACAATAAACAAAGTGTGATAGGAACAGACAAAGCATATAAAAATAAAAAAGGTAACAAGTCAGTATTAAAGGCTCTTTATCAGAATGTACACAGCACAAGACAGTATCCCTACTGAACTGATGGCACAAGTAAAATCTAAATGGGTAAGATCTAACAGCCATGAGAGCACATGTGCAAAAAATAAAAGGCCGAGAAAATATTTTTCTATGAATAAACAGAATGGAAAGTGAGGACAATTAAAAACAACTCAGAAAATTAAAATTATAAATCCCATAGAATACAAAGAGCACACCTTAATAAACGAAAAGAGTTGGGGGGTCTAGCGCTCCCTAATTTTATGTATTATAATTGGGCAGTAAATATTAAAAATATGATTCACCTGCTGGACAATTCTGCCCAGCAGGTGGACTGGATTGTAATGGAAAGAGAGGACTGCTCCCCGTGTAATATAGGAGCGACTCTCCTCTCACCAATATATTTGAATAACAAAAATTATAATAAAAATCCAATTATACATAGCACAATTAGAACATGGAAACAAATAAAACAGAATCTAAAATTAAGAAACCTATCTCTTTTAATACCAATAGTTAATGATCCATCGTTTAAACCATCAATTATAGACAAATCATTTATACAATGGGAAAGAATGGGAATCAAAACGCTCGAAGATCTGTATGAAGTGGGGAAATTACTAACATTTCAACAACTACAACTGAAATATAATTTGAAAAATAATCAATATTTTAAATATCTTCAAATTCGTGATTATCTGAAAAAATATACAAAAGACTATCATAATATGCCTACCGACTTACTGGATGAAGCAATGAAGACAAAGGCGGAATCAGCTAATTTAATATCGTACCTATATAATATCATCTTAAACATAGAAATACCCACAACTGATGGAATTAGAAGAGACTGGGAACAAGAATTAGCTATAAAAATTTCAAAAGAGAGCTGGGATAATCACTTACTACAGGTGCATAAATGTTCGATCAACGTACGACATGCTCTCATCCAATTCAAAACATTACATAGACTATATTATTCAAAAACTAAATTAAATAAACTCTTCCCTAATGTCTCACCAATCTGTGATAAATGTCTGTGTCAAGAAGCTACCATAGCGCACTCTTTTGTTTTTTGTACAAAAATCCAAAAATTCTGGTATGAAATATTTGATATCTTTACAAAATTAATCAAAATAAAACTGGTGCCAAAACCAGAATGGATCATTTTTGGAATATCGGAAGGTAACCCTGAACTAAACGTGTTTCAGAAGAACTTACTCAATTATGGGCTAATAATGGGAAAAAAGCTCATACTTAAATTCTGGAAAAATGCACCCACACCAACAATAAAAATGTGGATATCAAATATGTTTGAAACACTACATCTGGAAGAGATGAGATTCCTCTTAGCAGGTAAAGCAGACCAATTCCAAAAGACGTGGTCTACGTTTTTGGAACTATTACAAGCATGAGGCGCAATAGTAATTTAAAAAATAAATAAATAAATAAATGGTACCAGGATCTGGTAACGGGGGGTAAAACAACAAAAACAGACGGTTGGTAGTCCCCTTTCTGCGGAGTTTAATGTTATAATAGAGCGATTGTTTCTCCTTTCTTTTTCCTTCTTTTCTAGGGTCTACTTTCTTTCTTTACTTCCTTCTCTAACTTCTTTTCTAAGGGGCTTTCTTTTCTCAACACTCTCTTGCACCTTCACGATTCTTGCGCACTTTCCTTACTTCCTTTACTTCTATCTTTTTCTTAAAGCTCAAAAAATGAAGCGGTACAAAAAATGTATTAAGACATATGTGTTGTGTATTATTGTAACTTACCGTACTTCTAATAAAAATTAAAAAAATAGAAAATTAAAATCACAATCAGTTTGGGTGGTGGTAAGAAATCATGAAGGAAAGAAATCATTGGTGTGAGTAAACTGCAGGCTTCCTAAAATAGCTTAGTTTAGTGTAGCAATACAACAAGGAAACAGGTCTTTCGGCCCTCCGGGTCTGTGTCCACCATCCATCACCCATGAATGGTAGAACTGCTGCCTCACAGCGCCAGAGACCTGGGTTCAATCCTGAACCTGGTGCTGTCTCTGTGTGTAGTTCTCCCCGTGATTGTGTCGGTTTCCTCCCACATCCCACAGCTGTGCAGGTTTGTAGGTTAATTGGCCTCGGTAAATTGCCCCTGGTGCATAGGGAGTGGACAGAAGGTGGGATCACATAGAACTAGTGTGAACGAATGATCAATGGTTGGTGTGGGCTCAGTGGACTGAGGACCTGTTTCCATGCTGTATCTCGAAACTAAACCCATTCACATTAGTATTCCACTTTCTCATGTTCATCACAAATATAGCATCGATATTCAAAAGATGAGGGAATATAGTAATGAGAGAACTATATGCCTGTTAAAACCCTGTCCCATTGTACGAGTTCATTCAAGAGCTCTCCCGAGTTTAAAAACTCGTAGTAAGCACGTAGAATGTACGTAGTGGGTACGTTGGAGCTCGGGGACGTCTCTTAGCGGCTCATAACGCTAACGGCAGGAACTCAAGAAACGCGGTAAGCTCGGGAAGACTCGTGAAGATTTTTCAACATGTTGAAAAATGTCCACGAGAGCCCCGAGTTCCTACGAGCGGCTATTACCGTAAATCTCTGAGTTCGAATCAGGGCAAACTCGGGAGAACTCTTGAATGAACTCGTACAGTGGGACAGGGCTTTAAGCCAAACGTCTGTTGCTTAGTAAATGCTGAAATCAAATACAATTACCTCCCAGAGGACTCTTGGAAAATCATTATACTTCACGGCAGAATTTGCATGGTTTTATTGAAGGAAACTTTCGTATATGTGAGGAAGCATTTGGAAGGGTTGGACAAAACATGTCAAATGGATGCATTATATTTAGATTTATAAGAAGGAATCAAAGACCTCACAAAGAAAGTTCTGCTCTCATCTCCAATAATTTCCAACCAATGGAAGTCAGTGTGTGCAATGTCAACCTTGAATCTACCATAATTAACACCTCTTTAGAAACCACTGGCTTCGGTTACAGAAAACAGCAAGAATGATCAAAAGTTTAAAGAACTAGCTACAAATGCAAGGAATTCTTGGACCTTCACAACTTCAGAGAAAATTAAACTGGTGCACAGGCCTCTAAAAGCTGAGATCCAATTAAAACCGGCAACCTATAGAACATACAAGAATGAGACCAAGAACAATTCTTAGGCCCCCTTCGGTCATGGCTGACCATGGGTGGCTCCAGGGTGCTATTCCCTATATGGAGGACGCCTGTGCGTGACTTTGTTTAACGTGGAGAGACTGGGAGACAGCCGCCCCACAGCCCTTGACAGATCTGGGTCAGGATCCAGTGGCAAGGAGTCCAAGACGACCGGAGACCCTTTTCTGCTGCAGCCTTCATCCGCCTTCCCAGCCGTTGTGACACTCCACTAAGATCAGCCATCGTCCTCCGCCTGTTCTACCGTTGAGGTCTTGGTTGGATTGCCCTTTGCCAGAGACTTCCCCCGCGACCTTACCGCCATGGGTGGCCCTACCAGGAGCATAGCTCCAGACGGCATCGCTCTCAGGGTCTCAGGTCCACACAAGCTTCTCCACCACGACAAGGTGACAATCCACGACAAGGTGACAATCCACGGACAATCCACGGAGACCAAGAACAGCTGATGGGAATATTGAGTATATATGATCCAGCAAAATTATGCTCACCCAGCTCTCCTCCCATTGTCAGAGGGTAGTAGGAGAATCAGGATGGAGTTGATAGTCATTTGAGAGAAAATAAAATACAGGGAAGCAAGTTGGGGAATGAATGGGCTTTATATAATGACTCAGAACATAGAAACATAGAAATTAGGTGCAGGAGTAGGCCATTCGGCCCTTCGAGCCTGCTCCGCCATTCAATATGATCATGGCTGATCATCCAACTCAGTATCCCGTACCTGCCTTCTCTCCATACCCTCTGATCCCCTTAGCCACAAGGGCCACATCTAACTCCCTCTTAAATATAGCCAATGAACTGGCCTCGACTACCCTCTGTGGCAGAGAGTTCCAGAGTTTCACCACTCTCTGTGTGAAAAAAGTTCTTCTCATCTCGGTTTTAAAGGATTTCCCCCTTATCCTTAAGCTGTGACCCCTTGTCCTGGACTTCCCCAACATCGGGAGCAATCTTCCTGCATCTAGCCTGTCCAACCCCTTAAGAATTTTATAAGTTTCTATAAGATCCCCTCTCAATCTCCTAAATTCTAGAGAGTATAAACCAAGTCTATCCAGTCTTTCTTCATAAGACAGTCCTGACATCCCAGGAATCAGTCTGGTGAACCTTCTCTGCACTCCCTCTAGGGCAATAATGTCCTTCCTCAGATTTGGAGACCAAAACTGTACGCAATACTCCAGGTGTGGACATAGGTTGGACAATTTGGTCCCTCAAAAAACATGAACAGATTGAGGGACCAAATTGGCTACAACTACATAGTAAAGAAAATAAATATGATTTTCGTCAAGAACAAAAACAATTTAAAGAGCAGCATCAATAACTTTTAATGACCTGTATTCTTGTCATCCAAGGCATATTTTGAACAAATTAGTCTGTCCTCAAAAATGTGTTAACATTTTACAAGCCCTGATGCGAACCAATGGGTTCATCATAGACCTGCTTCTCAATCCTCATTGCCATATCTTAGCTCATTTTCAACATGTTTGCAAAGAATCAGAGTTATATGGCATAGGAACAAGCTCTTCAACTCACCACATCCATTCCGACCATCATACCTATCTATACAAATCCCAAATAGAGTCATACAGTGTGGAAACAGGCCCATCGGCCCAATATGTCCCATCTACACCAGTCCCACCTGTCTGCGTTTGGCCCATATCCCTCTAAACCAGTCCTATCCATGTATCTATCTAATTGTTTTTTAAACATTGCGATAGTATCTGCTTCATCTACTTCCTCCAGCAGTTCGTTCCATACATCCACCGCCCTCTTGTGTAAAAAGCTCAGGTTCCTAATAAAATCTTTCCCTCCTCACCTTAAAGTTACCTATGTCTTCGGGTTCTCCATTTAATATTTAGTCCAGAAAGCTGAACTGTGTCTACATAGAGAATGAGGCACAGTTCCTCAAGCTTGTAACAGTGGTGTTTTCTTTGCTCAGTATTGAATTCTACAACTTCAACTAACTTGATTTCTCTTGATCAGTCTAGTACAAAGAACATAAAACACGGCACAGGACCATAATGTCCATGCTGAACATGGTGCCGAGTTAAACTAATCTATGCATGTTTGTGATCCATATCCCTTCTCGATACATCCTTGTACCTGTCTAAACATCACTATAGATAGACACAAAAAGCTGGAGTAACTCAGCGGGACAGGCAGCAGCTCTGGAGAGAACGAATGGGGGACGTTTTGGGTCAAGACCTTACTTCATAGCTGCTTGTCCTGCTGAGTTACTCCAGCTTTTTTTTAATCTATCTTCGGTTTAAACCAGCATCTGCAGTTCCTACACTAAACATCACTATAGTACGTATCTGCCGAAACCACCATCCCTGGCAGCTCATTCCAGATACCACCCTTTCCGTGAAACAATTACCCTTTACATCTCCCTTTAAATCTCCTCTCTCTCACCTTAAATCCATTCCCACTACTTTTAGACCCCTGCCATTGGAAACGGTTTATGGCTATCTACTCCAATGTGTTCCATGGCTCCATTGGAAGCTTGAGGCCCAAAACATTTCTCACCAATATCAAAGGAACTTCCTGCAATGCCAAAATCACAAAGGCATCCCCCTTGGAAGCTATAAAGTGAGAAAATTATTGAGTGTATGTTTTGTAAAAAATTAACATATTTCCAAATGTCATTACAGCTGGAATTTGCTAGGTATGTGCGATAGTTTGAAATGGTTGCAGCGCTCTCCTTTCTTTGTAAATTGCCTAACTATATGTAAATATTTTATCAATTTGCAACATATTTACAAGAAAAAGATAATCCTGGCAGCAATTCACTGGGCATGGTATTCGTCAGTTTCAAATATGCAAGTTGAGCTATGAACAGGAAGACGGCAAGAGAACTTGGTCAGTCTGAACGAGTTGGGACAAAGGGCCTACTCCTGTGCTGGACAGCTCTGATTCTAATTGTCCTATCGATGCTTCTAACAATTGTCTGTACCTCTATCCTGTTACCTCTCATCCTCCTTTGCTCAATGGAAAACAGACCCTGCCTATTCAAACTTGCCTTGTAATGCAAACTCTTCAATTATCCAACAGTATCCTCGTGAATCTTTTCTGATCATATCTCCAACCTAATCACACCTTTCCTGTAGTGTAGTCACCAAAACGGCACACAATATTCCAAGTGTGGCCTATCCAACATTTTGTGCAACTGTAACATGTCCTCCCGACTCCTGTACCCAGTGTCATAGCTAGTGAAGTTAAGAATATTTTATAAGGTCATAAGTGATAGGAGTAGAATTAGGCCATTCGGCCCATCGAGCCTACTCTGCCATTCAATCATGGCTGATCTATCACACCCTCCTAACCCCATTCTCCTGCCTTCTCCCCATAACCTCTGACATCTGTACTAATCAAAAAACTATCTATCTCTGCCTTAAATATATCTCTGCCTCCAAGTTGGCCTCTGCAGCCTTCTGTGGCAAAGAATTCCACAGAATCACCACCCTCTGACTAAATTAATTTCTCCTCGTCTCCTTCCTAAAAGAACGTCCTTTAATTCTAAGGCTATGACCTCTGGTCCTAGACTCGCCCACTAGCGGAAACATCCTCTCCACATCCATTCTATCCAAGTCTTTCACTAATCTGTACATTTCAATTAGGTCCCCCCTCATTCTTCTTAACACCAGCAAGTACAGGCCCATGCTGACAAACGCTCATCATAGGTTTCACTACTCCATCAATCTTTGTTGGTACTTTTAAGGAGCTTTGCACTTATACCCCAAGGTCTCCCTGTTTAACAACATTCCTCATAGCCCTGCAATTCACTGCAAGCATCCTGCTCTGATATATCTTCCAAAAACACATCACTTATCACTAGAATTAGTTAAATTCCACATGCCACTCCCTTGCCCACTTTCCCAGTTGACTGATATCTTGCTGTAGCTTTAAACAACCTTCTTCATTGTATATTATATCACAAATGTTGGTGTTATCCATAGACTTACTAATCACGTCACCCAAATTCACATCCAACAGCAGTAGACCCAGCACTAATATATATAGTACACCATTGACTCAGGCCTCCAATCGGAAAAACAATTATTTTTCTCCCGCCCTCTGCCATTGTCCACCTAGTCCATTTTGTGTGCAATTGATCAGCTCACTCAGGAACCCAGGTGTTGTAACCTGACAGCAGCCTATCATGCAGTCTTTGTCAAAGGTCTTTCTAAATTCCATGTAGCTGACGTTCGCTGCATTGTCCTTGTCCATGCTTTTGGTCACCTCCTCGAAAATCTCAATCAAGTTTGTGATTTCCCACACGCAAAGCCATGCTGCCAATCTCTAATCACCTTTTCCTGAATGCAAATAAATTCAGTCCAGTAAACTTTGGATGCAAGTCTGTGGTTCTCCTGCTTATCCTCGATGCCCTTGTTTAAAAAAAAAAAGCACATTACATCCCCACAATCCTCCCACACCTCACCTGTGGCTAATGATGCTGCAAAAAATCCCTGTCAGCGTCCTACAATCTCCTCGCTTGCTTCCGTTAAAAACCTAGGATACACCTGGTTCCTGGGGTCTATCCACCTTTACGCATTTCAAGACCTCTAAGATTTCCGCGTCTGTAACGCTGATATGCTCCAAGAAATTATTGTTCCATCCCCTGAACTGACAACCTTCCATTTCCTTCTCCTTGATAAAGTAACCATTTAAGATCTCACCAATTCCCCATGACTCCACACATAGATTATTCTAATGTTTAAGAAGGAACTGCAGATACTGGAAAAATCAAAGGTAGACAAAAATGCTGGAGAAACTCAGCGGGTGAGGCAGCATCCATGGAGCGAAGGAGTAGGTGACGTTTCGTGTCGAGACCCTCCTTCAGTCTGAAGAAGGGCCTCCACCCGAAACGTCACCTATTCCTTCGCTCCATAGATGCTGCCTCACCCGCTGAGTTTCTCCAGCATTTTTGCCTACCTTAGATTATTCTAATGATTCTTGAAAGCTCCTCCTTTCTCCATCATTATCTTTCACTCTTAGTTTAGTTTAATTTACTGTTAACACATGTACCGGGGCACAGTGAAAAGCTTTTTGTTGCGTGTTATCCAGTCAAAGAAAAGTCTATATATACATGATTAAAATCAAGCCATCCAGTGTACAGATATAGGATAAAAGGTATAATATTTAGTGCAAGATAAAGTCCGATAAAAGTTTGTTAAAGATAATTCAAAGGTCTCCAATGAGATAGATAGGGAGGTCAGGACCACACTTTAGCTGGAAGGAGGACAGTTCATTTGCCTAATAGCTATGAAGAAACTGTCCCTGAATCTGGAGGTATGCGTTTTCAAACATCTGTACCTCTTGCTTGATGGAGAGGGGAGAAGAGGGAGTGACATGAGTGAGACTGATGCTTGATTATGTTCGCGGCCTTGCCAAAGCAGAGTGAAGTGTAGATGGAGTTTACGTGATGGTCTGGGCTGCACAATTCTCCGCAGTTTCTTGCAGTCTTGGATAGAGCTGTTCGCAAACAAACTTCTACAGTGCATCTGTAGAAGTTGGTGAGGGACATGCCGAACTTCCTAAGCAACTAGAAACGTTTTCTTGGCCATTGTTTCCACTGTTAATCAATAAGACAGCAGGAATTGTCTTCCCTCCAGAATCTAGATCACACCAAGTTCAGTCATCGATTTGCAGTGCATATTTTGGAGGGTGAATTCATTGACTTCACCATTTTCTTAACTGCATTAAAGGACATAGTTTACACTAAGCATACGGAGGACCTCTACCAGCCAAAGCCTGATGCTGAACATTTTGTTCTGAAAATCAAAATCCTTTGGCCTAATTTGTTCGTCCTGATCAAATTGTCGGCCTGAGCTAATCTAATTTGCCTGTGTTTGGGCTGTATCTCTCCAAATTTGATTGATCCACGTACCTGTCTGAATGTCTTTTAAATGTTGTTTCCACATTTACAACCTCTTCACAAATTGCAAGAGTTTAATGCAGAAGGTGTTGAGTTTTGGGAAATCAAACCAGGGTAGAACCTTCACAAGACTGGTCGGGGCCTGGGGAGTGTTGTAGAGCAGAGGGATCTTGGAGTACAGGTAAATAGATCCCTGAAGGTGGAGTCACAGATAAATGGGTGGACAAGAAGGCTTTTGGTACATTGGCTATCATCAGTCCGGGTATGAGTATAGATGTTAAGACATTATGTTGAAGGTGTACAAGACATTGGCGAGGCCACACTTGGGAATACTTTGGCATATTCTTGGGAGTATTTTATTTAGCTTATTTAAAAGTTGGGCTTAACTCAATTTTCCTACCAGATAAATTCTTGGTTCTCTAGCTAAGTTGGAAGGAGTTCAGAGAAAAGTTACGAGGATGTTGCCAGACTTGAGGGCCTGAGCTACAGGGAGAGGTTAGGCAGGCTAGTACATTATTCCTTGGCGCGCAGGAGGCTGAGAGGTTACCTTATAGAGGTGTATAAAATCTTGAGGGGGATAGATAGGGTGAATGCACAGTCTTTTTTCTCCTTGGTAGTTAAATTAAAAACAAAAGGACATATGTTTGTGGTGAAAGGGACAAGATTTAATATGAACCCGAGGAGCATCTCAATGGGTGCCAGAGGTGGTAGTTGAGGCAGACACTATAATAGCATTTAAAAGGCACATGGATAGGAAAGGTTTAGCGGGATATGGGCCAAATGCGGGCAAACGAGACCAGCTTAGATGGGGCATCTTGGTTTGCATAGACAAGTTGAGCCGAAGGGCCTTTTCCCATGTTGTCTGATTATGAATCCTGACTATAGCAATATGATTCATCCCTAGAAGGATCCGGTGATGTGGCAGAAGACTAGAGGGTGCCTAATGTTGCGTCACTATTTAACATGGGCTGTAAAGAAATAAGCTGTAAAGAAAACATTGCATCCATAAGAGACTGCAGATGGAATCCCGATCAGTCTTTAAAGGGTTGATGTTGCCTGCCATGTTGGACAACCATTTCTGTGCTGACCATCAAGCACCTATTATCATACTAATCCTATCCTGACCCATTTTATGCTCCCCACATTCCCATCAACCCCCCAGATAATACCATTCACTGATACTGTTACAGTCGTAGCAGGTCACCGAAAAACCGGCAACTGGACCCCTCTGCGACAATGTCTACGACAAGCTACCGACAACCGGCAACCCATTAGGATGTCCACCTACAAGCACACCTACGACAACTTACGACCACAAGGCGACAACCTACGACAACCAAAATAAACCTACGTCCACCCGTGACAAGCTACGACAAGCAACGACCCTGTCGGCGACAGCTGAAGACAATTCAGTCGCCGGTACCTGTCGCCGGTTGACGTAGGTAGTCGCCAATGGAATTCACTGGTCAGCACCGGCGACAACCTACGTCAGCTGGTGACAACCTACGTCATCCTAGCGACAACCTTCAACAGCACCTACGTCAGGAGAAGACAAGCTACGACAAGCCCACGGTCGCCGACTGTCGCCAAAAAGTTTTTAACATTTCAAAATCCAGTGGCGACCAGAAAAACGCTACGACTCTTTGGGCAACTTGAGGAGACTCCTCACGGCGACCATGTGGCGACTGCCTAGTCGCCGGCAGTCGCCTAAAAAATCGACTAAGTGGGACAAGCCCTTTTCTTTAACATTTATATTGCTACAGGAAGAGGTTGGACAGCCGGAAGTCGAGGGGAGACATGATAGAAGTTTCTAAAATTAGGAGCGATAGATAGGATAAACTGTCAGAACCTTTCTCCCAGGATGAAAAAAATCAAGTACTGGTGGGCATAGCTTTAAGGTGAGAGGGGCAGTTTAAAGGAAATGTGCAATGCAAGTTTTAATATACAGAGGGTGGTGAGTGCCTTGAATACACAGCCACTGCGGTGGTTGAGGCCGATACAATGGCCATTCAATATATTTTTTGATAGGCATATGAATATGCAGGGAATGGAACAAAATGGATTATGTGCAGACAGATACGAGTTGGTCTTGACATCATATCATTATGGGCCATGTGGTGATATTTATCGTTATGACAATAGACAATAGATGCAGGAGTAGGCCATTCGGCCTTCGAGTCAGCACCGCCATTCAATGTGATCATGGCTGATCATCCCTAATCACTACCCCGTTCCTACCTTCTCCCCATATCCCCCGACTCCATTATCTTTAAGAGCCCTTTCTAGCTCTCTCTTGAAAGTATCCTCCAGAGAACCGGCCTCCCTACCTCTCTGAGGTAGAGAATTCCACAGTTATGGCACTCATTTTCCTCTTGAGACAACCAAGTATTTTTTTCCCCTAAGATCTGAAGTTTAACATATTTGGATTGGGCACTCTACCATATTAATGCAACAGCAGGTGAATACTGACAAGTGATGTGAAATGTTATTAACTCGGCCAGGATTCTGATACATTTGCAAATAATGTTTCAGTTGCCAGCAGCCAGCAAGGATCGTTTATTACCAACTGGTCAGCAACCTGGTTGGTTGTTGATAATGGTTATTGAGACAGGCTGCTGATCAACTAGTAATAAACAATTCCTGTGGTTTGTGATAAGAGGAATGTCACGGAAACCCAACAGTCAACATGCCATTAAATCGACCATTAATTCACTCACATGGACTATGATCCTCTTAAAGCCAATTCAGAATTCAGACAATAATGCCACTGATGTACTCATTATAGTGAATTAGGTAAATAAAAAGTGGGATGTTAATACTCAAAGTTTGTTCCATGTCTGTGCAATGCTTTTGTGTGACACGCATTTCAGACCAGCTTCCAAAGGCAAAAGACTGCACCAAAAGTGGTGTATCCAACCCAAATTTATGTAAGCTGACTGCAATGCAATTTAATAATTGTTGCTAATAGTGAATAAGTGCACAAATCAAAGGCTGAGCATCTAGAGCAAAATCTGTTCCTGTATTCAAGGGTTGGAATGTCCTTCAGGCATGGTATGCTGGCACTCCACACGACTTAAGCAGTTCTTGCATAAAAATAAATACATAATATTTCCAAGGACAAAGTCTGCAGTAGACCAAGAATACCAACAGCTGCCGGTTACTTTCCAAGTCACAAACATCACCAAAGCTAGTGGAGTACCAGACAGTGAGGAAAGCTGCCCAAGTACATTGTGGCATATAGATCAGCTTCAAGAATTGACAGACAAATGGCAGATGCAGTTGAAACTGAACAAATGGGAGGTGTTGCATTTGTGAGGTTGAATGAAATGGTAAAGTATACAGATTGTGGCATAACCCTTAACAAAACTGATATGCAGAGGAAATCGGGGTCCCTGAAAGAGGCACGCAAGTAGATAGAATGGGAAAGGGAGCATATGGTATGCTTGCCTTCATTGATCGGGTTATTAAGTATAAGAGTATGATGCAACTCGAAAAGACTTTGGTTAGGCCGTATTTGGAGTATTATGTGCAGTTCTGATCGCTCCATTACTGGACGGATGCAGATACTTTGGATAGGGTGCAGAAGAGGTCTACCAAAATGCTGCCTGGATTAGAAGTTATCAGCTACAAGGAGGGTTGGGCAAATATGGATTGTTTTGTCTGGAATGGTGGAGGATAACGGGAGACATGATAGAAGTATATGAAAGTATAAGAGGCATAGATAGGATAGATACTCGGAACATTTTTCCTTGAGTGGAAATATCAAAGATTAAAGGATATAGCTTTAAGGTGAGGGGGGGGGGCAAGTTTAAAGGAGATATGTGGGTCAAGTTTTTGTTTTACACACAGGTGGTGGGTGCCTGGAATTTGCAATCAGGAGTGGTGGCGGAGACAGATACGATAATGGCGTTTAAGAGTTTTTTAGATTGGCAAATGGACATGGAGGGAAATGGATCTCGTGCAGGCAGACGAGATTACTTTGTCTTGGCATCATGTTCGGCACAGACATAGTGGGCTGAAGGGTTTGTTCCATATTTTGTACTATGTTCTAATGGTAGGGTGGCAATGAGGGATGAAATGAATTTTGTCTTAACATTTTGCAAGCAATCACTATTGTACTTGGTCAACAAATGACAATACGTGCAAAGAATGATCAGCCATGATCATATTGAATGGCGGTGCAGGCTCGAAGGGCCGAATGGCCTACTCCTGCACCTATTTTCTATGTTTCTATGATTCTATGAATGCCAAACAATGTGAGAAGTGGAATTTTCACAATCATTTCACGCTAGAAAACTTAACAGTCTAATTTTTCATCCTAAGGAAGTAAAATGAAAAAGGAATCATTAAAAATATTTCAAAGTTGCCAAGACACTATTTTCAAGTCATGGCTTAAGATCTCAAAGGAAAGAATAAAAATATCTTGAGGTGGACAGAACATCAATATGCTGATTTTACCCCAAAAAACATTAGATTACAACCATCCCCAAGTTCAGATTGCTACTAACCTGAAAGATCCATGTTACCATCTTAAAATAAAATGTTCTCAGTATTTGTTGAACTTGACTCAATAGTTTAGTCATGAACCACAATACAAATGGAAATATAAAAGTCTTAGTAGACTTGCCTTATTGCAGCGGTGTCTAGAATCAAAAGCATAATTCTGATGCAATCTCTTTGGACTTGCACACAGAACTGTCAACCACTATTCCCTAGCAATGAGCTCCCAGAGGAGCTGTACCTGTTCATTTCTCTGCTTCAATGCATTTCAGTTATTCCCAAAGCAAACAGATTCATTCCCTCAAATTTCTGAGCAAGAGATCTCTTTTGGAAAGAGAATTCTGACAATTATCAGCCAGTCGCCAACAACTCACAACTTAAAAAGAGCATTTGTACAATCTCTCTCGTTCACACTGCTTAGGGCCCAGGAAGAATGTATATTACCCATGACAATATGAACTACAAATCTCAACACACAAAAAATAAGTTAGACCTTACAATTCACAGGTAAAAGTCTGGTGATTTACTGAAATGCACAATAGACGTTGTAACATTGATGTTACAGATAAACATGAACCAAGTACAAAAGAAATGGCAAACAAAATACCTTTTCTACTTTTATTTCAATTTAAAAAAAATAGTTCGGCTCTGGAACCAGGTTTTTTTAGTAGTCACAGTACAGAGATTATGCATACAGCCTAATTCAGAGGAACTTGATGGAATTTAATAGAAAAATAACACAACCCAAGAGCTTATTCAGCAAAGTACACCCATGAAACGCTTATGTGTTTCAGCTTGCTGATACCTTTTTGAAGTTTACAAGCAAATATATCTGTTCAGACCCTGACGTGTTACAAGTGGTGATGTTTGGAACTACAGAACTATAACAGAACTCAAAACTCTCTGCAGGTGGGTTCCTCAAGATCCCATAGTGCCCCCCAATCTCCTTTCTTTCCCCACAGAGCAGACCTACCTCTCTTCATCGTTCACACCTGCTTCCTGGCTTCCAACTAAAACATGAATTAATAAGCCATCACTTGGGTGTGTTGGAAAATTATTCTGTCACTCCTCCCACAAATCTTTCCCTGACGTGTTAAAAAAAACCTACCGGCTGATCTAGTGCAAGGTATTTCACTGAGAGGAAAACAGCATATGCACATTCTTTATGGAATTCTATATAAAGAATGGATCGACTGGGCTTATATTTACTGGAATTTAGAAGGATGAGAAGGAATCTTATACAAACATAAAATTCATAAGGGATTGGACAGGCTAGATGCAGGAAAAATGTCCCCCATGTTGGGGGAGTCCAGAACCAGGGGTCACAGTGTAAATTCTTAAGGGGTAGGCCATTTAGGACAGAGATGAGGAAACACTTTTTCACCCAGAGAGTTATGAATCTGTGGAATTCTCTGTTACAGAGGCAGTGGAAGCCAATTCACTGGAGGTTTTCAAGAGAGAGTTAGATATAGCTCTTAGGGCTAAAGGAATTAAGGGATATGGGGAGAAAGCAGGAACGGGGCACTGATTTTGGAAGATCAGCCATGATCATATTGAATCAAATATACCGGCTCGAAGGGCCAAATGGCCTACTCCTGCACCTGTTTTCTGTTTCTATGTTTATGAATCCATCAATGCAAAAGGGAGGAAGGATGCATGTTTTGGACTATATATTTAATGTTGTCATTCCCCCACTAATTGGTCTTGATTTGATGAACATCACTCTGTTTCTACTCTTGAAACCGGATGTTCTACTCGCATTAAAAACAGAATTACTGAACAAGAGATACTGGAGAGAATGGAAAATATAACAAAGTAAAAAAACCTATAACGGAACAGGCATGAAAATGTTTCACTTAAATAGTTTAAATTAAGAACCCAAATTCATATTTACTCATATCCAGGTCAGTTTGCTTCCGCATCACTCTTAATCTATTGACCATCTTAAATACATTAATCCTGGAATATTAGTCAAATTAATTAAGAGTTGTTAGAAAAGCATAATTGTTGCAGCTGTAGTTTATTTGCAGGTGAAGGTGGTATGAATGCAAAGCTAAGTGAGATAAATAGAATTTGCAATGTAGTAATATTTACCTTGCTGCGCCTCTGAAGCAGATGCTGGTGAGGCAGAAGCTGAAGTGGATTGATCAGCTGAAGATGGTGGCCATCGTGCAGGTTTCCCTGCAGCAACTGGAGGTTTTGCTACATTTGGTCTGCCGGGTGAATAACTTTGGTTGATATGATGTGGCATTGAGAGGGGAGAGCCTAGGTGCAAAACAGAGTTCAATTGAAAGTGACGAGCACAACGACAGTGTACTTTGCAGTTAGTAATGAAGCAGCAGGATTCGTCATTCATCTTGAAGAAAGCTGCCCACACAGATCAAATAATCTCAAGAGACCTTTGCTGACATAGGTTTCTGGCACTTATCACATCAAAGAACTATGTGAAGTGCAGCAGGTGTAATTTCATCAGGCACACTGAATGGCTAATCACCGTGAATTAAATTAAATTAAATTTCTTTATTTATATAGCACATTTTTAGTCAACTTGCATTGACCCCAAAGTGCTTCACATAATTACATTCACACACACAGGCAAATGTGGGTGAAGTGTCTTGCCCAAGGACACACACAGGCAAAGGTGGGTGAAGTGTCTTGCCCAAGGACACAACGACAGTATGCACTCCAAGCGGGATTCGAACCAGCTACCTTCCGGTTGCCAGCCGAACACTTAGCCCATTGTGCCATCTGTCGTCCACTTGACGTGAAGAATTCCTTGACAGCACACAACAAAGTACAAATATCGCTGAACGCTGAAATAACGCTGAACACCTTCGCTCAGTCTGCCTGGACCTACCTGATCTCCCAGTTGCCAAACACTTTAATTCCCCTTCCCATAACCACACTGAACTTTCTGTCCTAGACCTCCTACATTTGTCAGAGTGAGGCTAATCGCAAATTAGAGGAACAGCATCTCATATTTCGTTTGCAACCCAGTGGTATGAATATTCATTTCTTTATCTCCACCCCTCCCCCACCCAAGTCGCACCGGGTTCCCGTTCTCACCTAGCAAGCAGCCTGTTTAATTTATCAAGTAACTCTTTTGTATATCTTTCATTCATTTGTTCTATGTCTCTCTACATCACTGTCTATATCTCTCGTTTTCCTTTCTCCTGACTAGTCTGAAGAAGGGTCTCGATCCAAAACGTCACCCATTCCTTCTCTCCAAAGATGCTGCCTGTCCCGCTGAGTTACTCCACCGTTTTGCGTCTATCTCAAAGTCATAGGAACATAGAAAATAGGTGCATGACGAGGCCATTCGGCCCTTCGAGCCAGCACCGCCATTCATTGTGATCATGGCTGATTGTCCCCTATCAAGTCCCCTACCGAGCCCAAATATAATTCTTAAGCCTGACATTTTAAACATTTTGCTGAGTGAAATACAGGTGAAAAAATGCACAAAAATAAGGTGGATGCTGAAATAACAACCAAGTTTAAAATCCACATAATTAATCTTAATTATAATTAATAATCTAAGAGAATTAAACTCCACACCCGTCAAATTAGGTTATACACAGATAGATTATTTAGCAGTAGCTAAAGCTTTACACCATGTTGAATAAAAAGTCGCTCATTACCTTGTGCAACAAAATAGTGCGTCCTTTTAAAAAGAACACATTTTGTTATCACATAAAATCCATTGACTTCCAAAATCTAGGCTGGGGAAGGCTGCAGCAGCAGACCCTGCATTTCAGAGAGCAGCAGGAAATCGAGGTCAGCACCATCTGTAATTTGTAGTTACATGTGCTTCAGGGGTTTCTGACAGATTTTAATGACTACTGATGGCCATATTTGTCACTGAAAATCCCACACCATTAACTACAACCTAAAATTCAACCACAATGCTGAAAGAAATTCACGAAACAAAGATTTGATTTCTCATATGGCGAGCCTATCAGTGTCCTACTGTACAACTTAAGACCTAGACTTCGTTTCAGTTTTAACAAGCTTTTTCATTTTAAGTTTTAATGATGGACATAAAACAAAGATAAATTAGGAGGAAGTGGTGAAAATTGCTAATATGGTCAGCACATGAGAACTCTTGAATTAGTTCGTACAGTGGGACAGCCCCAAATGGTAAAATCTATACCGAAATCACATTTAATTTTCTCACATTGCTGAGTGCAATCACTTTACTACAAAGTACTTGACATGAGAAGATGACAAACAAGCAAAAGATTCAAATTGTCTGTAAATTAATTACAATTAAACACCAGGATCAAAGTGCTCTGCTCCCTTCCTAGATAATTCATAATGCAAAAAGTCCATTAGAAACCATGTATTCTGAAAGAAAAGGTGAAAAGAAAATTTCAAAGCCAATTATGGAAGCAAGAAGACAGTAAACCCTCGCAATAACATACCTCTATGTAATGGATTTTGGTTATAGTGGACCGAGGCTCCTGTCATACTGTGCTAACTACCCCCTCCCCGCCACTTCCGGCAGTTACCCAATGAATGGAGCCACGTAGCGTGCTTCTGGTTACGGGAGCGGAGAGAGCGATAGCATGAAGGTGGCGTGAGTACCGGGCCCGTCCCTGGTGCACCGTGTGTGGGGCCAGGGGCTCTGCAGCTCCCCGACCTGTGAAATCCCACTGGTATAGCACCGCACACGCCACGTTTCTTCCTTTCCGGCCCTGGGTTACACTTTAGCCACCCCCCCTTCACTCAGTTATAGTGGGCAATCGGCAATAACGGACACCCTCCTCTTCCCCCCCACCCCCCGGTCTGTTATTGCGGGGGTTTACAAGCAAATTCAAAAGACACGACCACTGAGAACGAGGAACATTAATTTTCACAATTATTTTTATTTGCCAGGAATTTGCTCATTTTTACACATTTGCAAACACACACTCCTTGGTAATATTTAAAAGAGTTCAATGACTCTTGTGTGAAAGAAAATTCTGATGTTCACAGAAACTAAAATAAAAATAGGAAAGTTGGAAATATTCAGCAAGTGGGCAGCATCTTGCAAAAAGAAACAGTAAGTGGTTCACATCAAAGACCTTTCATCGGAACTGGCAAAGTAAGAAAATTCGGATGGTAATACATGCCTCATCACATAATGCTACAGGAATCCTGCTGACCTTGTTTCCATTTGCACTGTCATTCCCAGTAATGTACCCCATGTGCTAAGCAAGTTACTGATGAATAGAATAGGTTAATCATCCCCATTGATATCCTTTAGTACTTCAGAGCTCAGCTCAAATAGATGTATTTTTTAAAGTGTGGGGAGTTTTTTAAATGCAGCAGGGTCTTTCGAACTCATGAGTACTGTGTTCAGTTTGGCCACCGTGCTGTAGGAAAGATGGCATGAAGCTGGAAAGCGTGTGGAGAAGTTTTACAAGAATGTTGCCAGGACTCGCGAAGCTGAGATACAAGTAGTTGTGCAGGTTAGTACTTAATTCCTTGAAATGCAGGAGGCCGACTAGTGATGTTACTGGCGATGAGAGGTATATAAAATCATCAGAGAAATAGATTTGGTTTTAGTCATGCAGCACGGGGGTAACTGGCCTCTTGATAGCCAAGATTCCTCATTTATGCTAGTCCCATCTGTTCGCATTTGGCCCATATCCCTCAGTCTAAATCTTTCCCATCTACATATCTGTCCAAATGGGCCATTATGCGCTCCACCTTTCCATGTCATCGGTGCTGTAGATCAGTGCATGCTCCTTTAACATAGTGACCTCACCACTACTAACCACTCCCCATTGTCTCTTGTATAATTGTAGCTTCTCCACCTCCAGCTCGCTCTCTAGCTCCAGTGATGACCACGGACAGCTGGTGCATAGTGTGTGTAGTGCTTATAATAAAGTTATCTAGTAAAAGACTTTGTGTGACAATCAAGTCATTTTACAGGTGCCAGCTCTGATTTGTTCTGAACCTTTTCACACCTCTCGTTTCCCTCTCCCCTGATTCTCAGTCTGAGGAAAGGTTTCGACCCGAAATGCCGCCTGTTCCTTTTCTGCAGAGATGCTGTCTGGCTCGCTGAGTTACTGCAGCATTTTGTGTCTATCTGCAAATGTCTTTTAAACTAGACTAAGTGGGACCCGTTGGTCCCACAGCATCACACGGGAGGGCTGGTCCCCCAACGCAATATTCTACCTCTCCTCCAATTCCAATATTGGTGGCCAGTGGGGGGGGGGGGGGCTTCCTGGAGTGTTAGTATGGGTGTAATGGGCTGAAGGGACTGGTTTCCAGAGGGCTAGTATGGACATTGTGGGCCCAATGGATTCTTGGGCTGGCGGCTCAGTCACTCAAGCCTGTTGTGCTGGCAGCTCACTCACTCACGGCTGGTGGGCTGGCAGTTGATTCACGGCTATTCCTTGAAATTCCATTTCAAGCAGGGTGCAATTTCATACCATTTCAAGCAGGGTGCAAGGCCATAAAAACAGCGAGTCGTGACCTCTCCCTCCTCCATCTTGCAGAGACTGAGCCACGCCCACACTTCTGGGCTTTATAGTCCCTCCTCCCTACTACCAGAAGTGGCGTGGCCTTCATGGCGTGATTGACAGGAAAGGGAATCTCAACATTTTTAAACACTAATAACTCTTTTATTTTTCATTGATGGGAAAAATCCGGGGCACCTGATGAGTGGAGGGGGACTGAGTAAAATGGCCAAACATCACAGCCATACGTGGTAGCGTTTTTTCTAAAATCAATATAAAGCGCAAGCAGGAAGTGGTCAAGATTAGACTTTTAATTAGATGGAAGGCAAGGCAACTTTAATTAGGTAAGGCAACTTTAATTAGGCAAGGCAACTTTAATTAGGCAACACAGCTTTCGCATTTCCAAACCAAAGGCAACACCGCTTTAGCATTTCCAAACCAAAGGCAACACAGCTTTAGCATTTCCAAACCAAAGGCAACACAGCTTTAGCATTTCCAAACCAAAGGCAACACAGCTTTCGCATTTCCAAACCAAACGCAACACAGCTTTAGCATTTCTAAACTATATTTTCAAACCACATTAAGGGCACTGACAGGTCAGTAAAACCACTCACAATTTAGTAGACATGTATTCAGTATTATTCACAGCTCAGACTGACAGATGTGACCCTCTCCCTTCACCATCTTGCAGAGAATGACTGAGGCACTCAACATTTCCGGGTTTTATAGTCCTTCTGGAAGGGGCATGGCTTTCAGAGAGAGAATCTCAACATTTTTAAAACACTAATAACTCTTTTATTTTCCATCGATGGGAACAATCCTCTTGTCCTGCGCAGCGGAGGGGGACTCTGAGTAAGATGGCCAAAAATCATAGCCATAAGTGGCAGCGTTTTTTCTAAAATCAATATACAGAACAACAGGAAGTGGTGAAGATCAGACTTTTAGTAATATAGATGTCCTGATAGTATCTGCCTCAACTAATTCCTCTGGCAGCTCGTTCCACATACCTACCACTGAAAAAGTTGTCCCTCAGGTTTCCATTAAATCTTCTTCCTCCCACCTTCAACCCACCTCCTCTAGTTCATGATTCCCCCACTCTGGGTAAAATACTGAATGCAGAGTCTTTTTCCCAGGGTTGGGGAATTAGACAATAGACAATAGGTGCAGGAGTAGGCCATTCGGCCCTTCGAGCCAGCACCGCCATTCAATGTGATCATGGCTGATCATCCACAATCAGTACCCCGTTCCTGCCTTCTCCCTATATCCCCTGACTTCGCTATCTTTAAGAACCCTAACTAGCTCTCTCTTGAAAGTATCCAGAGTACCGGCCTCCACTGCCCTATGAGGCAGATAATTCCACAAACTCACAACTGTCTGTGTGAAAAAGTGTTTCATCATCTCCGTTCTAAATGGCTTACCTCTTATTCTTAAACTGTGGCCCCTGGTTCTGGACTCCCCCAACATCGCAAATATGTTTCCTGCCACTAATAACCCTTAATAATCTTATATGTTTCAATAAAATTCCCTCTCATCCTCTAAATTCCAGAGTATACAAGCCCAGCCGCTCCATTCTCTCAGCATGACAGTCCCGCCATCCCGGGAATTAACCTTGTAAACCTACGCTGCACTCCCTCAATAGCAAGAATGTTTTTCCTCAAATTAGGGACCAAATCTGCACACAATACTCCAGGTGTGGTCTCACTAGGGCTCTGTACAACTGCAGAAGGACCTCTTTGTTCCTATACTCGAGGAGTATAGGAAGGCCAACATGCCATTTGCTTTCTTCACTGTCTGCTGTACCTGCATGCTTACTTTCATTGACTGATGAACAAGGACCCCCCAGATCCTGTTGTACTTCCCCTTTTCCCAACTTGACACCATCTGAAGATGGGTTTCGGCCCGAAACGTTGCCTATTTCCTTCGCTCCATAGATACTGCTGCACCCGCTGAGTTTCTCCAGCTTTTTTGTGTACCTACCATTTAGATAATAATCTGCCTTCCTGTTTTTGCTATCAAAGTGGATAACCTCACATTTATCCACATTAAACTGCATCTGCCATGCATCTGCCCACTCACTCACCCAACCTGTCCAAGTCATCCTGCATTCTCATAGCATCCTCCTCACAGTTCACACTGTCACAGTTCAATTATGAACTGGGGGCCATTATGAACTGGAGGGCATAAATTTAAAATGAGAGGGGAAAGTTTTAATAGGAACTTGAGGTGCAAACCTTTCATATCGAGGGTGGAGAAATGTGGAATAAACAGTAAGAGGAAGTATTTGAGGCAAACACAATAACAACATTTGAAAGACATTGGGGTGCTTTGATAGGGAAGGTTTATTGGGATATGGGCAAATGTGACTTGTTTAGATGGGGCATCGTGGTCACCATGGACGTTGGCCCAAAGGGCCTGTTTCCGTGCTATATTCCATGACTAACAAATTGTGCAATAACAAATTAGTGCACCGCTGAGTAGGGGGAATACCAGCATATATTAAAAAATGAACACAATTGCTCGGGAAGCTCAGTAATTTGATAGCTGGCTCGTAGATTAGCTGAGAGTGTGAGGCGGAGGGCCCGGAGGCTGAACTAGGATGTACAACCAAGGGCAAGGTCCAGACTGCAGGTTGGGCATTGAGTCAGCGTCTGGGATTCAGAGCGCAGACTGAATGTGTAGCAGGGATCATGCTCTGAAATGTGGGCTTAATGTATGGCCAGGTACAAGGTGAGGGGTCAGAAACATAGGTTGGTTTATGGAAGCAACCAGCATCTGAAGGGAGACACAAAATACTGGAGTAATTCAGCAGGTGAGGCAGCATCTCTGGCGAGAAGGAATGGGTGACATTTCGGGTCGAGACCCTTCTTCAGGCAATGTCAGGGGAGTGGGCGGTACAGAGATAAAATGTTGGAGACAGTAAGACTGGTAGGAGAACTTGGAAGGGGGAGGGATGGAGAGAGAGGGGAAGCAAGGGCTACACTTGAAGTTAGAGGAGCCAATGTTGATACCGCTGGGGTGTAAGCTGCCTAAGCGAAATATGAGGTGCTGGGCCTCACTCTGACAATGGAGGAGGCCTCGGACAGAAAGATCGGTGTGGGAGGGAGAGTTAAAGTGTTAAGCAACCGGGAGATCGGGCAGATTTACGTGGACTGAGCGGAGGAATTCAGCAAAACGACCGCCAAAACTGAGCTTGGTCTCGTCGATATACAGGAGTCCACACCTGGAAAAGTTATTTAAAATTATATCAACAACTATAATCAATTTGATTGTTTTGGCACATTCATCACATTAGCTCCAGAAAGAAGATACTTTAAAAAAAAAGTTTCTTCAGTTTTTCATATCTTGTTCTCAGAACTTTGCTCCTGTACTGTCAAATGAAAAATAGAACATTATGTCAGGTTCCTTGGCAATGAATCCTCTGGCTTTTTAATAATGTGATGGCTTCCTAGACATCTAGCAGAGAATAGAAAAATACATTCAAAACAAAAACAGAAGTACACATCTCATTACTTCTGAACAATAACTGAAAATAGCCTACCTGTACATGTTTGGCTACTTGCAGTGGATGAAAAGACAACAGGGTTGATAGAAGGACCGGTAGGTAATGTCATTGATGCTCCAGGTAAATGATGCCATGACGTGCCAGTATTTCCAGTGTGGCAAGGTTGGAAAGATGCCTGGGTATATTGTTGCCCAGTTTTTGGCAAAGGCTTGGCTTGACAGGACAAGGCATTATACGATGGCTGACTGGTGGCAAGATGAAGAGTCCGTGAGGCTAAAGGAACATTATACTGTGGGTTGAAAACGGTAGATGTCGCTTGGTGAGAGAAACCAGGATAAGTACGGTTAACAGGAAAAGAATGATGAGGGGAAACCTGAGGAGTGCCTTGAGAAGGTGCAATGTAAGGAACTTGACTGGGGTAGTGTCCACCACTTGTAATGTAACTTGCTGGCAGCGGAGTGCTTACAAATGCCTGCTCGGACTGTCGTCTGGCAGTCATCATGTTAGGACCATGTGGTCCAATCATTGAAGAATCCCCAGTGGAATACATCTGGCCTGATCCTTGAGTATCACCCAATGCTGAAGGATAAACAGGTCTGATGATGTTGTGGACAGGGTTTTGGTAACTGTTCTGGTATTTGATGAAATCATACTGTCCAGCAGTTGATCCAAGCGGTGCTTTACTGGGCACTTGCTGATGAGATTCTGGAGCAGAACTGCTCTTCTGCAGAGATGCTCCATGTCCAGAAGACAGAGGCTGCTGCATAGACAATAAATTATGCGTGGGGCCTGAAAGAGAAAAAAAAAGTAACATAGCAAACTTACTGAATATTTGCAATGTTAGAAACCCAAAGGCACGACGTAGGTTTGCAAACTGTTTCAATAGTGTTTTTGTTGTTCTGCCATCGTACAGGCAATGACAACCTTTGTAACTTTTATTTGCCTGCATACTCCAATTACCATTCTCATTCTTTAACACCGGATCACTTTGTTTGAACATTAGTTTGTTGGTGGTAGGTTTTGAGCCACTTGACAGCCACATTCCCCTTAGTTAGCAAATTGTGGGTTTGAAAACCTGCTCCATATAATCTAGGTTGATGCTTCAGCATAATATTCAAATCTGTTTCTATTAGTGGTGCAATGTTTCAGATGACACACGATCTGAAATAATGGTATGCTCCTGCAAATTATCTTTAAAAAAATCTCATGATAGTTTAGCTTTTAGTTTAGAGATACAGCGCAGAAACAGGCCCTTCGGCCCAATGGGTCCGCGCCAACCAGCGATCCCCGCACATTCACACTATCCTACACATGCTAGGGACAATTTTTAAGTTTACCAAGCCAATTACCCTACAAACCTGTACGCCTTTGGAGTGTGGGAAGAAACCTACGCGGGTCACGGGGAGAATGTACAAACTCCACACAGACAGCACTCCTAGTTAGGATCAAACCCAGGTCTCCGGCGCTGCATTCGCTGTATGGCAGCAACTGCTGCGCCACCTTGACTGCCCTTGGTACCATTGGAAGTGAAGCTTGAGATTATTTCCCAGTGTCTTTGCCAATCCTTGCCCTTCAATTCTCACCCAAGATTAATAGCTTTTACTTCACGGTAGACTGTGACATCGCTGTGCAAACTGGCAGGACGTTCCTGTATTCCAATATCGGCTGAATTTCTCTATTTATAGGCTATAAAGTGCTTTAAGGCGATCCGTTGTGAAAAAATGACATATATTTATATTTCAGCATTGTGGTTAGGCACTGCAAGAATGCAAGATAATTTATTTTCTAATTAATTTTAAATGCAACAACAGCACAAAAAGAGTCAGATAGGAAAAAGGGTTGTTATCATAAATATAATAGCACTGTAACAACAGAAATTAATTTATTCTCAACATCAAAACATGTGGAATGATAATTAGTTTAAGAAGGAACTGCAGATGCTGGAAAATCGAAGGTAGACAAAAATGCTGGAGAAACTCAGCGGGTTAGGCAGCATCTACGGAGCGAAGGAAATAGGCAACGTTTCGGGTCTGAAGAAGGGTTTCGACCTGAAACGTCGCCTATTTCCTTCGCTCCATAGATGCTGCCTCATCCGCTGAGTTCCTCCAGCATTTTTGTCTACCTGGAACGATAATTACATGGCAAGTCAGGCATTTGTACTCTTGAGAAAAGTTAGATTCTTGTTTTCAGTTTGTCACAACTGCCAATTCGAGAAAGGGGATTTACTTGTCTTTTTTTCATAAAAGATTCTAATTGGACCAGGCTGTAGCTCTTCCAATTTTTTCATGTTTCATATTTTCAAAACAAAGGATTTTCTTCATGAAGAATTCCGGTCAACTGTTACGCTAGATTCAATCTTCCAATAATAATAAAGAATTATCATAGTCTAATTGGATTATTGTGTGAAAACAGTGGCTGCTGAGCCTCTGCCACAATCCACTGTGGCTTCCGTCTCGTAAAGAGCATTCCATCATCTGCAAGAGGCACTGTCAAAACACACAAACGAGGTGTGCGTGCTAAAACAAGTACATAAACAATTGATGGTAGATCCAAGGAAGTGCAGATACTGGTTCACTAAAAAAGACACAAAGTGTTGGAGTTACTCAGCATCTGTGGATAACATGGATAAGTGACGTTTCGGGTTGGGACCCGTCTTCAGACATAAACTATTTTTGCATGCACAGTGCCTTTTAACTGTGCAGCCCGTATTAGCTGTTGAGAGCTTTACCTGGGAAAATGATCAACTTCCCAGCCCAAGAGGATTCCTGCAAGCAGTCTTTGACACTGATATTTGGAAAAATACAGTGACAGTAGCTCTATTGACCCAAGACATTTCCAACATAACAACTAAAAATAAAACTGAAACACTAATTATCTTTATCCAGTTGGCCTTCATTGCCTGTGGCCCTTCACTGGTCCCACGTATAGGCAGCTCAAGTAAGCCTTCAGTACTTTCAGCCCAATTGTACCTGCAGTACTAATAATAATAATAATAATAATAATAATACATTTTATTGTCATTGCACATAAGCGCAACGAGATTTGGTAGGCAGCTTCCATCCGATGTCATAACATAAATAACTAATAAAATTTAAATTTAGATACCCCGAGAGCATGGATTGTAAAAAGAACAGTAAAATAGTCAAGGAAATAGGTAACGTTTCGGGCCGAAACCCTAGAAGGGTTTCGGCCTGAAACGTTACCTATTTCCTTCGCTCCATAGATGCTGCTGCACCCGCTGAGTTTCTCCAGCATTTTTGGGTACCTTCGATTTTCCAGCATCTGCAGTTCCTTCTTGAACAGTAAAATAGTCAAAACAGTTCAAACATTCTAAAGTGCAGATGGGTCTGTGCGACGTGACCATCCGAGGGAGACAGTCCAGGGGGGTAGTGGGGGACTACATTGGGGGAACAGTATGAGAACTAGAGATCTCAATACCAACTGCTCCGAGCCATCTGAAGACGCAAGACAACCCTCAATAGAATAATATATGGGAGGGCATTCCAAAAATTCCAAAAACATGGCAATATTTTTTGGTCCATAGGCCAATCTGTCATCAAAAAGTGAACACGAATCTTTCAGCAAGATATGTTAAATACAGCAGAATGGAAGAACAGTCGTATCATGTCTTTCTCCAAGGGCAATGGAAGCAGATATTGGCTTAAGAACCTCCAACGCGACGCTTTCTCCTGCTTCAATTCTGCTCTCCACAGTTGAAGGTAAGCTTGTACCACACCGTATTTACACGCAGAGCAATTTCATTCATGAATGTTCAAGCATTTACACAACCCCATTTTAATATCTCATTCAACTGCCCTGCGTGGATAACATCTCAAGGTTGCTTTTGGTTGTTGACCATGACATTGTTTAGATCAGGGGCCTCCAAACTTTTCAGTATGAGGGCCACATTATATATTTGGCACATTTTTGCAGGCCGCAAGGATAAATTAAAGAAATTTCAGTTTTATAAATGTAATGTTTCTCTCTCTCTCTCTCTCTCTCTCTGTCTGTCTCTCTCTGACTCTCCCTCTCTGTCTTTATCTGTCTCCCTCTCTCTCTCCCTCTCTCTCTCTCTGTCTCTCTCTCTCTCTCTGCCTGTCTCTTTCTCTCTCTTGCTTTCTCTCTGTCTCTCTCTGTCTTACTCTCTCTGTCTTTCTCTCTCTCTCTCCGTCACCTCTGTCGCTCTCTCTGTCTTGCTCTCTCTGTCTGTCTGGTTGCAGCCGGGGGCGGGGAGAGGCCACGCTGGATAGGTCCGGGAGCGGTGAGACACCGCGCCATGTACCCTCGGCCTCTCCCGGCTCCAGGACTCTCGCCCACTCCCCCTCCCCCCACCCCGACACAGGACGGCGATGGCCTGGCCCGAGGGTGGGTGGGGGGTGGGGGGCAGAAAAGGAAACTTACCCATGGAGCTGTCAGGTTCCTGAGGGGGGAAAAAAGATTTTGGCGCCAGTCAAGTAAAGACAGGAAGGGCGGGTCTAGTGGGGGCACAGTTTTATCTCGCTAGTAGAACCCGCTACCACAGAACCCGCTAAATAGCCCGCCGCACGGAACGTATTAAGAGCTTACTGCGGGCCGGATGTGGCCCGCGGGACATAGTTTGGAGATCCCTGGTTTAGATGATCTGTCTAGACACTGGATTATGAGAAAAGATCCAGAAACTGAATAACAAATTTATACTGCAAATGTGTGGATGGAGAGTCTGCAAATGAGGCAGCTTTAAGAGTTAAATGAGGCAAAGTTTTACTGTTGCTCCAAATCTCCTCCTATTGTCCATGCATAGGATCCTCCATTGAGCATGAATTTGGTGATATTTACTCCTAGGAGTTTGAAGCTTTTAACCATCTCAACTTCGGCACCGTCAATGTAAACTTGGGAGTGTGTACCACTTCCCTTCCTGAAGTCGATCACTATCTCCTTTGCCTTGCTGACTGACATTGAGAGGAAGGTTGTTGTCTTGACATCAGGTTACGAGGTTCCCAATCTCCTTCCTGTGCTCCCTCAACATTATTTTATTTTAATTAGATTTGTACATGGCCGTAGAAAGCATTTTATCGATATGCATCACAGCACGGTTTGAAAACAGTCCCATCCAAGACTGGAAAAAATTGTAGAGAATTGTGGAAGCAGACCATCACACAAAACAACCTCCCTTCCATTGACACCTCATGCTGCCTTGGCAGAGCCACCAGGACAATCAAGGATGAGTCGCACCCTGGCCACCCTCTTCTCCCCTCTCCCATCAGGAAAAATGTATAGAAGTGTGAAAACGCACACCTTCAGATAGTTTCTTCCCAGCTGTAATCAGGCAACTGAACCATCCTCTCACCTGCTAGAGTGCAGTATGACCTCCCATCTACCTCATCGGAGACATTTGATCCTACCACAACTAGAGAGCAGACCTGAACTACGATCTACCTCATTGGAGACCTTTGGACTATCTTTGATCGGACTTTGCTTGCATAAACATTACAAACGTCACTCTTGCACTAAACATTACGAACGTTGTTCCCTTTATCATGTATCTATGTACACTGTGGATGGCTTGATTGTAATCATGTATTATCTTTCCGCTGACTGTTTAGCACGCAACAAAATCTTTTCACTGTACCTCAGTACACATGATAATAAACTAAACTAAACTCAATTACTTGAGCTTGTTACTAATGTTGATGCCCATCTCTTGCAACAATTGGGAAGTTTAGGGTTTGCAAAATGTTGAACCCAAACTGAGTTGAGTCATATGCAATATCAAGATCTTAGAAAAGACCAAAAGACAATCCCTTGAGCATATGACAGTTGCTGTGGATGTGCTTGCGTGAGCTGTCGGTAAATATTGTGGCCTTCCCAGTTCTCCGACCAGTCTTATTGTCTCCGACTACATTTTATGTCAGCTTAGTTGTTACCTTCTCCCAGCTAACAATGATCTATTCTACCTTTTCCTTGATCTCCATTCCCTTTGCCCTGTTTTCACACCTTTATACTTCCTTATCTATTTATCGCCCTCCCCCCCGACGTCAGTCTGAAGAAGGGTTACAACCTGAAACATCACCCATTCCTTCTCTCCACAGATGCCGCCTGTCCAGGATAGGATCACCTGGCGCCATCTTGTGGTACATTAATCTGGTACATAAACCTGCTTGCTTTAATATTCTCAATCTGCCAATTTTTGGATTATTATCCCCAAATTAAGTTAAAAAAATGTATATGTCTTAATCTTTTCTTATCTTTAAGTATTTTAATTATCTTCTTCCTTCTCCTGCACAGCCCTCACCACTGCAGGATTATGGTGATGTAAATATTCCCTGAAAAACCACAGATGGGAAAGAGACAACATAACATGTTAATGAGGATTAGGCCATTTGGACCCTTCACCACCATTCACAAAGATTGTGGCCAATCTTTTATCTGAACATCACTTCCTAGCACCAGCCCCATATCCCTTTATTCTCTTAATCATTAAGGGGCCTGGTGTCCCCTTTTAGGCCTAATTTTCTTCTTAAGTGTGCACTTATATTTCTGATGTACCACACGGATCACACCTGCATAAATCTGACATGTGCCATCATTTTCCTGACTAGATCCTCCATATCCATTATCAACAAAGGTGATACGGTGTCACAGCGGTACAGTTGTAAATAACAAGACAGACAAAGGAGAATCAGTAGATGTTGTATATCTAGATTTTCAGAAAGCCTTTGATAAGGTGCCACATGGGAGACTGCTAAGGAAGATGAGGGCCCATAGTATCAAAAGGCAGATACTAGTATGGATCGCAAGTTGGCTGGATGGCAGGACAAAGAGTGGCAATAAAGGGTTTTTTCTGGTTGGCTGCCAGTGACTAGTGGAGTTCCGCAGGACCGCTACGGAAGTTGTATATTAATGATTTGGATGAGGGGATTGAAGGCTTTGTGGCCAAGTTTGCGGATGATACAAAAATAGGTGGAGGGGCAGGTCGTGTAGTGAAAGCAGGGACTTTGCAGAAGGACTTTGATAGGTTGAGAGAGGGGGCAGAGAAGTAGCAGATGGAATATATGAGAATATCATAGTTAGTAATAAATTATAATGTAAAATATGATATTAAGTTCAGGATTAGCTTGACTGATGTTGCAAAGCTGTGGGAATCAGGAAGTTGGCGGCCAGCATTCAAATTGCTCTGATAGTGCTTCCTGTTATGCCCAAGCAAAAGACCATTAACAATAGTGGGAGAGGATGTGTTTTCTGGGGAGTTGGTAGTTTCTGTAAACAGAAAGCTTCTGTGCTGCTACTGAGAAAGATCCTTACATTGTTAAGACGGAATTGCAAATGTTGGGCTTTTGACAAAGTTCCTGTTGTTTAGGTTTTGTGATCAATGGTTTGTGATTGATATAACTATAGAGTGACAAGAGTACTGTATCAGGGACAAGCATACTTTGAATGGATTCAGCCTGCGATTGATTTGTGTTAAACATCATTGCTGCAACTCTGTATAAACATGTGACTACGTTTCCAAAATACTATAGTAATATGCTGTATGTCTTTGGGAGAACCAGAAGTATCACTGGATACTTCTGGACTGTAACATCTCCAGCCACTCCCATCTGACGTAAAAGTAAAGCTTGTGTTGATTTACCTAACCTATTGTGAGTTGTCCGTTTTAAGAAATGAACCTTAACATTGGCGTATAGTTGGCAAGATTCGCTGGGACCATCAACAGGACGACTGAGTAATAGGCCGTAGTTTGACCAGGATCGGATGGGGAGAAAAAAGTGCACTATTCGGACCCCTTGAGACCATCCTCCTGAAGAAGCTCCCGGGAAAACTTAGGTCCCTCGGAGTAGGTTGATCTGATGCCCTGCCGAAATGCTTAGATGCAAACAACGAAGGCAAGACCAACCGAAGTGAGATTTGTGCTACTGGGGAAGAATAGGTATGTTACAAAACTTACCTTCAGCGGCGTTGCAGTTCTGCCACTACCCGTGTGCGCGATTTTGGTGCCTTTGAGAGGGGGGCGGGTTTAAAATGCTGTTTTCTCCAGGCTGTTCAAATCGATGTTGGTCAGCTTGTTTAGTTGCTAAAGAAAAATCGCTCTGACATTCAATCTCTGGAGTTATTTTTAAACTGCGTTGGATAATTTAATTGATAGAGTAAATTAAAAATCATCTTCTAACGCCGTGAACGCCGACAACGGGACGGATCTCACGTAGGGGACAAGGCAAGGTACGCCGTTTATTTTTACATTAAAAAGTGCTTCTTAAGATGCCTTTAATCAAAATTTTAAGTTGTGAGAAGGTGACTTGGGGCCCATCCAAACCGGCAGTATTTTTCCTGCCGACATGGGGTTCAAATTCACCGCAACCGCAACGTTCCAAACCATCGCGTTCCACAAAATCCCACTCGCAAGATGATTTAAATGGCCATTAATTTACAGGAATTAAACACTAAATTCCTTCCATTTGGCCTATGACAATGAGATTTAAAAATCATGTTATATTGTGAATTCTTGTGTGAATGTTATTTGGATACTTAGGCTATTTAAAAATGTTAATCTTTTCTTAAGAAATTGATAGATGTTTAGATCTAGTAATTGAATTTTGTAATTAGCTACAATTGGGGAACTAACTAATTATATGCTTTAATTTCAGGTCATCCAAGTAAAACTGTTAATATTTGTTTCAGAATGCTTCAATCTATAATAACTGAAAAATTATTTCAGTTCTCTTAATTTTTAAGAAAGTTATGGACTTTTGACTGTCCTTGATCACAGCTTTTGTGTTAAGTCAATGGAAAAGCAATAGGGAACAAGATGCTAATTTCCGAGTATGAAAATGGCCATAACTTTTTTAATACTGAAGATGTGAAAGTGAATTAGGTGTTAAATTAAACTTCTTTTTATGCTTTATCTGATGGGATAAATTGCAGACTTAATGTTAAAAATCTCAAAATTTTGTAACATTGCTAGAAATTAGTTGGCAATTGGATAGAGCAAGTTAAAATGGTTTGTCATAAATTAGTATGTTTTTGCTACCAAGAGAGTAGTCGGTGATTGTGCATGGCAAACTAAAAAGGTTAGTCGCAAATGTGTCATTTGCTACTCGGAAAGTAGTTGGTAAGAGGTTTTGTTACAAAGAAAGTAGTTGGTAAGAGGTTTTGCTATTAGGAGATTAGTCGGTAAGGCATTTTGCTACTAGGAAAGTAGTCCGCAGGTAGAAAGCCTGTCGTTCGCAATTAAGTAAGTGTTAAAAGACACTGCAATAATGGGTAACAATTTGGACAAAAGTGACAGGAGAAAGCCTGTGCAACATGTGTTATTTGAATCCTAAAAGTAATATGCTAGTGGGCAGAGAAACAAGTGAAAATGGCCAAGGTAGAGAGAGAACAAGCAATTAATGGTTTAGAAGAAATTGGTAAGTCCTCTAGAGACCTCTTGTCTGACATGGTGACCCTGTTTATAGAAGAGGGGGAATGAAGGAACAAAGTCGGGAATAATGTAGACCACCTCCCCATACAAGATCCCGCTGGGAGGGGGAAGGCTCCACCACACCTACAGGGAAGGGCGCCCTCAGACGAAAATGATACTGATAGTGACTCGGAGACTGAAAAGTCAGATGAGAAAGAAGGGAAAGGGCTGAGGCAGAAGAGGAAGAAGGAGCAGTAATTGAATTCAGCAGTGAGAGAGTTAAACGACGAGAGAGAGAGAAACAGCAGATAAACTAAAGGAGATTGGAAAAGGAAAAAAAAAGCACGAGAATCGAGGCTGCTCCAGAACATTAAATCATAGCCAACACCCAGTACCATTTAAAACAAAAAAGAGAGACTAACTCCATTCTCCTGCCTTCTCCCAATAACCTCAGACACCCGTACTAATCAAGAATCTATCTATCTCTGCCTTAAAATATCCATTAACTTGGCCTCCATAGCCTTCTGTGGCAAAGAATCCAGATTCACCGCCCTCTGACTAAAGACATTTCCCCTAATCTCCTTCTTAAAAGGACTTCCTTTAATTCTGAGGCTATGACCTCTAGTTCTTGACTCTCCCACTAGTCGAAACATCCTCTCCACATCTACTCTATCCAAGCCTTTCACTATTCTATGCAGAATTGTGAAAGGCTTGGATAGAGTAGATGTGGAGAGGATGAGAGATGTCTTAGACCAGCTCTATGATGTGGAGTGATGTCTTAAACCAGCTCTATCCTAAACAGTCTTTCATAGCCCCTGGTGGTATTGCAATGAGGTCCCCTTCATTCTTCTAAACTCCAGCGAGTACAGGCCCAGTGCTGACAAACGCTCACCATAGGTTAACCTACTGATTCCTTCCTCGGATATGGTGCCCAAAATTGCTCACAATATTCCAAATGTGGCCTTACCAACATGATATAGGGCTTTGTGCTCATCTGGGAATGATACTTCACTGTCACTTGAGCTACCTCCTAATTTCACCTTGTAGGAAGTGATGGCATGCATGCTGCTAAACATCTGCCTCATTCTTCAGTTTGGACAAAAGTCCCTTTGAGCCTTTTTGATGGCCTTATCGATAATATATCTGGACTTCTTATATAACTCTGCCTTGCCAGACTTGAATGCTCAAGATCTGCTTCTTACAGGCATGAGACAGGAAAACACTGAAAAAAGAGGAAGAGAGATTGAGGTTCAGGGGGCATTTCCCCCTGGTAGGGTTCCAAGGGGCAATGCCCCTGGCCCCCTTTATGCAGAAATGTTTTGATAATTGTACCTTGAAATGACACAGTTTTCTTGCCTTACCCTTACTGTGATTTTTTTTTAATCATACCTTAAAATAAAGTGCTCGTCACTTCATAATTTACACAGAAAATTTTGACACCATATCCTTGCTTGTTCACCCTTAATTTACACTGTCATTTTTAAAAATTACACCTTGCAAAGACAGTCGGCCCGCATCTGCGTACACGCTTTCCGCTAAAATGGACTCCGCGGATTTCCACGCACTCAACCACCGGCGCAGTGGCTCACTGTCATTTATAGCGGAGATTTAGACGGTTTTTCTTTTACCAAATTTTAAAATCCGCAGAAATCTGCAGAGAAATCTCATGCCTGTCCTTAGCAAAATGCGGACTTCCTGATTCATCCAAGGGTTTTGTTTGCGGGTGATATTCGTGCGAACACACCACACCACCAATTTTCTTATGAAGTTGGAAACAGTTGCGGCATATTCATTCAGGTCTGTTGCGATAGTTCAGTAAGTCATTCATTAAAGACGATACAGTTGACTATTGCAAAAATCATAAAGTGACATGAATGTAATACTTTCAACTGTGCTTTTCAGACTTTACATTTGGTTATATTGAATTGTTTGTAGAAGCAAAAAAATAACGTACAACTTAAAATACAGATGTATTTAGACATGAGGTCAGCCACTTTCAAACTCACTTTCAAATGAGAATCCGTCAAGTAGTCATGTATTTCTGCTCTCAGCTGTAACACGAGCCCGTTTGAGGCGTATTGAAGCCACCTGAACAAAAAACAAGACAAACCACATTAAAATTATGATAAAGGCACAAGTTACTCCACCCAAGATAACTGTAAACGCTCATTTACTGAGTATACTCATGACACAGGTAATATATCCATCAGGTGGCGCCACCGCAGTGGCTGCCTCGACAGCAGCTTGTTAGTCTTTTCACCCTTTTTGTTACTTTTAGTGTGTCTAAATGTATGTTTTAATATTTCTTAGTATGTCTTAGGTGGGGCGTGGTGGGGGTGAAAATACGGGGAAACCGTTTTTCAGTCACTTACCTGGACGTAGATGTGTCTTTTCTACTTGTCGCATTTTAGCCCCCTCCCCTCGCGGCCTACCAACTGGAATGGCGCGGCCTTCCCTGCCCAGAGCTTCAGCAGCAGGCGCAGCGCTGAATTACCATCGCGGAGCAGGGCGATCCTTTACCGGGAATTGCCAGTATTGGAGCTCCAGATAGTTGGGCCTGCTGACTTTAACACCGTGGAGCTGTGGTCTGCTGAGCTTCTAGCCGCGGGCAGCGCTGACTTTAACATCGCAGAGCGAGGCAATCCCTTGCTGAGGACCACTAGTGTTGGAGCTCCGTCCAGCTGGGCCTGTGGACTTCGGAAGCCGCGGTCTCCGGAAGGAAGCGGCCGATTCGGACACTCCAAACCGCTGATTTGGAAACTCCAATCCGCTGAGTGTATTCCGATCCGTTCCGACGCTGAAGTTTCGATTATCCCGGCGAGAGGGCCTGTACATCGGCCGTCCGTAGTGGCGACTGCAGAGGGTTCAAAGGCCCCGACCACGGGGGAACAAAGAGGGACTGAACTTTATTGCCTTCCATCACAGTGAGAAATGTTGATTCCGCTGTGGGGGATGTTTATGTTAAACTCTATTGTGTATTGTTCTTTTTATTCGTATGGCTGTATGGTAACTCAAATATCACTGTACCAAGTCAAGTCAAGTCAAGTTTATTCGTCACATACACATACGAGATGTGCAATGAAATGAAAGTGGCAATGCTCGCGGACTTTGTGCAAAAAGACAAACAAACAAACAACCAAACAAACTATAAACACAATCATAAACACACACATATTCTTTTACATATTAAATATTGGAAGGAAAAACGTTCAGTAAAGTTAGCCCCTGGTGAGATGGGAGTTTACAGTCCGAATGGCCTCTGGGAAGAAACTCCTTCTCAACCTCTCCGTTCTCACTGCATGACAACGGAGGCGTTTGCCTGACCGTAGCAGCTGGAACAGTCCGTTGCATGGGTGGAAGGGGTCTCCCATTGATTGTATTTGCTCTGGAGTTGCACCTCCTGATGTATAGTTCCTGCAGGGGGGCGAGTGAAGTTCCCATAGTGCGTTCGGCCGAACGCACTACTCTCTGCAGAGCCTTCTTGTCCTGGGCAGAGCAATTCCCAAACCAGATGGTAATATTTCCGGACAAGATGCTTTCCACAGCCGCTGAGTAGAAGCACTCGAGGATCCTCGGAGACACTCTGAATTTCCTCAATTGCCTGAGGTGGTAAAGGCGCTGCCTTGCCTTACTCACCAGTGCTGCGGCGTGTGATGTCCATGTCATATCCTCAGAGATGTGGACTCCCAGATATTTAAAACAGCTCACCCTATCCACAGTATCCTCATTTATCCTCAATGGTGTGTACGTCCTCGGATGATGTGCCCTCCTAAAGTCCACGATCAGCTCCTTAGTTTTTTTGATGTTCAAGAGGAGGCTGTTGTCCTGGCACCAGAGTGCTAGATCAGCCACCTCCTCCCGGTAGGCCTTCTCATCGTTGTCTGAGATCAGGCCCACCACCACAGTGTCATCAGCAAACTTAATTATTGAGTTGGAGCTGAACCTAGCCACACAGTCATGTGTGTACAGGGAGTACAATAGGGGGCTGAGGACGCAACCCTGGGGCGATCCTGTGCTCAGGGTGAGGGACTTTGATGTATTCCCTCCCATCTTGACTACCTGGGGCCTGGCGGTGAGAAAGTCCAGGGCCCAGGCACACAGGGAGGTGTTGAGCCCTAATTCCAGTAGCTTCCCGGCCAGTCTGGTGGGGATTATCGTGTTGAAGTCTATGAACAGCATCCTCACGTAGCCCCCCTTCTGGCTGTCAAGATGAGAGAGAGCGGTGGTCAAAACCTGGGAGACCGCATCGTCCGTGGATCTGTTCGGACGGTATGCGAACTGCAACTGGTGCATGTGACAATAAATGTGAACTTGAACTTGATATTTCGATTTTCAGGAAAGGAAAGTTTAGAAAGTGGCACCACTAAGATCAACTGTGTCTTAGACCAGCTCTATCCTAAACTGACTTTCAGCAAGGCTTATCTATCACACCGCAGTAAAGGGTGTTTGATTATCCATTCTCCAATCAAAGATCTTGAAGATCATGGTTGACATTGACTTTAAGCCTAAGGTTTCAAATGTCATTTATTGTCACGTGTACCAATTAAGGTACAATGATACGCGGATTACCATACAGCCAGACCAAAAAAAGCTTCAAGACACACAATTGCATAAAGGTTAACATGAACATCCACCACAGGGGATTCCCCACAGTCCTCACTGTGATGGAAGGCAATAAAGTCCAATCTTCTTCCCTCATTCTTCTCCCGCCGTCGGGGCAAGCGAAGCTCCCGCGTCGGGGCGGTCGAATCTCCTGCGGCTTCCCAAAGTCGGTCTCTGACCAGAGACCGCGAGCTCCACGATGTTAAAGTCCGCAGGCACCCGGGTAGAGCTCAGAGGTCGATCCCTGGCAAAGGGATTGCGGGCTCTGTGATGTTAAAGTCCCGTAGGCACCCACAGTGGAGCTCTCGAAATCGGTCTCCAGCAACGGCCGCCAACTCCTTGATGTTAGGCCGCAGTGCAGATGGAGATACCATACTGAAAAAAATCGCATCTCCGTCGAGGTAAGATATCAGAAAGCGTTCCCCCCAACCCCTTCCCCCACCCCCTAAATAAAACAAGCCAAAGAACACTAAAAACATCCATTTAACACATACTAAAAAAACAACAAAGAAGAAAGGGACAAACAGATTGTTGGCGAGGCAGCCATTGCTGGCACCACCCGGTGGTACTACTTATATTTAACAATTCCACCTTGGGAAGAAGACACTGACGATCTGCCTTTTCTATGCAGATAATTTCCTTCTATCCGGTTGCTCTCTAGCTTTCAACGTTCCAAACAATTCAAGGTTTATACAACCTCTCCTTCAAGCTAACACTCTCCAATCCAAATAATTTCCCGGCAATACTCTTCTGCACATTCTCCTGTCTCCACATCCTTCCTGTAATGTGATGACCAGAACAGGATGCAATTCTCCAAATGTGGCCAAGGCAGTTTTAATCGAATGCCAACTTTTATACTCGATGCTCCAACCCTAGAAGGCAAGCATGCTGTATGCCTACATTATCACCCTATCCATTTGTGTGGCCATCTTCAAGGAACTTCAAGATTTGTACCCCAAGATTCTACTGTACATCAGTGCTCCAAAGGGTTCTGCCATTTCCTGTATATTTTCCATATTTATAAATATTACCAAGACGTTCCAGTGAGATAAGGTTCACTTCTTAAAAACAGACAACTCACAGGTAAACCAACTCAAGCTTTCGTGATCATCAGCCGGCGAGAGTGACAGGGATACAGAGTCAAGTATGCAACAGACACTTGACTCTCCTGAGCCACCACTGTAATGAATTAAGACATACGGTATATTTTATAGTGTTTTGGAAACGTGGTCACATGCTTATACAGAGTTGCAGCAATGACATTCGACACAATACTCAAATCAATCAGGCTGAGTCCATTCAAAGCATACCTGTCACAATACAAAACACACGTCATACTGCGGTTAAATCAATCACAAACTTTAGTTACAAAAAACTCCTAAACAGCAGGAACTTAGTCAAAAGCCCAACATTTGCAATTCCTTCTTAAACAATGCAAGGATATAATATCAGTAACACCACAGAAGATATCTGTGTACAGAAATTCCCGAGTCCACAGGAAACACATCCTCTCCCACTATTGTTAATCATCTTTTCCTCGGGCATAACAGGAAGCACTATCAGAAGAGCTTGGTATGCAGGCCTCTGGCTTCCTGATCCCCATAGTTCCTCTAATATGGTACAGAATTATAAAACTTCAGTTTATTCCGAACCCAAAAAAGTCAAGCTAATCTTTTACTTAATAAAATATTTTACACTACAATTATGACATAACCAGGATATTCTCGCGTTGACGCCTGTGAAACAGTCCCCCCAGTCAGAAAAATACTACTCCACTGTACAGATAGACATAAAATGCTGAGCCCTCGCGGAAGCCACGATCAGTCGGCCCTCTGCTGCTTTTGACCGTCCTCAGATCGCGCCCGCCCGCGGCCTCCCTCAAGTCTCTGCCGCCTGCTCGCCATGGGGCCCCGCAGCTCGCGCGCTCGCAGCCCGGCTCCCCTCCTCCTTTCCCCGCCTCCCTCTCCCCTATCCGCCCCCTCTCTCTCCCCCCCTCCTCTCTCTCCCCCTTCCCCCATCTCTCCCCTCCTCTCTCTCCCCCCTCCCCTCCTCTGCCCCCCCCCCTCCCTCTACCTCCTCACAATGTACTTCCCTCAGTTCCTGCCTGATACCATTGCAATTGGCCTTCCCCCCAATTATGCACTTCCACCTGAGGTCCAGACTTATACTCATCCATAATTCCATAAGTTTCAACAGCAATATGATCACAGATCCCAAAATGCTCCCCACCCCCCACCCCATTGAAACTTTGCCAGGCAGTGAGTCTCTTGCCCAGAGTAGGTGAATCGAGGACCAGGTGACATAGGTTTAAGGTGAAGGGGAAAACATTTAATAGGAATCTGAGGGGTAACTTTTTCCACACAATAAGGTGGTGGCTGAATGGAACAAGCTGCCAGAGGAGGTAGTTGAGGCTGGGAATATCCCAATGTTTAAGAAACAGTTAGACAGGTATATGGATAGGACAGGTTTGGAGGGATATGGACCAAAAAATTTAATAGGAATCTGAGGGATAACTTTTTGTTACCTGAGGGGCAGGTGGGACTAGTGTAGCTGGAACATGTTGGCCAATGTGGGCAAGTTGGGCCGAAGGGCCTGTTTCCACACTGTATCACTCTATGACTCACAGTGCCCTCTCTACCACCTGTCACAAGAAGTCACTTCAGCTATCTTTATCAACAGTCCACATCCCTCCCTATGCTGATGTCAAGCCTGCTCTGAAACCAATTCCTTTTCTCCAGAGATACTGTCTCACCCGCTGAGTTACTGCAGCTTTTTGTTTCTATCTTGCTCTGAATGAACTGTGCTCCACTACTAAAAGCCTTGAGACAAAACATCCCAAGCCCTGGTCATTGTAGCCGGGCACTTCAATCAGGCCAGCCTCGAGAGCGTATCGCCACAATACTATCAGCCTGTCTCTTGTCCTACCAGGGGCCAGAATACCCTCGACCACTGCTACACATCCACAAAATATGCCTACCGCTCCGTTCCCCTGCTAATTTCGGGAAATCTGATCACTTAGCTGTGCTTCTACTCCCTGCCTATAAACAGAAACTGAAGTGGGAAAATCCAGTACAGAAACCTGTTTAGTGCTAGTGTGTAGAAACGGATGACATCCTGCTTTGAGTCAGGGAATCAGCAGGCAACCTAAATGAGTACACCACTGCCGTGACAGACTTCATCAGTAAATGCGTGGAGAAATGTGTACCAAAGAAGACAATCTGAGTGTTCCCCACCCACAAACCATTGATGAACCTGAGGTTCATTCCCAGGTGAAGACCAAGACTGCTGCATACAAGTCAAACGATCCAGAATGTACTAGAAATCTGGCTACAATCTTTGCCAAGCCATCAGGAATGCCAAGAGGCAATACCGGGACAAACTCGAGTCCCAGCATAACCACTCAAACACCTGTCGACTGTGGCAAGGCTTCGATACGATAATGGGCTTCAAGGCAAAGTCAGGCAGCATCGCTAACTGCTGGCTAGTAAGTCTGTCCCTCCCTGACGAACTTAATGCATTCTCTGCTCGCTTTGAGCAGAAGATCGACAGGGCGATGACAACATCCGTCCCGACAAGAGTCAAATGTGCTTGTTTCCTCACCACATTTGCAACAGTAAGATCAGCTTTCCTGAGGGGGAACCCACGAAAAGCAACTGGCCCGGATGGAGTCGCTGGCCACATCCTTAAGACCTGTGCGGACCAACTCGCGGGCATATTCACGGACATCTTAAACTCTCCCCACTTTGTACTGAGGTACCCATATGCTTTAAGAAAACCACTCTCATCCAAAGAAATTGTAAGATTAAACGAGAATTTACCAGTTTGAAGTTTGATCGTTATTTTATGAGGAGTAACGTTGAGGGAATACGTGAAGAACCCCGCTAGGACGCATGCGTGTCATTCTTCAAAGCAGCGGTGTGAAATCACAGATAACTGTAATGACTAAACATAGTAAGATTGAGTATATGATCAAGTTGAGTATATGATCAAGGGTGGGAGCGGAGGGCACGTATTCCCTCAACGTTACTCCTCATAAAATAACAATCAAACTTCAAACTGGTAAGTTCTCGTTTAATCTTACTATTTTACTTCAGAGTCACGTGAGTGACTACATGAAGATTTTAAAGCTCTGTGATTTCATGCTGTGGAAACGAGTCCATGCATCACATCTGCCTTGATTATGGGGAGAATAGTGTTAACATCATGAGACATCAATACGATATTGAAAACCAACGATAAATTTATTAACACCAAATCATAGCCCCTATTTATGGGGTAAAATCATATTACATAACTTAAAATTGTTTCTGCAAATGTTCCAGGTTCAATTACTGGTTTGTTATAAAATCGTTGGAAAGTTTTCTCCGTTGACCATCCTGCTGTCTTGAGGATTTGGTCCATAGGAACATCCAACTTCATAGCTGCCGATGTAGCTGCAGCCCTGGTGGAGTGAGATTTAAAAATGTTAGTGTCTACTCCAGCCTTTATTAGGACATGTTTTAGCCATCTCGAGATGGTCTGGACTGTCACTTTTTTGTGTGGCTGTTTGTAGCTGATTAAAAGTGCCATTTCTTTGCCTCTGATGATCTTACTATTCTCCATATATAATAGTAAGTGTGTTACAATACAGAGACGATCATCTGTCGGGTAGGCCCTGAATTCTATTTTTAGGCCTGCTGACCCCTGTCTGTTCTGTTTGACTAATTCATTGATGTGAAAAGTTAAATTTCCAGATGAAATAGTCATGTTGTCCAGCCTTAGTTTCTGTAGCGACTGGACCCTTTGTGCCGTAACCAAGGCCATCAGCATGACTGTTTTCATAGTCAGTTTCTGTAGGGACAGAGCTGTAGGTGGAGACCAGTTTCTTAACATGGTCAGTACAATGCTCACATCCCATATTTGGGAGTACCTGGTTCTTGGGGGATTAACATTAAAAATGCCCCTCATGAGTTTGGTTACCAGGGGGTGTGTCCCAACAGAATGCCGCTCTGTTCCTTGCCACAGGTATGTTGACAGAGCACTTCTGGCGCAGTTGATGGCACTATAACTGAGCCCCTCATCGTAATGGAGGCTTGCCAGGAATTCCAGAACAGACGGGATGTTCATAGATCTGTGGATGATGTTATTGTTGTGACAGAACTTTTCCCATTTCTTGATGTACACCAAGTACTGTTTTTTGGTGGACTGTCTGTGGGCCGCTGAAATAATATCCACTGTTCGGTCCGTCAGTCCCAGGTGTAGTAGAGGTGCTTTCAAACTCTACAAATTAATAGGTTTGTATAATTATGACATGGGTGACTTTCCCTTGTTACGGGATGAACCAGTAAATTAGGTCTATGATGGATGGTGATGCATGGTTCTAATACCATGTCGAGTATCACCGGGAACCATGTAGGCCAATCGGGTACTATCAAAATACCAGATGCAGAGTCTTGCTGTATTTTCCTTAATACCCGACTGGTGAGGCAGAAAGGAGGGAATGCATAAATAAACAATTTCCCCCAATGCAGCGAAAATGCATCTGTTGCCGCTGCCCCAGGGTCTGGTTCCCATGAAACATAATTCGATAACTGGTGATTGAGCCTGGATGCGAATAGATCGATATCTGGTGTTCCATACCGTGCTGTGATTTCAGCAAATACATTTTTATCCAACATCCATTCAGTGTTTTCATTGAATTTACGTGACCTGGTGTCTGCCACTAAATTTAGTTTACCTGGTAAGTAGGTAGCTGATATCCAATTATCTCTCTGGATACACCATTGCCAAATTGTGTTGGCCAGATTGTCACATGATGTCGATTTGTTTCCACCCATATGGTTGATATATGCTACCACGGTGGTGTTGTCAATTTGTAGTCTAACATGCTGGTGATATAACCCAGAACAATATGACTTAAGGCCATGGAAGGCACTTAACATCTCCAGGTAGTTTATGCCCAGTGTTTGTAATAATGATGCCTCCTGTGCATTCCATCTCCCTCCACAGCTGGAGATGGAATTGGTAGCACCCCAACCAAGTGCACTGGCATCAGTTTGCAGTACCATAGACGGGTTGCTGATAATGATTGGATTGGAACAATGCCTAATGTTATCTTCCCACCATTTTAGTTCCATTATGGCTTCTGTTGGTAGCTTCATTGGTCTGTCAAAATTACCTCCATTAATTTTGAGTGCTCGTATTTTCGCCCTCTGTAAATTTTGATAATGTAAATTGTGTGGTTGGAAACGCAGCCACTATTTTGCCAATTATTCTTGCTACCAGTCTGATGGATGGTTTAGTGATGTCAATGATTTTGCTGCAAGCCTCTATTAAGGCTGTAACCTTTTCTTTTGGCAAAGTCACTGACATGTGAACTGAGTTAATGGTGAACCCCAGATAATCCATTGTGGTTGAAGGCGTTAATTTAGATTTAACTGGATGGATGATAAACCCCAGTGTTTCAAATAATTGTTTTGTGGCTGTTACCGCTTGTTTAGCCAATTCCAAAGTTTTGCCCACAATAAGTATGTCATCTAGATATGCCATTACCATGTGTTTTTGTTTCCGCAGAAACGCTAGGGCATGTTTCAAAATTTTAGTGAACAGCCTGGGGGCTGATGTTAGACCATTAGGTAGTGCCCTGTACTGCCAGAGCTGACCCATCCGGTTGAATTTTAAATAACATCTGTGGTCACCTCTTATGGGTACTGTATAGTAAGCATCTTTTAAATCGATGCTTGCCATGTAGTAACCTTTGGAAATCAATTGCTTAGTAGTAACAAAGGTTTCCATCTTGAAATGAATATATTGTACGAAAGTATTCAAATTAGTCAAATCGATGATGATGCGGCAACCACCATCTTTCTTGTTTTTGATAAAGATATTGGACACGAATTCCTGTGATTCGTGTTGGGTTTTCTCAATTACTCCTTTTTTATAAAGCCGCTGTAGTTCAGCATGTGCTTTTGATTTTTCTTTGCCTGTAAGCACGAACATTCGGTTCGGTACATGCTGAACTGGAGGGTTATGTTTCTGTATAAATTCTATGGTATAACCCTGGATACTGCTTAAAATATAAGTGTCGGTGGTTAACTTATTCCATGCATCCAGATAGAAGTGTAATCTCCCACCAACCTCCATGCTCCCTTCAATTCGTAAGGAACCAGACCCACCTACCTCCATGGTTACCAGTGGTAGGTTTGTTACTTTTTCGGCATCCTCCGTGGACGTTGAGGCTGGGTCTGTAGTTGGGTTGGTGTTGAGGGTTTGCGCATTTTCCAGGAAGGCCGGTCTGGGCCATGGCCTAAAAAAGACCGATGTTGAGTGTTCCTGGCCTTCGAGCTTTCACCAGTTTGTCTTGGCCGACTGGTGGGTGCGTAGGGTTGCTGTTTCTGGCCAAAGTAGTTGTTGGACGCTGCTTTAATGAGCCCCAGGGTTTTAGCTTCTTCGTCAAGTTCTTTTACCTGTTTGGATAAGTCCCCTCCAAATAGTAGTATTGGTGGTTTGGAGGTTCCAGGTTTGCAGAGGCCTGCAAATTTGGGGTCTAAAGCTGGTTGGATGGCACTCTTCCTAATACTATTTAATTCGTATTGGGAGTTGCAAAATAAAGCCAGTGCATCTTGGTGATCTTGTGTCATGTCTTGTTCGTTCAATGTGCGGGCGAAAGCCGTAATTCCCGCTGTTAGGACTTTCAGAACTTTTTGTATTTTCAAGTCCCTGGCTCTGATTGATGCCCCGACATGTTTCCAAATACACTGGTTGACACTGGGAACATTTAGTGATTTGCAGTTCCCTGTTGGTAGGTGTCTTGCTGTGGTGTCCAATAATGCCTGTCCTTGTAGCTGGTTGAATGACATGTAGTCAATACTTGCAGCTATTTTGGGCTCCAGATTTTGGCCAGTTTGGTCGGGTTGAATAAACTGGGACACCATATCCAATATATTTTCTTGCACCCCATGCACACTAGGGGTATGTACCTCTTCAGGGTCAGCCCAGAATTGACCCCCTGTACTCCCCTCTGATGAGGGAGAAACACTGTGCAGCCCCACAAGAGGTACTGCTGTAGGACTTACTAGCTGCCCACTGTGACTAGGCTCCCTCTCCCGGAGCCTGCCACTTTGGAGTATTTGCTCCAACAGCTGCTCCAACTGGCTCCTATGCTCTCGGGCACAGGCCACTCGCGGCTGCTCCTGTTCCTCCAGCCACTCCAACCGGCTCCAATGCTCTCGGGCACTGGCCGCTCGCGGCTGCTCCTGTTCCCCCAGCCGCTCCAACCGGCTCCAATGCTAACGGGCACTGGCCGCTCGCGGCTGCTTCTGAAACCGCTCCAACCGGCCTCAATGCTCACGGGCACTGGCCGCTCGCGGCTGTTCAAAGTCGGACTCATCGGAGTCAACGAGTCTGTCTGTTTTTTGTTTCGCTTTACCGCCCAGCCGTGGTGTTGATTTGGCCGGTGCGGGAGCGAAGTCGGGCACAGCTGTTCCCATTACGGGAGATTGGTGTGCCGTTGGCTGCTGCTGGCTGCCCGCAACTCCGCGGTTCTCCCCCGCCAGCTTTTTCGCAGCCTTCTTGTTTCTCGTGGATCTGTCCATGCCTCCACCTGTAAAGTAAGTGGAAAGAACGCAGAGTCTCCTTACCTGCTGTTCGCGGCTTTTAAATTCTGCCGCTAAGGGGAACGTCGTTCCCCCTGCTGTGACTCGTTGCAATGCGTGTAGCGATATGGCACGCATGCGTCCTAGCGGGGTTCTTCACGTAGTCACTCACGTGACTTCGAAGTAAAATGCAAGACTACCATCCATTGACCTTAACATCCAACTTTGTGAAGTGCTTCAAGAGGCTGGTTATGGCACTCATTAACTCCAGCTTACCGTGCAGTTCAGTACAATACAGTTGATCTACCACCACAACATGTCTGTGGCCCGATTCCATCTCCCTGGCCCGACACTCATCTCTGGAACACCTGGAAAGAAGGTATTCCTGAAGCTGCCAAACCTGCTGAGTTCCTCCAGCAGTTCAATCTTTTGCATGACATCTTCACAAACACTCTTTAAAAAAAGTCTTAACTATTACTACTGGTGGCTCTGCCGTATCAATTCTGCAAGTTACTTTCTCAAAAAGCTGTTGATACTCCAAGTGCCAAAAGGCCTGTTTTCATGCTGTATCTTTAAAACTTAAATTAAACTTATCAAACTCGAGTTGTCGTTCATAAAATCAATGAGTGAAGTTTAGATGGTAACACAGAGAACTGCAGGTGCTAGAATCTTGAGCAAAACACAAAGTACTGGAAGAATGATCAAAGGCATGAGTGTTTATAGGTTAATTGGCCTCTGCAAATTTCCCTTAGTGTGCAGGGGGTGGATGAGAAAGTGGGGTAATCTAGAACCAGGGTGAAAGGGTGGTCGATGGTCAGCATGGACTAAGTGTCCAGTGAAGGGCCTGTTTCCATGCTGTATCTCTAAACTAAGCCAAACTCAGTGGGTCAGGCAGCAATGGATATGGGTGCTCTTGCAAATAAATTACAAAATGTTAATAGACAGGTCCAACAAGTGGTTAAGATGGCAAACAATATTTTGGCCCATTGTGTAGGAGGTTGTGGGCATAGGTTGATTGGAAGGAAGAGGGTACAACTGCTACAATCCTACATGGTGTTGCTGAGGTCATCCCTGGAATACGACGAGAGTTTTTTTTCCCTATCGTCCTAAATAAACAACCTGGCTCATACTTGGAATGAGAGAATTGGCCCAGCAAGAAAGGCACAACTATTTGAGTCTGCATTTTTTGGCATTTGGAAGAATGAATGGTGACATTATTAAAACATACAAGGTTCTCGACAGAGTAGACACCAATATGTTTATATTGGTGGAAGTGTCTCAAACAAGAGGATATAGTTACAAAGGGTTATTAATTTACAACTTGGGTGCATAGAGATTTCTTCGCTCAGAGCAGCAAATCTCTACCTCCTTTCTTGAAGGACATTATAAGTCATGCAATAAGAGCAGAATTAGGCCATTCGGCCCATTGTCTACTCTGCCATTCAATCATGGCTCATCTATCACTCCCTCCTGGCCCCATTCTCCTGCCTTCTCCCCCTAATCCCTGATACACGTACTAATCAAGAATCTATCTATCTCTGTTTTTAAAATATCCATTGACGGCCTCCACAGCCTTCTGTGGCAAACAATTCCACAGGTTCACCATCTTCTGACTAAAGAAATTCCTTCACATCTCCTTCCTAAAGGAACGTCTTTCAATTCAAAGGCTATGACCTCTAGTCGAAGACTCTCCCACTAGTGGAAACATCGTCTCTACATCCACTGTATCCGAGCCTTTCACTATTCGGTACGTTTCAAAGAGGATCCCGCCCACCCCCCCATTCTTCCAAACTCCAGCGAGTACAGTCCCAATGCCGTCAAACGCTCATCATAAGTTAAGCCACTCATTCCTGGGGTCATTCTTGTAAATCTCTTCTGGATTCTCTCCAAGGCCAACACATCCTTCCTCAGATATGGTACCCCAATTGCTCACAATACTCCAAATGCGGCCTGACCAGCACCTTATCTCAGTATTAAGGGCCAGCCCCACTTTCACAACCTAATTCACGACCTCTGCCGAGTTTGCCCTTGACTCATACTCGCAGCATGGTCGCCACAAGGTCGTAGGAGGTCGTAGGTAGGTCGTAGGCAGGTCGTGATGCTAGTCGTAAGTACTCGTGGCATCAAGTAGGTCGGGGCGTTTTTCTAGCATGATGAAAAATGGCCACGAGTAAAAAAGGTCGTGAAAGTGGGACAGGCCCTTTACATCCCTGTTTTTGTACTCTAGCCCTCTTGAAATAAACGCTGGAAAAATTAATTATTTTTCTGCATTTCAATCCATAAAAACTTTTCCAGCAGTCAAGGAACTTTGACAGATCATTAATTCATCCGCCAACTCTACTGCCACCACTTTAAGAAACCTTGAACAAGCTCAGGAGCTTTGCAATTTCTACTTTTTGATTTCACTCATTTCTTATTTACATGCTTTTCATTCATTTTCACGTGTGGTATTATCAATGCCAATCTTTTAATTCTTCTGCTAGGTTACACAAAATTTCAAAAGAGAAAAGAGAAGCAAAGTTCGACATCAATTAAGAAAATCATATTTAGAAGTTCAAGTAACAACACAAAGCTGATAAATGCACAAGTTAAACCACACAAACATATCAATAGAAAACGCTCAAAATAGGTTACACATTTTAATTTCAACTTAATTTTATCTTTCACACAATTTTGATCAGCGCCTCTGCTATGTCGAAAAATTCAACAAAGTTGATCTTAACCTTTCAAATTTGAAATCGCATTAGTTTTGAAGTATAGAATTTGTACCGTTAAAAATTCAGTACAGAGCAAATAAATAATCATTTGAAAAGATGTTCCTTAAATCAATGCCCAGCTTTTGCTAATCATTTAGAAACATAGAAAAATAAGTGCAGGCGTAGGCCATTTGGCCCTTCGAGCCAGCCATGGCTGGTCATCCAGAATCAGTACCCTGTTCCTGCTTTCTCTCCATATCCCTTGATTCCCTCAGCACAGAGCTAATCTAACTCTCTCTTGAAAACATTCAGTGAGTCTGTCTCCACTGCCTTCGGAAGCAGTGAATTCCACAAATTCACAACACTCTGGGTGAAAAGGGTTTTCCTCATCTCAGTCCTAAATAGCCTACCCCTTATTCTTAAACTGTGGCCCCTGGTTCTGGACTCCCCCAATGTGGGGAACATTTTTCCTCCATCTAGCCTGTCCAATCCCTTAATAATTGTATATATTTCTATAAGATCTCTCATCCTTGTAAATTCCAATGAATACAAGCCCAGTCGACCAATTCATTCATCACATGAGAGATCGCAGAGAAATATGTCCCTTAAATCAATGTTCTCTGAGACCCTAACGTTATTAAAATTAAAAATTAAAACTTAAAAATCACAAAATGAATCAAATCGTCATGATTGCATTTTGGGACGTGGTGACCCAAATATGTGTGGCCGTGTCTGGCAGCCTCTCCACAACCCGGCGCAGAGAGAGAGAGTGTGAGAGAGAGAGAATTAGAGAGAGAGAGAGGGAGAGAGAGAGAGAGAGTGTGTGTGTGTGAGAGAGTGAGAGAGAGAGGCAGAAAGAGAGGCAGAGAGAGAGAGGCAGAGAGAGAGAGAGAGAGGCAGAGAGAGAGAGGCAGAGAGAGAGAGGCAGAGAGAGAGAGGCAGAGAGAGGCAGAGAGAGAGAGAGGCAGAGAGAGAGAGCGGCAGAGGCAGAGAGAGAGAGGCACAGAGAGAGAGGGAGAGGCAGGAAGAGAGCCAGAGAGAGAGGCAGAGAGAGAGAGAGAGAGAGATGCAGAGAGAGAGAGAGAGATGCAGAGAGAGAGAGGGGCAGAGAGAGAGAGAGAGGCAGCAAGAGAGAGAGAGGCAGCGAGAGAGAGGCAGAGAGAGTTTATTGTCATGTGTCCCAGATTTCTGTTATTTGCACTTTATCAGTTTATTTATTCATGTATGTATATATTTATATAATGGTATATGGACACATTTATCTGTTTTGTAGTAAATGCCTACTATGTTCTGTGTGCTGAAGCAAAGCAAGAATTTCATTGTCCTATACAGGGACACATGACAATAAACTCACTTGAACTTGAACTTGATCGGACAATGAAATTCTTGCTTGCTGCAGCACAACAAGATATTGTAGGCATAAATACAGAACAGATTAGTGTGACCCTATACCATAGAATATATATATACGCACATAAATAAACAGATAAAGTGCAATAGGGTGTTATAGAGAGGCAGAGAGAGAGAGGCGGAGAGAGAGAGTGATGATACATCAAAACTAAGAATAATCCTAGGCGAAGGAAATACGGTACATCTTGGTGCACAATACGTAACAGCATGCCATAACCTGAGAGACGGTGAATGACCAACATGCACATATATACGTACACACTAATCGACATTAACTAACACTAAGAAATTAATATTGAATTGCTAAACTTGCTATTGTGCTGTACTGCTTACAGCTGCAAGAACGTGTAGCAATCAATAAAGGGCTATAGGCCTATTGCAAGTTTATGTACCAGGGACATATCTATCCATACACTGTATACTTGTATTTATACTTATGCATTTCAAATATGTACGTCATGTTTTATACTTTGGCAATATAACTATGTTTTTTTTATCATGCCAATAAAGTTTTTTAATTGAAATTGAATTGAATTGAGTGAGAGAAAGAGGCGGAAGAGGGGCAGGGCGCTGGATAGTGTTGTGGAGCAGAGGGATCTAGGTGCATGGTTCCTTGAAGATCGAGTCGTAGGTTGATAAGGTGGTCAAAAAGGCTTTTGGCACTGGCCTTCATCAGAATATTGAGTATAGAAGTTGGGAGGTCATGTGCAGTTGTATAAGATGTTGGTGAGACTGCATTTAGAATATTGTGTTCAGTTCTGGGCACCACGTTACAGGGAAGATATATTGCCAAGCTTGAAAGGGTTCAGAAAAGATTTACGAGGATGTTGCCAGGACTAGACGGTGTGAGCTATAGAGAGAGGCTAAAGAGGGAGAGGCAGAGAAAGATAGGCAGAGAGAGGGGGAGAGGCAGAGAGAGAGAAGCAGAGAGAGGCAGAGGCACAGGGAGAGAGAGAATAAGAGAGAGGCAGAGAAAGGGGGAAAGATAGATGCAGATAGAGAGAGAGAGGCAGAGAGAATAAGAGAGAGGCACAGAGAGAGGGAGAGAGATGCAGATAGAGAGAGAGGCAGAGAGAATAAGAGAGAGGCACAGAGAGGGAAAGAGAGATGCAGATAGAGAGAGAGAATAAGAGAGGCAGAGAGAGAATAAGAGAGGCAGAGAGAGAATAAGAGAGGCAGAGAGAGAATAAGAGAGGCACAGAGAGAATAAGAGAGGCAGAGAGAGAAAAAGAGAGAATAAGAGAGGCAGAGAGAGAATAAGAGAGGCACAGAGAGAATAAGAGAGGCACAGAGAGAATAAGAGAGGCAGAGAGAGAATAAGAGAGGCAGAGAGAGAAAAAGAGAGGCAGAGAGAGAAAAAGAGAGAGGCCTGCAGCCGATGCAAAGTTTAAAACCCAACAACGGAGGACGCCAGAACCGAGTTAAACATGTTCCTGTGTCTGTGCGTGATTTCTTTGGGGGGAGGGTGAGTATTAGAGCTCGTGAGGGAATATTTGCTTGAAAACAAACCCAGGAGCTGCTGCTGCTGCTGCTGCTGCAGCGACTCGAGGCCTGGAGCCGCCGCCGCCTCCACTCGAGCGGCTGCTCCTCCTCCTCCCTCCCTCCTCAGGTGCTGCCGCCGCCGGCGGGGCCACCACCGTGAGCAGCTGATCCCCACAACCCCTCCCTCCCTCCCTGCCCGCCGCCGCCGCCGGGAGCCGTAGTATCCGAGGGAATACCTTGTTCACTGATATCCCGACCACGATCCTGCGGCCGCCCCCATGCCCCGGACAGACAGCCCGGCCCGGCCCGGCCCACAGCTCCACAGCTCCCCGCAGCGGCCGGGCACACACCTCGCCTGCCAGCTAGCCTCTCTCATGCATGCCTGTCCCACTGAGTTACTCCAGCATCTTGTATATGCCTGTCCCACTGAGTTACTCCAGCATCTTGTATATGCCTGTCCCACTGAGTTACTCCAGCATTTTGTGTCTATCTTCGGTGTACAGGCCTGTCCCACTGAGTTACTCCAGCATCTTGTATATGCCTGTCCCACTGAGTTACTCCAGCATCTTGTACATGCCTGTCCCACAGAGTTACTCCAGCATTTTGTGTCTATCTTCGGTGTACAGGCCTGTCCCACTGAGTTACTCCAGCATTTTGTATATGCCTGTCCCACTGAGTTACTCCAGCATTTTGTGTCTATCTTCGGTGTACAGGCATGTCCCACTGAGTTACTCCAGCATTTTGTGTCTCTCTTCAGTGTATATGCCTGTCCCACTCAGTTACTCTAGCATTTTGTGTCTATCTTCAGTGTACACCCATTCCTTCTCTCTATAAATGCTACCTGTCCCACTGAGTTACTCCATCATTTTGTGACTATCTCAGGGCTGCCAGCATTGGGTGAGAGTTGGGAGTGAGAAATTGCGAGAGACCAAGCCCGAGGGACTGTAGCGACGGGGAGGGGGGTGTCCCCTCCCCCTGCCATTGGAATGGAGCTTATGCATTTTTCAGCTTGAAATTGTGCAATCTGGTGCATACTGTAGCGAGTCTTTTAACTTACACTTGAATGCAATATTTATGCTTTAAATTGGATTAGCTATGAATACGTTAGGCTAAATTACCTTCCTAATTACATTCCACAGTAGAGCCAGGCTCGGATCAACAGGTGCAGCACATGAATGATCTTAGTATATTCATGTATGGAAATCAGATTATAATCAAACACTTGGCCCATGTTGACCAACCTGGGTCTCACTGCATACCTGGTACTACTCCTGACCCTGATTCCAGTTGCATACCTTCTCTCATTCATGACCCTGAGTCCAGCCTTACACCTGGTCCCCTTTACTACCCTGATTATAGCTGCTTACCTGCTTAGGTTCCCAGTGCTGAACAATCCCATTGTCCCAGCTTTGATTGCACACCTTGTACTATTCCAGACCTTAACTCTGGATGCACACTTGGCCTTGCTCCTAGCCCCTCTGCACTGACAATATATCTATCCCACACATAAAGCCCCATATCCCACACATAAAGCCCCATATCTTAACCCATTATGTTCAAGTCCACAGGTGCTTATCTAATGCGGTAATCTTTTATGGGGCACTTCACAGACCAAATTTTGAGTAACAACATTTGTTACACCCATTGGCTTCCTTGTTATCTAACATTGTTAGCTAGTTACTTTGTCAAAGAAGTTGGTTGAACATCCATAAAATTATACTCACTCAGTTGTATAAGTAGTCTGTTACCATTTCCTTCATTTTCCTAACAAACTGTCCTGAAATCATTTTCACCCCCAATATTTTCAGTATTTTGCTGTCTTCCTCTCTGCTGGGACTTTTCCGAAATGCAAAGTCCAATAACTATATATTTAAGCAATATTATTCTATTAAATATGATCTTATGTGAAAATAATATTTTCTGTGGTATTCATAACGCAATGATAAACATATCTTTGTTTTGATTGCACCTACCAACATGTATACATTATTATATTACAGTTAATATGTACCGAGGGCAAATTTTTGTTCCATTGCTCCCCATTCTCAATTACTTTTAAATTGAAGTGATTGAAATCCAAGTGAAGTTTAAATGGCATCAGAAAAATAAAACCTCTGGAATGGTTGATATTCATTACGTGGTTGGCTGGAGTCAGTATCCGCACAATTACTATATTAAACTTTGAATCTTCAGATGTATCTCTGTCACTCCTTTAAAATATGCCCCTTCTTTGAACAAGCTCTTAAACATCCCATCTGAATCAGTTTCCATCTGATTACACTCCTTGAGGATGTTCATCTAGTGTTCAATTAATAAAACAACGAGATTGGGGGCATTTCTATTCAACCTGCCAAAGGAATTTGAGGGGGGGGGGGGTTAGAAATAGTCAGTGAGGTAAACAAACATAATAGTTGAGTGGCAAATGACAATAGTGCTACCTGCCCAATATACTGAAGGAAACAATGGGTTATCGGGGCTGTATGCTTGACACCTTGTATGTCATTTTAATATTACACTTATCCCACCCCCTGGATATTCTGGATTAATAAATTAAGGTTTTGTCAACTAATTACAAATCAGGCTAATTACATATCAATAACATTAGTCAACTCCGAAATACGAAGCGCTGAGCATTGGGACCCAGACATCACGGACAACTGGCCTCAGTTCCCCGCTCACATCTGGCAATGTTCTCCGTCTGAACCAGGGGTCACGGAGCGTTTTTGAAAGTGGGGGGGCTGAGCGTCACTGATCACTGGCCTTGAGGGTACCTGGTGAGGGAGTGGAGCAACCGAGTGGGGAGAGGGAGTGGGAGTGGAGCAATTGAGTGGGGAGAGGGTGTGTGAGGGGGGTGTCCCCCCCTCCCACGGTAGGGACTTTTTGAAATTTGATTTGCTAAAATCATGTTTTAGTGCATTGTAGAAGTATGATTTCAATGTTTTTTGTTTGTAGTATTTTTAAGAGGTAACTTTTTATGGGGTAATTTTTTCCACACAAAGGAGGGTGGGTGTATGGAACAAGCTGCCAGAGGAGGTAGTTGAGGCAGGGACTATCCCAACATTTAAGAAACAGTTGGACTGATACATGGATAGGACAGGTTTGGAGGGATATGGACCAAAAGCAGGTAGTGTAGCTGGGACATGTTGGCGGGTGTGGGCAAGTTGGGCCGAAGGGCCTGTTTTCACACTGTATCACTTTATGATTACATTATACCTCCACCATGCATGATTGCTTCAAAATCAAGTGGTTGAGTTTTATTGCCATATACTCAAGCATAGAAACATAAAAAAGAGCTGCAGGAATAGGCCATTCGGCCCTTCGAGCCAGCACTGCCATTCAATGTGATCAGGGCTGTTAATCTAAGATCAGTACCTCTTTCCTGTTTTTTCCCCATATCCCTTGATTTCGCTAGCCCCAAGAGCTAAATGTAACTATTGAAAACATCCAGTGAATTGGCCTCCACTGCCTTCTGTGGCAGAGAATTCCACAGATTCACAACTCTCTGCGTGAAGAAAGTTTGTCCTCATCTCAGTCCTAAATGCCCTACCCTTTATTCTTAAACTGTGATCCCCTGGTTCTGAACTCCCACAACATCGGGAACATTGTTCCTGCAGTTACAATAAGTGAAAATCTAGCAAGCAAGCAGGATGCTTTCTCCAACCACCCCCATTGGAAGGCCACTATCTTCCACCGTTTCTACCCAGTGCTTGGTACTTACTTCCAGCAGCCAGTGGTTGTCCTCCAGGATGCACCGAGCTGCAGCCTGGTCCATGCCGGTCACCTGGGCGAATTCAGCGCAGAGACTCTCACGGCAGCGGTGCAACGCTTCCGAAGCCTACGACGGCCCAGGACTCTTGCACTGAGGCTGCTCCATGGCCGGAGTGCAAACCACCGACGACCCTGTGGCTTGCACTGAGGCTGCTCCATGGCCAGTGCTGTAACGAGCGACTCGCCAGCCCGGCAAACACTCGCCAGCCCGGCAAACACTCGCCAGCCCAGCAAACACTCGCCAGCCCCGGCTCCCCATCCGCAGCTTTCTCCGCTGCCGCTTGTGCTTCCATCCTTCCCTGAGCCCTGGCTCTCTAACACCCGCGGCCCATGCAGTTGATATGTGTTTTTAAATTTTCGTTGATCACAGAATTTCTCCCGACAGAGCGTGAGAAATTTGTGATCAGCGTGAGAGCGTGTGAATTTGTTGAAATGCGTGATTCTCACGCTCAATGTAACCCCACTTTTTAAAAAGGGAGGGAGAGAGAAAAGGGGGAATTACAGACCAGTTAGTCTAACATCGGTAGTGGGAAAACTGCTAGAGTCAGTTATTAAAGATGGGATAGCAGCACCTTTGGAAAGTGGTGAAATCATTGGACAAAGTCAGCATGGATTTACGAAAGGTAAATCATGTCTGACGAATCTCATAGAATTTTTCGAGGATGTAACTAGTAGAGTGGATAGGGGAGAACCAGTGGATGAGTTGTATCTGGACTTTCAGAAGGCTTTCGACAAGGTCCCACATAAGAGATTAGTAAACAAACTTAAAGCACACGGTATTGGGGGTTCAGTATTGATGTGGATAGGGAACTGGCTGGCAAACAGGAAGCAAAGAGTAGGAGTAAACGGGTCCTTTTCACAATGGCAGGCAGTGACTAGTGGGGTACCGCAAGGCTCAGTGCTGGGACCCCAGCTATTTACAATACATATTAATGATTTGGACGAGGGAATTGAATGCAACATCTCCAAGTTTGCGGATGACACTAAGCTGGGGGGCAGTGTTAGCTGTGAGGAGGATGCTAAGGAGGCTGCAAGGTGACTTGGATAGGCTGGGTGAGTGGGCAAATGCATGGCAGATGCAGTATAATGTGGATAAATGTGAGGTTATCCACTTTGGTGGCAAAAACAGGAAAGCAGACTATTATCTAAATGGTGGCCGATTAGGAAAAGGGGAGATGCAACGAGACCTGGGTGTCATGGTACACCAGTCATTGAAAGTAAGCATGCAGGCGCAGCAGGCAGTGAAGAAAGCGAATGGTATGTTAGCATTCATAGCAAAAGGATTTGAGTATAGGAGCAGGGAGGTTCTACTGCAGCTGTACAGGGTCTTGGTGAGACCACACCTGGAGTATTGCGTACAGTTTTGGTCTCCAAATCTGAGGAAGGACATTATTGCCATAGAGGGCGTGCAGAGAAGGTTTACCAGACTGATTCCTGGGATGTCAGGACTTTCATATGAAGAAAGACTGGATAGACTCGGCTTATACTCGCTAGAATTTAGGAGATTGAGGGGGGATCTTATAGAAACTTACAAAATTAAGGGGTTGGACAGGCTAGATGCAGGAAGATTGTTCCCGATGTTGGGGAAGTCCAGGACAAGGGGTCACAGCTTAAGGATAAGGGGGAAATCCTTTAAGACCGAGATGAGAAAAACATTTTTCACACAGAGAGTGGTGAATCTCTGGAACTCTCTGCCACAGAGGGAAGTTGAGGCCAGTTCATTGGCTATATTTAAGAGGGAGTTAGATGTGGCCCTTGTGGCTAAAGGGATCAGGGGGTATGGAGAGAAGGCAGGTACGGGATACTGAGTTGGATGATCAGCCATGATCATATTGAATGGCGTTGCAAGCTCGAAGGGCCGAATGGCCTACTCCTGCACCTATTTTCTATGTATCAATGCGTGAGAGTGGCAGCCCTGCTATCTTTGATGTATATGCCTGTCCCACAGAGTTGCTCCAGCATCTTGTGTCTATCTTTGATGTATATGCTTGTCCCATAGAGTTACTCCAGCATTTTGTGTCTATCAAATGTATTTGTCACACGCACCATAAGGCGCAGTGAAATGTAATTTACCATGCAGCGTTACAATTAAAAAAGGACACAATACACAACATATTTCAACACAGACATCCATCATTGCATTCTTCACTGTGGTGGAAGGCAATATAGTTCTGACAGTCCTCTTCCTCCCTTGTTCAGCCGTGGTCGGGGCCATCACCCTCTGTCGTCGCCGCTACGGACGGCCCGATGTTCAAGCCCTCTGGTCGGGATGGTCGGACAGGTCGAGCACACCCCACGGCCCGGAGCTCCCAAATCAGCCACCTCCTTACCGGAGACTGTGGCTTACTGATGTCGTCGGCCGCAGGCACTGGTCTCTAGGCTTCAATAGCAATTATGACATTTCATGAATGCTATTATGCCTCGAGTTTTTGGAAAGTTTATGATTCTGAAAAATTCATCCTCATCGTATCTGCTGAAGGGAAAGTAGATGGTCCTTTTACTCGTTGTTTATGGAGCAATAGTGATTTCCTTAAAGATAAAGCAAGCAGCAACTTTATGTAGCAATTTGTTGGGAAACTCTCAGTCTGAAGAAGGGTCTCGACCCGAAATGTCACCCATTCCTTGTCCTCTGAAATGCTGCCTGTCCCGTTGAATTACTCCAGCGTTTTGTGTCTACCTTCAGTTTAAACCAGCATCCGCAGTCACATCCTAGCAATTTATATGAGAAAGCTTTGGTCAGCCATTGCCTCTTGGCATCGTCCAGACGAGGCTGCAGAGTCAAGGATGAGAATGATCTTGACTTTCTTTATGTTAAAATTTATGCTGTGAATTAACCTTTAGACTTTGCAGTTAAAACAAAAATGACAATCAGAAATAGATGAATTGTGAAAGGGCAAAGAGTGTTAGATGCTAAAAGCTAAATGGTGAAAAACCATACTATTAAGTGCTAAAAACAGAACAATGGAGAAATTATAAATTGTTTTGTCAGAAGCAGATTCTTGATGTTAAAGTAGTCCTGTAGGTCACCCTAAAGCCGTGAGACATTAGAAACTGTGAAATTGAACAAAGTCAAGAACTTTGATTGAGAGGCTAACAAAAGAGAATTGTTGAAGGTCTCGATTTAATGCCAATGTCTGTTTCTCTTCTGTCCTTTCACAATTCTCGCAGTTCTCAGCATATATCACGGCAGGGAATCATTATGGATAATTCTTAACCGGCACATCACAATGGAGGCAATACTTCTTTCCACACGGAGAAGTGTTGCTACTGAAGCTAAATAATCTAATGATGAGTGGGGCCTGCTTCCAATACATTATTGGGACAGAAAAACACAGCATAGAATATTACCTATCGTTTTCTGGGATAAAGCTGATCACGCCATGGAGATTTATCTGCTTTCATGTATTTAAAAAAGTCAAAGGATCCTTTATTGTCATTCAGACCTTTCAGTCTGAACACCTCCTCTACTGTAATGCGTGTTCTTGTACAATCAATCAATCAATCAATCAATCAGTTTTATTCATCACATACACATATAAGTGCAGTGAAATGAATTTGCCAATAGCGGTACAATCAAAAAAGAACACACAATACGCAATAAAATTAAACACAAACATCCACCACAGCATTCTTCACTGTGGTGGAAGGCACAAAGTTCAGCCAGTCCTCCTCCATTGTTCACCCGTGGTCGGGGCCATAAACCTCCGTGGTCGCCGCTACAGACAGCCCGATGTACAGGCCCTCTCGTCGGGATGGTTGAAACTCCGACGTCTGGACGGTCGGTCACACTACAAGAGGGCCATAGAGACTCTCCGAGGCTACGGTCACTTGCTCCTGCAAGAGGCCGTTAAGGAAGTTTTTGTGTGGGACATGAACACAATCTAAAGTATCATCTTGCACTTTGGGCAAGACTACAACGCATGCAAATCCCTCTGCAAACTGAATATTGATTTATCTAACTTCAAGTAACCCCGGCATTCCCTCTCTCTCTATCCCTCCCCCACCCAAGACGCACCATCTTCTCCTTTTCACCCAATTATCAGCTCACAATGGCCTGATTCCTATACATCATCGTTACTTTTTTGCATATCTTTCATTCATTATTCTTTATCTCTCCACATCATCATCTATATCTCTCATTTCCCTTTTCCCTGAACAGCCTGAAGAAGGGTCTTGACCCGAAACGTCACCTTTTCCATCTGCAGAAATCTCTGCAAAAGTCAACAACCTGAACGACTACCGTCTTAACTCCTTAACTCCAATACCCATGAAGAGCTTTGAAAGGCTGGTCCTCTCCCACATCAAATCCAGCATCCCTGCCTCACTGGACTCACATCAATTTGCATACAGGGCAAATCGATCCACAGAGGATGCCATCTCTCTGGCTCTTCACACAGTCCTGACTCACCTGGACAGACAGGGCACGTACATGAGGATGCTCTTCATTGACTATAGCTCTGCATTCAATACGGTCATCCCCACCAAGCTCACCACCAAACTCCACCAGCTAGGCCTCAGCTCGCCGATATGCGACTGGATCCTGAATTTCCTGACGGAGCGACCGCAGGCAGTGAGACTGGGCCCGCACCTGTCTTCCACTATCACGCTGAGCACCGGCACACCACAGGGCTGTGTACTAAGCCCCATGCTCTACTCCCTCTTCACTCACGACTGTGTTCCTGTATTTGACACCAACGCCATCGTCAAGTTCGCAGACGACACAACGGTGATCGGGCTGATCACCATCGGTGATGAAACAAACTACAGAGCGGAGGTGCAGAACCTGGTGGACTGGTGCTCACGTAACAACTTGTCACTAAACACATCCAAGACCAAGGAGCTGATTATCGACTTCAGGAGGACACAAAATGGGGAATACGCCCCAATCTCTATCTACGGGGAAAGTGTGGAGAGAGTGTCCAGCTTTAAGTTTCTGGGCACACACATTTCGGAGGACCTCACATGGTCCACCAACACCGCTGCGCTGGTCAAGAAGGCACAGCAACGACTGTTCTTCCTAAGAACATTGAAAAAGACTGGTCTGCCCCAACAGCTGCTGACAACCTTCTACCGCAGCACCACTGAGAGCATACTAACACATGGCATCTCTGTGTGGTATCTCAGCTGCACGGAGGAGAGCTCTTCAGCACGTCGTCCACAGGGCGCAGAAGATTATTGGGACACAGCTACCAGCCTCGGAGGACATCTACTACACACGGTGCCTCAGGAAGGCCGTCAGCATCCACAAAGACTCCTTACACCAGTGTAATAGTCTGTTCGAACTCCTACCTTCCGGCAGTCTTCTACGCCCGCACCTCCAGACTCAGGAACAGCTACATCCCCAGAGCTATCGCTGCTCTGAACCGGCCCTGCTGAGTGCCCCCCACCCCCACCCCCATGAACTGTTTTCACGCACATCGACCCGGTACAGACATATTTGCACTTTAGACTGTTTTACTGTTCTTTTTTAGAAATATATAAATCATATTTCTCGGGGTCTCTAAATTTTAACTAAATTTTATTAGTTTAAGTTATGACTATCGGATGGAAGCTGCATACCAAATCTCGTTGCACACATGTGCAATGACAATAAAATATATAATAATAATAATAATTATTATTATTATTATTATGCTACCTGTCCCGCTGAGTTACTCCAGCTTTTTGTACATTCTTGTCGGCTGAAACTAAACTGGATGGATTTTCCTGTGAGTCTAGAGTTTGTGTGACCTTTATGATACGGTAACCGGGAGTTGTGACGGGGATCAGCATTAGCAGCCTAGAATCATCCTGAGGCTAAGACCTAAGATGACTTAAAAATACCACACCTCTGACCTTCACAGTCACAAAACATACATTACAGCCTTTTCTGAGACAGTAGGAATTTTGCAAGGGTCCCTGTCACAGTTTATTCCCAACAGCTCCGTAACAGAGGACTCTCTGATTCCTGGGACTGTTCCCAAGGACTAGTGTTGCCAACTGTCCCGTATTAGCTGGGACATCCCGTATATTGGGCTAAATTGGTTTGTCCCAAACGGGACCGCCCTTGTCCCGTATTTGACTGCTACAACTCGGGTCGAGGGAACTGTGGGGTCGGAGCGCCGCGTCCGGCCCTGCCTCACCCGTCCCGACGTAGTGCAGCCCGAGTGCAGCAGCAGCACCCTGCCGATGGCCCAGCTGTCCGACCTTCGCTTACCGCCGACACTGCCGCCCCTCCTTCTCATGGCCGATCATCGGTTCAAGAGTTGGATGGGGTGCCGGACTTGCGCGCGACGTCACGCAGGCCAAAACCGCTTAGCTGGCCCGCCAGCTGGGCTTTGTGTGCAGTCCAGCACCCGGACCAACTCATCATTCACCCAGGCACGGCCGATTCGGTCAACGAATTGCCGTCTGGAATTTGTCTCTTATTTTTGACCTTTTGTCCCTTATTTGGGAGTGAGAAAGTTGGTAACCCTACCAGGGACACTTTCAGAGACGGATGTCGAGTGCGGCTGGAACGGGCATCAACTCGGTTGAAAGAAGCCAAGAAAATAGTCCGTAACTCAAACTTACCACAAGGGTGCTTTAAAAGAGACACTCACAATTCAGGCCTGCATTCTCGATGTGGCCTTCGACAAAGGTGGAGAACTTCCAGCAACCACATAATGTGTCTGCACAGAGAACAGTCGCATGACACAATTCACAAAGTGATCCAACCTTAAAACAATAATAAATTTCAATTTGCAAAACATGTGACAAAAGTTTTACCATAAAACTTGTCATTTTTGGAACTGGAGAGGTTAAAATTTTCACTGCAGATGTATCTTGCATGGTGTACGGCTGTTATATAATTTCAGGGAGTTTTACACTGGTAAAATGTGTGGTTTATTTAATTATACAATGAGAGAAGGTGAAGAACTGAAGGAAGGCGGCACGGTGACGCAGCGGCAGAGTTGCTGCCTCACAACCGGAGATCTGGGTTCGATCCCGACTACGGGCGCTGTCTGAACTGAGTTTGTTCGTTCTCCCCGTGACCGCGTAGGACCTCACTCCAAAGACGTACAGGTTTGCAGGTTAATTGGCTTGGTATAAGTATAAATTGTCCCTGAGTGTGTGTAGGATGGTGTTAGTGTGCGGGGATCGCTGGTCGGCGCGGACTCGGTGGGCCGAAGGGCCTGTTTCTGAGCTGTATCTCTAAACTAAACTAAACTAAACAATGACATTTGTGATTTATGCACAGTAAACTACATTACCTAAGAAAATTAATGGGACATTGCCAGAAGTTATTTTATTATATCCCCCACTATTTCCTTCATAAGGCAAACTACAATGTTATTAGGCAGAAGCTCATGAGGGTACATGGGTGCAATTATAAGGCCATACAGTCAGAACTGAGAGGAGCAGAATTATGCCATTCGGCCCATTAAGTCTACTCTACCATTCAATCATGGCTGATCTATCTCTCCCTCCTAACCCCATTCTCCTGCCTTCTCGCCATAACCCCTGTCACCTGTACTAATCAAGAATTTACAATATATATTAATGATTGAGATGAAAGGATTCAAAATAACATTAGCAAATTTGCAGATGTCACAAAGCTGGGTGGCAGTGTGAACTGTGAGCAGGGCCAGATTTAGATGAAGAAAGGCCCGCAATTTCACTTGTGAGCCCCCTCTCCCAATCCCCCACCCCCATGACTAGAGGACCATGACTACCCGACAGTGACATTGTGACACTTTTAGATCCGACAGTATGTTGTCATTAAACAGCTGGTTTTAAAATACATATTGGATTCACCGCGGAGCGGGCGATGCCTTACCTGGATCGCCGTTTGAAGCTCCGGAGTTTTGGGCCTGCTGCTTCAACATCATGGAGCTGTGGTTTGCGGGAGCTTCCAGCCTCCGGTGCGGCGGCGATGTTCGATAGGACCGGTGCGGTGGCGATGTTCGGTAGGCCCAGTGCGGTGGCGATGTTCGATGGGACCGGTGCAACGGCGAGGTGAGTAGGCCCCGGTGTGGAGGTGATGTTCGATAGGCCCGGTGAGGCGGCGATGTTCGGTGGGCCCAGTGAGGCGACGAGGTGAGTAGGCCCTGATGCGATGGCGAGGTGGGTAGGCCCCCTATCAAAGCTCCAAGCAAATTGCTATCCGACAACAAATATAAACCTCACCTGCATTTTAATCCCCCCCCCCACACACCACCAAAGCCTCCGGAATCGCAAGCACAACGCCACTGATGGTAGGTTTTGTAACAACGCCACTATGTCAAAACTTTTATACACCTTGGCGGAGCGATGCCGAGGCCCCCCTAGATCTCGAGGCCCTAAGCTTAAACTTATGAAGCTTATGCGTAAATCCGGACCTGACTGTGAGGAGGATGCTATGAGAATTTAGGGTGACTTGGACAGGTTGGGTGAGTGGGCAGATGCATGGCAGGTGCAGTTTAATGTGGATAAATGTAAGGTTATCCACTTTGGTAGCAAAAACAGGAAGGCAGATTATTATCCAAATGGTGTCAAGTTGGGAAAAGGCGAAGTACAATGGGATCTGGGGGTCCTTGTTCATCAGTCAATGAAAATAAGCATGCAGGTACAGCAGGCAGTAAAGAAAGCGAATGGCATGTTGGTCTTTATAACAAGAGGAGTCGAATATAGGAGCAAAGAGGTCCTTCTGCAGTTGTACAGAGCCCTAGTGAAGCCACACCTGGAGTATTGTGTGCAGTTTTGGTCCCCTAATTTGAGGAAGGGCATTCTTGCTATTGAGGGAGTGCAGCGTAGGTTTACATGGTTAATTCCCGGGATGGCGGGACTGTCATATGCTGAGAGAATGGAGCAGCTGGGCTTGTACACTCAGGAGTTTAGAAGGATGAGAGGATATCTCATTGAAACATATAAGATTGTTAAGGGTTTGGACACGCTAGAGACTGAAAACCCTCGATGTTGGGGGTACAGAACCAGGGGCCACTGTTTAAGGAGTAAGCCATTTAGCACGGAGACGAGGAAACACTTTTTCTCACAGAGAGTTGTGAGTCTGTGTAATTCTCTGCCTCAGAGGGCGGTGGAGGCTGGTTCTCTGGATGCTTTCAAGAGAGAGCTAGATAGGGTTCTTAAAGATAGTGGAGTCAGGGGATATGGGGAGAAGGCAGGAACGAGGTACTGATTGAGGATGATCATATTGAATGATCATATTGAATGGTGGTGCAGGCTCGAAGGGCCGAATGGCCTACTCCTGCACCTATTGTCTATTGTCTATTGCTCACGGATAAAGGACAGAATGGAGGCAGGGGATGTAGGCAAGGTTCTAAATCAATACTTTGCATCTATTTTCAGCAAGGAGAAGGATATCGATGACAGAGAGGCATGGTGATGCAGTGGTAGAGTTGCTGTTCTCAGAAACCCGGGTTCAACCCTCACTGTCTGTACGGAGTTTGTTCGTTCTCCCTGTGACCATGTGGGTTTTCTCCGGATGCTGTGGTTTCTTCCCACACTCCAAAGATGTACAGGTTTGTAGGTTAATTGGTTTCTGTAAGTGTAAATTGTTCCTCGTGTGTAGGATAGTGCTAGTGTACGGGGAGATCACTTGTCAGCGTAGACACAGTGGTCCGAAATGCTTGTTTCCACGCTATACCTCTAAAGTCTAAAGACAGTGAGGTCAGTGTGGAGAATACTAATATGAAGGGTAGTTTCAGTTTAAGAAGGAGGAGGTGTTGGGATTCTTCAATACAATACAATTCAATTTATTTATTGTCATTGGGGTAGAGCATTGAGGTGGATAAATCCCCAAGACCTAATGGAATTATTCCAAGGTTATTGAGGGAGGCAAAAGAGGTCATTGTGGGAGCCTTGACAAAGATCTTTGTATCTTCTCTGGCCACAGGCCAGTTCCCGGAGGACTGGAGTAGCTAATGTTGCTCCTTTATTTAAGGAAAGTTTAGTGAATACAGAGAAATATAGGCCAGTGAGCCTCATGTCACTGCTAATGGATCCATTTGAGAGGATTCTTCGGGATAGGGTTTACTCCAATTTGGCAGAGAAAGGGTTAATTAGGGATAGTTGGTATACTTTGTACATGCTAGGTCATATGGAGATGGCAGATGGAGTTTAACCCAAGCAAGTGTGTTGTGTTGCACTTTATGAGGGTGAATGGAAGGAAAGGACAATAGTAAGAGGTTAATTATTACTATGACATGATGTGCAGAGGAATCTTGGAGTCCAAGTTCATTGCTCACTGAAGGTGGCAGCACAAGTAGATAGAATGATAAAGAAGGCATTTGGAATGCTTGCCATCATTGCTCGGGACATTGAGTATGTCAGGAAGCCATGATGCAGCTCAGTTTCAGTTCCAGTTTAGTTTATTGTCATGTGTACTGAGGTACAGTGAAAAGCTTTTTTTTGTTGCGTGCTAACCACTCAGCAGAAAGACAATACATGATTCCAATCGCTCCATTTACAGTGTATAGCTACATGATAAGGGAAACTTCGTAGGACTTTGGTTAGGCAGCATTTGGAGTTTTGGGTGCAGTTCTGGTCACTCCATTACAGGAATGGTGTAGCTTTGGAGAGGGTAAAGAGGAGGTTTGAATGCTGCCTGGATTAGAGGGTTTTAGATGCAGGGAGAATTTGGATAGAAGGTTTACCAGAATGCTGTCTGGATTAGAGGGGTTCAGTTACAGGGAGTTTTGGATAAACTTGGATTGTTTTCTCTGGAACATCAGAGGTGCAGAGGAGACTTCATAGAAGTATATAAAATTATGGGAGGCACAGATAGTGTAAGTTCAAAACGTTTTAACAGAGAGCATAGCTAAAAGGTGAGTGGGGGAAAATTTAATAGAGATGTGTGATACAAGTTTTTTACACAGATAGTCCTATCAGTGGATATTTTAAGGCATAGCCAGATAGATTCTTGATTAGTTTGGGTGTCAGTGGTTATGGGGAGAAGACAGTAGGATGGGATTAGGAGGGAGAGAAAGATCAGCCACGATTGAATGGCGTAGACTTGATGGGCCGAATGGCCTGATTCTACTCCTATTCCTTATGACCTTATGACAGTGGTGGGGGCCTGGAGCGTATTGCCAGGGGTGGTGGTGGAGGCAGATATAATAATGGCATTGAAGAGGATTTTAGATAGGCACAGTGGCGGCACGGTGGTGCAGCGGTAGAGTTGCTGCCTTAGAGACCCAGGTTCGATCCCGACTACGGGTGCAGTCTTCACAGAGTTTGTACGTTCTCCCCGTGACCAAGTGTGGGTTTTCTCCGAGATCTTCAGTTTCCTCCCACACTCCAAAGACGTACAGGTTTGTAGGTTAATTAGCTTGGTAAATGTAAAAACTCTCCCTGGTGGGCGCAGGATGGTGTTAACTAAACACATGGAATTCCTGCTGAGTTCCTCCAGCACTTTGTTTTTGCTCATTGCTTCATAATAATCTGAAGGAGCATTGTATAAGGACTGACATCACTCATTTGGTGCTGTATATAGAAAGCTCAGTGTGCATCGCAATAGGAACTGTCCAGTCTTATTTCGTGTGGCCTGATCGAGTTGAAACATCACATTCACTTCTAGAAAACATCAATTTGAAACCTTAAACACTGCAGAAAAAGAACCATTTTCTTTCAGGCAGACATCCACACTGGAAGGAAGAAGTCTTCTCCTACTTCTTAAATAAACAAATCCCCTCATTATTTTGAAAACATGTGATTATACCTCGCTATGACTTTTTCATGGGTGAGCAATGCAGCGCATGTACAGAGGATGTACTTCCTGTGGCAGCTGAGGACGCACAATCTGCCACAGGCAATGATGGTCCAATTCTATACGGCCATCGTCATGAGTCTGTCCTCACCTTCTCCATCATGGTCTGATTTGACTCAGCCACCAAGCATGACATCCGGAGGCTGCAGCGAATCGTCCGATCAGCTGAGAAGGTTATTGGCTGCAACCTTCCCTCCATTGACGAACTGTACACTGCAAGGGCCAGGAAGTGAGCGGGTAAGATTATCTCTGACCCCTCTCACCCTGGCCACAAGCTATTTGAATCACTTCCCTCTTGAAGGCGACTCCGGACTGTCAAAGCTGCCACAGCCAGACATAAAAACAGCTTTTTTTCATGAGTAGTAGCTCTACTCAATAACCAAAAATCTGTAGCCTCCTTTTGCTCTGGTATTTAATTTAATTCACATGTTTAATCGATGATGTTTTATTATTAGTGTTTAATGTTTTATGCATCATTCGTAACTGTCACTGTAGGTCATGTTGTCACTTGCGGGCGGAGCACCAAGGCAAATTCTTTGTATGTGAATACTTGGCCAATAAATCTATTCATTCATTTATTCATTTCACATCATAACTGATTCAAAGAGTTGTAGAGTCACACAACAAAGAAACAGGTCCTTGAAACCAACACATCCACGCTGACCAAGGTACCTTCCTAAACTAATCCCACTTGCCTACGTTTGGCCAATATCTCTCTAAAGTTTTGCCATACTTGAGCCTGTCCAAATGTCTTTTAAAAATTGCAATAATCCCATCTCTACTACCTCCTCTGACAGCTCATTCCACATACTCACCACCCACTGTGTGAATTCATGTCTGCTCAAGTATTAATCTGATGATCCTGGAATTCAGAACATTTATAGGCACTTTACTACAGTTATCATCTTCTGAAAACTGCTCATCACTTGTGTACCCTGCTTCATTGTTTTTCAATATCCCTCTGAGTGTAGTATTCTTTGGAAAATATGGGGTCACAAATTATGTTCACAAACTCTGATGTTTCCACTGGTGGGAGAGTCCAAGACTAGAGGTCATAGCCTCAGAGTTAAAGGACATTTTAGGAAGGAGATGAGAAGAAATTTCTTGCGTCAGAGGATGATGAATCTGTGGAATTATTTGCCACAGAAGGCTGTGGTGGCCATCAGTGGATATTTTCAAAGCAGAGATAGATAGATTCGTGATTAGCACGGGTGTCAGGGGTTATGGGGAGAAGGCAGGAAAATGGGGTTAGGAGGGAGAGACAGATCAACAATGATTGAATGGCAGAGTAGACTTGATGGGCCAAATGGCCTAACGCTTCTCCTATTCCTTATGACCTTTTAACCTTTGTTTTGTGGGAAGCCCCAAATTTCAAATGAAACTAAAGCTTTATCTGCAGGATGTAAAAAAATTCAATACACTAGTCTGAATAACTAATTGTTGTCAACATTTATCCTTCAGACATTGAGACCAAAAAGAGATGATCTCGTTATTATTATCTTCTCATCATTATTATCTTGATGCTTGTGGGAGCTATTATGCGTAAATTGATTGTCATGTGGGCTGCACTACTATAGTGTTTGAAAACTACTTAATTGACTCTGCATTGGTTTGAGATATATTCTGAAACTAAAGCAATAGAAATTACCTAAATGAAATAAGGCCCTGGTGTGACTAGCACAAAAATCTTACTTTTAATTTTTATATCTGTGTAAAAAAAAAGCTTCCATTTGTATATCCTCATCTTTCTGAAGATATTGCGCTTATTGGTGTTGTTCTTGCATCACAAAGGTTTCATGGATGAGGTCTTCTCTGCAGGTTATCTCCAAGATAAATAGACAGGGTGCTGAAGAGAACATATGGCAAATGGTTGAAGCAATGAATGCAAATGTTGGGACATCATATTAAGGATAAGAGGGGATCTTATTGAAACATATAAGATTATTAAGGATTTGGACACGCTAGAGGCAGGAAACATGTTCCCAATGTTGGGGGAGTCCAGAACTAGGGACCACAGTTTAAGAATAAGGGGCAAGCCATTTAGAACAGAGATGAGGAAACACTTTTTCTCACAGAGAGTTGTGAGTCTGTGGAATTCTCTGCCTCAGAGGGTGGTGGAGGCCGGTTCTCTGGATACTTTCAAGAGAGAGCTAGATTGGCAGGGCTGCCAACATTGGGTGAGAGTTGGGAGTGAGAAATTGCGAGAGACCAAGCCCGAGGGAGCATAGCGACTGGGGGGAGGGCGTGGGAGGAGGATGATCCCCCTCCAATTGGTACAGAACTTTTGCATTTTTCAGCTTCAAATTGTGCAAAAAGGTGCATACTGTAGCGAGTCTTTTAACTTACACTTGAATGCAATATATATGCTTTAAATTGAATTAGCTATGAATAAGGTTAGACTAAATTACATTCCTAATTACATTCCATAGTAGAGCCATGCTCCGATCAACAGGTGCAGCACATGAATGATCTTAGTATATTCATGTATGGAAATCAAGTTATAATCAAACACTTGGCCCATGTTGACCAACCTGGGTCTCACTGCACACCTGGTACTACTCCTGGCCCTGACTCCAGTTGCATACCTTCTCTCATTCCTGACCCTGTGTTCAGCCTTACAGCTGGCCGCCTATTCTACCATGATCATAGCTGCTTACCTGCTTAGGGTCCCAGTGCTGAACACTCCCCTGGTCCCAGCTTTTGAATGCACACCTAGTACTATTCCAGACCTTGACTCTGGATGCACACTTAATAATAATAATAATAATAATAATATATTTTATTGTCATTGCACATAAGCACAACGAGATTTGGTATGCAGCTTCCATCCAATGTCATAACATAAATAACTTAAATAACCTTGCTCCTAGCCCCTTTGCACTGACAATATATCTGGCCCACACATAAAGCCCCATATCTGACCCCCTGGACTTGATCTATTACGTTCAAGCCCACAGGTGCTTATCTAATGCAGTAATCCTTTATGGGGCACTTCACAGATAAATTATGGATAACAACATTTGCTACATGCATTGGCTTCCTTGTTATCTAACATGCTAGTTACTTTGTCAAAGAAGTCATCAATTGGTTGAACACAATTTCTCATCCATAAAATTATAATCACTCAGCTGTATAAGTATTCTATTACCAGTTCCTTCATTTTCCGAACAAACTGTCCTGAAGTCATTTTCACCCCCAATATTTTCCGTTTTTTGCTGTCTTCCTCTCAGCTGGGACTATTCCGAAATGCAAAGTCCAATAACTATATATTTAAGCAATATTATTCTATTAGAGTACATAATATTTTCTGTGGTATTCATAACACAACAATGATAAAAAGATCTTTGTTTTGATTGCACCTACCAACATGCATACATTATTATATTACAGTTAATATGTACCGAGGGCAAATTTTTTATTCCAATGCTCCCAATTCCCAATTACTTTTACATTGAAGTGATTGAAATCCAAGTGAAGTTTAAATGGCATCATAAAAGTAAAACTTCCGGAATGGGTGATATTCATTACGTGGTTGGTTGGGGTCAGTATCAGCACAATTACTATATTAAACTTTGAATCTTCAGGTGTCCTGGTTCAAGCTAAAACTAAAGACAAATAATAACCTCCTCACACATTCCCCTGCAAGTATCTCTGTCACTCCTTTAAAATATGCCCCTTCTATGAACAAGCTCTTAAACATCGCATCTGAATCAGTTTCCATCTGATTACACTCCTTCAGGATGTTCATCTACGTGTTCAATTAATCAAACAACAAGATTGGGGACATTTCTATTCAACCTGTCAAAGGAATTGGGGGGGGAGGGGGGGGTAAACAAACATAATAGTTGAGTGCATATGACAATAGTGCTACCTTCCCAATATTTAACCGAAGGGAATCATGGGTTATCGGGTCTGTATGTTGTGACAGACAGCCTGACACCTTGCATGTCATTTTAATATTACACGAGATTAATAAATTAAGGTTTTGTCAACTAATTACAAATCAACATTAGCCAACTCCGAATCATGAAGTGCTGAGAATTGGGATCCAGACATCACGGACAACTGGCTTCAGTTCCCCACTCACATCTGGCAGTGTTCTCCATCTGAACTAGGGTCCGCGGAGCATTTTTGAAAGTGGGGGGGCTGAGCGATCACTGATCACTGGCCTTGGGGGCTACCCGGTGAGGGAGTGGAGCAACCGAGTGGGGAGAGGGTGTGGAAGGGGGGTGTCCCCCATCCCAGGGTAGACTTTTTGAAATTTGATGTATTAAAATCATGTTTTAGTGCATTGTAGAAGTATGATTTCAATGTTTTTTGTATGAAGTATTTTTAAGAGGTAACTTTTTAAGGGGTAACTTTATCCACGCAAAGGGTGTTGGGTGTATGGAACAAGCTGCCAGAGGAGGTAGTTGTGGCATGGACCATCCCAACATTTAAGAAACAGTTAGACTGGTACATGGATAGGACAGGTTTGGAGGTATGGACCAAAAGCAGTTAGCGTAGCTGGGACATTTTGGCGGGTGTGGGTAAGTTGCGCCGAAGGGCCTGTTTTTACACTTTATCACTCTATGACTACATTATACCTCCACCATGCATGAATGCTTCAAAATCAAGTGATCGAGTTTTTTTTGAACAAAGATAAGACTAGACATGATTACAATCAAGCTATCCACAGTGCACGGATACAGGGTAAAGGGTATAATAATTAGTGCAGGATAAAGTTCGATGAACTCCGATTAACGATACCTAGCTCAAGGTCTCCAATAAGGTAGATGGGATGTCAGGACTGCCCTCTATTTCATGAGAGGACCATTCAGTTGCCTGATAGCAGTTGGGAAGAAACTGCCCCGGAATATAGAGGCATGCGTTTTCAACGTACCTGTACATCTGTACCTCTTGCCTGATGGGAGAAGAGGGAGTGACCAGAGTGAGACTGGTCCTTGATTATGCTGCTGGCTTTGCCGAGGCAGCATGAGGTTTAGATGGAGTCAATAGAAGGGAGGTTGGTTTGTGGAATATTGTGGGACATGTCCACAACTCTCTGCAAGTTCTCGCGGTCGTAGATGGAGTTGCTCCTAAACCATGCTGCGATGCCTCTAGATAAAATACTTTCAGATTTAACATGGTCCCCAACAACCCTCACAAATACTTTCTATGGATGTTGGTGAGGGTTGTTGGAGACATGTTAAACTTCCTAAGCCTTCTAAAGGGCCTGTCCCACTTGGCCATTCGCTCCCCATTTACGCAACCTGCTAGCATGTGGGTAGCACGGGACGGGCGCATGGAGTGGGGTGGAGGAGTGTGGACTTCTTCCTGAACAAATCTTCGCGCGCCACCGGCCTGTCGCGTAACTGAAGGCCAAAGTGGGACAGGCCCAAGACCCTGGCGTGACGCAACGTCTCACCTCCAACAGCAGCAGAAGCAGGCAAACGATCGCCGAGCTCGGCCTGGGGCACACGGCCGTTGCGGATCCGGATCCGCCCCCACTTCTACTTCCAGCGCGGGGCCAAGACGATTGGAGATAGACACAAAATGCTGGAGTAACTCAGTGGGACCGGCAGCATCTCTGGAGAGAAGCAATGGGTGACGTTTCGGGTCGAGAGCCTTCTTCAGACTGAAAAAGAGTCTAGACGCTAAACATCATCCATTCCTTCTCTCCGGAGATGCTGCTGGTCCCGTTGAGTTACCCCAGCATTTTGTGTCTATCTTCAAATGGCGTCACGCTCTCCAGACGGCTGTGCGGACGTATGATGACGTGCGCGACCGTCGCATGTCAGTCACTACCGGCCTGTTGCGTAAATGACAGCCAAGTGGGACAGGCCCTTAACAAAGTAGAGGCGGTGTGCTTTCTGGGCCATAGCTTTGATGTGGCTGGTTCAGGACAAAATGCTGGTGATGGTTATTCCTAGGAACTTGAAGCTTTTGACCATCTTTACTTTGATGTACGGGGCGTGTGTACTGCTTCGCTTCCTGAAGCCAATTGAGTTGGATTGGTATGTACAATTAAGAGAGGCATAGACAGTATAGATAGCCAGCCTCTGTTTCCAATAGGAGAGTTGTCTAAACGTTGGAACATAGTCTTAAGGTGGGAGGAAGGAAGTTTAGAAGAGATGGGTAAATGTTTCACACAATGAGTAATTGGTACCTGGAATAAGGTCCTTGAGGTGGTGATAGAGCTAGGAACATTTAAGAGGCATCTGGACAGATGCTGAAGGGAGTCAAGAGAGTTTATTTGTCATTTGCATTGGAGAAGAACTGAAAAATAAAGAAATTCTGTCTTGTTGTAGCTTTACAGATACATTAGGTGCGACAACAAAAAATGATATTTAATAAATTATCAGTAAATTAGACCATGGTAGTGTAAAAAACGAAGTCTGTAGACTCTATTCACTGGCTGCAGTTCCTAGATCAGCTCACCTGCCCCGGGACTGGCTGCAGTTCCTAGATCAGCTCACCTGCCCCGGGACTGGCTGCAGTTCCCAGATCAGCTCGGGTGTCCGGGACCGGCTGTAGCGCCCAGGTCGGCTCGTGTCCCCGGGACTGGCTGCAGTTCCAAGGTCGCGAAAACTAATTGAAAGAAAATACGTCTGCGGGCCGGATGATTTCGGTTAACGGGCCGGATCTGGCCCGTGGGCAGTAGGTTGCCGACTCCAAGAGCAACCATTGTAGCGCAAAGTCCATCGTGGTTTGGTGTTGAGGTAGGTTTGTGGTTAGAGTTGTGCGGGGTAGTTCAAAATCCTGATGGTTGGTGGGAAGAAGCTGCTCGTGAATCAGGAGGTATTGTTTCTGAGGCTCCTGTATCTTCTAGCTTATTGGAGCATCGAGATGACAGTGTAACCAGGCTGATGTTGGTCTTTGATGATATTAGCTGCCTTCTTGAGGCAGACCTTTTGTAAATCTCTTGGATGGTGGGAAGGTCAGTACCCTTGATGTACCGAGCAATGTCCACCACTTTTGGCAGCCTCCTTCGATCAAATTTATGAATAAGGGCACAATGCAACCTGTCAGCGTGTTCTTTGCTGTACGCGTGTAGAAGTTTGATAAAGTATTTGGCAACGTGCCAAATCTCCTCAAACTTCTGAAGAAGTAGAGGCATTGATTAGCTTTCTATGTGGTTATATCAACATGCTGAGGCCAGGACAGATCATCAGCGATGAGTATGCCCAGTAACTTGAAGCTTTTAGTTTAGTTTATTTATTTTAAAGATACAGCACGGAAACATACCCTTCAGCCCACCGGGTCCATGCTGACCAGTGAGTCCCGCACACTAACACTATCCTACACCCACTGGGGACAATTTACACTTATACCAAGCCAATTAACCTACAACCCTGCACGTCTTTGGAGTGTGGGAGGAAACCGAAGATCTCGGAGAAAACCCACGCGGTCACGGGAAGAACGTACAAACTCCGTAAAGACAGCGTCTGTAGTCAGGATCGAACCCATGTCTAAGGCGCTGCAAGCGCTGCATAGCAGCAATTCTACCGCTGTGTCATCGACCACCTTTTGACGCTCTCTGCCAGCATCTCACCTATGAAGACAGGTGCGTGATGCCATAGCTTTTCCTTCCTTTTGAATGAGTCGAGCTCGATGGGATATAAAATCAATACAGGGAAGTAGGATTAGTAATAGTAGCATGATGGTCGGCATATATGCAGTGGGCTGAAGGGTCTCTTTCAATGCTGCTCTCAGACTCTCTGACAGCAATAGAGTGCAACATAACTTTGAAAATAAATGGTTTCAGGACCTGGTGAGGGGTGTGTAAAGATACGAAGTACGTATATCCCTTTTTTCTTATATCTTCCGTTCTCTATTTTGCTCTTTGGTTCTCTTTTTATCTCTTTTTCGTGTCTTACGTTTCTACGGGTCCTTCTTGATCACTCTTTCACGCACTTACTATCCTATCTAACTCTCTCTACTTTCCTTCTTTTTAAAGTTTAAAACAAGAAGTGGTACAGGAAATGTATTATGTTATTTTTGGCTTATATCACTGTAATGTACATTATTTCTAATAAATAAAATATTTAAAAAAAAGACTCTCTGACAGTGGAATCAGACTCTGAGTCTGAAGAAGGGTCTCGACCCGAAACGTCACCCATTCCGTCTCTCCAGAGATGCTGCCCGTCCTGCTGAGTTACTGCAGCTTTTAGTGTCTACCTTCTATTTAAACCAGCATCTGCAGTTCTTTCCTACATTCTCAGTCTTATAATAGTGGCCTAGTATTTTCCTTGGTATCAAGAAGTAAGTAATCTGACAGTGTTCCATAAACATTCCACTTGTGTTTCATTAGAATTGCTGCTTTACAAAGCATGAACTGCAAGCCAAAGTTCTTTATACACCCTCTAACACGCAATCACTGCGACAGATTTACCCATGAATATCCTAATTTGGACAGAAGATGATGTTTCAGTCAAAGAAACAATCTGCTCTTTCAAGAGAAACTCAGATTTAACTACAGAATAATTCAATTTGATGAAGACTTAATACTTTAATTGGAAATTACCGGGTACAAGGGAAACCTTGGGAGCTGAATTATTGTTGATGAAATCCTTGTGATTACCCCATGACTACTTTTCAGATCAATTTTTGGAATTTTAATTTAATCTCTAGATAGATTTGGAAGTAGAATTGGTGCTCATCACTCATATGCTGCAGAGCTGCGGTGATCTTTCAGCGAAGAAAGGCATTTCTTTCTAAATCGCAGTTGCAAGTTTGAATAACAGTAAGTATTTTTTATTAATCTGGGTAAATTTACACCTGGTGGGCTCTGTCAAGTGGTGTCTAGGTCAATGATGTTTCAATGTAAAGTTATCAACTTAAAATGTTAACTCTCGCTCTTCAGAATATATCAAAATATTTTCTGTTGCTATTTTAGGAACTGTATTCATATCTTAAAATTGATAGAATGGATTTAATCTCATGCTTAATGTGAAGCAAATGTGAGTCTGCGGAAGGATCCCAACCCGTTGGTGGTAGATCAAGGTTAGACAAAAAATGCTGGAGTAACTCAGTGGGTCAGGCAGCATCTCTGAAGAAAATTAACAAGGGACACAACTTCAGTTTAAGAAGGGTCCCGATCAGAAATTTCACTTGTCCATTTTCTCCAGAGATGCTGCCTGACCCGGCTGAGTTACTCCAGCACCTTTGTGTCCTTTCATACAAAGCAAAACCTATGCAAACTTTTGTCAGACTAATTCCTTTATTGCATGTTGATTTTATTCTTCAACCTTCCCCCCATTGACAAACTGTACACTGCAAGGGCCAGGAAGCGAGCGGGTAAGATCATCTCTGACCCCTCTCACCCCGGCCACAAACTCTTTGAAGCACTTCCCTCTGGAAGGCGACTCCGGACTGTGAAAGCCGCCACAGCCAGACATAAAAACTGCTCTTTTGCACGACTAGTAGCTCTACTCATTAACCAAAAATCTGTAGCTTCCTTTTGCTCTGGTATTTTATTTCATTCACATGAAACTATAATGTTTTATTCTTAATGTTTTAGAAGGAACTGCAGATGCTGGAAAATCGAAGGTAGACAAAAATGCTGGAGAAACTCAGTGGGTGAGGCAGCATCTATGGAGCGAAGGAAATAGGCAACGTTTCAGGTCGAGACCCTTCTTCAGACCCTTCTTCAGTCTGAAGAAAGGTCTCGACCCGAAATGTTGCCTATTTACTTTGCTCCATAGATGCTGCTTCACCCTCTGAGTTTCTCCAGCATTTTTGTCTACATTCCTAATGTTTAAATGTTTTATGTTTTATTCTTAATTGTTTACCGTATGTCGTGTTGTTACTTGCGAGCGGAGCACCAAGGCAAATTCCTTGTATGTGTACATACTTGGCCAATAAACTTATTCATTCATTCATTAATTAATTAATTCATTCATTCATTAGGCATTTAGATGCCAGGTGTAACATGCAAACTTTGTGGTCTGTGTCACAATGAGGATTTGGAAAGGGGGGTTGGGGTGGGGTGGTGAGGGTTGGGGTTGGGGTGGGGTGGGGGGTGGACTATCAAGTGAGAACATTTTGAAGTTAGTTTCTATAACTCTGTAAGAATTAATGTTACGGACTCTGTCAAGAATGTGAATTAAAGTCTGGAATTGTGGGAAGGTTAATTTCAATATCAACAGACAGGACCTGTCAAATATGAAACTGGGAGAGCAGCTGCTTGTGAAAGGGGGGAACCTTTCAAAGCTGAAATAGAGAAAGAGTTCAGGGTCAATATCAAAGGTTTCAAAGGTCTCAAAGGTCTTTTATTGTCACGTGTACCAATTAAGGTACAGTAATATGGGAATTGCCATGCAGCCATACGAAAACAAAAGCAACAAGACACACAACTACATAAAAGTTAACATAAACATCCACCACAGTGGATTCCCCACATTCCTCACTGTGATGGAAGGCAAAATAGTCCAATCTTCTTCCTCTTTATTTTCCCGTGGTCGGGGCGGTCGAAGCTCTCGCAGCCAGCGCTCGAAGCTCCCGCGTCGGGGCGGTCGAAGCTATCCCAACATTTAAGAAACAGTTACATGGATAGGACAGGTTTGGAGGGATATGGACCAAGCGCAGGCAGGTGGGACTAGTGTAGCTGGCACATGTTGGTCGGCGTGGACAAGTTGGGCCGAGCGGCCTGTTTCCACACTGTATCACTCTATGACTCTACTAGAAGTGTAGACATTTCTGAAAAAGGTAGCAAGGAGAGTGAAGAGGGAGCATGAAATAGGCAGATTAAGGAATGCTCCAAAGGATTTTAGAATAGTATTAAGCATGAGAGGGTAACCAGGGAAATTGAAGGGCACATTCAAGGCCATTGTGGTCATTTTCAATGTACTGCCAACAGTCATGGTGGCGCAGTGGTAGAGTTGCTGCCTTACAGTGAATGCAGTGACGGAGACCCGGGTTCGATCCCGACTACGGGTGCTGTGTGTACAGAGTTTGTACGTTCTCCCCGTGACCTGCGTGGGTTGTCTCCGAGATCTTCGGTTCCATCCCACACTCCAAAGACGTGCAGGTTTGTAGGTTAATTGGCTTGGTAAATGGTCCCTAGTGGGTGTAGGATAGTGTTAATGTGCGGGGATCGCTGGTCGGCGTGGGCCGAAGGGCCTGTTTCCGCGCTAATTCTCAAACCTAAACTAAAAACTAAAGTACATAGGTAAGGTCTGAAAGGAATACTCATCTCATTGAAAAAAAGATGGAGAAAGAAGGGATACTTAACTAATAACCCACAAAAAGGAGTAGGTATTAGGCATCTTAGCGAGGTTAAAGTTTGATAACTTCCCAGGGTCTGATGAGATGTATCTGAGGTTGCCTGTCAGCATGACTTTGTCTGGGGAAATACTGTACAATTGTATTTTTCGAGAAGGTTGCCGGGTGTGTTGTTGAGGATCGTGCAGTTGATGTAATGCACGTGGGCTCCAGGAGGGCCTTTATCTAAGTCCCATATTTGGAGACTGTTCTAAAAGCTAAACGCCCATGGGATCCTGGACAATTTGACAAAATAGATGCAAGTTTCTTGGTGGAAGCAGAAGAGGAGAATGGGGAGAAGGCAGGAGAATGAACTTGGGAGGGAGAGATAGATCAGCCATGATTGAATGGCAGAGTAGACTTGATGGGCCGAATGGCCCAATTCTACTCCTACTTATTCTACTTATGACCTTAGGATGATGGTCGTGGAATTTTTTTCAAGGACACGAGTGTGTCAACACGGGTCGGGCAGTTGATGTAGTTGACATTGACTTAGTTGGTCCTTTAGTCAGTCCTTTATGGGGAGAGCTAGCTAACTGGATACACAAATGTAGACACAAAAAGTTGAAATAACTCAGCGGGTCAGACAGCATCTCTGGAGAAAAGGAATAGGTGACGTTTCGGGTCGAGACCCTTCTTCATACTGAGAGTCAGGGGAAAGGGAAACGAGAGATATAGTCAGTGATATAGAACAAATGAATGAAAGGTTTGCAAAAAAGTACCGATGATCAAGAAAACAGTCCATTGTTGGGTGTGGGCTAGGTGATAATGAGTTATAGAGACAATGAAACTCACCATGATGACAATGAAACTAGTACAATGATCAGGATGGGGGAGGGACGGAGAGAGAGGGGATGCAAGGGTTACTTGAAGTTACAGAAATCAATCTTCTCACAACCCAGCAGTATGAAATACAGGCCAGTGAGTTTAACATCTGAGGTTGGAAAATTACTGGAGAGTATTCTGAGAGATAGTATATTCATACATTTAGATGGACAAGGGCTGATTAGGGGTAGTCAGCATGGTTTTATATGTGGGAGGTGGTAGTGTCTCATGAATCTGATTGAGTTTTTTGAAGATAGACAAAAATGCTGGAGAAACTCAGCGGGTGAGGCAGCATCTATGGAGCGAAGGAAATAGGCATGTTTCGGGTCGAAACCCTTCTTCAGACGGGTTTCGACCCGAAACGTTGCCTATTTTCTTCGCTCCATAGATGCTGCCTCACCCGCTGAGTTTCTCCAGCATTTTTGTCTACCTTCGATTTTCCAGCATCTGCAGTTCCTTCTTAAAGAGTTTTTTGAAGATGTGACCAAAAAGGTTGATGAGGGCAGAGCTGCAGACATTTTATATATGGATTTCAGCAAGACATTCAACAAGGTTCCGCATGGTAGGCTGCTCTGTAAGGTTAGGGTGCATGGGATCCAAGGAGAAATAGAAAATTAGCTTCATGGAAAGAAGCAGAGGGTGATGGTGGAATGTTGCTGTTCAGACTGGTGGCCTGTGACTAGCGGTGTGCCTCAGAGATCAGTGCTGGGTCCATTGGTGTTTGTGGCTCAGATCAACAATTTGGATGTGAATGTACAAGGCATGATTATAAGTTTGCAGATGACACTGAAGTAGGTGGTATCGTAGACAGTGAAGATGGTATCAAAAAATACAGCAGAATCTTGATCATCTGGGCAAGTAATGTTACAAATGTACAAGAAGTTCAAGGTGTATAAGATGTTAGTGAGGTCACATTGGAGTATTGTGTTCAGTTTTGGTCACCTTGTTACTGGAAGGAAGTTATTAAGCTGGAAAGATTGCAGAGAAGATTCATGAGGTCAGGTCTTTAGGGCGTGAGCAATAATGAAAGGTTGGGCAGGCTAGGGCCTTATTCCTTGGAGCATAGGAAGCTGAGAGGTGATCTTATAGAGGTGTATAAAATCATGAGAGCAATAGATAGGGGGAGTCCAGAACAAGAGGATATGGTTTTAAGGTGAGAGGGACAAAACTTAATAGAATGCTGAATGACAACTTTTTCCATTGAGAGGGAGGTGGGCATCTGGAATGAGGTGCCAGTGGAGGTAGTTGAGACAGGGGAATGGGTTTCCCTCCAGAAATACCACCTTAGGAGAGATAAAGTTAGATGTTTTGCCACCAGTGGAAGGAAGTGGAAGCTAGAATAAGGCGTGCAAAAGTGTCTTCAGACACAGGGCCGAATGGAGTTCCTTACTGGATATATAAAAGTGTACCTGATGTGCATCGATTCTTGTGGAGGTTCCTGCGTATAGTTTGGGAGAAGCAGGTCATACCAAGGTTTGGCGTAGAGCAGGGGGAATTTTCATTCCCAAGGAGAAAGAGTATTTCCCAGTTAAGTCACTCCTAAACATTGTCACTCTGCTCCATTCTGTGTTAGTAACGGAGTGCGGCAAGGAGGAATTTTGTCTCCTATTTTATTTAATGTTTATATGGATGAATTGTCAAATCAGTTAAATAGGTTAAAAACTGGCTGTCTTGTGGGCAACACTATTGTTAATCATCTTATGTATGCAGACGACCTGGTCCTGCTCTGTCCATATAGTGCTGGGCTGCAGCAGATGCTGAAGGTGTGCTCTCAGTATGGCCTTGATTATGACATAAAGTATAACGCTAAGAAAAGCCGCATAATGATAGTTAGAAGCGCTGAGGACAGGAAATCAACTTTTCCGACCTTTTATTTGTCAGACAGTCCTCTTGCTGTGTGTGAGGAAATTAAATACTTAGGTCATGTCATATCCGATGACTGGACGGATGACAAAGACCTCTACCGACAGCACTGTAAAATTTATCTTCAAGCTAACATGCTTATAAGGAAGTTTTATATGTGCTCTGACTCTGTGAAGTGTTCCCTGTTCAGAACCTACATCACACCGTTATATACTGCTCAATTGTGGTCTAATTATAAAAAAAAGAGTATGCAGAGGCTTAAGGTAGCATACAATGATGCAATGAGGTTGCTACTTCGTGTCCCTAGGTGGCATAGTGCCAGTCAATTGTTTGTGTCCACTAGAGTGCCAACCTGTGAGGCACTCTTAAGACAGCTGATGTTTAGTTTTATGTGTCGCCTGGACAAGTCAGAGAACCACATAATTGAAGCCCTAGTCAGCCCTCCGAAAAGCTGCTATAGATTCACTTCTAGGCTAAGACGGCATTGGTGCAATAGCTTGTATATCTTATAGGCTAATATGCAATTTTTAATGTATTTTTGTATCTCCTTTTACTGTTTGATGTGTTATATGGACCTGTGTCTGAAATAAAGCTTTAATAATTGAAGGCAAGATTTTCTTTTGCTTCGTGGCACAGGAGGCTGGCAAGTTATTTAGAAAGGAACAGGTTTAATAGATGCCACAGTGTAGAAAGCTGGAATCCTAGGTTTCGCAGTTGCTTAGAACAGATTAGTGTAATATGGCACTAGGTTAAGACAGCCAAGCTCGAGAGAAGAGATTTGCATGTAGTGTATTTGGACCTGGCAAATGCATTTGGATCAGTGCCACATAGACTTATTTGGAGTGCCTTTGATTTCTTTAGTTCCAGGATCAAGAGTAAATTTAGTGAAAGCATATTTCCAGGATGTCCGAATGTGTTTTAGTACAGCAGACTTTATGACAGCATGGCAGAGACTAGAGATAGGCATTATGGCAGGGTGTACTATTTCCCCGTTAGCATTTACAATGATGATGGAGCGAACGATTAGAGCATCACGGTGGGTTGTCGGCAGGGAGAGACTGCAGGATGGGCTACGTTTCCCTCCAATCAGGGCCTATATGGATGATATGACCTTGGTGGCCACAACAGCAGCTTGTACCAGAAGGTTGTTAGAGAAGTTAAATGATAATCTTAAATAGGCTAGATTGAAGATTAAGCCTAGTCAATCATAGAGTATTTCATTGGTAAAAGGAACAGTAGTGGAGAAAAGGTTATGAGAAGATGAAGAAGAAATCCCGTCTATAATGGAGAAACCAGTTAAAAGTTTGGGTAGGTGGTCTAACAGGAAGTTGGGTGACACTGAACATGTTCAGCAACTTAGAAAGGATTTTACTGACGGGTTAGAAAGGATAGAGAAGTCAGGGCTTCCAGGTAAGTTGAAGTTGTGATTGCAGTTTGGGTTATTCCCTAGGTTGATGTGGCCATTGACAGGTGCCAATTTCTAAGGTGGAAAGGTTAGAAAGGTTCATATATTAGGAAATGATTAGGAGTTCCACGGTGTCTTAGTATGGGAAAGGTATTCTCCATTGATCATTGTCTAGCCTAACAGAGGAGTTTAAAGGGCCTGTCCCACTTTCACGACCTAATTCACAAACTTTTTTACTCGTGGACATTTTTCATCATGCTAGAAAAAACGCCCCGACCTACTTGATGCCACGAGTACCTACGACTAGCATCACGGCCTGCTCCGACCTACCTACGACCTCCTACGACCTCGTGACGACCATGCTGCGAGTATGAATCAAGGGCAAACTCGGCAGAGGTCGTGAATGTGGGACAGGCCCTTAATGGGGCTTTTTCACGGGGCGAGTTGACGCAAGATGTCACCAGAGTGAAGTGGTCGTGGTCCAGCACGAGTCTCGCACGATATAACGGGGGGTAGATAATGAGTTCCCACGGTACTCGGCATTTCTGTTATTTGTGCAAGTGACTTGTCCGTCTCCCGAGCTTTCGCGTTAAATCTTGAATGAACATCGTGAACTACACGTGACACAAATGATGTAACTTTTTTTTTCACACACTATAAATATCCTCCCTTGGTTGAATTGGCTAATTTGGAGACATGTTTTACTGTGTATGTGGGAGACACAGATGGACTGAACACAGTACCTCGGTCTTACTGTGTGTGGGAGAGGGGGAGAAAGAGACGTACACTCACAGAGGCAGAGTCTCTCAGCCTGTGTAAGAGGGAGGGAGAGAGAGAGAGAGGCACACACAAGGTGGATGTGAAATCTCACCTGCCTGTTTCAGTGACAGACACCCGCCGCCAGTAAATGAAGACACCCCCATCTGTCTCCCCCTCCTCTCCCTCGACTATAATCTTTAAAAGGGACTTTAAAAGGGACTTTACTGAAAGGTTACGCATTTATCGACCACAGGCAGCATATCAGAAGGGTCTCGATATCTCTGGAGAAAAAGAATAGGTGGCGATTCGGAACCCTTCTTCAGACATCCTAATCGTAATTGAGTCTGAAGATGTGTCTCGTCCCGAAACATCAGCTATTTTTCTCCAGAGATGCTGCTTGACTCGCTGAGTTACTCCAGCGTTTTGTGTCTGTCTTCGGTTTAAACCAGCATGTGCAGTTCACTCCTTACACGGGTCTCTGGAGAACATTGATTGGTAGCGTTCCGGACCCTGCTTCGGAAAGGCATCGATCGTTAGTCGGCGAGGACTCCGAGCTGTATCTCTCAAAGAAGTACGTGAAAATTTTCTCACGGACCATAAAAATGCGTAACCTTTCAGTAAAGTCCCTTTTAAAGTCCCTTTTAAAGATTATAGTTATTTTCTTGAATCTCATTAACATAACTCATGAATAAGTTGATGTCCATATGCGGATGCAAATCTTTATTTTTATTTATTTTTTAAATTCAATCCCACAGAAGACAATTTTTACTCACCTTCTGTCCCCTCTGTCCAGCTTCCGGGTTCACCGTTCGCAGGAGTTCCCACGGTACCCGCAAGAGTTATTACGGATATCGCACTGGCCACTACGTTCATATAATGTTGCAATGCTCAACCACAAGTGTACAAGTCACTCTTGGAGAAATTCAAACTTTCTTGAATTTTCTCCCGAGTGACCAAGATACACGATTACCTGCCGTTAGCGCTACGGTGGTCCACGGTGGTCCACGAATGCCGTACTGTTATCGCACGAGGTTCCCACGATGTTAAACTCTGGTTAACTCTTGCGTCAAGTCGCCCCGTGAAAAGGCCGCTTAAGTGTGCTAAGGTGAGGTTTGAGTTGCAATTATCAGGGAGCAAGGATACCTTAGTTAGTAATCTGCAGCCAAGTGTAACTAGAGGGAGAAAGTGGAACTCAAAGCAGGCAGTAGAAGAAGCACAAGCAGCTCAGAGGCACACAGACATTAGGGTTCAGTACAGGGAAACCAGTGTGGAGTATGGCAGGTTCCACAGAGATGAGAAAATTGTTGTAGAGCAGGCACATCGTCAGGAGGAAGCAGTGAGGTGTGTTAGGGCAGTAGCTCAGGTTAAGCAGGGACAGTGGATGAACTGGGAAAGTGTGGAGAAGAGGAGATTTAGCTGGAGGGACCTGTGGTGCATGGAGGCAGGTCTTGTAATTTTCCTTACAAGGGCTATTTATGATGTGCTGCCATCACCGCTGAACCTCAAACAATGGGTTGGTGGGGACCCGGCGAGTCCCTTGTGTTCAGATGTGGCAACGTTGAGGTATATTTTGTCAGGATGCAGGACTAGTCTTTCTCAGGGTTGGTGCACTTGGTGGCATAACCAGGTATTGAAGTGCAGAGCTGCAGCAATTGAGAGAAGGAGAGCACAGGTAAATTCAGTAGGCGTCAGGACTGGGGGTGTAGTGATTCATTTTGTCCATGGGGGAGATGAGTCAGGCCAGATACAGGGGAGCCAATGATTGGGAGATGCGGGTGGATTTAGGAGGAAAGCTCGTTGTTCCTCAGGAAATATTGACTACTGGTTTGAGGCCAGATGTAGTGTTATGGTCAGTTAGTCAGCGGATAGTGTATTTTATAGAAATGATGGTGCCTTGGCAGAACTTAGTGGATGAGGCTTATGAAAGGAAAAGGCTTCAATATGTAGAGTTGGCAGCAGAGGTTGAGCAGCGAGGATGCAGAGCAAGTGCATCAGGTTAGTGGTGGGTTATAGAGGTTTCACAGTGAGATCAACCACGTCACTATTTGGAGAGCGAGGAATTCGTGGACAGAGTTTGCGTCAGGAGATGTCAGAGCCAGCAGAGCAAGGCAGTAGAGGTGGAGAAGAAATAATGTCGGTTGGGGTCATGAAACGAAACGTATAACATGCAGTTTGTGTATTTCTTTGTAATTGTACTCTGTATCCCGGTCTAATGCAAGGGCGATATTTGCGATGGAGGGGAGTGAGGGGGTATGGAGGTTGGAGGTTGAGGTTGATTAATTTACAGTGTTCAGATACATGATAAGGGAATATCACAGTTAAGTAAGAGATATTGCAGTCGGACAATAGACAATAGGTGCAGGAGTAGGCCATTCGGCCCTTCGAGCCAGCACCGCCATTCAATGTGATCATGGCTGATCATCCCCAATCAGTACCCGTTCCTGCCTTCTCCCCATATCCCCTGACTTCGCTATTTTTAAGAGCCCTATCCAGCTCTCTCTTGAAAGCATCCAGAGAACCTGCCTCCACTGCCCTCTGAGGCAGAGAATTCCACAGACTCACCACTCTCTGTGAGAAAAAGTGTTTCGTTCTAAATGGCTTACTCCTTATTCTTAAACTGTGGCCCCTAGTTCTGGACTCACCCAACATCGGGAACATGTTTCCTGCCTCTAGCGTGTCCAAACCCTTAAAACTCTTATATGTTTCAATGAGATACCCTCTCATCCATCTACACTCCAGAGTGTACATGATTTAAGAGCGTGGAGCGATTGTAATATGAGTTGGTAGATCTGCTTCTGTTGCTAGCCTGCAACCAGTCACCTGTGTTGGGCGCCAACTTGGAAACATCTACCCAATGTCAAGGAACAAATAAATCGTGAAAAACTTGTTTTCATTCAGAGCGTTATTGAAATCATGAATGCACTGCTTGATACTCTGGAGCAGGTACTCTGGTTTAGTTGAGCATGTGAAGATGTATGGCATAGAAGGCTATGGGGCAACTGCTGGAAAACGGGCTGAGTAAGTAGGCGTTTGACTACCACAGGTAAGAGAGGCCGGAGCCTGTTTCTGTTCTCTGCGGCTCTACGCGAGATGGTTCTAAACACTTCAATATCTAGTCAGTGTTGTGCCTGAAAGGGCAGAAAGTGTAGGAGTAAACCAGCAGGTCAGGAAGCATCTCTGGAGAACATGGATAGATTTTGGGTCGGGACCTTTGTTCAGACTGATCATAAGGGGGGAGAAGAAAGCTGGAAAAGGGGGAGAGGCAGGACAAAGCATGGTTGGTAATAGGTTGACACAGACAAGGGGGATTTTTTTGACAGGCAGCTAATTGGAACAAAGTCCAGAGATAAGAACAATATATGTGTGAGGGGTTTGAAGAGTTGAAGATTGTGATAGGAAAGTAAGGGTGGGGGGAGGGGGAGATAGGTGGGAGTCCTGGTGTCGCCCAGGGTAGGATTGGGGAGAGGGGGGCGTGGGGGAGAAAGGAGGGAGGGGGAGTTAGTTAGAGGTTACCTGACGTTGGGGAATTTAACATTAATTCCATGGGATTGTAAGGTACCAAGCGGAATATGAGGTGCTGTTCCTCCAGTTTGCACGTGGCCTCACTCTGGCAATGGAGGAGGCCCAGGACAGCAAGGTCAATGTGGGAATGGGAAGGGGAGTTAAAATGGTTAGCAGCCGAAAGATATGATAGACGTTGGTTGACAGAGCACAAGAGCTCAGCGAAACAGTCAGCGAGTCAATGCCCAGTCTTGCCGATGTACAGGAGGCCAGATCAGAACACGGGATGCAGCAGATGAGATTAGAGGAGGTGCCATGAACCTCTGTCTCACCTGGAAGGACTGCTGGGCCCCCTAGATGGAGGTGAGCGAGGGGCCATAGGGACAGGTGTTACGTCTTCTGCGGTTGCAGGGGAAAGTATCTGGGGAGAGGATGGTTTTGGTGGGAAGGAATGAGTGAGCCAAGGTGATGCGGAGGGAGCCATCCCTGCGGAAGGCAGAAAGGTGTGGAGGTGGGAAGATGTCTCTGGCGGTGGAATCACGTTGGAGGTGACAGGAACGTTGGAGTTGGATGCGGAGGCTGGCGGGACAAAAGGTGAGGACCAGGGGAACTCTATCCTTGTTCCATCCGGGGGAGAGGGAGGGACAGCAGAACTACGGGACACAGAGGAGATTCGGGTGATGGATCCATTTGTGACAGAAGGGGGAAGCCAGGTTCACTAAAGAAAGAGTCCATCTCAGATCTCCTAGAATGGAAAGTCTCATCTTGGGAGCAGATGCGGCGGAGATGGTGGGATTAAGAGTAGGGAAGAGCGTCTTTGCAAGAGGCAGGTTGGAGGAAGTGTAGTCCAGATCACCGTGGGAGCAGGTACGTTTATAGTACATGTCAGTCGGTAGTCTCCCGATGGAAACAGATAGATCACGAAGGGGGAGAGAGGTATCAGAGTTGTCCAAATGAATTTGAGGGCAGGGTGGACGTTAGTGATAAAGTTAATGAAATCCATGATTTCTGCCATGATGGAGGAGGTATCCCTGGAGCAGTTGTTGATGTAACGGAGAAAGAGTTGGGGGATAGGGCTGGTGTACACCTGGAACAAGGAGTGTTCAACTTAATCGACAAAAAGGCAGGCATAGCTGGGGCCCACATGAGTGCACATGGCTATACCTTTAACTTAGAGTAAGTTCGAGGATTCAAAAGAGAAGTTGTTGAGGGTGAGGACCAGTTCCGCCAGGAGGAAGAGAGTGTTAGCAGAGGGAAATTAATCGGGTCTCTGTTGGAAGACAAAACAGAGGGTCTTGAGACCTTCCTGCTGGGGGATGGAGTTGTTGAGGGACTGGACTTCCATGGCGAAGTGGAGGCAATGGGGGCCTTGCAATTGAAAGTTATTACGATACAATACGATAGAACCTTATTTATCCCAGGAGGGAAATTGATCTGCCAATAGTCATAAAAACACAAAATACATGAAACATGAAATGAAAGTGAAGAGTGAAAAGAGTGTGAGGTGTTTTAGATGTAGGTGAAATGAAAGAGATGTAGATGAAGGGACTGGACAGGGGGTGTATAGGATGGAATCGAGGTATGTGGAGATGAGTTCATGGGGCTAGGAGCAGGAAGAGACAACGAGTTTGCCAGGGCAGTCGTGTTTGTTGATTTGGGGAGGAGATAGAAGCGGGCAGAGCGGGGCTGGGGAGCGATATGGTCACGGAGTAGCTATGAGGATGTGAAGGAAGGAACTACAGATGCTGGTTTAAACCGAAGATAGACACAAAAAGCTGGTGTAACTCAGCGGGTCAGACAGCATCTCTGGAGAAAAGGAATAGGTGACGTTTTTGAGACGAGACTCTTCTTCGGACTTCAGTTACTCCAGCTGTTTCTGTCTGTGGTAGGTTTGAGGATGTGTCCAAGATGTGGCATCTGACCACAGCACAGTAGAGGTCAGCCTGCCTGACTACAACACAACATTGCAACAAGACATCTGCTAAGAATCTGTGCATGGCATGAACCCATAAAAGAAACATGTCCAGATAAACATCTTTGGTTTAGTCTAGTTTAGTTTAGAGATACAGTGCAGAAACAAGCCCTACGGCCTCAATGAGTCCACACCGACCAGCGACCCCTGCACATTAACACAATCCTACACACGCTAGGGACAATTTTACACTTACATCAAGCCAATTAACCTACAAAACTGTACGTCTTTGGAGTGTGGGAGGAAACCTAAGATCGCGGAGAAAACCCACGCGGTTACGGGGAGAACGTACAAACTCTGCGCATCCGTAGTCGGGATCGAACACGGGGTCTCCGGCGCTGCAAGCTCTGTAAGGCAGAAACTCTACCGCTCCACCACCGTGCTGTGGGCTGAGGGTTAACCATTGAACACGATATCAGACAAGTCGTATCTACAGTATAGATCCTTTGGGTCTTTTACATTTGTCTAACCAGATGAGTGTTTAGTTTAAACTGAAAATGCTCCCTTCAAAAATTAAGGGCCTGTCCCATTTAGGCTATTTTTAGGCGACTGCCATAGTCGTAGCAGGTCGCTTAAAAAGCGGCGACTGGACCCCCTTTCGACATAAAATTTGAAATAGAATCATTACTTTAACAATTAAAAAAAACCGAAGTCAGCACCGGCGACAACCTATGTCACCTAGCGACAACCTACATTAACCTGGCGACAACATACGTGAACCTGGCGACAACATACGTTAACCTGGCGACAACTGCGACAGCACCTACGTCAGAAGAAGTCAAGCTACGCTCATTGTCGCCGACTGTTTCCGAAAATGTTCAACATGTTGAAAATCCAGCGGCGACCAGAAAGACGCTGCAACTCTTTGGGCGACTGAGGAGACGACTCACGACCATACAAGCGATACCCATGTGACGACAGTCTAGTCGCCTGTAGTCGCCTAAAAAATACCCCAAGTGGGACAGGCCCATAAGTTAAGTAAGTTTAAGTTTATTGGCCAAGTATTCACATACAAGGAAATTGCCTTGGCGCACCGCCCACAAGTGACAACATAACATACAATGACAATTAAGAATGACACATAATACATTAAACATTAATAATATAACATTATCGATTAAACATGCGAATGAAATAAAATACCAAAGCAAAAGGAGGCTACAGATTTTTGGTTAATGAGTAGAGCAACTACTCTACTAAAAACCTTTTTTTACATCTGGATGTGGCAGCTTTGACAGTCCAGAGTTGCCTTCCAAAGGGAAGTGATTCAAAGAGTTTGTGGCCAGGGTGAGAGGGGTCAGAGATGATCTTGCCCGCTCGCTTCCTGGCCCTTGCAGTGTACAGTTCGTCAATGGAGGGAAGGTTGCAGCCAATAACCTTCTCAGCTGATCAGACAATTCGTTGCAGCCTCCGGATGTCATGCTTGGTGGCTGAGCCAAAACAGACCATGATGGAGAAGGTGAGGACAGACTCTACAATGGCTGTGTAGAATTGGACCATCATTGCCTGTGGCAGATTGTGCTTCCTCAGCTGCCGTAAGAAGTAAATTCTGTGGTGCCTTTTTTGACTGTGGAGTCGATGGTAGCCCCCCAGTTATGGTCCTTGGAGATGATGGTTCTCAGGAACTTAAAAGACTTCACAGATGTGACTGTGGTGTTGTTGATGGTGAGTGGGGTGAGGGGAGGGGGAGCTCTCCTAAAGTCTACAATCAATTCCACTGCCTTAAGAGCATTGAGCTCCAGGTTGTTGCGATGGCACCAGGACGCCAGCTGTGTAACTTCCTGTCTGCAGGCAGTTTCCTCCCCATCCTGGATCAGTCCAATCAGGGTTGTTTCGTCCGCAAACTTTGGAAGCTTGACAACACAGCCAATCTGACACAGCTGTGCTATCTGGATACTGCACATGATTTCACTTTCACATTGCACATTGAGTGATTCTTGACCCCAAAACAAATTCCGATTCAGAGCTGAAAATGTCTCTGCCATGGTTGGAAGACAGAGGAGTGGCTTTTAATGATTGTCTTATTGCTCTGGGTCACAGTGCAGCCATTAAGTGATTAATCTTTATATTCTCTGCTCACTGGCTCCATAATGCAAGTTTCAGCTGTGATTGAAAGTCGGGCACCAACTCCGAACAGGCGGGTAAGTACTTGCTCAAGTGAGCTGAAATTCTCTGCCTTTTGTGTAAGCCTAATTTTGAAAGTTGGTTGAGGGAGTGGCCTTTTCCCGCAGTAACCGGGCATCAGTTGCCCAACCACTGAATCTTCAAGGGTCCAGTGAAGGTTGCTCAGAAAAAGACGGCTAACACATTCAGAGTATTTTTGTGTAGTCTGCTGGAGCAATGATGTGATCCTGTGTTCAGTGTCGGACTTTAGTACACCTCTCCACATTTACTGTAGTTGACATCGTTAGTATATGTGCAGACAATGCCAAGATTGGTACTGTAATGAAGAGTGATGAAGGATGCTATGTTTACAGCAGGATTGGGAAGGTGGGCCAAGAAATGGCAAATGAAATTTAACCATGACAAGTTTGAGGTGATGCACTTTGGTATGTCAAACCAGGGCAGGGTTTGCACAGTGAAGGGTAGAGCCTCAGTGAAAATTGTAGAACACAGAGATCTGGGTGAAAAGGTGTAGGAAGTAACTGCAGATGCTTGTTTACACTGAAGATAGACACAAAATGCTGGAGTAACTCAGCGGGACAGGCAGCATCTCTGGAGAGAAGGAATGGGCGACGTTTCGGGTCGAGACCCTTCTTCAGACTGCGTCAGGGGAGAGGAAGACCTACTGCCTCCTACAGCTATCTAGACTACACTTCTTCCCACCCTGCTTCCTGCAAAGACTCCATCCCCTACTCCCAATTCCTTCTCTCCAGAGATGCTGCCTGTCCGGCTGAGTTACTCCAGCATTTAGTGTCTATCTTGGGAGTAAAGGTGCATGGTTCCCTGAAAGCGGTGAGTCAGTTGGACAGTTGATGAAAAAGATATTGAGAAGAATGTTGAGTTTAAAGTTGGCACTTCATGATGTAGCGTACAAGTGAATACACAAAGTGCTGCTGTATATCAGCGGGTCAGGCAGCATCTCTGGAGAACATGGACACAGAGTGCTGGAGTAACTCAGCGGGTCAGGCAGCATCTCTGGAGAACATGGACAGCTGATGCTTTGGGTTGGGAACCTTCTTCAGACTAACAGGGTATGGGAGAGAGAAAGCTGGAAACGAGGAAACGGGGAGGGGACAATACAACGCCAGTTGAGTCTTCTTCTTATTGAGTCCACACACAAGATTAGAAGTTGTTCAGCCAGAGCTAAACGCACTTCTCGGCATCTGCATACAATGATGTCTGTCTTGCGCTTCTTGTGCTTCTTGTGCGCGGTGGTAGAAAGATTGGTAGAAACAGGGCCGCGACGTGAACGCTCTTTCCTTGACCCCGCCTGTTGAGTTATAGGTGGATACTGGTGAGAAGATTTTTGGTTGCTACTGCTGAGAGACCACATCGCAAAAAGATGTTGGGGGTGAGGACAAATTCCACCAGCCAGGTGGAAGAGCATGTTGGCAGAGGGAAATTGCTAGGGTCTCTGTTCAAGCAAGAACTGGAGGGTCTTGCCTCCTTCCTGGTGGGGGGTGAAGGTGTAATGGGACTGGATGTCCATGGTAAAGATGAGGCAAAGGGGTCTAGAAGTTGAAAGTTATTGAAGAGTCGAAGGACAGATGAAGTATCTCAGATGTGGGTCAGAAGGAAATGGACAAGGAGGTGGGGGTGAATGGAACCAACGTATCTGGAGACAAGAGTGTGTGAGATCTGGGGCCAGGGCTCAACATGATAGAGATCAACCGGCCAGACTACAATGGCACCTCCTTTGTCGGCATAGCAAGTCATTTGAGAGGCCACACTTAAAGTACCGTATGCAGCCCAACTATAGAGGAAGGAAGACAGGAATGCTGGCGAAACTCAGCGGGTGAGGCAGCATCTATGGAGCAAAGGAAATAGGCAACGTTTTGGGCTGAAACCCTTCTTCAGACTGATGTCATTATATTGAAACGAGTGCAGAAGAGATTCACCAGGATGTTACCTGGAGTGGTGAACTTGAGTGATAGGGAGAGGCTGGATAGGTTGCAAATTCTTTCATTTGGAGTGTAGGAAGCTGAGAGGTGAGGTTATCGAGACGCCCAAGATCATGAGGGGATGGGTAAAGTCAACACACATGGTCTATTTCTCTTGGTAGATTATTCTAAAATTGGATGGTGGAGGCTTTCGGTGAGAGGGGAGAGGTTTTAGAAACACCTTGGGGGCAACTCTGTCACTATCTGTTACGAGCTGCTAGGGGTGGTCATAGAGGCAGATGCAATTACGACTTTAAAGAAAATATTGGGACAGGGATGTGGAAAGGAAGCGTTTAGGGGGATATCTGCCAAATACATGCAAATGGGAATCGCCCAGTATGCCAGGGGTTCCCAACCTTTTTTGTCCCGTTTACCCCTGGCAACTTTAATAGCACATAACAATGTTATTTCACTTATTTATGATCAACTAATGATGAACAGATACCGGTATACCAGAAACAAACACAGTCAGTCAATGAGAAAAAATATGTACAAATCCAAAATCAACAAATTTACCCCCTGGGTTGGCGAAATTAACCCCCTGGAGGTAAATTTACCCCAGGTTGGGAACCCTTGCAGTATGCCAACTTCATTGGCATGGACAATGGCTGTACCAGGGGCCACAGTCTTAGAATAAAGGGGAGGCCATTTAAGACTGAGGTGAGAAAAAACGTTTTCACCCAGGGAGTTGGAATTCCCTGCCTCAGAGGGCAGTGGAGGCCAAATAACTGGGTGGATTTAAGAGAGAGTTAGATAGAGCTCTTGGGGCTAGTGGAATCAAGGAATATGGGGAGAAGGCAGGCACGGGTTATTGATTGGGGTTGATCAGCCATGATCACAATGAATGGCGGTGCTGGCTCGAAGGGCCGAATGGCCTCCTCCTGCAACTATTTTCTATGTCTATGTCTATGACAAGGTGGGCTATGGGGTCTGTATCCACGCTGGACTGCTCTCTAATTATGACTCCGCTGTCAGCTTCTTGGTCTATTTTGCTGTGGTTTGCCAATTTACCTAAAAAGGAGATTTGAGAGACCTGAACTTAAAAATAAACGGTGATGAATGTCAGAAATCCTCCCTGTGATTTAGAATTTTACATTATAGAAAAATGTTGCTTCATAGTTATTATTGCAATGGGAATGATTTCAGAAGAGTTATTTTATTACACATTGCTTTTTATTAGTGTTAGATCACCCAGCTTTTGGTATCTGTGTCCGGAAAACGTAATCAATATAAGAAAATGTTGCCAGAATATCCTTGTAAATGTGTTATCTGGCAGTAAACTGTGTCACCAGCTGAGCAATTAAAAGTAATTAAAACTGAAAATGGACAATGATAGTAGCACATTACCTAACTGCTCAACATCTCCTTCTTGAAGATACTCAGCACCGGTGAGACATTTTCTTTCATAACACTAAGACATGGAATTCACAGAGCTATGCATCACAGTCAAAATTCTCTTTCCTTTTGGCTTTACTTCCCTTGAAGACCATCAACTCATTCTTGGCTCAGTCAGGGGGCATTTATAGTAAGAACAGATAATAAATGAACACATACCCATAAATGAGGACCAGTTCTTTGGCAGAAAGTTGTGCAGTGTTGGTCCAGATGAGACCCTTTGTGACTGCTTTGATTTGGTGGACTGGTCCGTATTCAAGGAATCTGCGGCTAACCTAGATGACCATGGCACTGGTGTCACAGGCTTTATCAGCAGGTATTTGGAAGATTATGTACCAAAGACGATGACACATTTATTGCCCAACTCATGGATGAGCCATGATGTCCACTCCCGGGTGAAGTCCAAGTCTGCAGCATTCAAATCTAAGGATCCTGAGTGATACTAGAACTCCATCTATGACCTTTGCAGAGTCATTAAGAATGTTCAACAAGGAAGTTCCTGACTCGGCTGGAGTCTCAAGACAATACCTGTAAATACTGGCAAGATTAGCATGCTGTAACGGGCTACAAAGCGAAGATGGAAGAATCACTCTCAACAACGGGTTCTTTCCCCACGAACCCAATGCATTCTGCTCCCGCTTTGAACAGAAGGTCAGTGTGGAATGTCATCTCGCTGATCCTCCACTCCGCACCAGGCCACTTGCTCAATATTGGCGGGGACGACAGATGGCACAATGGGCTAAGTGTTCGGCTGGCAACCAGAAGGTAGCCGGTTCGAATCCTGCTTGGAGTGCATACTGTCGTTGTGTCCTTGGGCAAGACACTTCACCCACCTTTGCCTGTGTGTGAATGTGTGTGAATGTGTGTGAGTGATTGGTGGTGGTCAGAGGGGCCGTAGGCGCAGATTGGCAGCCACGCTTCCGTCAGTCTGCCCCAGGGCAGCTGTGGCTACAGAAGTAGCTTACCACCACCGAGTGTGACTGAGGAGTGAATGAATAATGCGATGTAAAGCGCCTTGAGTATTAGAAAGGCGCTATATAAATCCCATCCATTATTATTATTATTATTATTATTAATAAAAACACAAATCAGGCTGTTGTTCATAGCCTACAACTCAGCAGTACACCATCATCCACTCCAAACTGGTTACCAAGCTCACGGAACTGTGGGTCTCTGCGCATCTCTCTACAATTGGATCCTCGACTTCCTCATCAACAGACCACAATCAGTACAAACAGGCAGCAACACTTCTTCCTTGATAGCCATCAGCACAGGAGTACCTCAGGCCGACCTATTGTATACTTATGATGGTGTAGCCGAACACAGTTCCAACTCCATCTTCAAATTTGCGGATGACTCCACCTTCATTGGATGAATTACAGATGGTCGCGAGTCAGAGTACAGCAGGGAGATAGATCGACTGGCCAAATGGTGCCAGAAGAACAACATAGAAACACAGAAAATAGGTGCCGGAGTAGGTGGCCACGGTGGCGCAGCGGTAGAGCTGCTGCCTTACAGCGATCCCGACTAGGGGGCGCTGTCTGTACGGAGTTTGTACATTCTCCTGGAGACCTACATGGGTTTTCTCCGAGATCTTCCGTTTCCTCCCACACTCCAAAGGTGTACATGTTTGTAGGTTAATTGGCTTGGTAAATGTAAAAATTGTCGCTAGTGGGTGTAGGATAGTGTTAACGTGCGGGGATCGCTGATCGGCGCGGACCCGGTGGGCCGAAGGGCCTGTTTCCATGCTGTACCTCTAAACTAAACTAAACTAAACTAAGCCATTCGGACCTTCGAACCAGCACCGCCATTCAATAGGATCTTGTCTGATCATCTAAAATCAATACCCCATTCCTGCTTTTTCACCATATCCCTTGATTCCGTATTCCGGATTGAGAACAATCTTGCTCTCAGCGTCAGTAAAACCGAGGAATTGATTATTGACTTTGGAAGAGGTCGGATGAGAATCAACAAACCTGTCTTCATGATGGGTAGAGTCAACAACCTCAAATTCCTAGGCGTGCATATCTCTGACGATCTGTCCTGGACCCAGTACATTGATGCAATCATAAAGAAAGCCCATCAATGGCCCTACTTCCTGAGGAGACTGCAGAAATTTGGCTTGTTGACAAATACTCTCTCGCACTTCTACTGGTGCATTGTAGAGAGCAGATTGACTGGTTGCATCACGGTCTGGTTCGGCAACCCAAACGCCCAGAAATTACAAAGAAGACTGCAGTAAACACTGCCAAGTCCATCACGCTGGTGACCGCCCCACCACTGAAGGGATCTCCAGGAGTCGCTGCCTGAAAGAGGTAGCTGGCATCATCAGACCCACACCACCCTGGCCATGCTTTTATTTCACTTCTGCCATCAGGAAGAAGATGGCAGGGTGACGCTGTGATAGTGTTGCTGCCTTACAGCACCAGAGGCCCGGGTTCGATCCTGACTACGGGTGCTGTCTGTATGGAGTTTCTACTCTACATTCTCCCCGTGACCTGCGTGGGTTTTCTCCAGGTTCTCTGGTTTCCTCCCACACTCTAAAGGCGTACAGGTTTGTAGGTTAATTGGCTTGGTATAATTAAAATTGTTAGTGTGCGGGGATCGCTGGTCAGCGTGGACTCGGTGGGCTGAAAGGCTTGTCTCCGTGCTGTATCTCTAAACTAAACTGATTGTGGATGAGGGGTACTGATTGTGGATGATCAGTCATGATCACAGTGAATGGCGGTGCTGGCTCGAAGGGCTGAATGGCCTACTCCTGCACCTATTGTCTATAAACTAACAAGGGATAGGAGCCTGAAGGTAACATCCAGGTTTAGAAGCAGCATCTTCCCAACAACCATCAGGCTATTGAATTACCACAACCTCTAAATGTGCTCTGATCTACAGTATATAGACTTGTTGTGGTCTTTGCGCTATTACTCTTTAACTATATAAAATATCTCTCTTTTGTTGTTTGTTATGGTCTCTGCAGAGTACTATGTTCACATATCTGTTCTGCTGCTGCGAGTCAGAATGTCATTGCTCTGTTTTGGGACATATTACATTGAAACTCTTGATATTTGGCTCTAACTCCATTCACAAGTTTGCCATGGACACCACTGTGATGGGTCCTAACACGAACAATGACGAGGCAGTGTACAGGACGAAAATAGAGAACACAGTGTCAGAGCAATAATGTTAGCAAGATGAAGGAGTTAGTTTTTGACTTAACTAAGCATGGCGGTCGGCACCAGGATCAATGGTGGCAGATGTGGAAATGATTGAGAGCTTTAAATTCCTTGTCATTAATGGTTAAATGGAGTTATATTTGTCACGTATGCAACTGCAGAGTGGAATTCCTTTTGCAGAAATCGCACATATATTACACATGCTGGCGCCGCCAATTGTGGCAAAATCATTCAAAGTCCGGTCGGCCTGTGGACTGGAGCAGTTCCCGTGAACTGACGTCCCTCTCCACTTCCGACCATCTTTGTGTCTCTGAGAAGAGAGTTGACCGTGTGGCTTGAAGACGGGTGTGGAAGGAGTGGGTTTGAGGTTGTGGGACATTGGCACCAAGTATTGGGGAAGGAGGGAACTGTTCCGATGGGACGGTCTCCACCTGAACCCGGCTGGGACCAGACTCCTGGCAAACCGTATAACCAGGGTCGTAGATAGAGCTTTAAGCTAAATAGTGGGAGGCGGAGGGGGGGGAGGGGGGGGGGGGGGGGGGGGTCAGCCAATTGGAAGTGTAAGGGTGGAGTTAAAGGGAAAGAGAGTGCAGGAAATGTCAAGTCAAGTGTCAAGAGAGTTTATTGTCATGTGTCCCTGATAGGACAATGAAATTCTTTCTTTGCTTCAGCACAACAGAACATAGTAGGCATGAATACAGAACAGATCAGTGTGTCCATATACCATTATATAAATATATACACATATGAATAACTAAACTGATAATGTGCAAATAAACAGATAATGGGCTATTAATGTTCAATGTTTTGTCCGAGCCGAATTTAATGGCCTGATGGCTGTGGGGAAGTAGCTATTCCTGAACCTGGTCGTTGCAGTCTTCAGGCTCCTGTACCTTCTACCTGAAGGTAGTGGGAGATGAGTGTGTGGCCAGTATGGTGTGGGTCCTTGATGATGCTGGTTGTAGTAGTAGTAGCGACTGCGATAGATCCCCTCGATGGTAGAGAGGTCAGAGCCGATGATGGACTGGGCAGTGTTTACTACTTTTTGTAGTCTTTACCGCTCCTGTGCGCTCAAGTTGCCGAAACAAGCCACGATGCAACCGGTCAGCATGCTCTCTACTGTGCACCTGTAGAAGTTAGAGAGAGTCCTTCTTGACATACCGACTCTCCGTAATCTTCTCAGGAAGTAGAGGAAGTCTCACAAATTAATGGGACGGAAAGTTCAAGTAGGGGTAAGAGAGTAAAGTCGGGTAAAATCGGGACCTGTTTGAGAAGGCAGGTGAATAGTGAATTAACTGTGTAGTATTTGAATGAGTGCAGTGTAAGAAACAAGGTGGATGAGCTTGTAGCACAGATGGAGAATGGTAGGTATGATTGTTGTGGGAATTACATGGGTGGAAGAGGATTGGAGCTGGGAGCTGAATATTCAGGGTTATACTTCATATCGGAGTGACAGGAAGGTGGGCAGAGGGGAGGGGTAATTCTGTTGGTTGGGAATGAAATTCAGTCCTTATTGAGGGGTGACCATAGGATCAGAAGAGGCATGAGAGAGGAGCTGACCAAAGTTGACCAGAAAGGGACTCCAGCAGATCAAGCAGCAATGGCAGAATTTTCTGGGAATAATCCAGAAGATGCAGGATCTTTTCATTCCAAAGAGGGAGAAAGATTCTAGGGGGAAAAAGAGGTGATCGTGGCTGAAGGCGTATAACACAGCAAAGATTTGTGGGAAGCCAGAGGATTGGGAAGCTTGTAAAGAACAACAGAGGTAAACTAAGAAGAAAATATGAGGAGAAAAGATGAAATACGAAGGTAAGCTAGCCAATAATATAAAAGAGGAGAGCAAGAGTTTCTTCAGTTATATAAAGAGCAAGAAAGAGGCAAGAGTGGGCGTTGGACCACTGGAGAATGATGCAGGAGAAGTGATAATGGGGAATAAAGAAATGGCAGAAGAGTTGAATAACTTTTTTGCATCAGTCGTCACAATGGAAGACACCAGCAACGTGCCTGAAATTGAAGAGAGTCAGGGGGTGGAAGTTAGTGGAGTGGCTATTACCTGGGATAAGGCGCATGGGAAGCTGAAAGGGCTGAAGGTGGATAAGTCACTTGGACCGGATGGACTGCACCCTAGGGTTCTGAAAGAGGTGGCTTTAGAGATTGTGGAGGCACTGACAGTGATATTTCAGGAATCACTAGAGTCAGGAGTGGTCACAGATGATTGGAAAATTGCCAATATTACCCCGCTGCACAAAAAGGGAGCAAAGCAGAATAGCGGGAACTATAGGCCGGTTAAACTGACCAGTGGTTGGTAAGATTTTAGAGCCCGTTATACAGGATGAGGTTACGGAGTACGCAGAAGTTCACAATAAAATAGGTCAAAGTCAACATGACTTTGTAAAGAGGAGGTCTTGCTTGACAAATTGGCTGGAATTCTTTGAAGAAGTAAATAGCAGGACAGGCAAAGGATAGTCGGTAGATGTTGTTTACTTAGATTTTCAGAAAGCCTTTGTTAAGGGGCCACATGAAAGTTTGCTTAGGAAGATGAGAGCCCGTGGTTTCAAAGGGCAGATACTAGCAGGGATAGCAGGTTGGCTGGATGGCAGATGGCAAAGAGTGGCAATAAAGGGGGCTTTTACTGGTTGGCTGCCTGTGACTAGTGGAGTTCCGCAGGGGGTAGGTGCTGGAGCCGCCACTCTTCACGTTGTACTGCATATTAATGATTTGGACGAGGGGATTGAAGGCTTTGTGGCCAATTTTGAAGCTGATACGAAAATAGGTGGAGGGGCAGGTAGTGTAGAAAAAGCAGGGACTGCAGGATTTAGACAGGTTGGGAGAGTGGGCAGAGAAGTGGCAGATGGAATCTAGTGTAGCAAAGTGAGGAGTCACGCATTTTGGTAGTAGGAAGAAAGGTGAGAATCCAGAAATCAGAGGTGCACCAACTTGGGAGTGTTGGTGCAGGATTCCCAAAAAGTTAACCTGCAAGTCGAATCGGTAGTAAAGAAAGCAAACTCATTGGTGTCAGAGGTTGTGGGGAGAAGGCAGGAGAATGGGGTTAGGAGGGGGAGATAGATCAGCCATGATTGAACGGCGGAGTAGACTTGATGGGCCAAATGGTCTAATTGTCCTATTCCTTATGACTTTGTAGTCCCTGGGACTCCTCCTGCAGCTTACCTTGAAGTCACAGGAGGCAATACCCCGGCTCACCCTCCCACTGGCCCTTGCTCCTCGTGCCCAATGTCTCCAGCTCCCTCCTGGTCCCATCGACCATCAAGCCTTTGAGTTAGGTCACCTGCCCCCACTTTTCCCATATCTGTCTCAACCTCTCCTATCAATGTACCTGTCCAAATATCTCTTAAGTGTTGTGATAGTACCTGTCTCAACTACTTCCTCCAGCAGCTCGTTCCATATACCCACCATCCTTTGTGTAAAAAAGGTATCCCTCAGGTCCCTATGAAATCTTTCCCCCTCATCTTAAATCTATGTCCTCTGGTTCTCGATTCCCCTATTCTGAGCAAAAGACTCTGTGCATTCATCTATTCGTCTCGTGATATTGCACACTTGCTCAGCCTGCTCAACCTCTCCCTGTAGCTCAGACACTCGAGTCCTGGCAACATCCTCGTAAATCCTCTTTGAAGCCTTTCCAGCTTGACAACATCTTTCCTATGACATGGTGGGCAGAAACTGGTCAAAAATAAGCAGTATAAAAATTAAAAATGATTGTCCTTTTCAGTGCAGAAGTGAAAATAAATGAAGGCAAACTGAAAATGCGCCCTTCAAAAATTAAGGACCTGTCCCACTTAGGCTATTTTGAAGCGACTGCCATAGTCGTAGCAGGTCGCTGAAAAACCGGCGGCTGGACCCCCCTTCGACATAAAATTTGTCGTTATTTCTTTACTTTATCATTACTTTAACAATTTTTTAAAAAACGAAGTCAGCGACAAGCTACGTCACCTGGCGACAACTACGACATCACCTACGTCAGGGGAAGTCAAGCAACGCTCATTGGCATCAAACCCACTGTCGCCGACTGTCTCCAAAAATTTTCAACATGTTGAAAATCCAGCGGCGACCAGAAAGACTCTACGTCTCTTTGGGCGATTGAGGAGACGATTCACGACCATACAGACGACACCCATGTGGCGACACCCTAGTCGCCTGTAGTCGCCTAAAAAATTACCTAAGTGGGACTGGCCCATAAGGCACATATAACCATATAACCATATAACAATTACAGCACGGAAACAGGCCATCTCGGCCCTACAATCCGTGCCGAACAACTTTTTTCCCTTAGTCCCACCTGCCTGCACTCATACCATAACCCTCCATTCCCTTCTCATCCATATGCCTATCCAATTTATTTTTAAATGATACCAACGAACCTGCCGCCACCACTTCCACTGGAAGCTCATTCCACACCGCTACCACTCTCTGAGTAAAGAAGTTCCCCCTCATGTTACCCCTAAACTTCTGTCCCTTAATTCTGAAGTCATGTCCTCTTGTTTGAATCTTCCCTATTCTCAAAGGGAAAAGCTTGATCACATCAACTCTGTCTATCCCTCTCATCATTTTAAAGACCTCTATCAAGTCCCCCCTTAACCTTCTGCGCTCCAGAGAATAAAGACCTAACTTATTCAACCTATCTCTGTAACTTAGTTGTTGATCTGCTTAACCAGCTCCTGGTCTATTAATCATTGGACAGTGGGATAAAAATTATTCCTTGCTCAAAAGCAAATTCAGCAGATTTACTGTGTAGGGGTGCAAGTGATCCATACCTCTTTAAGCAAAGCTTGAGGGAGAAAATATTTTTACCTGTTCGAATTTTGCCACATTTTTAATTGACAAAAAACAGACATAACTTTTGGAATTTCTTGAAGCAGCCAACTTCATCGGGAATAGACAAGAATGGAACAAGTAGGGATATTGCCCTGGCACTGCTCCCACTCTGCTGAACAGTAAAGACACACTGAACAAAAAACAAAGTGCTGGACAATGCAGTAGGTCAAGGTTCAAGAATGGTTCATTGTCAGAGGAGAAACAAGGAACTGCAGATGCAGTTTATAACAAAAGACACAAAGTGTTGGAGTAAATCAGTCAGACAAGCAGCATCGCTGGAGAATATGGAAGGTGACGTTTCGAGTCGGGACTCTTCTTCAGATGTGGTGGCCGTTTCACCAAAAAACTTGCGCTCGGTCCGCCAAGGCCTACTAGATATCCTGGTTGCTGAGCATTTGAACTTGCCGTTCCATTCCCATACTGACCTTTCTGCCCTGGGACTTCTCCACTGTCAGACTAAGGCCACATGCAAACTGGAGGAACAGCATCTCATCTACTACATGGGTAGCTTACAACCTAACGGTATGAACACTGAACTCTCCAATTTTAGATTACTTACCGGTACCTACAACCCATCCCCCTTCTTCCTCCCCCCCCCCCCCCCCCCCCCCCCCATATTTTTCTCCCCTTTTTTTCCGGTAGGCCGAATCCAAAGAAAGGTCCTGACCCCAAACAAGACCTATCATGTTCTCCAGAGGTGCTTCTTGACCCACTGAGTGACTCCAGTAATTGTGTCCTTCCGTGTTTAATTATCATATGTACCCGCAGCAAGATAGGACAGACTGCAAGAAGGTTTTCCCACAACAGAGGTAGATCATCTTGAGGACATAGGTTTAGGGCAAGTCTCTCTCACCCAGGAGGGAACTTTCTTCACCCAGAGAGTGATAAATGCCTGGAATGCACTTGGTGAAGCTGGGAAGCAGACAGCAATTAAGAAGGGTCTCGACCCGGGCATTCAGGTCTGGTGACGCAGAGGTCTACAAGAAGTCCAGATATGACCTTTGACAAGGCCATCAAAAAGGCCAAAAGGGACTTCCGCTCAAAGCTGGAGGATGAGGCGGATGTTCGGCAACTGTGGCAGGGCTTGAATGCCATCACCTCCTACAAGGCAAAATCAGGAGGCAGCTCAAGCAACAGCGAAGCATCACTCCCTGACGAGCTCAATGCGTTCTACACACGCTTTGATAGGGAGAACACTGATGTGCCTTCCCGAGCCCCCATTCGCCCTGACGGTATCACAGTCACAATGGCCGACGACAGAAGCTCCTTCAGGGCGGTGAACCCTCGGAAAGCGCCTGATGGTATACACGGTCGAGTTCTCAAAACCTGTGCAGGCCAACTGGCTGGAGTTTTTGCAGACATTTTCAACCTCTCATTACTGAGGTCTGAGGTTCCCGCCTGTTTTAAGAGTCCATCAATAATACTGGTGCACATGGTGACGTGCCTCAATGACTATCAACTACCTTACCAAGAACCTCGACCCGCTACAGTTGCCTACTGTCACAACAGGTCAATGGAGGATGCGATCTCACTGGCTCTCCACTCCGCACTGGACCACTTGGACAATAAACTCACTTACTGTTGTTTATAGACTACAGCTTGGCGTTCAATACCATTATCCCTTCCAAGCTGTTTACCAATCCCCCGGTGGGGGTCCCTCTACGCAGGGATTCTCCCCCTCTACATTGGGGACCTGGGGTGGAGGGTATTGCACCGAGGTGTACCCTGCAACCTGTTTCTCTCGCGGTTCACAGACTCGCCAGCCGCCTGCCACTTTTGCGGGCTGGAAGAGTCTGTGTACCACGTGTACATGGAGTGCGTGAGGCTGCAGCCACTGTTTGAATATCTAAAGGGGCTGCTCCTTGCCTTCTGGCTGCATTTTTCACCCACCATCCTCATCTTTGGACACCCTGTGCGTAGGGGAGAGGGTAGGGCTGAAGATGTGCTGGTTGGGTTGCTCCTGGGCCTGGCCAAGCTGGCCATCCGCGAGTCACGGCGCCAGACGGTGGAGGGCTCTACCCGAGCCGGCTGCCTGCCCCTTTTCCGGGGATACGTCCGTGCCCGGGTGCGGATGGAAAGGGAATACGCCCTGTCTACGGGCACCCTGAGGGAGTTCCGCGACCGCTGGGCACCGAGGGAGGTTGAATGTATCCTTGACAAGGATTGTAATATAGTTGTTTAGCAGTTGATTAGCATAATTGTTGATCTTGCATTATGGTGGTGTTTTGTTTTATTGTATTGTAAATACAATTTTAATATTTGAATAAATATTTTTGATTAAAAAAAAAAAAGAAAAAAAAAAAAAAAAAGAAAAAAAAGCTGTTTACCACTGGGCTCCGCATGGTGTTGAATGTATCCTCAATAAGGATTGTAACATAGTTGTATAGTAGTTTATTATGGATACATGTTTGTATTGTATTATGGTGGTGGGTTCTGGCTTGTTTTATTGTAGTGTAAATATTATTTTTAATAATTGAATACATTTTTTGAAAAAAAAAAAGAAAAAAAAAAAGCTGTTTACCAAGCTCACGGAACTGGGCTCTGCAATTGGATCCTCGACGTCCTCATCCACAGATCACAGTTTTGAATTGGCAGAAATACTGCTTCCTCATTAACAATCAGTACGGGACCATTTTGTGCCTACCTCCGGTGTAAACCAGCTTCTGCAGTTCCATCCTACGCTAAAGAGCTTATGATGGGAGAGGGAGCAGGAGTGGGAAATAGAGCCACAAGCCGTCTCTGAGCGAAGGAATGAGTCTTCTCAGCCTTCCCACCTCTGGTCGACTCAACCCAGCCCCTGGGGAGAAAGCATATGAAAATGCCCCATTCCCACCCAGCAGAAGATGACTGCAGCCCCACAGCAACCAGCAAATCCATCCCCATCCATCCCAACAGTCTCCCAAACACTTGCTCCTACAGTATGTACCATGTGTGTACACAAGGCAGGTGGTCATGACATGGGGAGTACCTGTAAGCTATTCCATGTAGCTAGTATGATACGTGGAATCATCTTCCATGTAACTAGTAAACTATTCCATGTAACTAGCACACAGGGCAGTATTGTTCAGATTAACTTTTACAAGTTAATTTGTAGTCTAAATTTTTCCGATAACTAAAATGAAACATTTCTGCCAACCCGGAAGTAACTGAGGTTTACCATAACCTGCCAACTAGAGTTAGAAAAAACATGCTGGAGTAACTCAGCGGGACAGGCAGCATCTCTGGAGAGAAAGAATGGGTGACGTTTTGGATCGAGACCTTTCTTCAGAAAATATCACCCATTCCTGCTCTCCAGTGATGCTGCCTTCAGAAGGGTCTGGATGGTATTTGAATCACAAGGCAATCGGAGTAATACAGAATGCATGGGATTGACGGCTGAATTGGGCTGAACGGACTGTTTCTATGCTGTATGATTCTATAATTCTATGATTATTACTTGATAACAAATAATAACTTTAGGATTTTCTTGCCTGATTTTCAGATAAGCCGAGTTCAGACTCCAGGGGGTAAATCTCTACCGGAATATGTAAACATTTTACCATTACCGCGTCGTTTTTTTCGAGATGATGTGACGACACCCAAACAAATAAATACACACACTCACACATCCACATCCAAGACCAGAGTTTTATAGTTATAATAGGGATAAGGATGTGCGGCTAGTTTTTTACACAGAGGGTGGTGAATGACTGGAATATGCTGTGAGAGTCGGTGTAGGAAGCAGATACGATAGTGGGATTTAAAAGACTTTTGGACAAGCACATGGATATGCAGATAATGGAGGGAAATGAGTTATTTGTTGGCAGATTCCTATTAAATCTCTAAAAGGGTTGGTCCTGGCATCATGTTCGGCTGAGATATTGTGGGCCGAAGGACCTGTTGCTGTCCTGTACTGTCCTATGTTTATTAAAAGTTTTACTAAAGTCCATATGACTTTATTTTATTGACTTTATTCGACATATTTTCGAAGGGGGCGCTACACTGGCAGCAGCCTGTCGGCAGCGTGTCCGTTTTTTCCCCACTTTTTTTATTTTTTTTAGTATGTTTAAAAGTCTGTTTTTAATGATTCTTTGTGTGTTATGTGTGGGGGGTGGTGGGGGGGGGGGGTGAGGGGGAAACCGTTTCGGCCGCCTGTTCCATGGAGAGGTGACTTTTTCAGGTCGCCTCCCCCGTGGCCTAACAGCAAGGATCGGCGCGGACTTTCCCGGAGACGCGCCCGGAGCTTCAGCGGCGGGCGCAGCGTGGACTCTCGGCGCGGAGCGGGTGAGACCTCGCTGGAGGGGAGCGCTCCGTTATGCTGGCCCGCGGCAGCCGGCAGTCTGAAGCCGCAGTCTGCAGAACTCCAGCTGGTGCGGCGTCTACAGTCCGGGATCCCTCGTGGAGGACCCGGGGGGAAGAAGAAGCTTCCACCGCCGGCTCGCGGCCGTCTTCTACCGCGGGTGCGGCATGGACTTACCATCTCCCCTGGAGGGGAGCTTCGACCGCCGGCCTTGCAGACTGCAGTGCTTCCGGCTGCGGCACGGCAGGTACTTTAAAACTTTGACCGCCGGCCTGCGGCCTACACCAGCCTGAAGCCGCGGTCTCTGGTTGGGAAGAGCCGATCCTGGACTCACCTTGACTTTGACTTTGTCCCTTACCATCTGGACGCCCACAGCAACGGCTGTGGAGGGTGGAGGTCCCGACCACGGGGGGAAATGGAGGAGGACTGGCCAAGCTCTATGCCTTCCACCACAGTGATGAATGCTGTGGAGGATGTTTGTGTAAATTTTTTATTGTGGTTGTGTTCTTTATTACTGTACCGCTGCTGGCAACCCAAATACCACCGACCTTGGTTGTGTGGCAATTAAATTATATCTAATATCTAATATGAATCACATCCACTAGGGGCGCCACATTGATGGTAGCCTCTGTCTACAGTCTATCTGTTTTTCTATCTTTTTTTAATTTTTAGTCTGTTTTAAAAGTATGTTTTGGAGGTTTCTTTAGCTTTTCTATGTGGGGGACGAGGGTAGGGTAAGGGGGAAACCGTTTCCCAGTCACTTCCTGGCGAGGATGCGACTATTCTCCGAGTCGCGTCCTCGCACCTCTCCTCGCAGCCTACCAACTGGATTGCCGCGGCCTTTCCTGCCGGAGACCGGCCAAAGCTTCAGCCGCGGCGCAGCACTGGATTCACCACGGAGCGGGCGATGCCTACCTGGATCGCCGTTTGAAGCTCCGGCCTGCTGGGCCTGCTGCTTCAACATCGCGGAGCTGGAGTTTGTAGAGCTCCAGCGCGGGCACCGCTGACTTCAACATCGCGGAGTCCTGGGACCTTTTGCCGAGGTCCGCCAGCGTGAATCTCCGTCCAGCGCGGCCTGTGGACCACGGGAACCGCGGACTCCAGTAGGAAGTGGCCGATTCAGATGTCCAAGCCGCCGAGGATGTTCTCCCGTTCCGACGTCGGAGTTCCATCATCCCGATGAGAGGGTCTGAACATCGAGCCGCCCGTAGCAGCGACAGCGAGGGGTTCGGGAGCCCCCTGACCACGGGTGAACAACAGAGGACAACAGAGAAGGATGACTGAACTTTGGTGCCTTCCCTCACGGTGGGAAACTTTGATTCCGCTGTGTGGGGATGTCTGTGTTAAACACTATCATGTTCTGTGCTCTTTTTTATTCATATGGCTGTAGGGTGACCATACATTTCACTGTACCAATTGGTACATGTGACAAATAATTCTCTCTCTCTCTCTCTCTCTCCCTCTCTCCCTCTCCCTCACCCTCTCTCTCTCTCGCTCTCCCTCTCTCTCTCTCCCTCTCTCCCTCCCTCCCTCTCACCCTCTCCCTCTCTCTCCCTCTCCCTCTCCCTCTCTCTCACCCTCTCCCTCTCTCCCTCTCTCTCCTTCTCCCTCTCTCTCACCCCCTCCCTCTCCCTCTCTCTCTCCCTCTCCCTCTCCCTCTCCCTCTCCCTCTCCCTCTCCCTCTCCCCCCCCCTCCCCCTCCCTCTCCCCCCCTCCCTCCCTCCCCCCCTCCCCTCTCCCCCCCTCCCCCCCCCCTTCCCCCCCCTCCCTCTCTCCCTCCCTCTCTCCTTCCCCCTCTCTCTCCTCTCCCCCCCTCCCCTCTCCCCCTCTCCCCCTCTCTCCCTCTCTCCCTCTCTCCCTCTCTTCCCCCGCCCCTACCTAACTCCCTCCTACTGCCCTGTCCTCGTCCATACACCTTAGCTCTTCAAAGAATGTTCATTATTTTATCAACTTGATCAGACAGGGTCAATTCTAACTAAACCACATTTCCATGAACAAGATCATCAATTTCTTGATCTAAGTTACACGATGTTTAAACATTTTTTTTCATTCCTGCTGAGAATAGCTTCTGCTTGCAAGTTATCAGGTTGTAAATTCTTTATGCACCTACTGTGGAAAATTGCATTTCACCTGGATCACATATTTGTTTCAGTCATTATTTAGTAACCAATATAAATACTAATCAAGTTCTACGATCTTCAAAAACATCTTTAATGTGTTTGACCTATTAAGGATAGAAGTTGGCAGATCATGTTACAGTTGTATAAGAAGTCGGTGAGACCGCATTTAGAGCATTGTGTTCAGTTCTGGGCACCATGTTATAGAAAATATATTGCCAAGCTAGAAGATTAACGAGGATGTTGCCAGGACTAGATGGTGTGAGCTACAGGGATAGGTTGTGTAGGCTGGGACTCTATTCCTTGGAGCCCAGGAGGATGAGGGGGTGATCTTATAGAGGTGTACAAAATCATGAGAGGAATAGATCGGGTAGATGCCCAGAGTCTCTTGCCCAGAGTAGGTGAATCGAGGACCAGAGGACGAAGGGGCAAAGAATTAATAGGAATCTGAGGGGTAACTCTTTCACACAAAAGATGGTGGGTGTATGGAACAAACTGCCAGAGGAGGTGGTTGAGGCTGGGACTAACCCAATGTTTAAGAAACAGTTAGACAGGTACATGGATAGGACAGGTTTGGAGGGATATGGACAAAAAGCGGGCTGGTGGGACTAGTGTAACTGGGACATGTTGGCTAGTGTGGGCCGAAGGACCTGTTTCCACAATGTATCACTCTATGGCTCTATGCCTCCAAGTGCTTGTTGCAGGGATCACTGAACCTTGACGAGTTCAGCACCGGCAACACATTGTGTGCTGTTGATTCAGAGCCAATCATTTACAGTGATTGGGATATTGTTCACAAAATAAAACAGATTTGACTTCTACTCTAATTGTTTAATGATTGATAAAGGCAAGTGTGATTAGCTTGGTTGGGCAACAGGCGGCACAACCCTTTTGAAATGTAATCAGGAAGCTAACATTTCACCTTGTTGCCATTTTATTCAGACCTTGCTTCAAACAAATGTGTGGAATCTGATAGCACATAATCAATCCTCCGACATTTTCGCCACCTTCAATGAGATCTCATCAATAGCCACATCTTCCCTTCTCCACCCCTTTCCGCAGAAACCGTTCCCTCCGCAACTCCCTGGTTAATTAATCTCTTCCTACCCAATCCACCCCCTCCCTGTGTACTTTCCCCTGCAACCACTGGAGATGCAACACCTGTCCCTACACCTCCTCCCTCCACTCTGTCCAAGGACACCAACAGTCCTTTCAGGTGAGACAGTGGTTCACTTGCACCTCCTCCAACCTCATCTACTGTAACCGCTGTCCCAGGTGTGGATTCCTACATATCGGTGAGACCAAGCACAGGCTCGGCGGTCGTTTAGCTGAATACCTCCACTCAGTCTGCCTTGGCCTACATGATCTCCCGGTTGCTAAACACTTTAACTCCCCCTCCCATTCCCAATCTGACCTTCCTGCACTGGGCCTCCTCCATTGTCAGAGTGAGGCCCAGCGTAAATTGGAGGAAAAGCACCTCATATTTTGCTTGGCTAGCTTACACCCCAGCAGTATGAACATTGACTTCTCTAATTTCAAGTAACCCTTGCTTTCTCTCTCTCTCCTCCCTCCCCAATCCTAGATCCCTGACTAGTTTCACTGTCCGGATTAAATTTTATTGATTGTATGCCTCATTGTCACCTTCCCCATAGCTAACAATAAACCATTGTAGATTCTTCATGAACATCGTCCCCTTTGATCTTGTTTTCACACCTTACCCTTCGATATCTCTATGTCTCCCTCTCCCTGGACACTCACTGAAGGGTCTGAAGAAGGGCCTTGACCTGAAACATCACCCATTCCTTCTCTCCAGAGATGTTGCCTGTCCTGCTGCGTTACTCCAGCATTTGGTGTCTATCTGTGGTGTAAACCAGCATCTGCAGTTCCTTCCTACACAACAGTCTGATCCTCTTGTTTCCAACCACCTGCTCCTATGAACCACAAGGCCGTGAATTTTC